>NC_087261.1:27309066-27945316 GCF_037042905.1 Lytechinus pictus
TTAGGCCCTAGTCTAAGTTAAAGGGATGGTCCAGGCTGGGGATAAATTCACATAGCAAAATGCTGAACATTTGATCAAAATCGGATAAGAAATAACGAAGTTATTAAATTTTAAAGATTTGCATTATTCCGGTGAAACAGATCTAGGCATGTCGTCATGTATATTCATTAGGTGAGCTGATGATGTCTTATCCCCACTTGTTCTTTTGTATTTTATTATATGAAATCCGGTTTATTAAAAAAAAAATTCTACCAAGAACTAAAACAATTGGATTGACAACTGATTAAATGCTTTAGACATTTAGTGCCGCAACTTATTTCATCATAACGGAGACACATCATTTACACATGTATGAAAAAAATGAAACCTTTATGATTTCATGAAATAACATTAAAAAAAAAAGTGGAGAAGTGACATCATCAGCCCATCTAATGAATATTCATGACGATGTGCATATAGCTGTTTTCACAAAATATTTATAAACTTCAAAATTCAATAATTTCGTTATGTTTTATCCGATTTTGATGAAATTTTCATAATTTTGCTCTGTAAATTTTACTCTATATATTTAGATATGAATATTTTCAGCCCGGGGGGTGTTTCACAAAGATTTAAGTATGACCTAAGTCGCACTTAAATGCTGACGCGTACATAATATGCAACGTGCGATCTTATTGATAGATACACAGGAGCGCGCGTCATCATGACACGATCTTGCTCATCGCAAACAGTATGTTTCTGTAGAAAATAACAAGTCGACAATAATAAGATGTTGATATAGGTCTTCCCCCAGGGTCGGTACTTGGCCCACTAATGTTTTTTTTTATTTATAAATGACCTACCAAAGAGTATACCAAATGGATCTGTGTTCATGTATGCCGATGATACGACCATTTCTGTATCAGGTACATCTAAACATGACATTGAAACACAGCTTAAGAAGTAATGAAGCAAACACATGAATGGTTAATCCAAAACAAGCTTATTCTCAATGTCGATAAGACTAAGACAACGCTACTTGGTTCACGTCAAAGAGTTTGCACATTACAAGATAAAAACTTAGATATTATTATAGACGGAAAATCCATAGCAAGTGTAAATGAATATAAATGTCTTGGGGTCATTATTGACTCATATCTAGACTTTAGAAGTCATACAAACAAAGTTGCAAAAGATGTTAAACAATAGTTGGGTATTTTGAGGAGACTGAGATCTACCTTCTCCGCTGAACAATTGTCACAGATTTACTGGGGGTATATAATGCCCCATATTCTCTATTGTTGTAATGTGTGGACAGGGAGAAGTGATGTCAATTACGATATCCTTTATCGCCTACATAAAAGGGCAGCATACTTAATTTCACACTTAACTTGGGAAACCCCGTCCAATGAAGTATTTAATAAATTATCTTGGCCAACATTGGACAAACTCTTTTGGAAATCTGCCTGCTGCACAATGTTTAAAATAATTCATGAACTTGCCCCACCTATACTTTCACGTAGAATTGTACTTCTAGACACCGTACTAATGAGGAACTCTAGACGATCAAATAAACTGATTTTGAGACTCCCAAAATGTTCCACCTCTTTCTATCAAAATTCTTTCCTTTATTCAGGTGCCACAAAGTGGAACAACCTTCCGGACGCGACGCGACTAGAAAAGCGGCCAGCTTCCTTTAAATTACTCCTAAAATGATATCATGCAATCACAGATAAGAATATGACATCACTTCTCATACTTACAGCCCATGCTACATATATTATGTTTTATCAGAAATGCATGATCACTTCCTCAATTTGGTTTTTATCCTATGCGTATCTTATGCTATTCATAAGAATATGCTTGACTGGTCAAATATTACATAATTTTCTTTGCTCCTCAACTCTCTCTCTCCCTCTCTCACATTTTCTTCCCTCTCTCTTCACCTCTCTGCCTCTCTCTCTGTTTGCCTCTGCCCCTTTCTCTCTCTCCCTATTTCTTTCTTCCTATCTTACCATGTCCTTTTACTTTCTCATTCTGAATCTTACTTTGATGTGTGTATATATATGTCTTCTTTACTTATGTTTTCTTTATGTTATGAATTATATGTTTTTTTGGTATTAATGCAGAGCCCTGTGGAAGACCAGCGATTTTTAGTGAACGTTTTAATTGTATATATTGTGTAATTTTACATATTTGTTTGTATAAAGCTGAACAGGCTACTCTGGATAAAGATTTGAAATAAATAAATACAAAATAAAAATCTGACCAATGCGGTCAAGCCTTTCATACTGTACGCAACTCGGAATTTAAGTGCGACTCTAAGTCGTACTTAATTCTTTGTGAAACACCCCCCAGGACCATCCCTTTAAACAAGAGGGCCATCCCCGGTGGAAAGAACACAGTGTCAGACAGCGTGATCACAGTGTGTTCACATGGTGGACTATGTGCAAATATTAGTCACACTGTTCAAATGCTCAGATTCAACAGTGTGAAGATGATTTCACACTTTGCACACCTCCACAATGTGACTGTTCATAGTGTGTTCACATGGTCGACTATGTGAATGCGTGTTTCACACTGTAGAAATGCTCAAATTTAACAGTGTGAAGGTGATTTCACAGTGTGTTCCACATTGTGAACACACTGTGGCACGCACTGTGAGGGCATTGTGTTCTTTCCAGTAGGGATAACTCAAGCACGGCAAACAATAAAGACTTAAGTATGCGCCCGGGAGAAAGCGTCCTTCATATAGGCCCTATATATTTTTATTTCCTCACAGATCTTTTATTAAGGAGTTGCAGTACGCGTGATATTCTTTGTCGGTACACACTCAAAATGTTGGGCAACAAACTGTCCAATGTGTTGGGTAATGTATGTTGGTAAAGAATATATTATATTCTGGGCAATTATCATCCAATTGAGCAAAATCATTTCCCAAATATTGGTTTTTATTGTCTCACCTGCATAGCAGAGTGAGACTATAGGCGCCGCTTTTCCGACGGCGACGGCGGCGGCGACGGCGGCGGCGGCGGCGGCGTCAACACCAAATCTTAACCTGAGGTTAAGTTTTTGAAATGACAGCATAACTTAGAAAGTATATGGACCTAGTTCATGAAACTTGGCCATAAGGTTAATCAAGTATTACTGAACATCCTGCCTGAGTTTCATGTCACATGACCAAGGTCAAAGGTCATTTAGGGTCAATGAACTTAGACCATGTTGGGGGAATCAACATCAAAATCTTAACCTAAGGTTAAGTTTTTGAAATGTCATCATAACTTAGAAAATATATGGACCTAGTTCATGAAACTTATACATAAGGTTAATCAAGTATCACTGAACATCCTGCATGAGTTTCACATCACATGACCAAGGTCAAAGGTCATTTAGGGTCAATGAACTTTGGCCGAATTGGGGGTATCTGTTGAATTACCATCATAACTTTGAAAGTTTATGGATCTGATTCATGAAACTTGGACATAATAGTAATCAAGTATTACTGAACATCCTGTGCAAGTTTCAGGTCACATGATCAAGGTCAAAGGTCATTTAGGGTCAATGAACTTTGGCCAAATTGGGGTATTTGTTGAATTACAGCCATAAATTTGAAAGTGTGTTGGTCTAGTTCATAAAACTTGGACATAATAGTAATCAAGTATCACTGAACATCCTGTGCGAGTTTCAGGTCACATGATCAAGGTCAAAGGTCATGTAAGGTCAAAGAACTTTGGCCACGTTGGGGGTATTTGTTGAATTGCCATCATATCTCTATAAGTGTATTGGTCTAGTTCATAAAACGTGGAAATAAGAGTAACCAAGTATCACTGAACATCTTGTGCGAGTTATAGTAGTTTTCAAAATCAGCACTGCTGCTATATTAAATCGCGTGATGCAGGTGAGACGGCCAGAGGCATTCCACTTGTTACCCAATATGGGCAGATTCTAACCAATAGGTACGTCGACAGTTGACATCTTTCCTTCATGGTCAATTTCTTTCCCTTATCATTTTTTACATTTATCAGTTGACTTCCCAACCCTCCATATCCGCAACCATCTAACAAGTGACTCGATTAGACACACGACAAAGAGAAAGGCTAAATGTATATTTTATTCATAATGTATTACATTGTGATCTTTGTGCGTTCACGAACATTTCGACCCACGTTTGCATAAACTTTATATTGCTAACGTCAGACCAAGTGGGATTTCAAGAAAGTTGAAATCTGACTAAAACTTCAAATGAAGACATCGAGATCGAAGACGAGAGCTGTTTCCTATCATGCCTTTGCTCCATGCTAATAAAATTCAGACAATCCATCAATTAGACATATGAGAGAAAATAAGAACAATATTTTCGTTATAAGGTAGTTTTGTACAATGTGCAACAAAGTAATTTATTTGCTTAAATATTAATTTGCTTGCATAAGCGATTTGGCTTTCTACAAAAGTCTATTAGCGCTAAAACTCGATTTTCAACTTATTGGAATCATTACTTGAGTTGCACTTGAACACAGTTCTTCCCTCCAACACACCAATTATTAAGCAGTATGTAAATTAGTATTTATATACATTAGCATAGCGTAAACACATTTACAACATACAAACGCTTAAAATCACTTATCACCTTACAATTAATGTAGCCCCGTCATACATGTATGTATAAAATATAATAAACATAATAAAGTAATTGTTTCTGTTTGGAATGAAAACTATTAAAAGTGAAATTCTCTCCAGCTTTGTTTATTATTATTCTATTTTTGACGGAGAGCAGGTTGTATATAGTATATTCTTTACTTTAGTTATGTTAGTAAAGTAAATTGTGCGTTGTCTTTATAGTACTTTAGACGACTTACAATGAGGTAATACTAATATTTCTTACAACTATCATTATTATTATCATCATTATTAAGTCTATAGTTACACACATATCCAAAGCACACCCATACATCCACCCCGCACGCACACATAACACACATACACATAATGCTGCGAATAAAATTGTAGCAAGTTTGTCAGAGATAAAGCATGATTGAGCAATATGTAAATTTATAAGTATATATACATTAGCTTAGTGTAACACATTTACAACATACAAACGCTTAAAATGGCTTATGACCTTAGAATTAATGTAGCCCCGTCATATATATATAATATAATAAACAGAATAGAATAATAGTTTACATTTGGAAGGGGAAAAAAAGAAACTCTCTTCAGCTTTTCTCCAATTATTTTGTTTATTATTATTCTATTCTTGATGGAGATTATGTTGTATATACATGTAGTATATTATTTAGTTTAGTAAAGTAAATTGTGCATTGTCATTATAGTACTTCAGACGACTTGTAATGAGGTAATACTAATATTTCTTACAACTATCATTGTTATCATCATCATTATACATGTATATACAGTGAGTATAAAAAAAGTTTATATATAGTTATACACACATCCAAAGCACGCCCATACATCCACCCCACACACACACACACACAACACATAACACACGCACACATTATGCTGCGAATAAAATTGCAGCAAGTTTATCCGAGATGTGCAGTCATGACCGGAGATAGGGATGGCAGGTGGGGACCGACCACCTGCCATTACTGTACAGAATCAACACCCCTAAATTGGGGATCTCTGAGCTAGATCTGTAAAATACATGTTTATTCCTTGTGAGTGCATTCGATTATAATATATTCTGTTGTATGAAACCTAATTTCACTACCAACACATCGGTTGGTTTATTATTTACAATGGACCATCTCTATACAACCAGTTTGTTTGCTTCTCAGATTGTCTAATACCGCATGAGATTTGGTCTACTATCTATTTTGTAATTTGGTCTAATTGCCGTTAGGTCTCCACTGCTCAGTGTGCTTGGTGTGATACCGACCTAATCAAGTCCACCCCAACAAAATGTTGATTTGAAAAAAAGGAGAAAATTCCAACAAGCAAAACATTGAAAATTTCATCAAAATCAGATGTAAAATAAGAAAGTTATGATTAAAGTTTCGCTTAATTTCACAAAACAGTTATATGCACATCCTGATCGGTATGCAAATTGGCAGACTGATGACGTCACCCACTCACTGTTCATTTTGTATTTTATTAAATGAAATATTCTATTTTTCTCCTCCTCGTCAAGTGAAACAAAGTTTTATTTCTCCCTGAACATGTGGAATTATCATTATTTTAACATTTTATGGTTAAATTAAGTTGATCCTTATTGTCAAATCTGTAAAAATTGAAATATTGTATTATTCAAACAATAAAAAACAAAAGAAATAGTGAGTGATGGACATCATCGACTCTCTCATTTGCATATCGCTAAGTTGAGCGTCAAACTGTTTTGTGAAAAATAAGCGAAACTTAAAAATGTCATAACTTTCTTATTTTACATCCGATTTCGATGAAATTTGCAGCGTTATTTTTTTTTATCGATTCAAATCAACAATTTTCTGGGGTGGACTTGACCTTTAAAGAGTATAATTCTCAATTGATTTCATTTCAACCTCGTCTACTTAATTTGTTCTTTGTCAAATTAAATATCGGTTCATAAACAATTCATCTAACTATGCATACCAAATGGAGTTAGACAAGTGGATATTAGACGAAATTGGTATAGCCTAACTGGAAATAAGACAAATTAGTACGTGTGCTATATGGAAATGACAAATTTGTGGGATGAGACGGAACGGGAATTAGACGAAACGGTTGTAGACCAATGGGACATTTTCTTCTTAAATTGAGTAAGAATTCTACAAATAGACCAGGCCTACATTATTAGGAATAGTAATTTTACCTTTCAGGCCACGAGGGTCAGCATTTCATGGACATCAGCATCATCCTCTTTTCATTCACCAATTTATTTTGCCCTTCAAATCAAACAATTTGACCCATAGATCCGAGTTCCATACCAAGAAAACCAAGTTTAATTGTAATTACAAAAAGTGTCCCCATTTTATCCACTATTTACATAACTGTTTTGATTTCTTCGAATTGGGGAGGAAACCGTTTCATATGTTCCGCCTTCATTGGCTTTGTCTTCATCATATTCATGGTACATATGAGCAACCTGATTCTCGTAGATAGCGGGATCAGTTGGTTCTTGCGGTAGAGATCCATCTTCTGGAGTCTTGGACAAAGTCTTTGAGATTGTTGCCATCTCCTGGTAGGTTCTGTCTCCCTCGGCCTCAGGTCTGGGCTGTAGGTCCATGTAAGGATCGGGTTCCTTACATTCAGTCTCCGCAGTCAGTCCTCTGCGTCTATATAATGATACAAATGGAAAGGGCAAATGTTATGTCACGCGTGAGCGACCCAAAAGACACACTATGATGAATCAGCAAGTGCATGTGTTTGATATAATGATCACTTCACAAATATTTTTTAATCCGTTGACATAGAAACACGTTATCACGATTACACATAAATAAACGGAATAAGCCATGTTAAAACAAGACTGGAGTCACTGGCCTGTATTCTGAAGTCTGGTTTAACTTATAGACCACGGTCTAACTCTGTGCTAAAATTATAGGGAGCCAAACAAAAATCAAAAATATGTTTATATTGTATATTTCTTACGTTCACTTTTTGTTTCCTTTTGCTTTCATAATGAAGAAAAATACTTCAGTAATATCATTCCCAGACAATTATGAACAATTAGGGTGTCATATGAGTTAGTAAATTTAATGTGTACTGTTAGGAATTTCTGCTCCAATTGTCTCTCCATAGTTAAACCACAACTTTAAACCAGGGTTTAAGTTAAACCCGAGGTCAGAATACGGGCCACTGAATTCATCTAATGTAAAAACCAACAAAAAAAAGTGGTTGGACTATTCGCTGAAGTTATACATGTAGAGAACTATATAATATAATCCTTAAATAAAGTTACGTTTTTCCCAGACAGATCGAGCATGCAATATGATATTTCGGATCGGTACCGCATCACAACCTGAACAAATTTTGTAATTTTTTAAGGTTATAACACGGGACTAATTTTGATTAAATATCCCCAACTGATGAAGAAACATTTTTTCTCTCATTCCAATATTGGGTTCATTCCCAGCTATAATCATAAGTATTGACATCCAATCGTTCCAAGAAAGTGCCGTACAGTATGAATGCTTAGATTTAATAACACTGTCCTATTTCTCGATCTGTCTGGAAAAGGCGTGACTTTATTTGAAGAGCTCACTTGCAAAAGGGGTTAGGTCCATTTTTCATCAAATTTGATTGTTTTGGTCTCAATGTATAGATTTTTAGTAGCTCTGTAAGACGATACCAAAGAAAAGTTGAAATTCCTATTTAAAAGTGATCAAAAATGGCCAAAGAAATATCCTTTTTTTTTCAAAATGGGTTAGGTCCATTTCAGTTTAGTTGCAAAAGGGATTAGGTCCACACCGAATTTTTTTGGAATAGAATATTTTAAAAAATATGAATAAAGGTAGATTTATTTTATACCCAATTTTATGTTGTCATGGTAGGGAATCTTGAAAATTTAGTTTCGCATAAGAATATGCAATATAGGAGAATAAAAAAAAATGATTTTCTTGGAGTGCATCTAACCCCTTTTGCAAACAAACTCTTCTGAAGAGCTCATTTGTCAAAAGGGGTTAGGTCCATTGTTCATTAATTTTATTGTTTTCTGTCTCAAAACCTCTGTATTTTTAGTTGCTCTGATTAAAACAAAGAAAATTTGAAATTTACATGAAAACGTGAAAAAAGTGGCAAAGAAAAATCACTTTTTTAAATCAAAATAGATTGGATTCATTTCAGTTTACTTGCAAAAGGGCTTAGGTCCACAATGATAATTTTTAAAAGAATTTATAGATAAAAATTTTATACCCAATTTTATGTTCACATGATAGGGTAGTACATCATGACAATTTAGTTTCTCATAAGAATATTGCAGTAAGTGAGAATAAAAAACATGGTTTTTCTCAGAATGGTCCAAAGTGGACCTAAGCCCTTTTGCAACTAAACTCTTCATTTAATGATTCTATTATATATTGTATAGTTTTCTAAATGTATAACTTCTATTCAGCGAATAGTCCAACCACTTTTATACCTTATGAACAGTCATGCAAAACACATTATTGCTGGGTCACATTATTCATGTTTAAATTAATTGAACGATTGAAATTACAGTTTAAATTTTCAATATTATTGCTGATTCAAAACTGGTTAAAGTCCCGGTTAAAGTGCCTCGACTAGTAAAGTCATTCGTATCATTTTGGGGACGTCGTTCGTGCTCTAGTGGTTACGACTTTCGTCTTTCAATCAGAGGGACGTGGCAGGGACGTGGGTTCAAAACCCAGTCATGGCGTAGTTTCCTTCTGCAAGAAATGTGCCCACTTAATTGTGCTGCACTCGACATAGGTCATGTAGGTAAGGTGAATGGGTACCCGGTAAGATTCCTTGATTGCTTTAGCGCCAAAACGGCGGCTCAGCTACAGTCGGGGTAATAATATGATACCCAGTATCAGGCAAGGTAGGGTATATGTAATTATATTAGCTGCGCCATATTATTATCATTATTACAAATGTTAACTTACCTTTGCCGAAAAAGCAATATTGTAAAAATAGTAACAACCATGGCATACAGCAACAGAATTACCACCGCTATGATCAGACCAACTTGTCCTCCTGGATGAAAAAAAAATCCAAAAAATTATAACACGCAATAATAAAGCAATATTGACCAACCATTTGATCACAGTCATATGCAAGCAATAATGTATTAAAGTTGCTCTGCTCAGATGTCTGATACGGTTAATAATAGTTTTTACTCTTCTCCGAAATAAATAAATTCGATTCAACTCCATTTCTTTATTTGTCCAATTCCAATAATGTACTACAAAGCAATCGGTTAGATAGCACATTTGAACTCGATACAAGTACATTATATTGATGTTTGGTATATCATTAAACATTTTTTAAATATTGAATATATTTCATGTTGTCAATTATGTTTTAATGGATTAAAAAAAACCGAAAGTTTATAGAAAAACAACAGCCTTCAGCATTTAATGCATATTCACGATGATTATGGACATTGCTTTATATGTAACACTTAACTTACGCCTCAACCTCTTTTCTTTGATATAATCTATAGTGACTTTGATTTTGACAGTTTTATTCATTGAACATTAATTTCAGGTCGTATAGTACCAATTACATGGTCTAGTTGGCTGTCACAAAAATTCAAACTGGCCACATCCATCCCAACGTTTTCGTCAGTTATGTATAGCTTGGATTACTGCGGGCGTCAACACTTTGCAGTTGCCGGTGTTACTGCCCTCTACGTTCGCTAAGGATACTTACCTTTGGAATACTGTACTCCTGCCATCTGACATGTCTGATTGCATTTGTAGATTTCAGATGTAGTTGATGTTTCGAGTGAGGTAATCGAATATCCATTCGTAACAATAATCTCGGTAGAGTTGTGAGTGTCCGAAACCGTTTTTTGGGTGCTGGTTGTCTCGACAGAGAGCATTGAAACTGAAAACATAGAAAAGGTAGTCCGATGTAAACCAATATGATATCTTTTTTGTTCAATTGATCCAAGATTATATCGATATCCATTTTACCTCAATGAATATGAGACTTATCCTGGCCCTGAAGTCGTTAAACGATCATCCCAATTAACGCTTTGCCTGCTTTGTTCGACTAGAGTAACAATAGAGAAGGTATGAAAATTTGATAATTCAATCCAACTATGCAAGTGGAGATTAACCAGTTTTAACCCTAAAAATGTGGCGAAATGGGATGTTAGAGGGAAGGAATTGTTTCTATCTATTTTTTTTATCAGGAAGTATTCCAATAAAGGGTCACTCGTAATGGGCGCAGCAATAGAGCAAGAAAGTTTACTGTATCTACTGACGCAATTATGAGAAAATGCCAAACTTTATAGATATATTATTCCACCTTATAGTTAAAGGGGGCATAAGTGCGATTTTAAATATCACTTAATTAAATTTTGACAAATATTTTTAAAAACTCATTTTTTTTCGCAAGGATATTTAGCTGACACTTAATATTTGTCAAGCAGGGCGTAATTGCAACTTCTCTGAGACTGTGGAATAAAATCCCCGTGTCTTTCGGATAAAATGCTTGTAACCTTCTCTGGGGCCTGGAGACATCGTAGAGTCTATAATCCAGTAGTTAATCACTGGGTCTCATCAGTCTCTTAAGTCTCCTGCTGACCAAATTGCGGAGACGTCTCAGCAGTCAAGGATATTCCAAGACGTCCCTGAAACTGATGGAAACGTCCCGGGAACGTCGCGACGACTGGAAGGCTCAAAGGAGTCTTTTAAAAAATTCATAATTTTTAGATGACGGAGACGTCACGAAGACGTCTCTGCAACTAGCCAAATCTTTCGTTGCAAACTACAATTGCGAGCGCAAGGAGATAGCCCCTTAACCCTAAAAGGACTGGAGGCCAGGATGCCCCCCCCCCCCTCAATGTTTCTCGTGATTTTTTTTTTACAAAACGCACAAAGATATCGCCGTAAAATTTATATGAAAAAAAAATTATCACCCGTTCCTTTTAGGGTTAAGCTAAAGACTCGTATTTCGATTACGAATATTACCGATAACCATCAAAATCCTTTCTTACTATTAAACAGAGCGATGTGAGAAGATCCTCCACAATACTCTATGTTTCTTCCAGTACAAGGGGAGTTGCATGACGATTCTTGGACACTGGCTGACTGATCAATGGCCAGCGATGCATTCCCACACAGGCAAGTGTCGCCTTTGTATACCCCAGCATATGTATAGGCGTTTCCGGAGTGATGGCACCAGGTTATGCAGTTAGGTATCGTCAAGTTTTGCAGGCCAGCATACCTGTTTCCGCAAGGCGTTTGAAGCTCAGTAAACTCAGATGAATTGAAGCGATAACATCCTATGTATCCTTCTTCTATTACATATGTAAATTGGAAGAGATGATAGCAATATATATAGTCTGCCTCGGCATATAAAGAATAAAAAGGTTTAGTAAAATGCGGTCGAAATGAAAAAAAAAGGATAAAAATAAAAGAAGCGTAGCTCTCAAAAATGAAAGATAGAGTCACACTCTCGGGCACTACATTAAATCAGAACAGTAAACTTAGAATAAGCCAGTTCGTAGTTCCACTCTGCGCATGATCAGAAGATTCTGCGCATGATCAGACGAAGGCCATTTGTACTAAAGTGACATGGTGGTTTAAAATCTAATGAGATAAGCACCAAATTCGATGTCTTGATTATTCATATTTTGTTTTGAATTGTGTTTTTCATTCACATCCACAAAAAAATGCGTCCACGAATGACTGGTATATTTCACAGTTTGCCAAGTACATTGTACAACATCCTCTAGTATGCATTCAAAGTAGAAATGCAACAAATAACTTCATAGAGTGTTCATTGATGTGCTATTCTAGTCACCTGGTCTATTCAATTTCTTCATCCCGCTAGGTAAGGCATGCATACGTAATTTCTTGCTTTGAAATCTACCTATCTTAATGAAAGAAATGAAAGGTCATTTGACCAAAATTGTCTCAGAAGTAACTACGAACTGGTCTATTCTCGAGAGAGAATGTGGGTATTTCACCCAGATTATAATTAACGATTTTGGTATAAAAAATAATATCAAATAATTTAATCATTTAAACTTAATATTCTTCTGCCATTGATAAGTGGTTTTTTTTAAGATCTCGTATCAAACATTTGTAAAATATGAGAAAATACAATGAAAGACATTCAAAGAACAATAACATACATAAATATTGACTGTTATATTATATTTATGGACCGTGTAATTATTCATAATGTTGCAAATGCTATTTGTTCCACACATTATTCACGTATAAGCTCAAATTATCAAATTATACAATAGTTTTGAAAGATTCATAAATTTGCATAATTAATCATTCACAACAGAAATAACAAATTTCCCCGAATGGTACACATTGTGTATGCAGGATTTTGCAGTATCCATGCGTGTAAAAGCGAATATCATAAAAAAGAAATACTGAATAAATAAGATTCTTAATGGTCAAATTGGCAGCACATTTGAATTGTGTAAGATAGCCCGGTTTCCAACTTTTATCCCAAAATGCCTCTTGAAATTTATCAAGGCCTCTTTTTCCAGAATGTCTCAAGTCTACCTACAGCATGTACAGTATAGAGTCTACCAGGGTTAAGTTTAAATCAGGCGCGGATCCAGGATTTTGTAGAGAGGGGGGGGGGGTTCGACCTGATTTTGGCGCCCCTGTGTACTTTTCGAAAAATGGCGCCCTCCCTTCCCGCCAGGCAAACATTTTTACCTTAAATGCATGTAAAATTATCTTATTACATAATCACATGTGAAAAGGGGGGGGATTGAAGACCACTGTTTTAATGTGATCATGAAGAAAAAAATCCATAAATATACATTTTTAAAGTGATAAATGCGAGCGCGAAGCGCGAGAGATTTTCTGTTTTCTGTATTAAGCATTTTTAATTTCTCACCAGAATAGGCCCTACTAGAATAATGTGTGAGCGGTAATTTCTGAATATCTGAATTTGAGCTGTAATTTCTTTACTAGTTGATTTACATTATTAATAACCTCTTGGGAATAATGCAATCTCGAAGGCAATCGACTCAATCTCCTAATCAATGGCGTAACTGGGATTCATTTCAATTCAATTTGATTTCTTTCACTTTCAACAGAACAAAGTAAAGTGATCGAAAATAATTACAATGACATTTGCAAATGAAACTTGTAAAAACAATATAGACTGAGGTATGTACAATACATGATATTTTTCCATAAGTAAAACAAAACAAAACATTATGTATAGCAAATTATCATACAAATTATAAAGATCTGAGAAAATGGAGGGATCCACTAAAAAGCAAATACTTTTTATTCAGCAGGGTCGCACGGGGGGGGCTTGAACTTTTGTAGAGGGCACCAACATAAAAAAAAAATGGCGGGGGTACAAACCAAAACATATTGAGGTATCTCACAAGGCCTAAATAAAATAAAAATGTGAACGCGAAGCGCGATCTGATTTTTTTCATGTATTTCATCCTGAAAGCCAAAGTAGTTGTTATGATGAACACGATGCATATCTAATTTCAAAAAATGAATGCAAACTGAAAACATTTATAATGATAAAATGAAAAGGTCATTTTCAGTTGTCAGGCTAGAATATCAAAAAAAATTAGGTCGTGTTTCTCGTTAAAACTGTTAGGATGGGAGGCCATGTATATAACTAAATATTTCATGCTAGCGCAAAGCACGAGCTGAAAGTTTGTTATATTCTAATCTGACAACTGGAAACTTTAAGCATGTTTTTAAAATAAACAAATGGCTGTGAATCTCGCGAATCAAGTAATACGAGCTCAAAGCATTTTGTATATTCCTATCTCAAAAGTTGTCATTTTAGCACGTTTTTAGATAAAGATGAATTTGTGTTTTTCAACGAATGATCAGAGGCGTCGATCCTGGGGATAGGGGGGGGGGGATTGCCCAACCAATGAAAATATTGGATGGGGGGGGGCAAACATAACGTTTTGCCCTCGTTTTGCCCGACTGCAGTTAATGAGAGGTCCGCTGCGCTGCTCTTTTGCAGTTGCACTCAAATTGTAAACGCGCAGGATCCTGACTCACCCTGTTAGGTATTTGAATAATCCTGTATGAAAGGCCGTCATGGAATTAAATTTTCTGCATGATGATCTAGACCTGATTTCACACTGATTTTTCAAATTGGTAAGTAATTTGAGCAAAAGCTTGTATTTTATTTATTTATTCATTTATTTATTTCTGCGGATATCGGTCAGGGAGCATGCGCAGTTTAACGTTGAGGGAACATATCGAGCATGAGCATGCGCAGTTCTCCCCATGAAAGTATATCGAAATATATACGGAGCTAGAAGAAAACTATACGGAGCTTACTTGCAGCGATGTGCTTTCCTATTGAAATTATACTTTGTCACATGATCGCGAATTGACCAATCGTTTATCTCGAGTACTCATGAATATTCATTAGAGGGATATAAATATATATATATATATTCGAGTGTGTATATGTTGGTGGGTGAGTGTGTGTTCGAGAGTTTGTTTGTTTTGTGTGATCGAGCGCCTTTAGAACGTTGGTTCATGATTTTGCCCCCCCCCCCAACCTGAAAAATGGATCAACGCCCCTGCGAATGATTAATGGGAGCCCAAAGCGCACGGTGAGATTTTATTGTACTGACCAGAAGTGGGAACATTTTGAGCACTTTCTACCATGCGGGAATTTTTTTAAGAGGATACGTATCTCACTAAGTGAATGATGAGAATTTTTGTTTATTTTTCATGTAAAATGATAAAAAATTAACATTCTGAGCAGTTGTTTATAATCATGGTTAAGATGTGTGTGTAACTTAATGATTAATGCGAGCGCAAAGCGCGAGCTAATAAATTCAATACACTGATCGGAAAAGGTACAGTTTGTAGTGACTCATGAAGAGGATATTGCGAGCACGAGCTGAAAATGTTAATATACTGATATAAAAAGCGGCCTGTTGATGACGGTTTTCAGTGACTCATGAAAATGATATATTGTATAACACCAATCATATAATGCGAGCGCAGTGCAAGCAGTATAATAGACTTAAAGCACTCACTGTCAAAATGAACATAATGGGCATATCTATAAACAAACAATATTGATGCGACTTTAAAATGTTCACTTTCCGACTGGAAAAATGGAAATGTACTTCGTAATTCTTTAGAGGTATCTAACTAAACAATTTGTGCGATCGCGAAGTGCGAGCTGAAATATTTTGATTACATGACTTTTGAACTGCAATTGTTAGCACTTTTTGTAACCATGAACATAATAGGTATCTAACTAAACAGTTTATGCGAGCGCGAAGAACGAGCTTAATATTTTGATTTTCCGACTAGAAAACTGGTAAATGTACTTCAGTCTCATAATCGTTAAAAGGTAGGTGTAACTCAACAATTTATTCGAGCGCGAAGCGCGAGCTAAAAAAATTTGATTTTCCAACTTTTAGACCCGAATTTGTTAGCACTTTGTTTAACTTTGAACAGAATACGTATCTCACGAATTGATGCGAGTGCAAAGTAGGAATTGAAATTTTAGATTTTAAATTTTAAAACTGGAAATTTCTAGCACTTTTTAACCATGTACAGAATAGTAGAATATGTATCTTACTTAACAACTGATGCAAGCGCGCAGCCCGAGGTGAAAATGTTGATTTTCCGACTAGGAAAGTTAATGTTTTATGAGTATGCCTACTTTTTGTAATCATGAAAACAATGGGTATCTCATCAAACAATTGAAATAAAGCTTGAAATGATTTATTCCTTTAATCTTAAGACATGAAAAGCGGATATTTTGAGCACTTTTGTGCAAGCGCAAAGCTCGAGCTGCTTTTGTATTTTCTAACTTAAAAAACTGCAAATTTTCAGCACTTTTTTGTAACAATAAAAATAATTGGTATCTCGCTAAACAATTGATGCGAGCGCGAAGCACGAGTTGACAATTTATAATTTTTCGACTTTTAAACCCGTAATATTTAGCACTTTCTGTAACCATGAACATAATAGGTATCTAACTACACAACTGATGTGATCGCAAAGCGCGAGCTAAATATCTTTGTTTTTCCGACTTCTAAACTGGCAATTTTTAGTTTTGTAACTATGAACATAAGTATCTCACTAAACAATTTATGCGAGCGCGACGCAAGCTTAAATTTTTATTTTTTGACTAAAAAACTGAAAATGTACTTTTCGTAAATTTTTGAATTTCAGACCCAAAACTTTTCGTAACCATGAGCAGGATGGATATGATCTAAATAATTGATGCGAGCACGAAGCGCGATCTGAAAATTATTGATATTTTGACCCAAAGTTGGACATTCTAAGCACTTATCTAACCATGAACAGGATCGTCACCTAACTATCAATTTATCCGAGCGCGAAGGGCGAGATGAAATTTTTTTATATTCTGACCTAAATGTTAGACTTTCTAATCACTATTGGTAATCATGAACAGGATGGTTATCTAATAAATCATTATATGCGAAGTGCGAGCTGAAATGTTTTGAATTTCAGTCCCAATACTGGACATTATCAGCTTATTTTGTAACCATAAACAGGATGGGTATCTATCTTAATATTTGATTCGAGCGCGAAGCGCGAGCTGAAGATTATTGATATTCAGAACTTAAATTTGGAAAGTCTATAAGCACCTTGGTAATCAAGAACAGGATAGGCTTCTAACTAAGCATTGATGCAAGCGCGAGCGTCAAAATCATGTCAAACATGCATTTGCCGCCCCCTGTCAAACATCAAATTTGCGTCCCAACGGTCGAAAATAAATTTGGCGCCCCCTCCCGAGGTTGAAAATGAATTTCGCGCCCCACGACAAACATCAAATTGGCGCCGAAAAGGTCGAATATGAATTTGGCA
The DNA here is from genome assembly GCF_037042905.1 of Lytechinus pictus. Lineage (NCBI taxonomy): Eukaryota > Metazoa > Echinodermata > Echinoidea > Temnopleuroida > Toxopneustidae > Lytechinus > Lytechinus pictus. The sequence goes on from NC_087261.1 coordinate 27,326,502, forward strand.
TCCCATCCCTATGTCGAACATAAATTCGGCGCCCCCCTATGTCGAACATAAATTCGGTGCCCCCCATATCAAACTCCAATCCTCGCCCCTAGGTAGAATATCTATTTGGCGCCCCCCCCCCTCTCCCCCAGGTTTAACATCAATTCGGCGCCCATAGGTAGAACATCAATTCGGAGCCCCTATGTCAAACTTCACTTCAGCGCCCATAGTTCGAACATCGATTCGGCGCCCCCTATATCGAACTTCACTTCGGCGCCCCCTTGTTCGAACATTTTGCGGCCCCTACATTTAGTTCAAACATTGCTTTGGCACCCCCCCCCCCCAATTTTAGCATCCATTTGGCGCCCCTCCCTATTTCAAACATCTATTCGGCGCCCCCTCCCCTCCCGTTCGAAATAAATTTTGCGCGCCCTAGTTCCAACATCAATCTGGTGCCCCTAGTTTCAAAATCAATTAGGCGCCCCCTATATCAAACTCCAATCCGGCGCCCAACCCCACCCCCCTTAGGTTTGAGATCAATTCGGCGCCCATAGGTAGAACATCAATTCGGTGCCCCTATGTCGAACTTCACTTCGGCGCCCATAGTTCGAACATCGATTCGGCGCCCCCTATATCGAACTTCACTTCGGCGCCCCCTTAGTTGAAGATCGATTCGGCGCCCCTAGTTAGAACAATCAATGCGACATCCCCCCCCCCTCTGTTGAAGATCAATTCGGCGCCCTTATGTCGTACTTCAATTCGGCGCCACGAACATTAATCCGGCGCCCCATAGTTCGAACATCATTTCGGCGCCCCCTATATCAAACATCAATCTGGTGCCCCTAGTTTCAAAATCAATTAGGCGCCCCCTATATCAAACTCCAATCCGGCGCTCCCACCCCCCCCCCCCCCCTAGGTTTGAGATCAATTCGGCGCCCATATGTGGAACATCAATTCGGTGCCCCTATGTCGAATTTCACTTCGGCGCCCATAGTTCGAAAAAACATCGATTCGGCGCCCCCTATATCGAACTTCACTTCGGCGCCCCCTAAGTTGAAGATCGATTCGGCGCCCCTTGGTAGAACATCTATTCGGTGTCCCCCTAGGTTGAAGATCGATTCCGCGCCCCAAGGAAGAAAAATCCATTTGGCGCCCCTTTTTTAAAACATTTTGCGCCCCCTACATGTAGTTCAAACATTGCTTTAGCGCCCCCCTCCCTAGTTTGAACATTAATTTGGCGCCCCCTCCCTAGTTCGAACATCTATTCGGCGCCCCTCCCCTCCCGTTCGAAATCAATTTTGCGCCCCCTAGTTCAAACATCAATTTGGCGCCCCTAGTTTCAAAACCAATAAGGCGCCCCTTATATCAAACTCCAATTCAATTCAGCGCTCCCCCCCCCCCCTAGGTTTAAGATCAATGCGGCACCGATAGGTAGAACATCAATTCGGAGCCCCTGTTACATTTGCTGGTCCGGACAAGCTCTTACTGTTACCTGTCCTGGACAAACTCCCACGTAAACCTTCTGAATCCTGTTCTCCATTCAGACACTCATGAACTAGAAAACAAGCCACGCTGTGTCAAATCGGTTAAAACAGTTTATTTACAAATATACACATGACGATTCCGATCGACTCACAGGTCCGTTGTTCACATAGCGATATATCCTTTTTCTAGTCTGTACTCCAGACTTAAACGTGTATTATTATCTCGTCACACTCCCTTCCTTAAAAACATGCTTATAATTTTTCAAAGAAATTGCAATAAGTATGTTCGCAACTCAAATTTTGCTTGTTAATATAAACGAACATTATCACAATGAATAAAGCGCTTAACCAAACACAGTTAATGCATTAAAACATATCGAATTTCACGCTCTTTGTGCAGCAATTTTGCGTACTTTGGCAAAAGATAAGCATAATATAAAACATAGTATATATGAAATGAGTAAAACAGACATGTATTGAGAGCGCATGCATGTAGTAAAACTTATTCACCAAAAGTTACACGCATGCTCTGAAATACATGTATGTTTGTAATAAACATAGTCATAAGAAATTTCACATGAATAATCAACATAGAAAATACATGATATTACTTCCAAGAAAAGCAATATAGAAAGCATTGCTTCACTGAGTCCAAAAGTCAATAATATGAGAAATCATTCAAGATGTAAGTTCAAACTTCTGATTTCCAATATCTTCTTCTAATTATAGTTTCAGTTCAACGAAGTTCAACATCATCGCTTCAGTTAGGGTTCATTGAATGTTCATGAAGATTCACAGTAGGTTCAGATTACTTGATCCAATATATAGTGTAAACATGAGCACAGTTGGCATCCAGAAATCCAGAAAAAACACAAGTTCAGTTCACTTTCAAATCCAGAGTATCCATTAAGTTGAGATGACAAGTAAGCATTTAGGTATAAATTCACATGATGATATAAGTTTCAAGTTCAACAGTTCACTGAAAGTGCAGTTTCCAAATTTCACCTTGATTATACACAATATCAAACGTTCACAGTTCAAATGTCACGATGAATTAACACGCGGTCAAATGTTCACTGCTAAAACGTCACGATGACATACCACGATGTCAAACGTTCACTGTTTATCACATTGATGATATCAAACTTTCATTGTCCGAATTTCACATTGATACACACGACGTTAAACTTCCATTGTCCAGAGTTCAAAGTTCACACAAATTCCATGTTATCAAATTGGTCAAAGTTTAGGATTTAGTTTACACTCGCGACAATGTGTCTGCAATAATTGTCTTTTCCCGGTAGATGTCTAATGTTCAAGTTGTACTCTTGGAGCAGTAGACTCCACCTCGTAAGTCTTTGATTTTTGTTTTTCATCTTACTTAGAAATGTCAAAGGATTATGATCTGTCCATATGTCCAATTCATGTTGAGATCCACTCACATATACTTCGAAGTGTTGCAGTGCAAAGATTAATGCCAAAGTTTCCTTCTCCACAGTGGAATAATTTCTCTGACTGCTCGAAAACTTCCTTGAGAAGAACGATATGGGCCTGTCTGTTCCCTGTTCATCTTTCTGCGTAAGAACAGCTCCGGCACCCACATCACTAGCGTCAACAATCAGAGAGAATGGCTGACTAAAATCTGGAGCCACCAGTACAGGATTGGTAGATAGGAGTGCTTTCACTTTGTCAAAAGCACTCTGACAGTCACTGGACCAGATGAACTTCACCTCCTTGCGTAGTAGATTGGTCAGCGGGGCGACGACATCAGAGAAGTTATGGCAGAACCGTCTGTAGTAGCCTGCCATGCCAAGAAACCTCATCAGTTCCTTCCGGCTGGATGGAGTCGGGAATGCCAGAATAGCTTCTACCTTCGCTGAGAGTGGTCGAACATGACCTGAACCAACAACGTGACCCAAGAAACTAACAGTAGCACCTCCAAACTCACTCTTTGCCAAGTTGACTGTCAATTTGGCATCAGACAATCTCCTGAACAAATCTCTGATTCTTTGTACATGAACTTCCCAATCTTCACTATACACAATCAAGTCATCTATGTAAGCTTCACAGCCTTCAAGACCAGAGACAAGACTATTCACATGTCTTTGGAATGTAGCCGGCGCGTTTTTCATACCGAATGGCATTACAGTGTAATGAATATGCCTTGGGGTGTAGCAAATGCGGATATTTCTTGCGCTCTCTTAGTCAACGGAATCTGCCAATAGCCTTTAAGCAGATCGAATTTGCTCACATACTTCGCCTTGCCTATACGGTCAATACAATCATCTACGCGCGGTATCGGGAAAGAATCGGTCTTTGTACTCGAATTAACTTTTCTGTAGTCGGTACAGAAACGATACGACTTATCCGGTTTCGGAACTAAGATGCACGGTGACGACCATGCGCTGCTACTTGGCTCGATGATGCCATTCTGCAGCATGTACTCTATTTCTTTTTCAAGATTTTTCATCTTTACTGGGTTAACACGATAAGGTGCCTGCTTGATTGGGGCGGTATCTCCCACATCAACATCATGTTCAACAACATCAGTACGAGATGGGATATCTGCAAATAACTGCGGATACTCATTCAACAGCTCTTTTACATCCCTCCTCTCCTTCTCAGACAAGTGGATTAGTTTGTCATTGATGTGTGTTAGAACCTCTGAATTTTTCAATTTCACACATGGTTCATCTCTCTCAATGTTATACATCTCTTTACTTTCACCATTCAGCTTAGATTCTACAGCACTCAACACTGGTTGTGCTCTCTTTTCATCATCTCTTCTAACATAAGCTTTTATCATATTCACATGACATACACGCTTTTTCTTTCGTCTATCTGGAGTTTTGACGACATAGTCAACATCACCAACTTTCTTCAGAATGGTATACGGTCCAGAACATCTAGCCTGCAAAGCATTACCAACTACTGGTAACAAAACCAAAACTTCATCACCTGCCTTGAAATTCCTTTCCTTGGACTTCTTGTCATACCACGACTTAATTTCCTCCTGAGAATCAGACAAATTCTTCCTAGCAACTTAACAAGCACGATGCAATCTCTCACGAAAAGACGATACGTAGTCCAACATATTTACATTTTCCTCATCTGACAACAACCTTTCACTCAACAACCTGAGGGGTCCACGGACTACATGTCCATACACGAGCTGAAATGGGCTGAAACCAAGAGATTCTTGAACAGATTCTCTCAAAGCAAATAGCAACAATGGAATTCCATCATCCCATTGTTTCTCTGTCTCCAAACAATATGATTTGAGCATGTTTTTGAGTGTCTGATGACATCTCTCAAGTGCTCCTTGCGATTCAGGATGGTATGCACTAGAAACTACATGTTCAATCCCTAACTGCCCTAGCACTTGCTTACAGATTTTCGACATAAAGTTTTATCCTTGATCAGACTGAACGGTACGCGGTAATCCTACAGTCGTGAAAAACTTGATCAGCGCCTTGCTCACATTGTTTGCGGTGATGCGTCTAAGTGGAATCGCTTCGACATACCTGATACTTGCGCACATAATGGTAAACAGGAATTCATTACCCGCTTTTGTCCTCGGAAGCGGACCTACGCAATCTATGATAATTCTTGCAAACGGTTCATCGAACGCTGGCACTGGTTTTAATGGCGCGACTGGTATTTTCTTATTCGGTTTACCTACTACCTCACATACATGACAACTTCTGCAATAGTTTGCAACATCCTTTTGTAAACCCGGCCAAAAGAAATGAGAAAGGATTTTCTCCCGAGTCTTATAGACTCCCAAGTGACCTGCAAGTGGTGCTTCATGAGCAAGACTAAGTATTTCCGGCCTATAAGTAGAAGGAACTACAATCTGGTGGACCTCTTTCCAAACTTCATCAGCAGGAACATCTATCGGCCTCCACTTTCTCATCAAAACACCTGACTTCATATAATAACAAACAGGCACGGTCAATACCTCCTCCTCAGAGATCGCTCTCTCAAACATGGATACTAACTGAGGATCTTTTTGTTGCTCCGCCAACAACTTACTCTTACTTATCGGCATTGGTTCACATTTACTTTTCTCTTCTGTACTTTGAGTTTCTCCTGCACCCTCATTCACATTTGATTCACATTCATCATCAACCAAACGACAAAATAAAGAATATCCCAAGTTAACCTCATCTATCTCACTAGACTTCGATTCAGACTCTATTTTCTTTGCCATCGAACGAGTTACAGCACAAGACGGAAACACAGTAGGAAATTCTGCAACCAACTGCTCTGTTTTACTACTCTCACACGGAATAGCACTCACAACTGGACATGGCACAACTTTATCACCAGCAATATCATTCCCTAGAATAATGGAAACATCTGCCATCGGAAGTGATGGTCTCAAAGCCATTTTCACACTACCAGAAACAAGGTCTGATTTCAAGTGTACCACATGAAGGGGTGCTTTTACAAAGCCATCTCCTATTCCTTTGAGCAAAACACTAGCTCCAACACAAGATTTCTCACCAAAAGGCAACACACTCTCCAAGATCAAAGACTGAGAAGCACCAGTATCACGCAACACTTTCACCTTTCTTGCTTCCACACTACCAGCTAGTGAAACATATCCTACGGAAACAAACGGTTCATATTGCATTTTCACTTTCTCTAAGTTAACTGGCTCAATCCTACTCTCTGAACTTTGCAAATTTTTCACAAATGCATTTGGATGTGCATTACTTGATTCACTTGTTTTTCCTTTAAGTGTAGGACACTTTGCTTTAAAATGACCAACCTTGTGACATGCATAGCATTTCTTTTCTTGCTCGTCATCTTTAGATTGTGGTTTTACTTCTTTCTTGTTGTGTGCTGAAGCACCATTTTTGTTTTTGTTTTTCCACTTTCCAGATTTGTTTGTCTCATCTGATTTTTTGTTTGTGATTTTGTGCGTTAGCGCATAATCATCTGCAAGTTTCGCTGCTTCATTAAGCGTTCCTATTTGCTGCTCTTCAAGATGCAACCTAACATCGAAATGCACACTACGCTTAAACTCTTCGAGAAGAATCATTTCTCTAAGCTTATCAAAGCTATCTGCATCGAGTGACGAACTCCATCTATCAAACAACTGTTGTTTGCGCCTAGCAAACTCAAGATGAGTTTCGGTCTCATCTTTGCGCGTTTTCCGAAATTGTTGACTGTACGTCTCCGGTACAAGCTCATAAGCACGCAACACTGCTGCTTTTACAACGTCATAACGACCCGCATCATCAACTGACAAAGCTGAATAAGCATCTCGAGCTTTACCCTTCAACTGAGATTGTAACAAGTGCGACCATTTTTCTTGCGGCCAACCCAAACTAACAGCTACCTTTTCAAAGTGAAGGAAATATTTCTCTATCTCCTCCCCCTCCTGAAAAACGGGAACCATTCGAACATGTTTCGCAACATCAAATCAGACTTTACTTGCTTTATTTCTTCTCTTTCTCTAGCATTCAAATGCTCCCTTCTCAAAACTACTTGTTCTCGTTCAAGCTCAACTTTCGCTATCTCTAGTTCCAACTCTTTCAAACGCATTTTTTCTGTCAAGTCCACATTCACAGACTCAATCGGAACCTTAGATAAAGCTTCAAGTGGAAGGACATCTTCCTCTTCCACTAACCACTGAATTACAGCTTTCAGAATTTCTAATTTACGCCAAGTATTCTTTACCTCAGCAACCTGGTAATGATGAGCAATCTCCAAGAGATAAACCTTCTTTAGAACCAGCAACTTCTGAACACTGGGAGAATCAACGAAATCGTCCAAAGAAAATTCCGCCATGGTCAACAAAAGACCCCTAATCTTCAACGCTGAAAAGATTAGAAACAGCTAAAGAAAACCTTTAATTCTTAGCCAAGACAATAACCAATACGGTTATCACAGTTGAAAATTATATCAACCACATAAGAAAATGTCAACCTGACCTGGCTGACCCTGTAGATATGACCTCAACCTACAGAAACGGTAACCTGACTCGGTCACCCCAGTTGAAAATTTTTCCAACCACACTGTCAACTTGACTCCAGTCGACACTGTCAGTTTCTATCAACCGACACAGCAACCCTTAAAAAATGGTTAACCAGTTGAAATATCATCAACCCAAATTTCATTCAACTCTACGTGAACAAAACACATCGCACAGCGAGACACACTGAAATACATGGAATCGCCTCATGGAACAAACGGCTCGCCATACTCAACCTTGTGCGCTCATGCACACAGCGTCATACACAACACTGACAGCGATATCCACACACTGGTATTACATCTACGGGTACACACACCCATGCAAATGTCTAATGACAATCCTCACGTTGAATATATACGATCGGACACGCATCGATAATATAAGTTCATGCGACTCTGCCGGCGCTAGCATTATACGGTATACGGTACTTCGATACAACTTACGCCGAGAGTTCTGGTTCGACTCTCACCAAGCCCCCACTGTTACATTTGCTGGTCCGGACAAGCTCTTACTGTTACCTGTCCTGGGGCCCGTTGCAGAAAGAGTTGCAATCAATCGCATCTCTAAAAATCATGCGCAACTTGATTTTCAACCAATCAACAGCGCGCATTTGGGACTTGCAATTGATTTTTTGACTTGCGTTTAAACGCAACTCTTTCTGCAACGGGCCCCTGGACAAACTCCCACGTAAACCTTCTGAATCCTGTTCTCCATTCAGACACTCATGAACTAGAAAAACAAGCCACGCTGTGTCAAATCGTTTAAAACAGTTTATTTACAAATATACACATGACGATTCCGATCGACTCACAGGTCCGTTGTTCACATAGCGATATATCCTTTTTCTAGTCTGTACTCCAGACTTAAACGTGTATTATTATCTCGTCACAGCCCCTATGTCAAACTTCACTTCAGCGCCCATAGTTCGAACATCGATTCGGCGCCCCACATATCGAATTTCACTTCGGCGCCCCCTTGTTCGAACATTTTGCGGCCCCTACATTTAGTTCAAACATTGCTTTGGCGCCCCCCCCCCCCAATTTGAGCATCAATTTGGCGCCCCCTCCTTAGTTCAAACATTTATTCGGCGCCCCCTCCCCTCCCGTTCGAAATAAATGTTGCGCCCCCTAGTTCCAACATCAATTTGGTGCCCCTAGTTTCAAAATCAATTAGGCGCCCCCTATATCAAACTCCAATTCGGCGCCCCCCCCCCCCTAGGTTTAAGATCAATTCGGCACCGATAGGTAGAACATCAATTCGGAGCCCCTATGTCGAACTTCACTTCAGCGCCATAGTTCGAACATCGATTCGGCGCCCCCCCCCTATATTGAACTTCAATACGGCGCCCCCTAGGTTGAAGATTGATTCGGCACCCCTAGTTAGAACAATCAATTCGGCACCCCCCCCCCCTCCTCGGTTTAAGGTCAATTCGGCGCCCTTACATGTCGTACTTCAATTCGGCGCCACGAACATTAATCCGGCGCCCCATAGTTCGAACATCAATTTGGCCCCCCCCCCTATATCAAACTTCAATTCGGCGCCCTTTGGTAGACCATCAATTCGGTGCCTCCCTAGGTTGAAGATCGATTCCGGGCCCCTAGGAAGAAAAATCAATTTGGCGCCCCTTTGTTTGAACATTTTGCGCCACCTACATGTAGTTCAAACATTGCTTTAGTGCCCTCCCCCCCCCCCTAGTTTGAACATCAATTTGGCGCCCCCTCCCTAGTTCGAACATTTATTCGGCACCCCCTCCCCTCCCGTTCGAAATCAATTTTGCGCCCCCTAGTTCAAACGTCAATTTCGCGCTCCCCCCCCCCTTAGTTCAAACATCAATTTTGCGCCCCTAGTTTCAAAATCAATTCGGCGCCCCTATATTAAACTCCGATTCGGTGCCCCCCCCCCCCCCTAAGTTGAAGATCGATTCCGCGCCCCTAGGAAGAAAAATCAATTTGGCTCCCACCTTGTTCGAACATTTGCGCCCCCTACATGTAGTTCAAACATTGCTTTGACGCCCCCTCCCCCTAGTTTGAACATCAATTTGGCGCCCCTAGTTCGAACATCTTTTCGGCGCCCCCTCCCCTCCCGTTCGAAATAATTTTTGCGCTCCCTAGTTCAAACATTAATTTGGCGCCCTCTCCTCTAGTTCAAACATCAATTTTGCGCCCCTAGTTTCAAAATCAATTCGGCGCCCCTATATCAAACTCCGATTCGGTGCCCCCCCCCAGGTTGAAGATCGATTCCGCACCCCTAGGAAGAAAAATCAATTTGGCGCCCACCTTGTTCGAACATTTTGCGCCCCCTACATGTAGTTCAAACAGTGCTTTGATGCCCCCTCCCCCTAGTTTGAACATCAATTTGGAGCCCCTAGTTCGAACATCTTTTTCGGCGCCCCCTCCCCTCCCGTTCGAAATCATTTTTGCGCTCCCTAGTTCAAACATTAATTCGGCGCCCGCTATATCAGTCGACCCCCCCCCCTCGGTTGAAGGTCAATTCGGTGCCCCTACATGTATGTCGAATTTCGATTTGGCGCCCCTTGTTCGAACATCAATTCGGCGCCCCCTAGGTCGAACGTAAATTTGGCGCCCCCTCTACCAAACTCCAATCCGGCGCACCTACGTAGAATATCAAATCGACGTCCAGGTAAACATCAAATGGGCGCTTTCCCTCTCCCTCTCTTTACCCTCCTCTTTCTTTTCCCAGCTCCTTCCCCCGTTTTTGTTCTTTCTCTTTCTCTTTCTTTTTTCCCCTTTCCTTTTTCCTGTCCTTCTTTTTTTTGTCTCTTTCTCCACCTCTCTCCCTCTCTCTTTTTCTTCTCGTCCTTCCCTTTTTGATCTCTCTTTTTTTCTCTCTTCCTTTCCCCTTCATCCTCCCTTGTTTTTGAGCGAGGAAGGGGCAGGCCCCTCGGCCCCCCAATGATCCGCGCCTGGTTTTAATGGCTGACCAAATAGATGAAGCCCATTCCACTGCACCCTTAACAAATAATAAAACTTTCATCTTACCGTAGCAAATCACTCCTGCTGCATCATAGAAACGGTGATAATCCAATACATGACAACCGGAAAGGCTCTCTGCTCCTAGAGAAAATAAGAAAATTATTAAAGGCTACAGCGTCATATATACATATATATATATATATATATATGTATATATATATATATATATATATATATATATATATATATATATATATATATATATATATACACATGTGCATATATGTATGTATATATATATATATACAGTGCGTCCCAGAAAAAACGAAACCGAGATTAAACGATGATTTATCATAACTTATTCACAAATACAGTAGACATATGACCTACCATTTTAAAGCTTGGAATCTCTTCTTTCAGCTGATATCACTTAGATTATTCCTCTATCCTGCATTAGTGAGCAAAAACAATTTGAAGAAAGGATACCAAAAACTCATTTGGCGGGGGTATCTGAATTTCAAAAAGAAAATCACATGCCTAAAAAGTTCAATATCTGCTCTTTTATTTGATACCTTAATCACAAAAAAATGGTCAAGAAGTAAAAAAGTTATGGTCCCTCAAAACAATGCTTGTATTTCCATAATTTCATTAAATAACGTGTTTTCACCGGTTTCCCAAAGAAGCTATCGCATGGTTAACAAAAGACTTAATGCATGGCTGATCGTCAACAAAACGGAGCGTCGAGTGAGTTTGAACGCTAGCCTGTAAAACCTCTACATTTTCTGTAATTGAGGTATCAAATTAAAGAGCAGATATTGAACTTTTTTAAAATGTGGTTTTCTTTTTGAAACCCAGATACAGCCCGCCAAATGACTTTTTGGTATCCCCTCTTTAAATTGTTTTTGCTCGCTCATGGGAAATAATCTAAGTATTTCCAAAAAAAAAGAGGAGATTCTGAGCTTTAAAATGGTAGGTCATTTGTCTATTGTATTTATGATTAAGTTATGATAAATCATCGATAAATCTCGGTTTCGTTTTTTGTGGGACGCACTGTATATATAAATATATAATTGTGAGAAGCAGGGACCCATACATCGCGAGGGTGCTTTGTAGTATATATTTGAGAGGATGCTATAAATACAGCGAAAATAAGCAATGAGGCTTAGTCGGGGTTCAGTTCATCAAGTTTAATCACAAAGCTTTCGGCCATAATTGGGCCTTCTTCGGGTATCTGAAGTACAAGAGAAACAATGTACCATATATATATATATATATATATACGTAATTATATATTAATATACACATCTGTATATATATATATATATATATATATATATACAATGGTAAGCTACGCCTACCATTGTTCTCTGCATTCATTTCTTTCACAACATATTTAAATACAAAGAGTTGCCAAAGCTGTTGTACATGTATAATGTCTCACATTTGTATAATTTGTCCCATACATGTATTGTATCTAAGCAATAGCTTTGATACAGCTGAGGCATGGCGGCTTGTCATTGTTCAATACTCACCTACACCCGACAAAGGAAAGTTAATTGGTGGTGTCGAAAATCTGTTTATCTGACGGTCAATCGGATCGGGGTCGCCCTAGCCACTAACCCGTCTCTGTGGTCTAGTGGTTAAGGCACCGGCGTTCAAAGCTGGGGGCCCGGGTTCGATTCCCGGCAGAGACATTTTTTCGGCATCACCAATTTTTCCAAACGGTAGATAGCTCTGGGGAACCTTGATTTTAGCTACGCCTACCATTGTTCTCTTCATCCATTTCTTTACAATTTATATATATATATATATATATATATAAACTTCTCTTTAAGAATGTCGAATAATCCGTACCTCTGATTGGTCGAAACTGAGGTCATGTAATCCACCATGCCTGCAAAACAACAAACTAAGGTGGTAACCAATGGCAACAGGCATAGTTAACAAGATTTCTGCCCGTTGCCCCCTGACCCGCCCCTTAACGACGGGCATGGCAAAATTTGGCTGAGATCTCCATTTGATTGCGTGCAAAATGTTGTTTCCTGCGGTGATTGCGGATACCATAAATATCCGCGCGATTTTTAATCGAAAGTTTTAGACGATTCGCGCATTTACGCGCTTATTGCGCAAGTGCGCGCAACGGATATTAAACAAATATATCAGGCTTTGAGAAAGTATAGTGGAATTATTTATCCGAGGTTGGTCTGGCAATCACTATTTAGTAATTTTGCCAGTCCAACCAAGGATTAATAATTCCCACTATGCTTTCGAATGAAACGCCTGGTATATTTGTTTTATATCCTACGTTTTATAATTTACAACCAAAATCTATGTGTTGAGCTTGCAAAGTCCGGTTACTCGAGTTTAATTACCTACTTTTCTCCGAGCCACCGCGCTCAGCGGAACGCAGATTAGTGCCTGCGCCGACGCATCTCTGGACTTGCCGGTGCGCCCGAGAGTTTAGCTAGATATACAGTTTTGCGAAATAATGACGTCAGACCTCGATATATCCAAAAATATATCGAGGTCTGACGTCACGCAACATCATAGTTGAAATATATTAGGTCACATGATGCTACTTGAACCAATCACTATACAGGATTTACTCTACGTAGGATGTAATATGACATATCGATGGAACATGCCGATCGTTGAGATTTGCTTGTTCATTCCTATTTTAAAAATATGGCATTAATGAAAAGAAGACTAACTTATTAAGGACATAACGGATGTCAATATTCAAGTCTTGTTGCAGTTGACAGTTGTTTATTCAGAATCAAATGCATGCTCGCAAAAGCCAAGGTGGGACGGTCATTTATGCACTTCCTAACTTACCGTATACCCAGTTGTTTGGTGTCCGGACAGGTTGTGTATCCGGACAGTCGATTTTAAACAGCCAATTGAAAAAGTTCACAATTCAAATATCTGTAAATGTTTTAGCACAAAATGTTAGACAATATTATAGAGAACAAATATTGATGATGATTAGCACTAATCAATGCACAGTTTCTGTTTAATCCAAAGACAAAAAAGAAGGCTTCATTTTTGTTACGTGTCCAGACACCCAACCCCCATCCTACGGTATAGCCAGGTACCGTATGACAAGCTAGGTCGGGGCGTAATAAGGTCTAAAACTCTAATAAAAGTAATGACAATGTTGTCGTTAGATCTATTAGGCCTACGTTAGCTCAGGAGTAAGAGTAGACTCTAGTCTAGATCTAACTAAGTTAGACCTAATGATTAGGCTTACTGTAGAATCTAGATCTATTTCAGATCCTAATTTGGTTCCTGAAATATTAACATTAAGTAACAACAAGTTGGGCCTAACGTTAGCCTGGGCTAGGGCTTAATTTTTTTAGTTTTAGGCTTAAGCCTTAACTTGTTTAAGATCTAGCCTAGACCTAGACTAGATCTAATGTTTAATTCGGTTCATAAAATATATATGGACTGCTTCTATATATTCGAGACATGGTTGTTTCTTTCGGCTCGCGGGTGCTGCACCGGCCAGACCATGCCCTCGGGAAAAGCCCTCCCGAGGGCATAGTCGCGTTGCAGTCCCCTTGAGCCTTTAGAAAAACAATGCCTCTTAAAGCAGTCCATATATCTATAATATATATTTATATATATACATATTTTATGTGCTTGTGTGTGTATGTGAGGGAGAGAGAGGGGGGATGTGGGTGTGTTAGGGTGCGCACGCAAGTGTATATTTTACAAGTGTATGTTGAAAAAAGTACATGCCCATTTGCTGATAATAATGACAAAAAGCAATGCTATAGGTATACATGGACTGACAAGAACAGGAAGACTGGTAACAGACTTACCACTATTACAAGTCATCCTCCACATGATAGGATAATCTGGCACAGGTGTGCTCCCAAAATTCAAACCTTCGTTAGGGTTATTGACAGCTGGGTACCCGAGCTCTCTGCAAACAAGTGATGCTTCATGGTATTCAAAGGACCGAGAACGAACTGGATACCATTCATCAGAAAACCGAGATGCAATTAATTCTACTCGTCCCTCGCTTGGTCTATCTCCATCCACCAGGGTAACATCTGTAAAAGGGGACGATTGAAACTGTCAAGGTTAAATCTATGAAATTTTCTATTTCAGAGCTTTTTTCTAGAGACTGGGTGAAAGTCTAGGCGAAGCGCTTACGTCCCGGGGGGCACTCAGTATTTAATGCATAGTGGGTATGTGCCGCGGAGGGGACCCCCATTTTTACACTAAAGTTTCCGTTCCAAGGCATAGCATTTTCGTCTTATTGAGAAAAAGAACAAAGAAAGCCGCTCCAAAGCATAGCATTTTCTTCTAATCGAGAAAAAAGAAGAAAGAAATCCGCTCCAAAGCTTCGCATATATTTCGTTACGCAGTTCCGGTCACATTGATCTGCTACAAGGAGCTGCAATTGTGGTGAAAAGCGGCCGCAGAGCACTGTCCGACCATCGCCTCTGCGCGAGCGCACCCGGCGGAGGCCGGGCTAGCTGCATCATGCACGCACGCCCGTTCCATAGGGAATGTATACGCACTCACACGCTGGTGATCCATTCCAAGGACCCCCGTTTTCACAAACATTTGTAGTTCCGAAGCCCGTTCCGAGGACCCTCCTTTTTACAATAAGCCCGCTCCAAGGCCCCCGTTTTTTGTCTCGCCCGCGGCACACCCTACCACTTTTTGGTCGAATGCCCCCCCCCCCCCCAGGGGCTTACGTATATGCAAAATAATTCTAAAAACTTTTGTTGCGCAAATTAACGACGCCCTAACATCCCTCTTCATGTACGTAGTATACGTGTACTGTATTAAATTGGTCATTACTTTCTTTGATTTGAAGGGACCAAGACATGATTCGTCAATTTCGACTTAATATTCATTTTACATGTTCTAGCAGACATAAATGGATATTGCATGTTCTGTGACATCGACAAATGATGGTTTTCACATGATTTTATGTTGCTATGTCAGGTAAGAGTTTTGGTTTCTTTGAAGCATTTTAACCTACATACGTGGTAAGTCTAAATCATTTTCTACCGGAAAACGAAAATTATTTATAAGTATTTAAAGTAATGACGGAAATCTATATTTATTTATTTATTAAACAATATTTCAATTAGGTGTCCTCTCAGCAAAAGCTGGTATCAAAAGGAGAAAGGCATGCAAAATTGGAGTCATCAAAATATTTATAACACATGATCACCATTGACATTTTAAGATTTGCTAGACATTATATATGATTTGAGTTCTTTCTTAAAACTAGAGAGGGTGGATAGGGTTTTTGTCTCGCCTGCATAGCAGAGCGAGACTATAGGCGCCGCTTTTCCGACGGCGGCGGCGGCGTCAACATCAAATCTTAACCTAAGGTTAAGTTTTTGAAAGGACATCATAACTTAGAAAGTATATGGACCTAAGCCATGAAACTTGGCCATAAGGATAATCAAGTATTACTAGACATCCTACCTGAGTTTCAGGTCACATGATCAAGGTCAAAGGTCATTTAGGGTCAATGAACTTAGACCATGTTGGGATAATTATTTTCAAAATCTTAACCGAAGGTTAAGTTTTTGAAATGACATCATAACTTAGAAAGTATATGAACCTAGTTCATGAAAATTGAGCATAGGGTTAATCAAGTATTAGTGAGCATCCTGCTCGAGTTTCAGGTCACGTGATTAAGGTCAAAGGTCATTAAGGGTCAATGAACTTTGGTCAAGTTGGGGGTATTTGTTGAATTACTATCATAACTTTGAAAATTTATGGATCTAGTTCATGAAACTTAGGCATAAGGTTAATCAAGTATGAGTGAAAATCCTGCCTGAGTTTCAGGTCACATGACCAAGGTCAAAGGACATTTAGGGTCAATGAACTTTGGCCAAGTTGGGGGTATTTGTTGAATTACCCTCATAACTTTGAAAATTTATGGATCTAGTTCATGAAACTTGGACATTAGGTTAATCAAGTACCACTAAATATCCTGTGTGAGTTTCAGGTCACATGACCATGGTCAATGGTCATTTAAGGTCAATGAACTTTGGCCGTGTTGGGGGTATTTGTTAAATTACCATCCTAACTCTGAAAGTTTATGGATCTAGTTCATAAAACTTGGACATAAGAGTAATCAAGTATCACTGAACATCCTGTACGAGTTTCAGGTCACATGACCATGGTCAAATGTCATTAAAGGTCAATGAACTTTGGCCATGTTGGGGGTATTTGTTGAATTACCATCCTAACTCTGAAAGTTTATACACTGTAGATCTAGTTCATAAAACTTGGGATATAAGAGTAATCAAGTATCACTGAACATCCCCTGTGAGTTTCAGGTCACACAACCAAGGTCAAAGGTCAGTTAAGGTCAATAAACTTAGGCCATGTTGGGATAATTGTTGAATTGCCATCATAACTTTGAAAGTTTATGGATAGAGTGAATGAAATGTGGACATGGGTGTAGTTGACAAGTCTTAAGTCACCGTTCAAATGTCATTTATGGTCAATGAACGTGGTATTATGTCATTATATGAATGGTGTTTTTGTGAATGATTATTTTATTGTAGTTTTCAAAGTTAGCACTGCTGCTATATTAAATCGCGTAATGCAGGCGAGACTGCCAGAGGCGTTCCACTTGTTTTTAATGAAGGGGAAAGGCATAGTCAATTTGACTTTGGATTAAACAGTTATAAATTAGTTTTGCCGTGGTAACGTCATTAAACAGATTAGCCCTTTTCAGTATGGCGAGAGCAGCACATACTTTTTTACTAACGTGTCCTACATGATCATGCCAAAGAAGTTTATCGTATATTGTGACACCTAAACACTTTAATAGTAGAGTGGACCTTCTTTTTACTTTACCATCAAACGTAATATAAATATCTGAATCTGATTTATTATAATTGTTCATTGTTTGTATTGACCCCAGTATCATCATATTTGGCTTTTCAACATTGAAGATTGACTTATTTAATTTTAACCATTGGTTTAGGGCATTTACATTTTCTTGTAAAGCCAATTTCATACTATCTTGATAAAAATAATGTTCTGTCGTCGGCATACACTTTAACTTGACCATTCTTTATCACATTAGGCAAGTCGTTAATTAGGACTGGAAAGAGTAGCTGCTATACTCTTTCTAGTCCTAATTAACGACGGCGGACCTAGTACATGTAGTATGGATCCTTGTGGTACTCCGATAGACACACGTTCTTTTCCAGAAATACATTTGTTATATTGAATACATTGCGATCTCAAGTTTAGATACGAGTTAAACCATCTTAGTGTTTTATCGGAACAGCCAATACACTGGAGTTTAAAGAGCAGTACATTCGTGTTAACAGAGTCAAACGCACGTCTAAGATCGATAAAAACAGCGCACACAAGCTGACCATTGCATTGCTTTAGACAAGTGATCCGTCAATGAGCACTTTTAGAAATGCACGTCGACATAGACGACTGACACGAGATGACGTCATTTCTTCCATATGCCTCAGGTCCTCACACACGTCCACTATCAGAATCGAGAACCTCGCAACATCCATTTTGCGGTTCTCCAAAATCATAGTCGACGTGTACGTGAGTGGCGCCATTTTACCGTTCAAGCCCAGCATGAAGATCAACCTTTCCCTTTTAAAACACAGTTTTCAGTGACTTTTCACAAAATTAATGTAAGTTGTACGATGCATTATGTTTATCATATTTAAAATTGCTTTCTGATCTCCAAAATATATATCGATATATATCCTAACTCGAGTAAAAAGGAATCAAAGCAAGTGAAAGGGTAAGTTGCACCTTCGCATCACCCTATACCGGGTCGCCAGGCGATGGTACGCCAGATCTTCCGGGTCGGGCAGCGTGTCATGACCCGCTGGTTATCGCGCTCTTTCACGTGGACGTATGTACACGTACAAGTCGAGTGAAATCTAAAGTATTTGTATATGTAGTGAACAAGGGCAGATGACGACGTTGACTCGAACGATCAGACGACTGTTAACAGACGACTGCTACGTCGTTCTCGTTCACTGCTCCTAAAAGTCTCTAATGAAGCTAAAGCGGCTGCGGTTGAGTGACCCGGTCGGAAACCAAATTGTACTTTACTCCAGATTGACTTTTTGGTGAGGTAATCGTAGAATTGTTGATGGGCAAGTCTTTCAATTATTTTGCTTATCGTGGGGAGAATTAAAATTGGGCGGTAGTTACTTAGATTTGAAGTGTCACCTTTTTTATAAATGGGTAATACTTTTGCTCATTTCCATTCATCAGGGTAGACGCCCTCCAAAAAAGGATTGATTGGTGAAATTCGTAATATAAGGTAGAAAATTTTGAATTGACATCTTTAACGGTTTCGCACCGATGCCATCCAAACCGCACGCTTTAGATTCTTTCGACAAATTGAAAACCTTCTTTACCATGTCTTCATTTACGGGTGAGAAATTAAACGTATCTTCTGGCGGTATTGAATTACACGCAACCGCGAAGCCAGGATTTCATTTTGGAGGGGGGCGGTAAATGCACGCGAAGCGTGCCAACACTTACAGAGTGCGCGAAGCGCGTTCCCTAGGGGGTGGGTGCAGGGAGCTCTCGCGCGAAGCGCAAAGCTTTTGATGTTTCATGAATTAAAATGAAAAGGAGCCGTCTCTCTTGTCTCTAGTACCTATATCAGCTCCAATTCAGTTGACTATATTGTGATTTTGAACCTTGTTTTCAAAAGTGATTGTGAACGCACAAAAAGGAATACAATGGAGGAAATTAAAATCATAATAACCCCGCGCGAAGCGTGGAAGCTAAAGCGTTTAATCAATTTTTTTTTGCCATGAAAAGGGTCCCGAGAAAAGGGTATTCTCAAAGATATATTGAATACTTCCCTTGGAAAGATCAGATTTGATTACAAACAATTTAGCGACAGTGCATATCTTTAACTCACAAAACAGAGAAGAAGTATATATATGCCGGGAGGAAGATATTCCTCCCCGCGCAGAGCAATAAAACTCTGAAATTTCAAAGGGCGGACGTTTCATCAAATGCAGATATCTCTAATACCCCATCGGCTCTAATTCAACTGATTTCCTAAGATTACTGAACTTCATTACAAGGAAAATAGTGCGCAAAAAGTTGAAACTTCTGTGATTTATTGAAATTATATAAAAAAGGATGCCTAATTTCTTTGACTTATCCTGAAGCGCTTCATTTTGAATTATAAAGAAACCTAAGTGTCATTCAAAATTTCAAACTGAGGGCGCAAAACAAGACAGGATATGAATGTGCAGGGAAATGACATGAAGATTAATGTAGAATGTGATAAAAAATATTGTACTTTTTTATTTAATACGACACGAATTTTATACATTTCTCTTTTTAAATTAGGAACCTGTTTGCCCCAAAATTATGGTTGTTTAGTAATGAGCTGAAAAGCGGGAGAAGTTGACTTTATGGAGGTGACGGCAGAAATTGATATAAAGATTTTACCCGCCCGGAGCCGACCCGACCAGAAGTTGCGCGATCAATTAAAAAAAAAGATAACTATACTTCAGCCTAACCTTACTCTAATTCCAGGCCCTAATGTATACATTTGAACTTTAACTGGCAAGAAACACATATAGCTGAGATGGAAAAGCAGGGTTAGAGAAAGGATGGGGGAAACAATGGAGAACTTCAATATTGTCATATATAACCGCGCGCAGCGCGGGAGCAAAATTCATATATAAATTTAGAGCAAGAGTGAAGGAGTTTCTCTTTTGAGAAAAAAATAAAGAATGAAAAGAAAAAAACCCGACAAAGCTACCTTTCTTCCCTTTCCTCCCTTCCCTTTTCCTTTTCTCCTCTCTTTTTTCCCTTCTTTTTTCTTTTTGGGGACGTTTTGGGGGGCGACGGCCCCCCCCCCCCTGGCTACGCGCCTGATTACACGCTATGTTATCATTCCGGTTGTTACAATGCATATCCCTACTAGTAATATTTATATTAGTAAAATAATCGTTAAAAGCACAAGCAATTTCCATTTCATGTTCAACCATCTCGTCTTCTATATTAAACTGGTTAGGTAATTTCTGTTGACTTTTTGGAATTAGATTTCTTAGATATGTCCACATATATGAAGTAACCGTAGCGACTGTGATCAATTGCATGTAGAAGCTCGTTTGGTGTTGAATTCTATAAAATGATTATCTTAAGATTTCCGACGTTTTATCTACACTACGCCTATTTGATGGGTTGTTTAAAAAAATATCTGAACATTGTTGCATGTCTAGTAATTATTCGTCCATTTATAAATGATAAATGCAAGTAATTTCTGATGTACATCTAAGATTTAGCGTATTTTTGAAAGGCTTTGATTTTATATGAATTTTTGCCATTTAGACGTGGCTATTTTTCGTTACGACAAAACTTACTTGTTATTTGGCAGAATGATGTACTGACACCCAGAGTAAGGAAGTAAAATACCGTGATCGCTAAAATGGACATCAATTCCATATCTCAGCCGCAAATAGTCGATATCACAATTATATTTAATAAATTAAAAAAAATCCTATCGACATTGACAAGTTTTATAACATCCACTTTATTTCAGATGAGTCCACTTCTTTTTTGTTCTGCTCCACGTTCTGAATATAGGTGCATTATCTTTGCAATCGCATTTCTCTTCTCGTGTAGTTAAACACCACTTCGGCATGTACACGTTCACCGTACTATCATAACCGTACTAAGTCGGGGGGAAATACTAGCACTTCCTCAAATTCTCGTAGAAGCCACAAAGCTAATAAGCTAGTTATCGACGCGTTATCTCGCAAATATATATATATATATATATATATATATATATATATATATATATATATATATATATATATGTGTGTGTGTGTGTGTGTGTGTGTGTGAGGGTGTGTGTGTGTGTGTGTATATATTTCAGTGATTTTTTTTTTTGTTTACTTAATTGAATTTAGTTATTGTAAATTATATTACTTGAGTAAAATGGATGCAATGAAAATAAGTCAATTTATGTAAAACTGCCAAACGTATAAATACTTGAAAAAAATAAGGAATTTTTTGCCTGTATTTTATTGAGTAATTTCATTTTTTTAACAGTGCATTGTACGGGCTAATACATATCCTTCTAAATTGGAAGTACTCTATTTATTACAGAAGAGATTTGTAAGAATAGCATCCTCATCTACATATCTTGCACATACAAAACCTCTAAGGACTTGGTTATATTGAACATTTTTTTTTAAATTGAATAATTACTGTAATGCTGTATTTATCTTTAAACATAGGTTAGGTATACTTCCTCATAATGTATGTAACAGGTTACAATTAAATTGTACAGTGCATAGTTATAATACCAGAAACAGATTCAGCAAAACAGATTCAAAGTTCCATCAGTACGGAACTCTCTGCCATTACGCAAACTTATTAAAGAGTATGAATTCATTTTAAGGCTAACTTTTTGCATGGACTCAAAAGTGTAAACAGTGATGTTAATTTACATTCCGCAGAGATGTCTAGGATTGTGCGGAGTTTTTTTCATGTTTTGTGCATTTTCTTATGCTTTTTGCATATGTTATGTGGGTTTGTTGTTTTTTGCTGGTTTTAATGCCATCAAATTATTGTGATGTTTAGTTTCTCCTCAACTTCTTTTCCGTTCTGATTTATTAAATGTTGTGGATTGTAGAGGTTGTCATGACAAATCCCTTTATGGTTTTTATACAGCAGCCATTTTCCATTTTAATCATTTAATTTTATCATCATTGCATTATAGTTTTTTGACGACCGCATTTTCTAACCGATTATGTAACTTGTTTATTTTGAATGAAATAAAAATCATATTGAATTGCATCATATTGATCTGAATGAAAATAAAAATGACAAGAAAAAAGGGAGGGGAAAATCGGATATTTACATGCATTTTTTCTGGTTTTGTTTTTGTTCTTAAAAAATACAAGAGTTGTATAGCAGATTGCTCCCAGAAAGAGATCCATCGGTAACTTTAACAGTCTAGCTTTAAAAAATTACGACTCATACCCCAAGTTATAATACACGGAGGAGCACAGCACTGTTAAAAAAAACCCTGATTTAAAAAACAACAACAAGATATTGCAGAAAGCAATAACAGAATCATTCTGTAAATTCATAAAACAGGAATTTTCTACAATTAAACAGAACAGGTCTGTTTAAAAGGGGGAAAAGGGTGTTTTATTTAAGGAAATTTGTAAGGTTCCATACACCAAATACCAATTTCCTGTAATTCTACATGATCTAATGTAAGATTACGCAATCTGGTAAGATTACAGGTGTTCTCGAGACTCTGCTGCAGGAACTTCTTTTATTTAAAGGATACATTTTCTAACAGTGTGTGCCATTGTCATGATCATTGTCTGATCTTCTGAAGTGGTCAGTCTTGGGCATCTGACTCTTAACTGCATCAGTATTATTAAAACAAAACAGCATGACTATCTCTTACATATGAGCCGATATACATCATATCTATGTCTTCTTAAACTCAACAAAAGAATGTAGGATCAAGAAAAATATACATTCTTAATGATGTCTTGGTCTACTTCTCCTTATCACTCATTCGTATGGATGCCAGGGGCGTAGACAGCGGGGGGGATGAGGGGTATGCATCCCCCCCCCCCAACTCACAAGGTGGGGGGGGGGTGACATGTACAATCATCCCCCCAGGTTTTAGGGAAGGATGTTTGCTTACAATTAAATTGAATTAACATGTTATAGAAATGATAGGAACAGCAATAATGATAATTATTATTATAACAACAACAACAACAATAATAATAATAATAATAATAATTATTATTATTATTATTATTATTATTATTATTATTATTATGATAAAAATATAATAATAGTTATCATCATTATCATCATCATCATCATCATCATCGTTAATGTGACTGAAATGACGATTACTATCGTGTGCGTGTGTGTGTAAAATTGATCCTCGATTTCTCGTGAACGGCAAATCATCCCCCCCTGGTGTAAGAACCTGTCTACGCCACTGATTGATGCCCATCAGTTCCATCATCATTACCATGGGGAATATGAGAACATAGCACATCATCTTATTATTATTATAAAAACAGCATGAGAAACTTTCCTTACTGAATGAATATATAGAGACTATGATTTTGTTAATATATACACGTCAGTAACTAACTACATTGATGACAAATTTGATTGAATCATGCCGTAACAGAAATTTACAAGCAAGTACTGAATTCATTGGCTAGGAGTCTTTTTAAACGTTGGTACTGAATTAATGATAATATTTTCCGTCATCCAGGGAGGCATTTAATAAAAGGACCTGTCGGACGTTTTATACGAGTGAGAGTTACCTGTGGTAACAGTGACTCTTAGCCAACCATTTTAAAGGAAAGTTGTCAGACTTGACAATTTGTTGAATGAAAATGTTGATGAAACGCTCCCCAGGATGTATCCCTGGAAGGACTGGTCTTTAAAGGCAGTGGCGTAGCTACGCCCCCCCCCCTGAGATTTGGTGTGACCCCCAGGTGCCCCCCCCCCCCTGAAAAAATTGGCAGAGCAAAGAAAGGAGAAAGAAGAAAAGAAAAAAGAAAAAGAAGGGGACAGACAGAAGGAAAAAAAAGAGGAAAATAAGACTAGAGGAGGAAGACGAGTGAATAAAATAATGTTGTGGGAAGACTTGCAAAAACAAAAAATTATTTCATGTAACTAAAAAAAAATGCGCTCGAATTGCCTGTTTGATGAGGTTGATATCTTGCTCACTAGGCTGATATGGAGCTTAAAATATCAAGTTTTGAATTCAATATACAAAACAATTTCAGCCAGGACATCGAGCTTCCATTATTTTTTTTTCCATTTACAAATTTAATGCACTCTATGAAATGTCCGTTAATATGGTCTACATATCAACATTTTAAGCTCACGCTGCGTGGTCGAATTATTTGATTTGCTAAGTTCCTATTGTCTTCGTGTATTCCAATAAGTTCTGAAAATATCAATTTTCAGATGTGACTGTCAAACGTAGGCCTATAAGTTAGCGCTGCGCGCTCGCATTTTGTTTGGTGAGTACTATATATGAATTTTGTATAATCAAACAAAAACCCCAGGCCTTTTCATTACATTTTATTTTTAAAATTTAGCTCGCGATTTGCGCTCGCATTTGTAAAAAAAAAACATGCATTAACCACTGTAATGCATATATCCATAATTAGAAAATGCTTAAAATTTATAGTTTTCAAGTCTTAAAAACAACAATTTCCACTATGTCATTACGCATAGTAGATTAACAAATAAGAAAATAAAATTTTCATGAATTCCTAATAACTAAGTTGGGTCTTTTCAGAATGGAATATTTACAAGCTTAGTAATATTAATAGGAGCAAGTAAGTCATCATTTTCATATGATGACAAAATGTCCCGGTCCTTTGTTAAAACAATAAAAAATATCAGCTCGCGCTTCGCGCTCGCATCATCCATTTAGTGTGATCCACATCTACTTCAAAATTTTCCTACACAGTACTTCAAAATAGTGTTTAAATTGACCCCTTACAGATCGTAATATCAAATGTTTTCAACTCGCGCTTGCATTATTGATCTTCATGATTAAAAAAATGTATTCAGAATGCCCAGATTCTTGGTTTAAAACATGCGTACGCATGTTTATTGAGATAGCCTGCATGTTCTTTATTTAAAATATGCTTAGATTATTCAGTTTCAGATCAGAATGTCAGTAATTGTCGGCTCGCGCTTCACGCTTGCATTAGTAATGATACCCGTTTAACCGTATCATATTCATGATTTACAAAATATGAATAGATTGTCCCGCTTTTAGGTATAAAATCTCAATTTTCTTCCGCTCGCGCTTCGCGCTCGCATCAATTATTTAGTTACATACCTATCCCATTTATGATTACAAAAAGTTCTTAGAATGTCAATTTTTAGGTCAGAATTTCAATGTTTTTAGCTCACGCTTTGCGCTCCCATTATTGAAATATGTACGGTATTAGTGGGTAGCTGTAAACAGTCCTTAACAGGTCCCTTTCCGATTATGCTAGAACATTTATTAAAAATGTCTGCTCGCGCGTTCGCAGTAATTATCTATTTACATACGCATCTTGTTCAGGATCACAAACATTGCCTTGATAACTACCATTACCACATAGTAACATGGCTCAGCAGCCAATCAATATTGGAAAATATACAAAATATTTAAAACCCTTAGGCTAATATTCTTCGAAAACAGATACATTTAGTGATACCAATATATATGTTATATAATGTATAAATATAATATATAGAAATATCATATTGTCGCCGAAGCGGCCTTTTTTCCTCACGAACCGCTTCGTTTCAGATGCGATATACAACCAGTTGGTGCAGAACCTTTCTTTTTCCACTCCTGACTCTTCGCCCCCTCTCAGTTTCTTAAGGCCCGGTCCCACTAAACTTACGACTGCAAAGGGAATGTAAAACAAAACAAAACAATGCCCTCCTATGGAAAATGCTATGACTCATCATGCCAAACTAATTATTCCCCCGGAAAAGTAAATTAAATGAATAGGTAATAAAAAAGTACATGAATAAAAATGACAATAATAATGACAATGATGAAATTAAAAAAATGAATGAGTATACGAATAAATGAAGGAATAGATAAATAAGTGAATATATAAATATAGATCATTTCTTAAGGATTTGATAATATTATGACCTCACTTTTATTAAAAACCACCTAAAGCTTTGATAAATGATGTGAATAGGTTAAATCGGAACTTTAAATCTACAAGCTGTGCTACTTTGTTTTTTATGAGCATTAGAAATGTATGGGGTTTATTGCTTTTTTTATCTTTCTGCTTGTACTCACTTTGCTTACATAGACTATGCACTATATACTTCTGTGTTTACTCCAGTTAAAGTCCAGATAATTATAGCAAGCGCTGTGTATCCTCGGGCAAAAAGAAAAACGCTCTATAAATCCAGCTGCCATTATTATTACAATTATTATTTTCCACAGTCTACACTTGCGTGATTTTGGTTCACGCACTAGCATTTTATTGTGCCAGTTCGTGACAATGCTGGCCATGAAATGCGTCGTTGGTTCGTGCCATAGTCCCGACTAGTTCATGACGTGTTCACGACAAGTTTACGCATTGGCATGACACTTGCACGACTTTTGGGCACGATTCTATCGTTGCAAGTCGTACCATTTGGGGACACGAACTGGGAAGCTCCCGCACTGTTCACGACTAGTTCACGCATAGTTCACGACGAATTCATGAAGAGTTCACGAATGCGTGCCCATTAGTGTCCACATTGACACGAACTGTCACGACGAGATCACGCATAGTTTGTGCAAAGTTTACGCACTTCCCGCATTGGCACGCCGACGATACTTTTTTCATCTAGTCATTTGTATACGCGCTTCATTATGTTTTTTTTTAATGATTGTAATCCTTTTTGTTTGGATCAAAATCAATAAAATGAATTACAGCAATACACTTGACTACCCCCCCCCCCCCCCACCCAACAGACACACACACCATATCCCCGCTTGGGAAGGGGCAGATCGTTGATTGAGTAGGATTCCGTAGAAAATGAACTCTTCGTTTTGAGGATAACGATAAAAACAAGTGGTTTGAAATAGAATAATTATTCATTAATTTGAAAACGGCAAACAACAAATATGTACAACTCCAACTATTTACAAATATAAGTCTCTCAATGGCATTGACTGCCAAAAGTCTCTGACTTTCTTAAGTCTCTCACTCAGTGTCTTTCCTAATGCACCGCTGCTTGGGGATACCCGTTGGACTGGTGGTGTGTTGAATTTCTTAGAGGTGAAGAGGGTTGAGGGTGAAATACCCTCTAGGCCGGATTCCGCGGTCAGGGCCGGGAAGCTGAGAGGTGTCACAGGTGTCTTGAAGGTGGCTGACAGCGACGACACTGAAGGTGTCGGTGAAGGAGTCTGGACAAGGGTGGCTGACGTACGGTGCAGGTGACATCTCCGTGGTATGGGAGGACTGGCCCGAGGACTTTAGTGACTGGGGCGGCATCCAGATTGGAGGTGATGGCTGACTGGCTGGAGGTTGCTGTTGATACTGCTGCTGATGCTGATGCTGTTGCTGTGACAGTGCCTGCCAGGTGGCTGGTTGAGGTTGATGCCAGAACCGCAGCTGCTGAATGGGTTGCCAATGTTGCTGCTGTGGGCATGGCATGGTCATTGGTAGTTGTTGCTGTGCCTGCTTGAAGAGATGATGCCGCTGCCTGTAGCGGTGGACAAGGTTGAGACAGCCCATCTGGAATTCAGGCCAGGAGTCCTCCTGTATACCCTGCATGTGCCCTTCCAGCAGGCGCGCAAATCGTGTACGATCTTCTCTTGGCCGGTGTAAGTGTCAGCCTAGCTTAATATTAGCATAAAATGCGTCTTGTTGATCCACGCAACAACAATGTACATTACAATCAAGGTATCAACGATGGACGTGAGTCCCCAGGGGCGCCACATTTGAATTACGTCGTAATAAAGATAAGAGCCCCTGGTACAATAAAACAATGACCACAATACAATCCTATTCTTGCAAATGTTACAAAATGTTCACCCGTTATTCATAGTGTAAATATGAATTTTGACTTATTGGATACCTAGCACCCTCTCTCGATAAAGAGTTTATGTAGAAACTGAATGTTAGAATGTTACAAATATAAAACAATTCCTTACATGAGGAGCGGCCTCTCAAATAAAAAAAACCATAATTATATTTTACATGCAAATTTTTATATTGAGATTGGGGTCAACGCAAAGGAGTCTCATATTATATCGTTTTATATGTAGTGCGTCCCAGAAAAGATAGGAAACCGTGATTCGGTGTATTTTTCCTTTGCTTCATTTGCTTCATAAAATGTACATGAATTGATAGATATTAGTCTCTTCTTTCATTTGAGACCCATCTCAACGTTAATAACGCTCGCATGACTGAGTAAGAACAATTGAAAATGGTGTGAGCAAATTACGAATTTGAGTGAGTTTTTTCTGGCTTTTACTGCTATGTATTGGGAAAACAAAGTTCATAACTTTGATATTCATTTGTTTCATCGTTCACTTTTAACAAGTTTTATCTTAAACTTCTCTCAGTCATTCGTCGGTACATTTCACAGGGGCGACAAAATATGTGCGAAGGGGCGGGGCGCAGCAGAAAAGTGGTACATCACTTTTTTTTCGCATACATTCGTAATTCCGAAGCTTCGTTATTCAGAAGGTTCGGTTATTCCGAAGGTTCGTATTTCCGAAGGTTCGTTAATCCGAAAACGAAATAAGGTTCGTAATTCCGAAGGTTCGTTAGTCCGAAAACGAAATAATGTTCGTAATTCCGAAGGTTCGTTAATCCGAAAACGAAAT
The DNA here is from genome assembly GCF_037042905.1 of Lytechinus pictus. Lineage (NCBI taxonomy): Eukaryota > Metazoa > Echinodermata > Echinoidea > Temnopleuroida > Toxopneustidae > Lytechinus > Lytechinus pictus. Next base: position 27,355,260 of record NC_087261.1, read on the forward strand.
AAGGTTATTATACAATAATTGTAATAACGATCGATAATACATGTGTGTGTTGTGGCCAAAGCATGTATTGCATTAAAAATAGGCGCCAGGATCAGGTCAGAGCTTATATTTAAAATTTCTGTTCGCGCTTCTTGCTCGCAGTTATTATCTAGTTGCATAGGCATCTCGTTTTGAAGATCACAAACATATTGCCCATTATATTAAAAAAAAGAAATATAGCTCGCGCTTCGCGCCTCATTGTTTAAAAAGGGCTTATGATGTATTACATATTTACTTTATTTTATAAGAAAAAGCTAATTATTGACCGTTAGGACTACCCTTTCAAAGATACAAAGAAAAATCAACTTTGAGCAGCCGATCGGGGAAAATATGGGTGAAAAAAATTCGCCCCCCCCCCCCTATTGGCGAAAAAAAAATGTGCCGTTTTTCGAAATAAAATACTCTTTTTGAAGTATACATTTTAGATTAGTTTTCAGGCTGGAATATTACAAATTTTCAGCTCGCGCTTCGCACTCTTAATTATTCGATTGGTGAAATATATATCCTAAAGAGGTCACTAAATGCATTTTTTAACAGGTTCCTTTTCTGGTCAGTATATTTAAGCTCACCACGCAATAATGCCATTTTAAGAATAATTGACCCCAAAAACGAGTTTTACAACTTCAGCTTTGAATTTTTTTCCAAGCCGCTCGCTCATTATATTCTCTCGCGAAAAATAAAGCCTAAATATATATCTTTCCATAATCAGAAGTCACTTCAAAAAGGCTTTTCTCTACTTAATAACTATAAAACACACAATGACTTCACGCAGATTATAATCTCAAGGTGAATATATCACCAAAGTGCCAATTTTGACGTATTAGTTTCATTTTTGGCTTCGCCCCCAAACGAAAATTCGTTCGGCCGCCCTTGCCTTTCCATCCTCATAACAATTGAACAGCAACGGTGTTTCTCCCCCCCCCCCGCCCCCCCCCCCCCCCCACTTGTCTCTGCTTTCCCGGTTTTCATTTTTCGGATTAACGAACCTTCAAAACAACGAACCTTATTTCGTTTTCGAATTAACGGACCTTCGGAACAACGAACCTTATTTCGTTTTCGAATTAACGGACCTTCGGAACAACGAACGTTATTTCGTTTTCGGATTAACGAACCTTCGAAACAACGAACCTTATTTCGTTTTCAGATTGACGAACCTTCGGAACAACAAACCTTATTTCGTTTTCGGATTAACGAACCTTCGGAACAACGAACCTTATTTCGATTTTGGATTATCGAACCTTCGGAATAACGCCACAAATGTTCGGATTAACGAACCCTTTTTCGTTTTCGGATTAACGAACATCGAGGTAAAGGCAATTTACGTGTTTCGGAATTACGAACATTCGGAATAAAGAACCTTCGGAATTACGAAGTGTAACCCTTTTTTTACAACTGAAGGGGAGAAAGCCATTTTCGTGTTTTTCTTGAAGTGGGTCACTCCCATCTAACATTCCACCGCCCCTGCCTCGTCACATCACTACATGCATTTTTTTTCACAAGTTTTACAAAAAGATTCAAACATACAAACTGCAACATTCAATTCAACCATAAAATCACATTCACCGCGCATTCATCGGTAGCCCATTGTCTGCCGCTTGGTTGGAAATGCTCGGTTTTTTTTTCAATGATCCGTCCAATAGGTAGAAATCAAGCATGTGTTTATGCAAATTTTTCTCGACAATGCGTCAATCATATTTTATGCACGGGGTCTCATATGAAAGATGAAAAATTTATATTCACATCCTGGTCATTATGCAAATGATGGGATTGATGACATCACCCACCTCACTATTTATTGTGCGTTTTATTTAAATATGGGATTTTCTAATGTTCCAACCTGTCATGTGAAACAAAGTTTTATTCCTCCCTGGACATGTTGATTTACCATTTTGTTTTTACATATTATGGTTCAGTCTAGTCGGTCCTTATTGTCAAATCTGTAAAAAAATAATTTTATAATTCAAGCAATAAAAAATAAATAATGAGTGAGGGACATCATCGTCTCTCTCATTTGCATTTAACTTGTTTGTGAACAAAACTGTTTTGTGAAAAATAAGCGAAACATTAAATTGTCACTTATAATACATCCGTGTTTGGTGATTTTTTTTCCAGCAAAATACTAGTTTGATTTTCTGCATTGAATAAAATCAACATTTTCTGTCTGGGGTGGGCTTGACTTGAATAAACAGGATAACACTTTTAGACCATATGCCTTCGCACGATTTCAGAACAGCTTTCTTGCAACAAGGAACTTCGCTTATGATTTATCGAAAGGTATCCAGCGGAAGAAAATATCAGAGTCCCACGTCCGTGTTAAAGGGATGGTCCGGGCTGAAAGTATTTATAGCTTAATAAATAGAGTAAAATTCACTGAGCAAAATGCTGAAAATTTCATCAAAATCGGATAACAAATAACAAAGTTATTGAATTTTAAAGTTTAGCAATATTTTGTGAAAACAGTCGTCATGAATATTCATTAGATGGGCTGATGATGTCACATCTCCACTTGTTCTTTTGTATTTTATTATATGAAATTAGGTTTATTCAATTTTTTTCCTCCAAGAACTAGAAAAATTGGATTGACATCTGATTTAGTGCATTAGATATTTATTGCTGCAACTTATTTCATTATAAGGGAGACAGATTATTCACACAAGTATGAAATAATGAAAAAAAATATGATTTTATGTTATAACATAAGAAAACGGAAAGTGGGGATGTGACATCATCAGCCCACCTAATGAATATTCATGACGACTGTTTTCACAAAATATTGCTAAATTCTAAACTTCAATAACTTTATTATTTGTTATCCGATTTTGATGAAATTTTCAGCATTTTGCTCAGTGAATTCTACTCTATGTATTAAGATATATATATTTTCATCCCGGACCATCCCTTTAACTGATATAATTTCCTAAAGTGTTATGATGACAATACCTATAATATATAAACACTTTTCGTGACATACGAGACTTTCGGGGTCATTGCAGGTGCATATTAATTATTATACCATGGTTTTGTGTTTTGTTCTTTTTACTTATTGGATGATGTTTTTATTACCATTAGTGTCTGTTATTTATCAATACATTGTATCTATATCGTGTAAGACATTCACATGAAATGTTTTATTTACATGAAATGTTTTATCCAGAAAATCCGGAACACCTCTTTAGGAAAATGGTGCGGTCCACATAAATCAGTGTGTTCAGAATGGCTCGGTGTAAAAATGACAGAGGTAAAAATGGCAGAGGTAATAATGGCAGAGGTAAAAATGGCAGAGGTAAAAATGGCAGAGGTAAAAATGGCAGAGGTAAAAATGGCAGAGGTAAAAATGGCAGAGGTAAAAATGGCAGAGGTAATAATGGCAGAGGTAAAAAATGACAGAGGTATAAATGGCCAGTCTTTAACCCCTATGCCAAAAAACCTAATAGCCCCTCCATGTAGAGTAGATTAAATAAGAAAGGTTCTGAGAATTGAGAGAATAGAATGGGTAAAATTTTTTTAATTATACGTAGATTTTCTGCACCAAATTGATAACACCTAAGTTGGTTTTTCCTAATATATTCCTGCATGGACTTTAATACATGCACAGCCTTCTCATGTCAAATCGCTCTTCTAATATTCCAATTTGAAGCACACTTTGGATCCCAAGTATTGTACTTAGTTCATTTAAGGGGAAATTCACCCTGACATAAAGTTTATTGTAAAAATAGCAGGAAATAATTAAAATGATATTGGTTAGGGCTTAAGGGAATCCATCAAAGATTTAAAAAGCTATTAGAATTTTATATTTTAATGGTGACGTTATTTTCTAGCCGTATTTTCCAAATCTGGTGTAATACAATATATCAATGAATTGTCATTAAAAAAATGAAAATGTTTTTTATTGTATTTTAATTTTTTTCAATTTCAATTTCAATTTATTTCATTTTCAACAGAACAAAGTAAAGTGGTCGAAATAATTACAATGAACTTATACAGACAATATAAAGTGAGGCATGTACAATATATGATATTTTTCCATAAGTAAAACAAAACAAAGTATTATATATTAGCAAAACATCATTATAAAATAAAATTCTGAGAAAATGGAGGGATCCACTAAAAACAGTGCTTGTATTGTGTGGACGCCTCTAAATAATTATTGTTGTATATCAACATACAAATCATTTCACATCCGCCCCTGAAAGACTTTTTTAGCAATCAGGAACCACTGATTAAAAATTTGAAAAGTAATACGTGGCAGCTGCTCGTATTATTACGTCACAGATCAAAAATTCAAACTTCTAATAAATGTTTTAATATTTGATGGGTTTTCTGTAAACCTTCACCAATATTTTTTTCTGCTATTTTTACAGTAAATAAATTTGAAATAAAATCCTTGATTCACTACACATTTCAAAATTCATGCGGTAACCGTAACCATAGAAACTAGTTTAGGAACCTGACATCCACTTGGACTATATAGCTGCAATGAGGTATTTCTCTGAATAACTGAACGCTAATTGCTATTATTATATCATTTACATTGAACTATATACGTATCATATCAATGTCTATTCGGATCCATTATGATGTTGAAATATGAAAATTACTTTTATTACAGAATGTTTTGTTATTTTTTTTTATCAAAGTAATGCAAGTGGTTCGAAGAAATCCCGAACTTGTCTATTTCAGTGTGTTAATGGTAGCGCACATTTGGTGTTTACATTAAAATTCGTTTGGTATGTATGTGATTAACTGCTATTCTACTCTACAAAATGGCCAAGATAAATAATTTCATCACTCACTAATTGAAATCATTTTGGCATGAAAACGTTTGAGTTTAATCATATCAACGATAAAGTATAGAGCTGACCTAAAATGAATAAAAAATCTAAATAATATCTTTTCAGTTCATAATGCTCATTGCGTCGATAGGAGTCCCTTCAAGGCCAATAATTATACCGATATTAACTGAAAAGGCTCTGTAGCATGCCATGATCTACACCTCTGTTATTTTTGCCTCTGCCATTTTTACCTCTGCCATTTTTACATCTGCCAATTTTACCTCTGCCATTTTTACCTCTGCTATTTTTACCTCTGCCGTTTTTACCTCTGCCATTTTTACCTCTGCCATTATTACCTCTGCCATTTTTACCTCTGCCATTATTACCTCTGCCATTTTTACCTCTGCCATTTTTACCTCTGCCATTATTACCTCTGCCATTATTACCTCTGCCATTTTTACCTCTGCCATTTTTACCTTTGCCATTATTACCTCTGCCATTATTACCTCTTCCATTTTTACCTGGCACCGTTCAGAATTGTCTAATAAACCATATGAATCACATAGGAACTACGAAAAAAAGTGGAAGTTGGGGGAAGCAATGGTCTCATTATATAGATCTGTGTCCGGGTATCTCAGACGGACAAAACGCTCTTCCTTCAAATAGCTCATCGGGATCTATATTCAATATATATATATACATATAAACAACACGCATCGCAAATATATTGCACCTTTGCAGTCGTGTACATAAATTTGGATTCGTCGGAATTTAACCGGAAAAGATCAAACATTTTGACCGTGATTTGGTTGATTTTGAATTTATTTAAAACCCAAATCTAATTCAAAACGAGTTTGTTCGAAATATATATATATATATCGAGGTACCTCCTTGCAGTTAATCCATCAGGTATGGAATTGATTCCCATCGTAGCGATCGTGGCATATTACATCCTTGCTCTGCCTTTCACGACATCGGCTTTCCGAATAACAGGTAAGGATCTCAACTATTTCACCAAAGGAGAAATTATTATCCAAACTTTTACACGAACCTAACTTTAATACCTCAGCTTTGTTCGTTGTTTAGTTCGAGTACAGAAGTTTTTCTAAGTCTGCATAATACTTTTAGTCAAACAACTGATTTGTCATTGCGAGCAAAATATGTCATATCATCTGCATAAGGTACTAATTTAGTTTCCTTATAATCAAATTTAATTCCTTCTATCAAGTAACGGTTCGTATATTTTAGCAAATACACAAGATATAAAGGGAAAAAAGATAAAGGACACTTACCTTCTTTTCTTCCTTTTTTACTCCGAATTAACCAGACGACTCGTCTTTGTTTATCTGAACAGAAGTGCCAAAGCCCAAAGCAATCAGAACGTTTTGAAGAAATCAATGTGAAGGCTAGTCAAAGGCCTTATTGAAGTCTATGGCTAACAAAAACAGGGGATGTAATAATGGGAAGTATGGAAAATGGCATCGTCTATAATACGAATGGCTTCACCAACATACCCTCAGTTCTTATTCATAATCCACCAGATCCCCCACAATGCTTTCATTTTTTTTTTCTTTTTTCGCTTAGCCGAACTCTTGGTTAAAATTGTATAATCCATGTTGAGAAGGGACGTAGGTCTATAATTTTTCAATTAAAGGGGATCTTTTTTCCATATTAATTTATCAGCGTAATTACTGCTTGTTTTTTTCTGACGATGATTCTAACTAAGTATCCCATATCCAGCCAAAATGTACCGTACAATTCCCAAGAAAGACCGTAATTTCCCGTTGATTTTGTTATTTCAATTCTTGTATAAGATCTCTAGACATTCCACATTACTTATCAATCCTTCAAAATATTGTCGAGATGCATCCGTCAATTTTCGGTAATCATTAAAAAAAATCAATCAAGGAGTTGACAGAGCACTCCCACTCTACTTTATCGTATAACCCGTTTTTTTTGTCTTTCATCACAACAGATATTTGGGTTTTGATTTTTAATGTATTTTTTTGTCACTTTGCATCAATTTTCTCAACATCCACACCAAGAGGCCCAAGATTAAACCTTGACTCTTTATTAACATATCTATAGATTTCCCGCAATTTGCCTTATTTTTCCCCCAGATTTTCTAGACTATTGACATTCATTTGTCCTTCTAAAAACTGTATTTATTTGTGTTAACCCGCGTTTATTGTTTTTCTTTATCAACCAGTTTGTCGAAAATTTCTGTGTAAGGTTTTCATTTTTAGAAAAGCCCATAACACTCTTGTGTCTTTTATTTCAAATAGCAATTTGTTTTTCAGTTCAGGAAAATGTGTCTAATGCTCTAATATTATCGTTTTATGTCAATATGGCCCCTTTCTTTCATGTTGGTTTTTTTTGTCAAATAAGTGTAAAATATTGAGATGATAGGGGCAGCAGATGAATTTTTACATAAATAATAATTTCCTCTGTTCTACACTTGTAATAACCTGTAATAAAATCGGTTTTGCATGAAGGCATTCTTTTGCATCTATGTAAATTGCCTTTTACAAGGGATGTCCATCTCACCAAAGTCCAAAACTGAGTAAAGGACATCATCGATTCTTTTATTAAGTGTATATCACTGAGTTTTGCATACATCAGTTTGCGAATAATGCGAGAAAAAACAATTAGGGAAACTTTAAACTGTCCTAACTTTCTTATTTTGATTACGATTTCGATGATTTTCTTCAGCATTATGATTTATTTAATTTTCTCTGTTGGTTCAAATCATTAGTTTTCTTGGGTGGACTTGACTTTTAGTCAGTATCATATCGATTTTGGTTTAGCTGGTTTCAGGTCTACGCATGAGCAATATGACATCCACAAAGGGAATAGAATTGAGTAATGCTGGGCGTCGGTAGCAAATTCCCTAAATTTTCAATGACGTCATATCCAGGGGCTAATAAAGTATTGAACCTCGTTTTCCTTCCTGTGCTTGACCTTAAATTTTAGGAACATATCCGATAAAAAATTAATAAACCCTGTTTATGTTGCCTTATTCATGTATTAATTTCTATTCTTTAACAAAATTAATTTGATTGTCATCATAACAAACCTTTTACCAGCAGGGAAGTTATTGATACCATTGTTTGATTCGATGAATATATTGTGTTGTAATTAAATTTAAAATAACGGCGGACCATTTGGCAGGAAGAAATTAAAACACTGGCCTATGATTCAAATGTTAAAAATTGATTAGAAAAAAATATAGTAATCCTTATACCGTTCCTTTTGAAAATTTGAATTTGACAATTATTAAAGACGAACAACCTCTCTCGATTAAAGCCCTTCAAACATTTATCATATAATGTTTCGTTTTTTGTCATGATTAAATGCCTGTATTAGTAAATTGATGAAAATTATGCAAATATTGTTCAATGTACTGTCAGCCCATTAGTCTAGAAGAACCTTACTGCAAGCGCAAAGAAGTATATAATATACCAAAGTCCGCATTAGGAAAGTTGTTATTTTTAAGATAGGGACCTAGATAGCTGCAAATAGACACAACTTACTCATTATCCACCCTACACCTCATATTTCGGTTCACATCCCATGGTTTAGGGGATAGAAGGATCTATTGCTACATGTTAGAGTGAATTTACGCATTCTATGGTCGTAAAAATCCAAGATGACGTCCAACTGATAATGGCTGTCGTAGTGTACCATTCTTCTATTACTTTAGTTTTTTTTTTTTTTTGGTTTCTATTCAGTGGTTTTAAAGGTCAAGTCGTGAATTATTGCTACAAGAACATGGACAGTCAGTGGTCTGGTGTGTCAAAAAAAACTAAGATAGCGTCCAAAATGGAGTCTAAAATGACTGCTGATACTATAAATGCTGGCCTTGTTCATTTCACATCCGTGTACCTGGGGTATGATTTTGGTGTTTGAAACGTGGTTCAAGGGTCAGGTAATATTTGGGAACAAATTAAAAGGTCAGTCAGCGGTCCAATACAATAACAGATCCAAAATGGCTTTCAAAATTGGAGTCTGAAATGGCTAATGTTACTTACAAATGGACATAATTTTGTTGAATATACGCTTGGGGAATATGATATTGGTGTCTAAATTATATGGATTAAATGGTCATGTAATACATTGGGACAAATTAAGGAAAGTCAGTGATTCAGTATGTCCAAAAATCCAAAATGGCTTCCAATTAAGTGGAGTCTAAAGTGGCTGCTGTTTCTAACAAATTGACATCAGTTTATTTATAATCCACATTGGAGAGATGGTTTTTATGTCTGCACTGTGGTTACCCGCTACAAGGACGGCCCGTTGTTTCAGTAAGTCCAAAAATCCAAAAAGAAACTGAGTCTGCAAAATTTGACATTCGAAAAGTCGAATCAGTCTAATATCCCACTTCCCTGCTCATACATTCAGGTTTACCAGCCCCTTTGAGGTGTCATATTGACCACCCCTTCGGTCTTCGCCATTTGAAGAAACTCGTCTCTAGGGCTAAACTGTTATAGGACAAGGGAACTGGACCGGACACTATTCTAAATTGAAATCCAAAAAATAAACGGTTACACTTCGTAATTCCGAAGGTTCGTAATTCCGAAGGTTCGTGATTCCAAAACACGTAAATTGCCTATACCTCGATGTTCATTAATCCGAAAACGTAAAAGGGTTCGTTAATCTGAATATTTGTGGCGTTATTCCGAAGGTTCGATAATCCGAAAACGAAATAAGGTTCGATGTTCCGAAGGTTCGCTAATCCGAAAACGAAATAAGGTTCGTTAATCATTTCGGACTAACAGTTCGGAACAATGAACCTTATTTCGTTTTCGGAAAAACGAACCTTCGGAATATCCGAACCTTCGGAATAACGAAGCTTCGGAATTACGAATGTATGCGAAATAAACCATATTTTAGGGGATATTCTTTCGAAACTGGGTTTTGAAATTAGATTTTGTTGCCATCGTGATAAACACGGATGTTTAAGTGCAGATTGAAATCTTATTGTCTTGTGTGAAGTGGGATCTTCCGGACGCAAATCTGTTAATTCAATCATAAAATATGCCACTGTGATGTTTTGCGGTTTCTGCTTTCTACGAAAAATTTAGAACGTGCTACGTATTTTCCGATTTAGTAAATATAACGGTATAGTTCATGCAGATCTATGCACCCACCAAAAAATAAAAATAAAAATAGAAAGAGGAAGGAGAAGAAGAAAAATACTTTTTAGCAAGTACTGTTTAAAGCTCGTGGATAGTGTTGGTAAAGGATACAAAAATTCCAGTTGAATGGATCTTTCCTATTGAATAACGATTGCTGATGATGATTCAATGCGAAATTGACAGAATTTCTTCTTGGAAATATTAAATTTTAAATAAACTCCGAGAAATAAAATCATTCTCCTCGGCTGAATTTCAAAGACAGTTCGCTGAATTTATGCGCACTTATATAGCGCCCACTTTCGTCCACGACTGATTTTTCCCCCTGTTAGTTGATCACTAGCCGTTCCACTTTTAGCAAACCGAAATATCCCTGCGAGCGTAGTCTGCTAATTCCGTGTACCCGCTCGTCGATCATTGTTCTTAGTTTTAGCATGGCCTCCGTCGAGTTTCTCCCCCAGCGAGTTCGGCGAGGAGCACAGGAAACCGTTGAATTTTTGTTAGATGGGTTAGATAATTATTTTAAAAAATGTGGACTAACTTACCCCTTATGCTGTCCCTCCAACCTGTAGTTCACATGTTACAGTAGTTTATTTTGACGTTCATGAAAACGTATTAGAGATGAGTCTGTCAAAATTTTGGCTACAAATTTCCACGTGCGACAAGATTGGTTCATGGTTCTTGAAACTGCGAGATACATTATACTGCATGCTGCATGCGATGCGATGCGATGGACATTGGTCACGCTCGCTCAGCTCGGCGCTTCGGCCTGACATTCTCTCACGCTTTATCCAACTCTATGCATTCTGTTCATACACAGTTTTGCGTGTACGATGTGTTCATGTCTTTCACGTCATATTTCAGCGCATGCATTGGGGAAGGGAAATTAATTTGGAAGTGGGAAAAGGGAGAAAAGAAGAAAGGGAAAGGTAAAAAAAAAGAGGATAACAAGTAAAGGAAAAGAAAGAACAAATGAGGCAAGGGAAACAGGAAATAAGAATGGAACGAGCTAACATGATAGCAGAGGCAGATCAATTTCGCGGCCAATATCACGAATATGGGGGGGGGAATTTTTCACCCATTATTTTCCACGATCGACCGCTCTGAGTTGATTTTTGTTTGTTTCTTTCTTTGAAGGTGTAGACCTAACAGTCAGCTTTATTCTTATAAAACAACATAAATGCAGGGGCCGCAGAATGGTTTTCAAAGTGAGGGGGGCTGAGTCAAATGTTTGTTGTTTTTTTTTGGGGGGTGACCATGCAAAAGATCACAATCAAATGGTCATTTTTACTTTTTTGAACACGGTTATGGAAAAAAGCAGGGGCTGGAGCCCCCCTCGCTTCCGCGACCCCTGAAATGTATAATCCTATACGTACTATTCAATATAGTGCGAGTGATGCGCGAGTTAAAATTTTTCGTAAATGTCATATTTTGTCCTGAAAATAAAACATCTAACTAATAACTATACTGCAAATACGAAGCACGAGCAGATTTTTTTTTCATATATATTCTGGCCTGATAAACAAGGGACCTGTTCTGATTGTAGTAGCCATGAAGACGATACATAGGCCTATATAATTATGATGGCCTATTTCAAGAATGGAATAATGCGAGCGCGAAGTGCGGGCTGAACATTTTTGACATTCCAACAAGAAAATTGACATTCTAAGCATTAATCCTGAACTGAATAGGTATATAACTAGACAATACGAGCGATAAGCGCGATGGGGAAAATTAAGATTTAGAGCTAAAAACGGGACACTAGTTCATGTTTTGTAAGGCGTGAAGATGGGTAATTAGGCATCTTCCTACGTAATGCGAGCGGGAAGTGCGAGCAGAATTATAATCTGAAAACTATTTCAAACACTGAAAATGAAACTGACTGGATGTGGATCGCACTCAATAAATGATTCAAGCGCGAAGCTCGAGCGGATATTTTTCGGAAATTATTCTGACCTAGGACGGGAACATTCTAAGGACATTTTGTCATATGAAAATAGAAATTATCTACCTATTAAGTGTCCCCAAGCGCGAGATGAAAATTCTTTCAATTATAAAAAAAAGACAATATAGTTATTAGCAATTCATGAAATGTTATTGTTATTATCTGATTTATTACTCTAATAAGCCCAATAAGAGCGAGAAATTTGTTAATATCAATTTCTGAAAACTGGATATTCTAAGTATTTTTCTATTTATGAATAGAAGGCATTGGTTGATATATCTTTAACAATTAATGCGAGCGCAAATCACGAACCGATTTTTTTTTAAATAAATTGTCATGAAAAGGGATTTTAAATAGTTTGTTATAGAGATAAATAACTAACCAATCGAAATGTGAGCGCGCAGCGCTAGCTGATAGGTTTTGACAATCAGAGCTGATATGTTTTGACAATCAGACCTGAATAAGAATATTTTGAGAATTTATTGTAAATACGAAGACTAGAGATTGGGTACTTGACAAATAATGCGAGCGCGTAGCGCGAGCTGCATTGATACTCGATCAGACCATAAACGGACTACGGCTGCACATAAAAAAAAATCAATTTGTAAATCAAGCAACGTGATATTTTAAGCTCCATATCAGCCCATTGAGGATTATTTGTATCTCGATATCAAACATGCAAGTGCGAGCGAAAAATTCATATAGTGATATGAAAGATTCTTATTTTTTTTGTATTTTCCAAGTCTTCTTCTCACCTTATTTTTTTCATTTGTCTTCCTCCTCTTTTCCTCCTTTTTTTCTCCTCTCTTTTCCCTTTTTTTATTTTCCTCACTCCTAGAGGGACCCGGGAACTTCGCCCTGGATCCGCGCTCGCATTATTCATGTTATTAATCTAGAAATATCCCAAATTACTCATCCTTTTCATTATTTACAAAACATGAATGATGTGTCCCGTTTTAGTCTAAATCTCTTTTTTTTACTCTCGCGCTTCGCCCTCGCATCAATAGTTCAGTGATATACATATTCTGTTTACGTTTACAAAAAAGCTTAGAATTTCCCTTCTTTAGGTAAAAATGTACTTCTATTTGATTGTTGAAATATGCAACGCATTCATGGCTAACTGCAAGACGTCCTTGACAGGTGCATGGTTCCTTTTCGATCAGATCAAAACGTATATTTAAAATTTCTGTTCACGCTTCGCAGTAATTATTTAGTTGCATATATACACGATTCGTTCAGGCTCACAAACATTGCCCAGAATGTTAAAATTTCAAATACAAAATTAGCTCGCGCTTCGCGCTCGAACTATTTATATAAGGCTTATGAGATTATTAAATATTTATGTTGATTTATAGGAATACAGCTAATGGACTACCCCTTCAAATAAACATACATAAATCAACTTCGAGCGGCCGATTGTGGAAAATGTGACTGAAAAATCCCCCCCCCCCCCATATCAGCGAAGCTGGATCCGCCCCTGTACCCAACATATCATTTGTAAATATGCCTCTATAAAGGAGCTATATACAGTTCTTTACTTGTGTTTCTGCTCAGACTCATTAGAAAGGTGCAAATTGGAAACTTGAAACTGATCATGCATCCAGTGCCATTTGGCCAGGGTATACCAATCATGGTACAAGAGCGATTAATATAGTTTATGGCAATATCGAATTGGACTGTGTCAGGCAAGGTCGCCAATTATAGTAAAAAGATTCTTATAAAATTTTACGTTGTGAAGAAAGTTCAAAAATGGTCACTCGTTTCGTGTTAGATGTCAAGTAAGATTTTTTATTTATTGGAACGTGGAACAAAAGAAAATGTATCATTTTGGATTTTGAAATAAAAATTGGTGGAAACAGCAAATCAGACGGGCCCATATTTTATAATGGCAATTTTCGTACATTTAGCTCTATTGTGCAAGACTCTCTTACACTGGGGAAATGAAACAGAATATATGATAAATGACCATGCATGAATGAATGAATAAATGCATACAATTATTAAAGTAAATAAATAAAAATGTATGTCTATGAGCAATTTTCAAAATATACCTTGGTCGCCCCCAGCCCTGATCCGCCAATTTACATGTGGAAAGAAAAATTTGGGAAAACTGGCGTATATGCTGTATTCTCGACCGCTGGTCTTTCTCACATTCATAAAATATTTTGGGAATAAGTTTTGACTTTATAAAATTATGAAGTCAGAGATCTTTTCATTACAAGAGATTCGTACTTTGTTTCGTTGACAAACAAAAATTACACGTTTTATACAGCCGAAGGCCAAATACTTGCTCGTGCAGTATTATTTTGTCCACCCTATGCGATTGGTGAGGTTGGGGGGGGGTAGGCCTATTGGGGAAGGGATAGGCCATGCAGTTGAACAAATAGGCATTTTCACAAGAAAGTGTGTGTGAAGAAATAATATTACTTCAATGCACTATGAATTATGATGCAATTAATTTAGGCCGATATCGCAACATGTTTGTTTTGGGTTTTTTTGCTTTTCTCTAACTCATAACAGTCCGAGTGACAATATATATCCGGTTATTCATGAGGGACGTGTATCGTTTGGTTGTCAAGTTAGAAACAAAGAATTGCAATAATAAAGTTTGTCAGACTAGACAAATTCCCAACGACTCGTTCCCATGCAGCTCGATCCCCACCCAACCCCCCTCCCCTACGTTCTTTCTTTCTCTATATAATTTCTTTCTTTCATTGCATTTTTTCCCCTTCCCGTTCTTTCACCTCCTTTTTCTGATAATGACTTGAAAATCGATCAGCGCTTGGCTTGTAAATCATTGTCCCTGCCATTTTTTTTGCATCTCTCCCACAGTTCAATGTTTAATTAAAGGTCAAGTCCACCCCAGAAAAAAAAATGTTGATTTGAATCAATAGAAAAAAATCCAACAAGCATAATTTTGAAAAATTCATCAAAATTGGATGTAAAAATGATTAAATCAGTATGGCATTTCCAAATTTCACATAGCCTATATTTTTCACAAAATAGTTATATGCACAACTCAGTATTATGCAAATGAGAGTTGATGATGTCCCTCGATCACTACCAACCGCGTAGCCAGGATTTCATTTTGGAGGGGGCGATAAATGCACGCGAAGCGTGCCAACACTTACAGAGCGCGCGAAGCGCGCTCCCTAGGGGGTGGGTGCAGGGAGGGGGAGTTTCCCCCTCCCTTGCGAAGCTTTTGGTGTTTCATAAATTAAAATGAAAAGGAGCCGTCTCTCTTGTCTTTAGTACCTATATATCAGCTCCAATTCAGTTGACTATATTGTGATTTTGAACATTGTTTTCAAAAAAGATTGTGAACGCACAAAAAAGGAATACAATGGAGGAAATTAAAATGATAATAACCCCGCGCGAAGCGCGGAAACTAAAGCGTTTTATCAATTTTTTGCCATGAAAAGGGTCCCGAGAAAACGGTATTCTCAAACACATATTGGATACTTCCCTTGGAAAGATCAGATTTGATTACAAACAATTTAGCGACAGTGCATATCTTTAACTCGCAAAACAGAGGAGAAGAAGTGTATATGCCGGGAGGAAGATATTCCTCCCCGCGCAGAACAACGAAACTCTGAAATTTCAAAGGGCAGACGTTTCATCAAATGCAGATATCTCCAATACCCGATCGGCTCTAATTCAATTAATTTTCTAAGATTATTGAACTTCATTACAAGGAAAATAGTGCGCAAAAAGTTGAAACTTCTGTGATTTATTGAAATTATATAAAAAGGATACCTAATTTCTTTGACTTATCCTGAAGCGCTTCATTTTGAATTATAAAGAAACTTTGGTGTCATTCAAAATTTCAAACTGAGGGCGCAAAACAGGACAGGAGATGAATGTGCAGGGAAATGACATGAAGTTTAATAGAATTTGATAAAAAATATTGTACTTTTTTATTTAATAAGATACGAATTTTATACCTTCCTCTTTTTAAATTAGGAACCTGTTTGCCCCAAAAATTATGGTTGTTTAGTAATGAGCTGAAAAGCGGGAGAAGTTGACTTTATGGAGGTGACGGCAGAAATTGATATAAAGATTTCACCCAACCGGAGCCGACCCGACCAGAAGTTGCGCGATCAATTAAAAAAAAAGATAACTTCATATACTTCGGCCTATAACCATGCCCTAATGTATACATTTGAACTTTACCCGGCAAGAAACACATATATAGCTGAGGTGGAAAAACAGGGTTAGAGAAAGGGTGGGGGAACAATGGAGATCTTCAATATTGTCATTTAACCGCGCGCAGCGCGGAAGCAAAATTCATATATAAATCTAGAGCAAGAGTGAAGGAGTTTCTCTTTTGAGAAAAAAAAAAGAATAAAAAGAAAAAAAAACCTCAAAGCTACCTTTCTTCCCTTTCCTCCCTTCCCTTTTCCTTTTCTCCTCTCTTTTTTCTCTTTTTTTCTTTTTGGGGACGTTTTTTTTTTTGGGGGGGGGGCGACCGCCCCCACCGCCCCCCTGGCTTGTTTGAATTATATTTCAATTAGAGATTTGAAAATAAGGACCAACTTGACTGAACCATAGATATAATCCTCAGCGGTTATTCCACATATTCAGGAAAAAAATAAAATTATGGGGAAATATATAAAATGATATCGAGGCCCTATATCGACGTTACACCCGACCCACATTATTATTTTTATTGTTCTTTTGGTAGGCCTATTTAGTTAGTGAGATAGTGGTTATTACCATGTGAAATTGCCATATTATGGAAATATATACGATCAAACTGAATAACATTATTTACAGAACTTTATCCAATAAATTACTTATTCCATAGGATAGCCAGTTTTCTGAAACTCGGCATGCTGAGCTGTATACTAGGCCCATGGTTTCGATTGAATCAAATTATCTCGGGACACGCAGGATCTCTCCATGTACATGACCAGTGAACTGAACTCTTCATGACCTTTAGGAGGCCCGGTATACAAGATCATTGCATGCAATGTATCTGTTGACCTTATTACGTAACGTCTCCACACGCACTATTCAACACAAACACACACACTCATACCGTACACCCACGCACAAGTGAATGAAATTCCCGGCCAGTCCTACTGCATACACAGAACATACATCCAACGTGCACACTGTACTAGTCTACGAATTCAGACACAATTAACCCAAAGACTGTTTATATATCATTTTAGTGAGAATTAAATCAATGCATTTCCAAAACATAAACAGGATGCACAATCTTGGAATTTTCTTTGAATGTAAGGGTTCTTTCTGTTGGTTTCATTTTCCTTTCTTTTCTTTTGAATCATTAGAATCGTAAAATAAAACTTTTTGTCAATCTGAAACAACATGAGCTGAGGCTAATACGCGGGAAGTCGGAGAAGAACCAAAAAAAGAAGTTTTTCCAATTCTAATTCTGTGCTGTACGTTATATTCATTCTGATTTATAAATTGTTCCAGTGTTATATTAGCAATCAGAGAGCAGATACTTATTTGCAACAGCTAATATCGTGGTTGCATTTTTTTAATGGGGAAGATGGGACGGTCGAGGTTTGTTATATGCAAGCGGCCCCCAGCCAAGGGCAAGTTCAAACTTCAAGGAAGGTAGGAATGAGGTACGTACTCCTAATATCGATCAAGGCTGTTTAGATCTAAAGTCTGCTCTGCCGTTCGTTGTAATGTGATGCAATCATGCAAGGAAAGTCTGGAAACGGCAATGTATCTACGACTATGAGCTTCGTAAAACCATAGAGCTGTAATAGCTCTATGGTAAAACTGATTGACAACGCAATTGTGTAGCGAGGACTACATTATCGTTCTCGCGTAGCACACGCACGGCAGAGGCGGTGGTGCGCACTTTGAGTGTCTGCATGCAGCTACGTTTCAAAAAGCTGGGTATCCCGGCAAGGTAAAATCCACACATGTAAGAGCATAATTTATCATGAAAAACACCTTTTCATTTCATATCATCCACATCATGACTGTTTTAGGACATACACATTCATATAATATACAAATTAATTAGAATGGTGACATGCCGATTTTGAGGAATTACCAAAACTATCCACCCTCTTTAAGATCATTGAAGAATAACATATTCCACTGTGATGTTTTAGGGTGTGTGATTAATACGAAACGTTGAGGATATATTACGTTTTGTCCAATATAATAGAGATAGCATTAATTTAGTTGGTGCGGAACCGTGTTCAGAAAAAAAAGAAACGTAAAGAAGAAAAACACTTATATTAGCATTACGCGAGCAGCAACTAACGTGGCTGCAAAAATATGCACCTTACTGTTCAATATCATTGAATAATCAAATATTCCACCCTGACGTTTTAGGGTTTGTGGTTTCTACGAGGAATTAAGGATACAGTGGCGTACCGTGGGTCACGGCATTGGGGGGGGGGGGCACCAGCAAAAAAAATTGAGTCACCTAGTGAGTGCGCGAAGCGCGCTCAATTGCCAGGTATACCGACCTTAAATAGAGACATGTTAAGGACTGTGCCATTTAACAGATATGTATCTCACTGATCAAATAATGCGAGCGCGAAGCGCGAGCTGAAAATTTGTGTAATCATGATACGTACCCGTGTCGCTAAACAAACAATGCGAGCGCGAGCTGAAAATTTAGGAAATTCAGACCTTTGGGGGAGCATTCTAAGGCTTGTTTGTAGGAATTCACTAAGACCATACGTATTTCACTAACCAAATGATGCGAGCGCGAAGCGCGAGCTGAATTTTTTTTTTTTTTAGATCAAAAGGGACATTTAAAGGACTGATTTTAGGAATTCATGAAAAGCAGACATATCTCACTAATCCACTAATGCGAATGCGGACAGGCAATATTTCATATTAAGACCTTAAAAGGGGCAATCACGTTAATTATTTATGAAAAAGAAGCATATGCCACATAAAACAATAGCATGAAGTGCGTGGAAATATATTTGGTGTAAATTGACTTGAAAACGGAAGGTTTTAGTACAACAGGATTATATATCTCAAACTAACAAACAATGCAAGCACCAGGAACAATAAAGACATAGGCCCAGAGCAAATTATGTTTCATAAAGGTATGAAAATAATGTTTCTTATGTAATATAACATAACACAATTCTAGCATAATAATAACATTATAATGAACAATAATTTCTTCTTTTCCACTACGTTTCTTTTCCTTTCTCCCTCTTTTTCTCATTTTCCCCGTTTTTTTTTTTTTTTTTTTTTTTGGGGGGGGGGCAGCCGATCGGGGGGGGGGCACGTGCCCCCCATGCCCCCTCCCCGTAGTTACGCCACTGCCCCTCGGGGAAAATAGTAAATTATTTTCTTGAAATATATGTTGAGCTGTGCGACGCAACGCGCTAGCTAGCTGAGCTGCTAGACATGAGCGGAATGCGCTGCATGCATGCAACGGGAAAGTTTCGAAGAGCTGCGCTGGGACGGTATGTACTAATCAAGTGCGCTTGCACTTGCAAAGACAATGACAATGACAATGATTTTATTTCTTTGACGGCCCCTCCTGGGGGCATAGAAGAAATATAACAACTTATAACAATAGCAATAATAGGAATAAGAAAAATACCAAGGTAACAAAAAAAATTGATTAATAAAAAGAAAGAAAAAAAATCAAACATGATGATAATAAACATATATACAATACAAGAGCAGTAATAGAAATAGAAACGGGCACAAATTAACCCACCCACTCCCGACATGCCAGAGAGTATCTGGAGACCGGTGCCCCACTGAGCATGTGTGGGTGCAATCCAACAAAATCTAAAATCATGCACTAATACGAGAAAGTAACCAAGACAGCAACTACACTTGAGATATTAAAATTTTGACATAATGAATTTACAAAACCTTGACAGATTTTTCAAGTCTTTTGTATTTCTCATATTAAACAGCTTGTGCATTTTAATCACGTTTTGTCAGACAAAATAATACCCTCTAATTAAAGCTTTCATTTCACTTTCAAAAGCAGGACAATTAAACACATAATGAAACTCGTCACCTGGCTCATGCGAGTCACATAACGAAAGAACAAACAAGTCGACATAGTCCAGGATAGAAGGGGTCGAACCTTGTTTTTTTATATATACAATGTTTTTTTATGGTTTCTTGTCAATTCGAGGGTGCTGATTCCGAATCTGAATGATGCCACTCGTGTAACCTTGAGCATTATCTGCAAATTGGCAAAATCCAATATGGCCGCCAAAATATTCAAATTACCCATGAAAATCATAAAATTGTCCACACATTGGCTTTAAAGTACATGCAATTGTGCTGCCGGAGTGAAATAATATCTGAAAAAATGATTTTTGTCAAAATATTTATTTTCTTGATATCAAAATGGCCGCCATCATAGACCCCTGTACAATATGAATGGGGAAAATTAATTTTTACAAAATTGAGCACTGTAATGCAAGTAATTATGATCTATGAGTGAAGCAATGTCTGTAAACATGATTGCTAACGATATATATCATTTGTTATGTCAGTTATGTAATAAATCCTGTATTTTGATATTCAAAATGGCCTTCAAAAGCCCTAACACTATTATGTACAATGTGAATGGTGACACAAAAAAATCACAAGAGTGAGCACTAAAATGCATTTTGTTGAGATAAACGAGTGGAATACTGACTAAAAACATTATTGTTAACGAAATTTATTATTTAACATGCCATGTATGTGATAAACCCTGTATTTTGATATATTTAATATGACCGCCAAAGGCCCTAAAATTATGATCTACGATGTGAGAGAGGACAAAAACAATCACAATGTGAGCACTAAAACGTATTTTTTTGTGGTAAATTGGTGGAATACTGTCTTCAAATATAATTTGCAACGAAATACATTATTCGGGTTTCATATTTGTGTTAAATATTGTATTTTGACTTTCAAAATGGCCGCCAAAAGACATTGACTGTATTATGTACAATCGATCTGGGACACCAATTTTCACATGAGTCAGCACCATAACATGCATATAATTGTGATTTAAGAGTAAAATATTGTCTGAAAACATAATTCCTAACAAGATATACCATTCATTCTGCCAGGTAGGTGATAAATAATGTATTTTGAAAGTCAAACTAGCCGCTACAGGCCCTAACGGTAGGCCTATTATGTACTTTGTGAATGGGAACATATAATTTTAACAGAATTTGGCTTTGCTTGACTAAATGGTGTTGCATGTATGAGTGAAATATCGTCTGAAAATATGATTTTGTAACCAAATAGATAATTTCTTATGTTATTTAGGTGATAAATGCTATATTTAAATTTCAAAATGGCTGCAATATGTTTCTTTGTGGAAATTATCTTTCCCCATTCAAATTTTACATATTAAGATAAGGGACTATGGCGGCCATTTTTCATTTTTAAAAGGCTGCATTCATCACCTTTATGACACAAGCTATGATATATTTCGTTAGAAATCATTGGGTTTAGACAATACTTAACACTTACATCAAAATTAAGCCATTTTCATAGTAAAAATTTTGTCAAAATTATCTGTCCCCAGTTACAATGTACATACTACTTTGGGCTATGGCAGCAATTTTGAATTTCAAAGTAAGGCCTTTATTACCTTTTCAACCATTATGTGATGTATTTAGTCAGAAATCATGTTCAAAACCAAATTTTACCTATACATCACATAGTTACGTGCGTTTTTGGTTCTCATTCTGGTGATGATTAGTTTTCCTATACGCATATTACAGAAATTTGTAGGGGCTTGTGCGGCCGTTTTGAAAGTCAAAATACAGTATTTATCACCTATGGGAGAGGAAATGTTATATTTCATTGAAAAAATCACGTTTTCAAACAATATTTTCCTTATACAACAGAATTATATGGATTTCATAGTCAGGCAAATCCTAATTCTTTCAAAAGTATTTGTCCCCATTTACATTGTAGATAATACTGTAAGGGCCCATAGGGGCCATTTTGAATTTTACAATACAGCATTTATCTCATGCATGAACAATGAAATGATATGTTTCGCCAGAAATCATGTGTTTAGACAATATTTCACTCGTATATATTACAATTACATTCATTTTATTGTTTTTACTCTTGTGAAAATTAGTTTCTCCATTCGCTTTGTTCATAATACAGATAGGGCCTATGGCAGCCATTTTGAATGTCAACATGCAGCATAATTACCGAAATTGCAAGGGAAATGATATGTTTCGTTAGAAATCCTTGTTGTCAGACAGTGTTACACCAATATTTCGCAGTTATTGGCATTTTAAAGTCAAACAATTCAAAGGTTGTGAAAATTATTTGTCCCCTTTTTTATTGTACACAGTATAAGGGGTCTATGACAGCCATTTTGAATATCATAATACAGCATTTATCACATTAGATAGTATACAAATGACATAGTTTTGTTAATAGTCATGTTTTCAGACAGTAGTCCACTCGCAGGTCACAATAACATGCAATAATAGTGCTCTTGTTTGAAAAAATATTTTCCCCATTCATATTCTACATAATAAAGTATACAGGGGTTATGGCGGCCATTTTGAATATCAATAAAATAAATATTTTGTCAAATATCGCTTTTCCAATTGGTATTTCACTTCTGCACAACAACTACATGCATTTTATAGCTAATGTGTTGGCAATTTCATGATTTTCATGGGTAATTTGCATATTTTGGCGGCCATATTGGATTTTGCCAATTTGCGGAAAATGCTCAAGGTTACAAAAGTGGCATCATTCAGATTCGGAATCAGCACCCTCGAATTGACAAGAAACCATAAAAAAACATTGTATATCTAAAAAAACAAGGTTCGACCCCTTGTCTATGGGGTCTATCCTGGACTAACAGACAAGGCGTACAATTTGAACTCTTTATTCAACACGACCCGCGGCAGGTAGGAGATGCAACCGAAGTGCTTAATACAAAGCACGCAAAACAGTAAAAACACTTCAACAAGCCAAAGCGACCACAAGGTGGCGCTATTACATAAAATAAGCAACACACAATTACTGGCGTGATCACTTTCCCTTCTTCACTCCCTCTGGGGGGTATGATATAACAGAGATTGCAGTGACTCAGATAAACCAAAAATGAAAGCTTGTAAGAGTGAGTTATAGCTGGTACAAGCATGGGGTAGTCATTACCACAATATTGAAAGGGATATGACACAAGTGCAAAACGGTTTGTCCATGACAACCACCAGATAGCTACACCACCTATAAAGCAGGTGAAGAAGGGAATGCTTCACACAACATGTGTGTCTAAAACACAAGCAAAAATTAAGTATGAATGACGGAAAGGCATCGATAACCGTCATACTGGAAAATACCGCGACAACCATCTGTCACATCTTGAGCGTAAGTCCAGAAAAGTAGACGTCACATATAAACGGGGCAAAGGGAGGGGGAGGGGGGTCGATTAGTCACAAATAAAGTCCTCAAAACGAGCTGGCATGCGTCGACGACGCTGGGGGCGTTGCAGCACAGGGGGGCTATTGGGTGGCGAGGGGAAAGCGCCGTCACACAAAGGGGTCGACAAAACAGGAGGGACCGGGGGAGGGGGATCCGGCTGGGTGGCATCAGGTGGAGAAGCAGTGATAACCTCATCATCGTCGCTCTGTTGGGGATCCACGGGGTCCGATAGAGGCCGGGCAGGGAAACCAGGCACCATCAGACAGTCTGATGTTTTCACACGATAAGATGAGTCACGAAGCTGGGAGCCAACAAACTTCCTGATATTGCACCATGCACCGTCAACAGAGCCGACAAGGTAGCGAGTGCGCGCCTGAGACTTGGTGCGATCACCACGAAGATAGACAAGGTCGCCGACTTCAATACCAACATCACCCGGAAGGAGGCCGGACGGCGCCTTTGCACGTTCACTGTGGGGGTGGTTAGCCATACGCTGGTGATGCTGGCTGGCGATGAGTTCTTTGTCAGAAATGGGAATCTGAGCATGGGAGAACTGGTCGCGTTGAGTCCATATCTCACGCGCTGACAGGCCTCGCGAACGAAGACGGCTGTTTAGGCGGGCCAGAGACAATGTCAAAGGAAAGAGGAGCAGCTTGTCCTGAAGCTCGCGTATGGCCTTCTCAGCAACCGGGTTCTTATTGGCATTCTTGGGGCGGCCGAGCTTGATGGATATGCCAAGCGAAGCAAGCTGGTGGTCATCACGTAAGGAGGAAAACCCAGGGGCAGGATCAGTCCGAACGACAGCATGGGGGCCATCGAGTGGATGAAGCTCAACACATAGACGAATCAGAGCTTCACGAAGAGTATCCCGGCGCTCATCAGCAATGAGGCAAGTAGCAGTGTATGCGGATACAGATTCACAGAGCATAAGGATCAACTGCTTTGCCCGCTTAAGAACATCTGCTGCGAAGTTAACACCGACAACTTCAGGGGGATCACCAGAGGACTGAGCAGCCATTGTAGAGGGAGCAGTGCGGAGAGAAGCACACTGGTGGCATCGATCAGTGACCTGCTTGGTGGCGTGATCCATATCCAGGGCGAAGAAGTGCCTGTTGACAACGGATTTGAGCTGACTCTGTGTTGGGTGATCAAGTTGGAGGTGAATGGATGTGAGGATACCAGCAAGGACGTTTCGAGGCACGATTATGCATTCACGTGGGGAAAGGAGGGGAACTTCTCTACGCACCACAAGGAGACCATCACGTGCTATTGTGGCAACGCGAAGATACCGCTTGACATCCTTGATGTCAGTTAACTTCTTGGATGGACGCGTCCCCTGATGGAGGTGGGCATGTGTGCGTCGAAGATCAGAACATTCAGCCTGGATGCTGTGCCAGGCAGCCCGTGACGTGAAGGGGAGTTTCTCTCGGCCAGCAAGGACTTCACTCGGTGTGATCCGATGGACGACGGAATCTTCGGTTGTGTGGATGAACAAGCAAATCTGACACGAGGGATCAGCACAAGGAGCAGCATTACGACTAGCAAAGTCAGATTGGATGTTAACAGCACCAGCCAGGTGCTGGATGGAACACTGATACCTACTGACATTGGAGAGGAAGGTATACACCCGAGGACTTGCAGAGAACACACCACGACACAACTTCTCAAAGGCTTGGACACAGGGTTTGCTATCTGTGAGAATACATGAGCGGTGACGGGATTGAACCATATATGGGCCGAAATGAGTGCAAGCAGCCGAGATAGACAGGGCTTCGACTTCACAGGGTAACCATGTGATCTGCCGCCCGCGCAGTTTTGCACTGTAAAATCCAGCCAGATGAGGCTTGCCAGGCCTGGTAACGTACATCGTAGAGCCAATTCCATGGTTCCGGACAGCGCCATCCGTGACGATCCAAATCTGATCAGATGGATGGGGGAGTGTAATGGTACGAGGAGAGGAAAAGACATATCGACAAGCTTGGAAGGCATCGCGTAAGTCATCAGACCAGTCAATGCGGTCAGACTGCGACCAGCAACAACAGCATCTAAGGGGCTGAGCAACACAGCACAATGAGGAACAACCCGTGAAATCATCTTGTAGGCACCAATGAATGATCTCAAACCCTTGACAGTCTTGGGTAGGTCACAAGAGGCCAGGGCCGCGACACGGTGTGGGCTAGAGCAAAGAGTGCCCTGAGACCAGATCCAACCAAGAACGCCAGTTGATTTGGGGCAAACGACTGTCTTCTTAGGGGAAAGGCGAAGTCCAGCAGAACGGAGAGCATGTAAGACACGAGTCCAATTATCCAAGAGCTCATTGTGGGTATTCCCCCCACAGAACAAGTCATCGGCCAATTTGACAACCACACCTTCATGTAACAAATCACCAAGGACACGGCACATCAGCTCCTCAAGGGCTGTTTCTGATCCAGGCATTCCCATTGCTGACCTAGTGTATACCCTTACTCCGCGAAATGGAGTTGCCACGCCACAATACTTCATTAAGGCCTTTGCAAGGGGGATCTGATAAAAGGCACTGATAAGGTCTGAGGTAATAAGGTACCGCCATTGACCAATATAGCGAAGGGTTGAGTCAACGTCAGGTAAAAGGGATGGTTGTGGTTTGGAGTAACGTCCAACATCGGCAAAGGCTGTTACGAGTCTAAAACCACCATTGGGTTTCTTCACCAAGAAAGAAGGATTGAGGTACTCTACAGTAATGCCCACATCCTCTGGGCGGGCAAACACACCGACTTGTTCCAACTCATCAAAAACAAAAGCTATCCTGGATACAGTGACCCAAAGGGTGTATCAATCACTGGACCACGACGTCCAAGCGAAACTTTCAAAGATCCAAAAACTCGAAAAAGAAATAGATGATCTACAGAGAAAAATAGCAATTTCGGCAGCAGAAATCGAAGAACAGGAAAGTTATAGTCGACGGAACTGTCTTCTCATTCAAGGATTAAAAGAATCAGCCAACGAAGATACCAACGAAATGATTGTGAAACTTGCGAAAGAGAAGCTGCGAATCAACATGGTCGTCGAGGACATCGACAGATCCCATCGTCTTTACCCAAGGAACCCTGATGGTGCAACGCATAACCCGAAAACTTTGATAGTGAAATTTGCGCGATACAAAGTGAGAGTTGATTTCTACAGGTCTCGCACAAAACTGAGAGGGAGCAAGATCTTCATCAACGAGCATCTAACTAAGAAAAGGCAAATACTTTTCAACAAAGCTCGCAAGTGTGAAAAGGTGAAGAAAATCTGGACAAATGACTGTAAAATCACTGTTCTCACGAGGGATGACAAAAAGGTGAGGATCTCATCTGAACGTGATATTGAACAGTTATTATAACCCGTGTCCCGTACGTTCTCCCATCCGACTAAGAACCCACTGACTAGAACTTATGTCCCCAAAATATCCTTGCCTCGAATGTTCGAATTCTGTCAAGAATAACCAAAATGCTATTCTTTGTGTGAGTTGCTCACATTGGATTCACCTCTCGTGTTCATCGGTTGATCATGATTTTTTTCATTCTTCATTGGGTTGGGTATGTAACAAATGTACTTTTAATGAATTACCCTTCTATCTAGAATCTATGGTTGACGATCCTGGTAGTACTGTGACCAGAGACATAATAAGCAATTTTTCTGGAAAAGGATTGATAAGTAAAAATATTAGTATTGGTAAAGGGTTTGTACTATCTCATTTGAATGTACGAAGTCTCCGAAACAAAGCAGACCATATCTGTCATTTTTTATCGCAAAATATGATTGAAGTATTTACAATGTCTGAGACCTGGTTAGATGAAACAATCGATGACCAGCAGGTGAATATTGAGGGATATATTTTAGAACGAAAAGATCGCAATGCTAGTGGTGGTGGAATAGGATGCTATATCAAAGAATCAATTTCTTACACTAGGAGGTATGATATTGAACATGAAAATTTAGAAGTGTTATGGATAGAGATTAAGATGAAGCAATCGCAACCATGGCTTGTATGTATTGTATACAGACCTCCTAACAGTACTATGGATTTCTTTGAAAAGTTGGAAAATAATATTGAAAGGGCTCATGATATTACATCCAAAATAATTGTTCTAGGTGACTTAAATTGTAATATGTTGGTAAAAAACGTCTTTTCTACAAAGATTCAGAATATGTGTGATTATTTCAACTTCCATCAGCTCATTAATGAACCAACGAGAGTAACACCCACCACTCGATCCTGTATTGATCTTATTTTCGTACCGTCCATTGAAAGTAATTTCAAATCAGACGTAATCCCTTTGGGGATTAGTGATCACTCCTTGGTATATGTCAATTTGAAGAAAGATTGTAATAGGAATAAGCCAGCGGTCAGTAAGTTCAGATCTTTCCGCAATTTCGACCGAACCAGGTTTTTGAGTGATGGGGAAAAACTAAATTGGTCCTTTTTTTATAGCATTTCGGATGTTGAATATTTATGGCAATATTTCAAAACGTGTTTTAATGAGATATGCAATACGCATGCACCCTTTGTAAGTGTTCGTAGAAAAATCAACGGGTCTCCTTGGATATCTGACGATTATTTGAAATTAGCAAGGGAACGAGATTTCTTTAAGGCAAAATTTGATAAATCTGGTAAGGACTGTGATTGGAATACATACAAAAAGAAAAGAAACTCTGTAAATAATTTAAATAAAAAGTTAAAAAGAGATTACTATTTTTCTGAATTTAATGAGAACGTTGGTGACCCTCGCAAAACGTGGAAAACATTGAAGAAAGTTTCATTCAAGAAAAGATCGGGAGGCGTTATCGAGTTGATCCAAGATGGACAGGTGATTGATGAATCTGAGCGTGTTGCATCTATATTCAACGAATATTTCACTCAAACTCCGGGTCGATTAAACATTGAACCCAACTCGGAGGAATTACATGAACTGACTGATAAAACCTTTGCATACGTTCCAATAACAGAGGATTTTGTCTTCAAAGAACTCTCAAAATTATCTGTTTTTAAATCTAGTGGCATTGATAATTTACATCCACGTCTTTTGAAGCTTGCTTCACCATTCATAGCAAAGCCTCTTACCCATTTGTTTAATTGTTCAATCTCAAGTGGTATTGTTCCAGCTGAATGGAAGAGTGCACGAGTAACGCCCATTTTTAAGGACGGTGACAAGAAAATCTCTTCTAATTATCGGCCGATTTCGGTTCTTTCACACATTGTAAAAATCTTAGAAAAAGCAGTACACTCGCAATTGTATGATTATCTCAATGATAATGGCCTTCTAAGTGACAGGCAATCGGGCTTCCGCCCGCTCCACTCGACAGGAACAGCACTAGTTGATGTAAATGACTTCTTACTGAGGGGAATCGATAAAGGACTTATCTCTGGTGCTTTATTCCTGGACTTAAAACGCGCATTTGACTCAGTAAATCATAAAATTTTGCTGTATAAATTAAGAAAATATGGTATTAAGGACAGAGAATTGGAATGGTTTGAAAGCTATCTACGTGATCGAGTACAATGTGTTGTAGTTAATGGTGCTCAGTCTGGGTTTCGATCTATTAATTCTGGAATCCCACAGGGATCAATATTAGGGCCCCTTTTGTTTACAATTTTTATCAATGACCTTTGTAATTTGCCCTACTGTGAAAATACTAAAATTTGTTTGTATGCTGATGATGCAGCAATATTTTGCCAAGGCAAGGAAATTGCAACTGTTGAAAAAACACTTAAACATGAGTTCAAAAAGATAGTTGATCACATTGAAAAGGATGATTTAACATTGAATATCAAAAAGTGCAAGCTTATGCTATTTGGAACTAGAAATCGCATAAGAAATAAAACTGTTTCTCTGACCTATAGAGAAAGTGTTATTGAGGTTGTAAATGAATTTAAATATCTTGGTGTTGTATTTGATAATTATCTAAAGTGGGATTCACATATATCGAAAATTGTCTCTAAAATATCGAGAACCATATCATGTATAAAACGCATTAGATTTTATTTACCAAAAAGAATTTTAAAATTGCTATATGATAGTTTGATATTATCACATATTGATTATGGTATAATTTTATGGGGCTGTTCAGCAAAGTGCCATCTGGATAAATTACAAAAGCTTCAAAACCGCTATGCTCGTCTGATACTTAATGCACATTATTTAACTCCCCGAATTACATTATTATCATCTTTAGGATGGCAATCTGTCAAAGATAGAGTTGATTACCAGTTTAAAATATGGATGTATAAAGTGATGCACAATATAACCCCCAAATATATTCAGGATATAGTGCGCCATAGAACAATACATTTCGAAACTAGATATTCAATTAACTGTCCCCTTTTTATTGAAAAACCTCAAACCGAATATTATAAAAGATCGTTTTGTTATCATGGCTCTAAAATATGGAATACGTTATCCCCTTCTCTCCGTTTGGCAAATTCACTTAATTCTTTTAAAAAACAATGCAAATCGATATCCCTCACACAAATATGTTTTTAAGATTTCTAAGAATACTTTCTGTTACTTTCTGTTATTATAAGTTTATTAGTGATTTTTTTTTTACTTTTATGTATTACATTTTTCTTTCTCATTGATTATTATGTACATTTGTTGACGATTTTTATGTGATATTGTTTTGTTATGTTTTTAATTTCTGTTGATACAGGGCCCCTTGGTCGAGCAGTTCTTGTAACTGAAAGGGCTACCCTGTTAAAATAAAACGACAAATAAATAAAAATAAATAAATCAAATTTGTTTTGAAGTTCAACGAGGGATGGGCGGGCATACATGGGCAAGCGGCCCTTCCACTGAGGAGGCTGGACCGGACCCATGTTCACCACCGCTTCAAATGGACCAGCAGAACCATTGTAACCCTTGAACGCAGGATCGAACACGTCATCAAACTCAGAATGGAGCATGGCAAAGTCCTGTCGTAAGCTAGGAGAGAGGATGCTATCCGGATCTAATGAGATAGCATCGGAGTGTTTACTAACTCCAGGCACGGAGGGCCGTGGCTTGACCGGCTCAGGTACAAGTGGGCCAGATTTAGTTGACTCATTAACATACACGGGCCTAACTTGACAAAAATGCTCGTTCTTGCGGAGAAGACGAGGCTCATGCGAGAGATTTGGGATACGAACTTTGCCTGCTACACTTGATATGATACAGGGATCAGGCCATGACTGGCGAGCGCTGGAAGGAACTTTCGAACTGACAACACGCGGTTCGAGGGCAACAGTCTCATGGGATAACAAATCAACAGGAAGTGTCAATTCAACAAAATCACCAGGCCATAGGACGGTGGACTGCGGAGGGGCACGAAGGACATGTGCCCGACGAACAGCATGTGACTTCTTTTTAGACAAGGGCTTAGAGCCATAAGTAATTACTAAGTCATCGCCGATGCATATTTGGCGTTTGGCAGGCCGAACAGAGACATCATTGAGTTCCATAAATGGAGTCCCAGCGAGAACTTCAACATCCAACTCATGAACAACAAGACCCTCAAAAACAAGTTGCTGAGATTCACGTGAGAAGGTGAGGCATGTTTCTCCTACTACTTCCAAGGGAGACACACCATCCGCCTGATGTGCAGACTGCGAACTAGGTTTTATTTCACCGCCAAGGGCTTGCACAGTTGCGCCACGAATCATGTTACCTGTGGCACCACTGTCCATCGTAATACGGGTGGTATGGTGCCCAAAAAAAGCATCAAAATACGGAGACTGGCGAATCTGTACTCGCATGGCAGAAGTTTGAGAATGCTGAGGATTCTCATCTGTGGGGCTGACAGCTGATGGAGCTCGTTCAGGCTCCCCGGAATCACTGTTGTCGTCAAAGTTCTCGTCTTCAAAGATATTGGCGACTTGTCGGGCTTTGGCTATGAAGCGACGATCTTGTTCTGGCAAATATGTACACTCGCTAAGGTAATGAGTATCGGGCCGGCGAGCCTCGCGGCAAAGAGGGCATTATTTGTGAGGACGTGGTTTATCGGAATACTGTGGTTTCGTAGTGCGGCGTGGTTGAGTCTGAGTGGGAAACTTGCTCATGCGTCCCTTCCGCTGAGGGAAAGAGGCATTAGCACGCATAGCACGAGAGTTTTCGGAGGAGTGAATCTCATCGAGCAGGCTGTTGAGGGCTTGAGAAATCTCTGGCTTGAGAGATGAGAGAGATCGAGCGCGTAGCTTAGTGCCATACCTCTGCTTTACCAGATGAGGGAGATCAGCATGGATCAATTGTAACCATTGGAGGACTATGAAATTCTCAAGTGTAGGAGTCAACTCTTCATCTTCAGAAATCACTTCACCATGGTGAGATATACCACCATTAACCTTAAGGAGATTATCATCAACGAAGGCAAGGATTCTTTGATACAAATCCTCCGGGCGTTCATCCGCCTCTAGCTTGATATCGCAAAAATCAAGGAAGTGGGCACCACTGCTTTGAAAGCCATAATGTAGCCTGATTTTGCCCCAAATATCAACTAGTGAACTAGAATCACGAATGATAGAATTGCGCGATATTATCGGGCAGTAATTCGCAATTTGCCCAAGCATTAGCTCCAACATGCTCGCTTTCTGTTGGGTAGACCTCCTGGTCTCTGACGGCTCGGAAAGTGGGTCACTAGACATACCACGTAGTGGGTCATGTTTTGTTTTCTTATGCCACGTGAAATCGGCACCTAAGAATATGGCAAAATTAGGATCGAGAGTGAGGATGTAAATAAAATTCTGCTTCCAATTCTCCAAAGATGTAACGGATTCGTTTTTGGTGAGACACCATTGTTTGGGTGCTCTGAGGGTAGCCATAGTTTTAGAGACACGTAACTGGATAGATGGGACTATGATAGATCTACCGTACCGTTATGCCGAGCCGTGTTTGTGAGTGAAAGTTAGTACACTTACCCCAACAAGCTAGAGCTGGATGCCTGACTGCTAGGAAAGCACGAAGACCGTTTGGGCAGTGAAAAGGCTAGGATCCGTTTCCAAAGCTGCCACCACGAAAGAACAAACAAGTCGACAGACAAGGCGTACAATTTGAACTCTTTATTCAACACGACCCGCGGCAGGTATGAGATGCAACCGAAGTGCTTACAAAGCACGCAAAACAGTAAAAACACTTCAACAAGCCAAAGCGACCACAAGGTGGCGCTATTACATAAAATAAGCAACACACAATTAATGGCGTAAAGTACAAGTTTGCAAACCTTGATTAGGCAAGTAACGACCATTAGCAATTGGCAATCTATGATTTCCACAACGATATTTACAGAGTTCAATCCTATCTGCAACATCTAATTTCACTAAATAGTTCTCAAAACCAAAATCTTGTTTGCCATCTTTTGATCATCGAGAGTTTTGGATCGCTTTATTCTGCAACTTCATACAGGATGATTAAATTGTCAAGAAGCGTAACAAGGTGAAGCAATTAAGATCCGATGTAATTAACGTTAGCCGGCCAGCGCGTTGCAGGTTGACTTGAATGACACAGCAGCAGGAGCGCAGCGCAGCGGACCTCTCATTAACCGGAGTCGGGTACGTAGAAGCCGCGCGCATCCTACCCAAGAGCTGGATAGCATTATTGCAGGCGATAGGTCTAGGTCGTCTGTATTTTAGCCAGGACGAGCTAACGTTTTGGTCCAGATTGGTTACAACAGTTCTCACTTAAAGAAGGGATATAAAACAAATATATTAGGAGGTTCCTTCGAAAGCATAGTGGGAATTATTAATTCTCGGTTGGACTGGCAATATTACTATTTTTCCCACTATACTTTCTCAAAGCCTGATATATTTGTATGATATATGATATTTAATATTCTGTTATGTGCAAATATAGATATGTATTTACTATATGAGCTTAATCAATCACTCTTTGTCGTTAGTATTCAAGTGGCTTGGAATAGATTTCATTGGTGTGACTGTATCGTAAGGTTTGGTTACGAAAAAGTGCACAACAATAAATGCAGTGCATCAGCTAAGATTTAAAAAAATACATTAAAAAAAACTATTTGTTCCTTGTTTTTTTTATAGATGTGAGGCTGGTGGATGGGGAGAAACCAAGCGAGGGTCGATTAGAAGTCCTTGTACCTGATTACTCTACTGAATGGCAGACAGTTTCTTCATTTGGATTTGGATACGATGAAGCGTCCGTTATTTGCAGAGAGCTCGGATACCCAGCCGCCAATAATGTAGATTCCTGGCAATTCGGGTTCGTAGATCACTCAAGTTTAGGAATAGAATGTAATGGAGGTAAGTATTTCCCCTCTAAATTCATGGAAAATAAATTTATAGTTTTATCAGGGCCCCGTCTTACAAGGAATTACGATTGATCCGATCAACCTCAGCTATATGGAAATCCATCATTGTCATCATTTTTTCTACAGAAAATATGCACAATGTACTCTGTGAACACACAGAAGCACATTGAATATTAAAAATAAAACTATGAACGCATGAATATACATCATCTTTAGAAAATATTTGGAATAAACCTGCATCTCAGATGTTGACGTTGCTGCCTTTCCATAGTTACGATTGATCCGATCAATCTCGACTCTTTGTAAGACGGGGCCTCGATCTGCTTCGAAAGGACAATAGTCCAGGATAGACCCCATAGACAAGGGGTCGAACCTTGTTTTTTTAGATATACAATGTTTTTTTATGGTTTCTTGTCAATTCGAGGGTGCTGATTCCGAATCTGAATGATGCCACTTTTGTAACCTTGAGCATTTTCCGCAAATTGGCAAAATCCAATATGGCCGCCAAAATATGCAAATTACCCATGAAAATCATGAAATTGCCAACACATTAGCTATAAAATGCATGTAGTTGTTGTGCAGAAGTGAAATACCAATTGGAAAAGCGATATTTGACAAAATATTTATTTTATTGATATTCAAAATGGCCGCCATAACCCCTGTATACTTTATTATGTAGAATATGAATGGGGAAAATATTTTTTCAAACAAGAGCACTATTATTGCATGTTATTGTGACCTGCGAGTGGACTACTGTCTGAAAACATGACTATTAACAAAACTATGTCATTTGTATACTATCTAATGTGATAAATGCTGTATTATGATATTCAAAATGGCTGTCATAGACCCCTTATACTGTGTACAATAAAAAAGGGGACAAATAATTTTCACAACCTTTGAATTGTTTGACTTTAAAATGCCAATAACTGCGAAATATTGGTGTAACACTGTCTGACAACAAGGATTTCTAACGAAACATATCATTTCCCTTGCAATTTCGGTAATTATGCTGCATGTTGACATTCAAAATGGCTGCCATAGGCCCTATCTGTATTATGAACAAAGCGAATGGAGAAACTAATTTTCACAAGAGTAAAAACAATAAAATGAATGTAATTGTAATATATACGAGTGAAATATTGTCTAAACACATGATTTCTGGCGAAACATATCATTTCATTGTTCATGCATGAGATAAATGCTGTATTGTAAAATTCAAAATGGCCCCTATGGGCCCTTACAGTATTATCTACAATGTAAATGGGGACAAATACTTTTGAAAGAATTAGGATTTGCCTGACTATGAAATCCATATAATTCTGTTGTATAAGGAAAATATTGTTTGAAAACGTGATTTTTTCAATGAAATATAACATTTCCTCTCCCATAGGTGATAAATACTGTATTTTGACTTTCAAAACGGCCGCACAAGCCCCTACAAATTTCTGTAATATGCGTATAGGAAAAATAATCATCACCAGAATGAGAACCAAAAACGCACGTAACTATGTGATGTATAGGTAAAATTTGGTTTTGAACATGATTTCTGACTAAATACATCACATAATGGTTGAAAAGGTAATAAAGGCCTTACTTTGAAATTCAAAATTGCTGCCATAGCCCAAAGTAGTATGTACATTGTAACTGGGGACAGATAATTTTGACAAAATTTTTACTATGAAAATGGCTTAATTTTGATGTAAGTGTTAAGTATTGTCTAAACCCAATGATTTCTAACGAAATATATCATAGCTTGTGTCATAAAGGTGATGAATGCAGCCTTTTAAAAATGAAAAATGGCCGCCATAGTCCCTTATCTTAATATGTAAAATTTGAATGGGGAAAGATAATTTCCACAAAGAAACATATTGCAGCCATTTTGAAATTTAAATATAGCATTTATCACCTAAATAACATAAGAAATTATCTATTTGGTTACAAAATCATATTTTCAGACGATATTTCACTCATACATGCAACACCATTTAGTCAAGCAAAGCCAAATTCTGTTAAAATTATATGTTCCCATTCACAAAGTACATAATAGGCCTACCGTTAGGGCCTGTAGCGGCTAGTTTGACTTTCAAAATACATTATTTATCACCTACCTGGCAGAATGAATGGTATATCTTGTTAGGAATTATGTTTTCAGACAATATTTTACTCTTAAATCACAATTATATGCATGTTATGGTGCTGACTCATGTGAAAATTGGTGTCCCAGATCGATTGTACATAATACAGTCAATGTCTTTTGGCGGCCATTTTGAAAGTCAAAATACAATATTTAACACAAATATGAAACCCGAATAATGTATTTCGTTGCAAATTATATTTGAAGACAGTATTCCACCAATTTACCACAAAAAAATACGTTTTAGTGCTCACATTGTGATTGTTTTTGTCCTCTCTCACATCGTAGATCATAATTTTAGGGCCTTTGGCGGTCATATTAAATATATCAAAATACAGGGTTTATCACATACATGGCATGTTAAATAATAAATTTCGTTAACAATAATGTTTTTAGTCAGTATTCCACTCGTTTATCTCAACAAAATGCATTTTAGTGCTCACTCTTGTGATTTTTTTGTGTCACCATTCACATTGTACATAATAGTGTTAGGGCTTTTGAAGGCCATTTTGAATATCAAAATACAGGATTTATTACATAACTGACATAACAAATGATATATATCGTTAGCAATCATGTTTACAGACATTGCTTCACTCATAGATCATAATTACTTGCATTACAGTGCTCAATTTTGTAAAAATTAATTTTCCCCATTCATATTGTACAGGGGTCTATGATGGCGGCCATTTTGATATCAAGAAAATAAATATTTTGACAAAAATCATTTTTTCAGATATTATTTCACTCCGGCAGCACAATTGCATGTACTTTAAAGCCAATGTGTGGACAATTTTATGATTTTCATGGGTAATTTGAATATTTTGGCGGCCATATTGGATTTTGCCAATTTGCAGATAATGCTCAAGGTTACACGAGTGGCATCATTCAGATTCGGAATCAGCACCCTCGAATTGACAAGAAACCATAAAAAAACATTGTATATATAAAAAAACAAGGTTCGACCCCTTCTATCCTGGACTACAATTGTAGCGTTGTGAAAGTGGAAACTAGGTATTACCTACTCAATACCACTGTCGTGCGATCATGTATGGGGGAAAAACTTCCCAAACCAATTATAAGAAATTGCAAACATTACAAAATAGGGCATTGAAAACTGTATCACAGGTTGATCATCTATATCCATCGAAGCTCCTTTATTCTTCGCTTAATATGGATAATCTTAAAATTCGTTGGACCAAACACTCGGCCGTTGTCGTGTTTAAATCCGTACATTGTCTTTGCCCACCATATCTTAGCGATATACATGTATTTGTTTCACGTAAATATATATACAAAACACGGTCTGGAAATGACCAACTGACTTTGAACTGCCCAAAAACTGAATAAGACAATTATTGTTTCAAGGCAGAAAGCTATGGAAGAAGTTGATATCGTGCATCCCTCCCGAAACTTCTCTTTCTACCTTCAAGATAAAGCTTCGGACCACATTAGCTCAACACGTATTGTAATTCCCCCTTACTGCATGCTAACCCCCCCCCCCCCCCCTCTACATCCCCAATCCCACTTGTTTTTATATATGTATTTGTATAAGGTATAATTTGTGGTCGTGCCTTACCATAAATAGGATTGATTTATGTTTTCTTTTAAAACCCTCAAAAAGAGTTTGGAAATCTGAGTTTGGCCATTAATTTCTCCCAACTCCCAAATTTACACAATGCATATTTGACATCAAAAGATCATTTATTTCTCCTTAAAATGACACCATGCTTGTTATGATCATGCCGTCACAAATGAGCAGGATACAAAAGTGTTGGATGAGGTCTGAATTGAAAAGCTGCAAAACGAGCAGAAATAGTAATGAAGGGTCAATACAGAACATGATTCTTTTGTATGTGTCAATAGAGATGAAAATCTCCGGAGCCTTTAAAGTGCCATCGACTTGAAGACTTGGCGAGATGATTTATCATGTCATGTCGACTTGATAACTTTATTATGTCGACATGGTGAGATACGTTATCTCGCCAAGTCGACTTATAAATAGTTATACATGTACATGTAGGTCAACTTGGCGAGATATTCGGAGTCTTGCAGGGCCTTGGACAATTCATATCTTGCCATGTCAACATATAATGTTTTATAAGTCGACTTGGCAAGATAAAATATATCGCTATGTCGACATATATTGTTTTATAAGTCGACTTGGCAAGATAAAATATATCGCTATGTTGACATATAACGTTTTATAGGTCAACTTGGCAAGATACCGTATCTCGCCATGTCGACATATAACTTTTTATAAATCGACTTGGCGAGATAACGTGTCTCGCCAAGTCGACATATAACTTTTTATAAGTCGACTTGGCAGAGATAACGTATCTCGCCATGTCAACATAATAAGGTTATTGTGTCGACATGGCAAGATAAAGTATCTTGCCAAGTTGTCAAGTCGATGGCACTTTAAAGGCTCCGTAAAAATCAATTCAAATCAAGCCCCAGCTTCTTCATGTTTTTAGGTTTTGTTGTGGATTATGAAGTGATGGTTCTGTGAGATAACATGGTTTGAGTCGTGGTTTGAAATACCCATGCATGTTTGTTTGTTTGGTGTGTGTTTGCTTGTGCAGATGTGTGTTTGATGTTAAGGTGGATGAAAAACTCACCCCATCACCACGGGAAAAAAAACAGTGACTTTCAATATTGTGTCATTTTGCAACTTTTGAATTTTGACCTTGCCACACATTTCAAGGCACTTTACCTCCATGTGGACCATAATCATATCATGTAGGGTATCATTTTAAAGAGAATTAAATGATCCATTCTTGATATTCACTTTTTTGAAAGAGCAAGTGATCAGTGCATTTAAAATATTAGAAATATTCCATTTAGTATATTCTTAATTCAATCACTTAATTTAAATGTTTCAGATGAAGACGAGATGCATTTCAATATTTTAATAACATTAATTACACATTGATATTTACTAAAACCGAGGAGGGATTTTCGACGAAAGTCAGATTTCCAAATTTTTTTGAGGAGTTTTGTATATGTATTTGTTTATACATTGTATGTTTGTAGTTTTAACGTGTCCACTCGAACAGCCTGTGGTTGAAGAGGGCCATATAGCCCACGAGTGGAGAAGAAATAAATGAAAATAAATGAAAATAAATTAATACATACATACATACATACATACATACATACATACACACATACATACACACTTACATACATACATACATACACATACATACATAAATAAATAAATGATTAAATAAAAAAATAAATATAAATAAATAAATAAATCCTCCACGAAAGCAAGAATTGGACTTTCATAACTGATCGCGAAAATTTTTGAACAATTCAAAGATTTCTTCAGATCAATACGATTGCCTTGACTGATCTAATATGATCTTATACGATCTGATAAGATCACTACGATTTCTCTACGATTAAGTACGCCGTTTGAATCGTAGCGCAAATCGTGACCAGGTTTTACATGTTGCTTATCATTGCGATAGTCATTTCTCCATGTGGTCACAGCCGTCTATGAAGTGATGATTTTACCTTCTCTTTGTCCCATTTATTTCAGATGAGGAGAACCTTGCCGACTGTTCTGTAAATCCCGATCATACTAATTTTTTGGCCTCAGAAGTGATGTGCTACGGTATGGGTATCACTGTTTCTTTGAAAGTTACTATCAATAAAAACAATAAATACACACACACGAAAACCCCCTAAAAGGCTTTAAATCAAACACACACACATATAATGTGATGAAGGGTTTGAGGTTTATTCTGTTAAGAGTTCATCAAAAAAAGTCTAAAAAATAACACAGAAATTACAAATTGATCATGTTAATGGGCATTAGTGGTTTACGTAGTGAAAATATCATAACTATAGAATATATTTCAATTATAGATTACTACGAAATATTTTTTTAATATGTTTCTCTTAATAAACGGACAGAATTTCAAAGACGTTTCAAATGTTTGTAGATAGGGCTGCTTCAATTGTAAAAATAATATTATTATAATATCTTTCATTGTTTGGTAGAGAGGGGATACATAGGATGTTACCCGCTTGATTCATCTGGGTTTACCAAGCTTCAAATCCCTTGCGGAAACGGATATGCTGACAGGAAAAACCTGACAATAGAAAACTGCATTTTGTGGTGCCGTCGCTCTAGATACATATATAGCTATGCTGGTTTATCAAACGGTGACACTTGTCTGTGTGGGAGTGCATCCCTTGCCATCAACCAGTCTTCGAAGGTATCTGAATCGTCATGTCGCTCTAGATGTACCGGAAGAAGAATTAACACTTGTGGAAGTTTTTCTCATATAGCTTTGTTAAATAGTAAGATTAAAAAAGTTTTCAAGAATTGAATGGCAACAAACGGGAAATTAATTCACATTGGTTTTCATTTCTAAAGACGTGCAAAATAATACACAGGTGCACTGCAGCTTTTGGTGGCTACGTGCAATTCTGCCATGAGGAAAATTGAAAAGTGACTTGTGTTAAAAATAGATAATCGAGAATATACATCATTTCGTTTGATCACAAAAAATATGAAATACATAATGGACTATATATCAAAAGTGTAATTGTGTCCTGAAATTGGTCGAAATATTGTATTATAGCAGTTTCAAAGTGTAAAAAAAACATATCAGAATTTGAAAATTTTTGAAATCAACATTATTTTTTTCCAAATGTCCACACTGCCAAAGTTAAGATCAACAAAATCAAATGGAATTAAATTAGGTTGTTGGAATACGTTATGTTGTGGTGGTATGTGTCATAGTTACGGATGCGGCTAACCTGGGTTATTATCATTGTTATTATATTGTTATATTTGATGATAAAATAAATAAGTTATGACTCGATCGAATGCAGTATATGCCAATTGAAATTAGTTTAATATGAAAAAAGAAATACACATCAGAGAAAGTTTGAGAAAAATTGAATAATAAGAAGGTTACGAGTCTTTGAATGCTGAGATCCCTAACGATATCGACATCCCTCCCCCCTTTGACAATGCGACTAAAATGTGTGATTTTCCACCTGTACACCCCCACCCCCTCAATTACTTTTCTACATAGTTTACTTAAATTGTCACTTTCATCAGGTCTATCCATATATCATGTGTTTTTTTTATGTAGGGAAGAAATGTAATAGAGTTTGTACTAGAATGAGGAAAACATGTGTGTTTGTATATGTTCAGTGTACAAGGGGGGGGGAGTTGTACTTCTGTGACATCACTAATCTTGGTCGAATTGCGAATGGGAGGATCTCCAAAGCATCACTGAAATCGAAATTCGAATGTTCATGACCTTCTTATTGTTTTTCCAATTGTTATCAAACACCCACTGATCTTCTTTGAGTTTCTGAGTTTTGTGTTGTTGTTTTTTTTTTCCATACAAGTTAACGTGTTCATTGGGTTTCATTCTACGTTAAAGACGAGTTTTAGATTAAAAAGTTTAAGCTTATTTCCCAATGGGAGTTAAATGGCTACTGAAGTGATAAATGTAACTATTCTTGTTGTGTTTTTTTTTTCAGTTGAGACAACAAAAACATCACAAAGAGCATCAGACACTACCGACTCTAGTGAGAGAATAGATTACTCAACTTTTTCTCCTAGGACATCATCCCTGTCTGGAAATTACATATGTAATCAGAAGGCAGAAGTACAGCATTTCAAAGGTAAGAATAAATGGGTTCACTTCATTCTTACATTAGAGGCAAAGATATCCTCAACTTTTTGGAGGTTGTTCTTTGGGTCTGATATAGCCGTCATAAAATCGTTAAAGGTGGCCAATATTTACCAAATTATAAGCATGGTTGTTTTAAGTTAAAACCGACTAAATTTGCTTTAAACGAAAAAAAAAGAAAGAGATAAATCTGAAGAGCATAATATACAAATAATGCATGCAGCCAAGTGCGTTAGTGGAAATGCAGAGCACGCGAGGTCTCTTTAGATATGTGCCGCACTGTGCACGAGCCGCTGGCGGCGAGTGCCCAGTTATAACGCGATATCATTAAGTTTCGCCTTATTTTATGTTTTTATTGAACAAATCAAAACAAATCACAAACAATCACAAGCAATCAAAACATTTACAAAATATTGTATCATTAAAAAAATAAAAAGTTTCGCCTTATTTTCATGATACAGTCATGCACATCCGGTTCAAAATGAGGGAACTGATGTTACACACTTACCATTTAATTTGTATTCTATTATATTAACAATAAAACATTCACATTTTTATGGATTAGATGACAAAAGAGCCATTGGATCTCTATTATCATATTAACTTATAATGCTAATAACGAATAACGATTTTGCATTTTCCACGAGGAATCAAAGGGGAAGTCCACGTGAAAAGAAAATACTGAAAATATCAAAATCGGATGTAAATGAGAATTGTCGTTTGAAAATTCGCTTGATTTCATAAAGCAGTTATAGGCCTGTGTGCTTAACCTCTGGTGATACAATAGCGAGGAACAAATCTGCAAAATTTGAAATATTCAATCATTCATATAGTAAAAAAAAAGAAATAGTGAGTGACGTAATAAACGCATTTGCGTATGTTATGCATATAACTGTTTTGTAAAACTGGGGAAAATATTATTTTTACAAATATTGATGAAATTTTCGGCGTTTTTTTTTTTTTTTGGGGGGGGGCTAATTCAAATCAACTCTTTCTGGGAGGACTTGACCTTTAATGACGTAGTCGTTTTGGAGATTATGTGATGTTTTCTCT
This sequence comes from Lytechinus pictus, assembly GCF_037042905.1. Classification (NCBI taxonomy): domain Eukaryota; kingdom Metazoa; phylum Echinodermata; class Echinoidea; order Temnopleuroida; family Toxopneustidae; genus Lytechinus; species Lytechinus pictus. The sequence continues at coordinate 27,397,664 of NC_087261.1, forward strand.
TTGCATTTTCTTCAGCAGCGCATTTAGAAACTATTGCACAAGACTATTTTTCTCTTTTGTATCCATTATACAGACTGTGGATTCCTAGGATGCTATCCATTAGATTTATTAGAGTTTAGTGAGTTTGAAACCCCTTGCGGCAGATACAACAAATACGACAGACAAAATGTAACAATACCAAACTGCATCACCTGGTGTGAACGCTCTGGAAACGCCTATCTCTATGCTGGAGTACTTCATGGTCGAACATGTCTGTGTGGGAGTGCATCCATTGCCATTAAACAGTCTGCTCGGGTACCTGAAACATCGTGTAACACCCCATGTATCGGAAAGAGCAATGAATTTTGTGGAGGTCGGTCTCACGTCGCTATATTCAATAGTAAGTAGAATCCTATATATTTCTCAATACAGTTTGCTCTGTCTCAAACGTTACCTAAAACAGCAACGTAGCCCCGGGGTGAGGGGGGGGGGGTACTTAGAATAGGCCTAAATGTATGATGCGTACGTGTGCCGTGGTCGAGACCCCCAGTCAGCCTAAATTTCCGTTCCAGAGCATCACCAATTTAGAAAGCCATAGAAATTTATATTTCTTCCCCGTTCCAGAGACTTCAATATTTGTGATTCTCGTTTAGACAGTGCGCTACCATATTCGCTATCATGCTACGATTTAATGAGCTCCGGAGACCCCCATTTTTTATGTGGTCAGTTCCACAGCATTGCAGTTTTAGCAATCATTGATCCATGGAGCTATTATCCAAGAGCCATTCCAAAGACCCCCATTGTAAGACCAAGATTTGGTTCGAGAGCCCACTATTTTGTACTTTGTTGTGGATCATGGGTATCATGTTATGATTCGAGTAGCCCACCCAAGCCCCCCCCCCCCTCCCCCCGGGAATGTAGCCTTGATAACAGACGGATAAGACATATACGTTGTCCCCTCCCATCCCCTACTGATCGGCCATAAAAATACTACTACCTTGCTACAACAAAGCAATATACTTAGCCCCCCCCCCCCCCACACACACACACACAAACACACGCGCGCACAACGGTATTTGTGAGCAGGATTTTTTTTTTTTAATGTACATTTATATCTGAATTATTTCATGGATCTGCTACACTCTACATATCAGGAAATGTCATAATATTTTGGTTACCGAGCATTATTTCCTTTTATATTCTTTTATTATAACGAAAAACAAACTAGATGTATGTGTTGTATTGCGTCCATTTCGTTTAGTTATATTATTCATCTAGTACAGTTCTCACTAGAGGTGGTTTTGGGGGAATATGGAATGCACTGCAGACGCCATGTTTTATTGTAAGACAACGTTACAGGAGTGGTGATGAGCCAGGAGACGAAAAAATAGTTTGACTTCCCCTGGTTATAAATCTAATTATTTTATTTGTGACGTCATATGCGAGCAGCATTCATACGTAGCGAATGGAAAAAAAAATTAATGAAATGTCATTTTCTCGAAAATAGTTTTTACTGTACCTTTAGTATATCAATTGACAAATCATTTCACACCCGATCATGAATAGAGAACCCCCAAAAAGTCATCAGGAACCATTAAGAAAGTGATATTCTTGCATTTTAAATTTACATTACATATGGGGCAGCTGCTCGTTTATGACGTCATGAATCCAAAATTTTCTTATTCTTTAACGGATTTTCCTCAACCATTCGCCAATATTTTTTTTTCCTGCTATTTTTCCAACAAACTTTTCTCTAGGGTGAACTTCCCCTTGAAACAAAATGGCCAGAAATAATTTTGCGATTGTAGTGCACACCCCTCTCAATATCCACTTTTCGAAAGAGCAAGTGCATTTTGAATCTTAGAAGTATTCCATTTAGTCTATTCTTCATTCAATCACTTACTTTAAAATCTTTCAGATGAAGGCGTGGTGCATTTAAATATTTTTATTGCCGCTTGAAAGTTCTGCTTTCTTTGTTGATGGGGAAAGGTACTCAAGACCTTGGAGGATACAGCATATACGGAATTCACTTAAGGACCCCCCAAATCGAAATCCTATAAGCTACAAAGCACAAAATATGCATATCACTGATTGTTTTCTAAAGAAACACTTAAATTAGCAAATTTCGTTTGCACATAGAAAAGATCAATAATTTTGTCGATTTCCGTGTTACGATTTCGATTTTCTTTTTTAATTTTGCAATGACAATGGCAATATAGTCCTTAAATAAAGATTTGCAACTCTTAAAATAATTTGGCTCTTTTTAGCCAAGAGTACTATGTCAGAAAACTGTTACACGTAATCTTAATACGGACATCGATACAAAGCTGAAACAATTCGCCCCCAAAACAGAAAAATAACCCCCTAAAACACTTTCAGTGCTGTGAAATTCATCAATTAAAGCATGTGGCAATGATATTTTTCTATGATTATAATTAAGAAAATTTACATTCGTAATCTAAAAATACAAAGAAAAACCATCCAGTTTTCATACAGACCTTTGTAACCACAATTATCCTGAATCCTGCACGTCACGGACTTCAGGTTGGCGAAAATAATAACAAAATGCTTAAATTCCGCTGAATTTGATAATGTGAATAAACAACATGAACGAGGAAAGCAAATGTATAAACTTTGCGCAGTTTGTTTGTAGCTTATATACCTTCGATTCTTATGGACTTTCGGTTTTACTTTTTCGCTCCGGTCTGGGTATTTAAATTAGAAACGGGTGTTGATATAATGTTGGATATATTGGGGAGACATGTTGAAAACAATTCATGCAATTCCATAAATTTCACATTTCTTTTTCGCATTCCATGCACCCAGTCGAGACAGGCAGCAATCCACAAATTTTAGCGGACACTACCCGCCCCTGCCATTCTCATGATTCCAGCGAGATTGTGGACACTTCGACTCTGTCAGGAAATTATGATAGCAATCAAACCGCAGAAGTACAAGGTAAGAATTAAAGTAATGGGTTCGTTCTTAACCGAATGATTTATCCCAATGATGACTGTATAAACGTGGAATGGGGGCTTATTTCTGTGACAGTCAGTGAAACCTTTATTGTGGTGTTCCTGCCGAAAATCAATGTTTAATGATGAATATGAACATAAACAGGGTAAAAGAAAATAATTTATGATGTGAAACAAACAAGTTAAGGTATTTTCGGTTTTGCACTGTTTCGGTGAAAATTTTAAAGGGCAATATCCCTTAGGGGCCTTGTTTTCATGAATTGAGAATTCCTGTCTCGGTTCATATTAATGCTATCGTATTTAAGTGTGTATTTATTGTATGTAAAGTTACTTAGCTTAGTTATGTAAGTAATTCGTGGAGCGTTGTGGCCCAGTGGATTAGTCTCTGGACTTTGAAACAGAGGGTCGTGGGTTCGAATCCCAGCCATGGCGTAATTTCCTTCAGCAAGAAATTTATCCACATTGTGCTGTACTCGACCCAGATGAGGTGAATGGGTACCCGGTAGGATTTCTCGTTGAACGCTTTAGCGCCTATTAATATGGCGGCTCAGCTACAGCCGGGGTAATGATACCAAGTATCAAAGCGCAGTTGAGTATATGCACATAGTAACTGCGCTATATAAATGGACATTATTATTATTATTAATATTATTACTATTATTATTATTATTATTATTATCATTATTATAATTATTATTATTACATAAAAACATTCCTGACGTCAGGGGTTTGAAGAAAAGAACTAAACGAAAAGTGTATACCTCTTCCAGGGAACATCCATCAAGGAAAGCACCATAAGTAAACGACGAATTTGTAGCTACAACACTTAGCAGTAATCATTTCTCTTCACCTTAGTCTTAATAATCATTGAGGTTCAATAATGTTTGAAATCCAGTTTGCATAAGTTTAGTTTTGCTATGTCGCGCAATCTTCTTAGATATGTCAGTGGGTTTTTTTTTAAGATATCGGCACAGATAATCTTTGTCTGCACACGCTCATATGGTATTTACGAACTCGCATAGTTTTAATATGATTTTAGATTGGTTAAGAGCATAAGTATATCACTGATTGCCAATTGAGTATTGTCTTCTAAAGAAACACTCAAATTAGCAGGCTTCGTTTGCACATAGAAAAGATCAATAAGTTTGTCGATTTCTGTGTTACGATTTCCATTTTTTGTTCATGCTACAATGACAATGGCAATACAGTCCTTAAATAAAGACTTGCAACTCTTCATCACTTTTTGTGTAAATAATTTGGCTCTTTTTTGGCCAAGAGTACTATGTCAGAAAACTGTTACACGTAATCTTAATACAGACATCGATAAAAAGCTGAAAAAATGCGCCCCCAAAAAAACTGAAAAATAAACCCCCAAAACACTTCCAGGGCTATGAAATTCATCAGTTAAAGCATGTGGCAATGATATTTTTTTATGATTATAGCTAAGAAAGTTTACATTCGTAATCTAAAAAGACAAAGAAAAACCATCCAGTTTTCATACAGACCTTTGTAACCACAATTATCCTGGATCATGCACGTCACGGACTTCAGGTGGGTGAAAATCAGAATAAAATTATTGAATTCCGCTGAATTTAATAATGTGGATAACAACATGAACACGGAAAGCGTTCAAGCGGGGAAAATGTTTAAACTATTCATATTATATTTTGTAGCTTACATACCTTCGATTCTTATGGACTTTCGGTTTTACTTTTTCGCTCCGGTTTGGGTATTTGAATTAGAAACGGGTGTTGATATAATGTTGGATATATTGGGGAGACATGTTGAAAACAATTCATGCATTTCCATAAAATTCACATTTCTTTTTCGCATTCCATGCACCCGGTCGAGACAGGCAGCAATCCACAAATTTTAGCGGACACTACCCGCCCTTGCCATTCTCATGATTCCAGCGAGATTGTGGACACTTCGACTCTGTCAGGAAATTATGATAGCAATCAAACCGCAGAAGTACAAGGTAAGAATTAAAGTAATGGGTTCGTTCTTAAACCGAATGATTTATCCCAATGATGACTGTATAAACGTGGAATGGGGGCTTATTTCTGTGACAGTCAGTGAAACCTTTATTGTGGTGTTCCTGCAGAAAATCAATGTTTAATGATGAATATGAACATAAAAAGGGTGGAAGAAAATAATTTATGATGTGAAAAAAACTGAGGTTCGAATAACAGTTTTCATGACCAAGAAAAAAAGCCCGAAAAGTAAAGGAAAAGGTGAAATACCTTTTTCCCCCTAATTATTACGTTAAAATCTTTAACAAAATTATTTTTTTTCTTAAAAATATAAAATTTTGGCTCGCTCGTTCGAAATATATATATATATTTTTGCTGCCCCAATACGCCACGTCTGATTTCCTCAATTTTTTTGGTTCATTACATTATTGTTGAAACAAGTGGAGAAACTTAATTTGCATGAAATCTTTTTTTACAGGAGGGCAAATTGGTCTGATCACCGTGGTCGTCTTGGTCGTAGTTCTGTTGCTGTACGCAGTTGTCATTACTTTCTTATTTTTTCGACAGAGGTAATTTTACATTTATATAATAACAAAAGTGTAAGGAAGAACAGCGTTATTGTTTCAAAATTAGAAGTTAAATTTTGTTCCCTTATTTCATTTCATCATGGATCAGATGATTCCTCAATAACTTCTGCTGCATAATATGCAAATAATGAATGTTTATGAGTGCAATGGACAGAATACTTCATGAGGTAAAAGATGAAATGATCCGCCGAGTTGAATGGATCATTATTTCACCTTTCACCGAATGAAGTATTATGTCCATAGAACGAATGAAAGAAACATTCATTATTTGGTTTATATGACACATAAAAATTGATTTATTTTTTTCATGTGAAATTTATGAATTTCGATGCAAAACATGCTCATGCAGTGCGAGTTCGGTCTGTTGATTGTTACGTCATTACAACATGCGTATTTATTTGTCTAGGTGTCATATAACTGTAAATTGCTCTATTATTTCGTGATATTCTTTTGTTCTTAACCAATCTAAAATCTTTTTTTTTTAATTCAGATTTTAAATTAGAGTTAGGTTTTTCTTATTCTAAATTTGGCTTCGTCCGAAATAAAAATCTTAGAGATTAAATCAAATCGTTCCAGTGAAATATCCCAAGAAAGATTACATTTTATAACATTGTCTTTAATAATGATAATAATAATAATAATATAGGTATATTTACCCAAGGTAGCCACTTCAGTTCCGAAAACTGTTCTCCCAGCGGGCCCTGCTATTATTACCCGGCTAAGCTAGGCTACCTATTCGGTGCACACAGCTTTTTGAGGAATTACTTCCTGCCGGTACCCATTTACCTCACCTGGGTCGAGTGCAGTACACTCTGGATGAATTCCTTGCTGAAGGAAATTACGCCATGGCTGGGATTTGAACCCACGACCCTCTGTTTCAAAGTCCGGAGACTAATCCACTGGGTATTTCTATTGGATATTCGTGTGAATGTTATTTTTATGATAATAATGATAATATGGACCATTTATATAGCACAGCTAGGCCTACTATAGAAATATACTCCACTGCGCTTTACATTTGGTATCATAATATTATTACCCCGGCTGTAGCCGAGCCGCCATATAGGCGCTCAAGCATTCGATGAATTCTTCCTACCCATTCACCTTCCCTGGGTTGAGTGCAGCACATTGTGGATAAGTTTCTTGCTGAAGAAAGGCACGCCACAGTTGAGAACTGATAACATACATGTATTTTCCCCTTTGTCATGTTAACAGTCGCAAAAGACCAATGACCATGACTACGAAGACTGAACATGCTGAAGGAAAGGGACACGATCCTTACATAGGCCTACAGCCCAGACATGAGGAAGACAGGGCATACCAGGAGATGGCTATCATCCCAAAGACTTTGTCCAACGGTCCAGAAGAAAGACCTCTGCCGCACCCACTAACTGATTCGGTCTACGAGAATCAGTTTGCTGCTCCGTGCTACCAAAATAGAACCAATGAGGGCGAAATGTACGAAACAGTTTCCTCCACAAATCAAGCATATTAAACTATACAAGGGGTTTATGACGACTCTACGTGTAGCAAGAAAAGTAGTTGGAACTGGATCAGTTGGTCAAATTATTCTTTTGTTGTAGTACAAAGTAAGTCAGAGAATAAAGCTACTGATGGTTTCAATATTTTTGTGCAGAAAGTTATAAATGTCTTAATAAATAGTCATCATCATCATATTAGCCATTTTCAGCCCACTGCAAGGCGAAGGCCTCCTCAAGTTGGTTCCAAAGGTGCTCGTCTTGTGCTGATGCAATCCACTTTATGCCAATGAACTTTGTGAGCTCGTCACTCCATCTCAATTATTGTCTACCCCGATTTCGTGATAATAGCCATTGTTTCCATTGTGTGATGCGTTTGGTCCATCTTTTGTCATGTGATCTTGCAAGGTGACCAGCCCGTCTCCATTTATTTTATTATTTACATTAATCTAGTCTGGCTCCTAATCCATTGTATGTATGGTTTTCCTGTCACGTTTTGATATCCGTAGCATTATATGTTCCGGTTGAGTGTTTTTTTTTTTATTATCATTTATATTCCATTTTCTTTATGTTGGAAGTAGTAAGGGTCCTGTAGCACAGGCTTCGTGATGAATAGCTAATATGAAAGATTTAAAACACTTTCGATTGTTTCCTGGTCAGTATTTTGAAATAAAAGCGCATGAAATACTGATGAGAATCTGGAGATCATGCAGACTATGCCACTTCAATAGCAGTTCTCGCTACGCTCTCAGTACGCTGTACCAACTCCCATTGCGTCAAGGCCATGTTCAATGACGTAGCGAGAACTGCATGGACGTAGCGTCGGTGTAAAGGGGTATTAGCAATTGATCGCTGATCTTCATGTGACGGAACCATTTTTTCTTTGTAGCCGCGATTTAATTTTTTTTTTATTGTTCAATCAAAACCGGAAGAGGATCCCTTATAAATGATAGACCATCTGCTGTGTTGCAAGTGAAATTCAGTTTTATGTATTATAATGAAATAATATAATCGCATATGATTATATTTTAAAATAACGATCAGTCAATATTTTGCAGATTATGGGCGGCGATCAGAGGAGAAGAGGTTGCCCTTCCAACATTTTGAATTATTTTCAGACTCTCAAGAAATCTTTGAGTCTGCTATATATTTTATTAGTGTGTACATGTGTGTCATAGAGTGGACATGAGGGAGGGTGAGGGTGGGTGGGGGGGGTATGGGTTCTTTATCGGAATATATATTGGTGTGCGTGTGTTACGATATGAATCATAAATTATTTGTGCAGGGGTGTCTGCGATTATTGTTAAAATTAAGTCCTAATAACATTTTTTGGAAAATTTCTTGCATTTTGTCCTGAAGATTTAACATTTTGTGCAATGTTTGTGATCCTGAACAAGATGCAAATGTAACGAGATAATTACTGCAAGCGCTAAGCGCACGCAGAAATTTTCAATAAACGTTCTGGCCTGATCGAAAAGGGACCTGTTAATGACTGTTTGCAGTTACCCATGAAGATGATACATGTATATATATTTTAACAATTAAATAATGCGAGCGCGAAGCGCAAGCTGAAAATTTCTGACATTCCGACCACAAAAATTGTCAATCCAAGCATTCTTTGTAATCATGAAAAGGATAGGTATGTAACTTACAAATTGATGGGAGGAAGAAAATTGCGATTTTAGACCTATGAAAAAACCGGACACTCTATTCATGTTTTGTAAATCATGAATAGGATAGGTAAATTGATATATTGCTATATGTTAATAATGCGAGCGTGAAGTGCGAGCAGAAAATTTATATTTTGATCTGAAACTAGATACAGTAATTCAAGCACGTTTTAAACAAGCTGCGTCTCTCAATAAACATGCGCGCACGTGTTTTAGATTTAGACCGGGATTTAGACTTAGAATCTGGGCATTCTGAAAACATTTGATATGCTGATCTGAAAAAAAGTAAATTTAAGCACTGTTTCAAGCACTGTGTAGGAAAATTGTGAAGTGGATGTGGATCACACTTAATAAATGATTCGAGCTCGAAGCGTAAGCTTATATTTTTTATTGATATTTTGAACTGGGACTGGGACATTCTAAGGACATTATGTCATCTTTTGAAAATAATAACTATCTTCCTATTATACCTAAGCGCGACATGGAACATGTGGATATTCCATTCTGAAGAATTTAGTTTTTGGGAATTCATGGAAATTTTTTATTCGTATTAATTAATCTAATTTGCTTCGTGAGAGCTTGGAATTTGTTGACCTCAAAGGGGGAGAGTGTGTGGTCTCTCATTGAAATCTTAAAATATACGTTTTTAGATATTTACTATACTACAGAGAATACATTGACCTATAATTGTATAGAGAAACTAAAATGTTTTGAGAGGAAAAGTAGTTGTTTTGATACTTGGTAACATAATTATTGCGGTATAAATGTATTGAGTAGTTAATTAGCATGTTATCATTCAAGTGGGTCTACATTACTAGACTACACTAGCATTATGGGTCAGGAAACTGGCCAGGTATGAGTCGTTGAGGACTCGAGATGGCGCTATTGGTTCGTATTTGCTTGAAGGCCTGAAAACGGGACATTTTAAGCATTTTGTAATTATAAATAGGACGCATGGGTTAATATGTTTGAACAATTAATACAAATTGCGAGCCGAAATCGTTAATAAACTGTAATGAAAGGGGTTTTAAGTAGCTTGTCATAAATTAATAAAGAGGTATACTTAAACTCACAAATCAAAATGCGAGCACGCAGCGCTAGGTGATATGCCTACGCCTTGACAATCACACCTGAAAGCGATATGTTGACAACTTTATGAAAATCACACAAGGACATTAACACTCGGCATGAAGGAGTGCATTTTGTGGTGGGGTTCACTTACCTTTGAGCAAAACTATATGAGTCCCATCGATCATGCAATGCGAGCGCGAAGAGCGATCGAAAATGTTATAATAGTGACATGATTCCCCTGAATTCACCTGTGTGAAAATGATTTTCCCGTTTCAAATCTGTGCTCTCATTCCAGAGAAATATGTATATATGTATATGAAAGCAAGAAATGTAAATGATTCTGTAACTAATAGGCTCTACCTTGTTTTTCCTCAAGCAGAATATTGTTTCAGGGGGCACATCACCCCCCCCCCCATAGCTACGCCCCTGGACGACGGAGACCTTTTAATTTTGTTAATTGCATATGTAGGGATACAAGTATTTTTTTTTACATGATCTATCAACTCTCATGTCAGATCGTGAAGCCTGGCGTACCATTGTCGATTCATTCTCGGATGCGACCGAGTAGTGTAGTGTAGAACGTAATTGACATCTGCTTATATTCTTGCTCGAAACAAAAAATACCAAGTAGTACAAGAGAATATACAATATATACAAACAGTGGCGTAACTATGGGGGACGGAAGGCACGTGCCACCCTCCCCCCCCCCCCCCCCCCCAATCGGCTGACAAAGAAAAAAAGAGGAAACAGGAGAAAAAGACTGGGCAACAAGAAATTATTGTATATAATATCATATCATGCTATATTCATCATATTATATTACATTACATACAAATCATTCCGCATTGCCTGTTTACTGAGATGTATAATTTTGTGAACTAAAACATCCCGTTTTCAAGTCAATAAACACCAAATGTATATATTTCCTCGCACTTCTAGTTATTGTAGTTTTATGTAGTGACATATGCTTTTTTTTTCATTCCTAGGGTGATTGCCCCTTTTAAGGTCTCAGTATAAAACATTTCAAGTCCGTACTTTCGTTTGCATTCGTTGATTGGTGAGATATGTCTGCTCACCATGAATTGATTAAAAAAACAGTATATATGTATATATATATATCAACCGAATATGGAATATATATATATATATATATATATATGTGTAAAGTTATACGTGTACAACAGCTTTGGCAACTCTTTTATTTAAATATTGTAAAGAAATGGATGAAGAGAACAATGGTAGGCGTAGCTTAAATCAAGGTTCCCCAGAGCTATCTACCCTTTGGAAAAATTGGTAATGCCGAAAAAATGTCCCTGCCGGGAATCGAACCCGGGCCCCCAGCTTTGAACGCCGGTGCCTTAGGTGCCAAAGGAAATTGTAATTGGTATAGTGTCGAAAATCTGTCTATCTGACGGTCAATCGGATCGGGGTCGCCCTAGCCACTAACCCGTATCTGTGGTCTAGTGGTTAAGGCACCGGCGTTCAAAGCTGGGGGCCCGGGTTCGAATCCCGGCAGGGACATTTTTTCGGCATTACCAATTTTTCCAAAGGGTAGATAGCTCTGGGGAACCTTGATTTAAGCTACGCCTACCATTGTTCTCTTCATCCATTTCTTTACAATATATATATATATATATATATATATATGTTTGTGGGTGTGAGGGTGAGAGGGTGTGTGTGTGTGTGTGAGGGAGGGTGGGTGTGTGTGTGTGTATGCATATCCTACTGTATGTGGACTCATATAAAAAGTAAAATGCTAAAGAAATCATTTTTGTGAACAATGTTTTCTTTAATTAAATCTATAGCCCTCATTATTTTCAACTTATTATAAGAATGGTTAAGGAATTAGACATGGTTCAACTTTACACAACAGCATTGACCGTGTGCCTTCAATTATTTCAAGAAAAAAAAGAAAATGAGGATCACACATTGAAATCACGCAAAGTTTGCATCAGACATTGTTCTGTCATTAAAATAAAATGGGGGGGGGGGGCATTTGACATTCAAGTACTGGATAACTTAGATATGACGACATGTGCTATGCAATATCAATCAGATGAGAACCAAGAAATTATTTTATTTGTAACTTAAAGGACAAGTCCACCCCAACGATAAGCTGCTTTGAATAGAAAGAGAAAAATCAGACAAACATAACACTGAAAATTTCATCAAAATCCGATCTAAAATAAGAAAGTAATGACATTTTTAAGTTTTGCTTAATTTCACAAAACAGTTATATGCACATCCTGGTCGGTATGCAAATGAGGGGACCGATGACATCACTCACTCACTATTTATTTCATTATGTGAAATATGAAATATTCTAATTTTCTCCTCATTGCCATGTAAAAAAAATCATTCCTCCCTGAACATGTGGGATTCCATTGTCTTAACATTTTGTGGTTCAAACAAGAGGGTCCTATTTGTCAAATTCGTAAAAATTGAAATATTGTATAATTCAAACAAAAAACAAAAGAAATAGTGAGTGAGTGACATCATCGACTCTCTCATTTGCATATCACTGAATTGTGCATATAACTGCTTTGTTAAAAATAAGCGAAACTTTAAAATGTCATAACTTTCTTATTTGTTATCCGATTTTGATGAAGTTTTCAGCGTTATTCTTGTTTGATTTTTATCTATTTATTCAAATGAACTTTTTTCTGGGGTGGACATGACCTTTAACTTATTTCACCACAGAACATCATCTGCCACAATAGATTCCCACTATACTACACAATACGCAGTTATACAGCATTTCCGAAAAGTACCCCCGGTATGAGGTAATAATATTTTCCGATTCAAGCTATTCGCGTGCCCTCGAAAACATGCATCGTATACCCGAATAGAATACTCCTATGTGAACTCAGCTTTATGTACTCTTTTAACAAAATTAGTTGCAGATTAAGTGATATGCTATGGGTATTATCATTTCTAGGATATACACATGCTTTGATTCACACATATTATGTGATGTCACGGGTAATAAATATTCATGGCAACAACAAATCCAAATGACGGAAAAATATATTGAATAATTTTGTTGCGAATACAGACTGCATAATATAAAACAGACATTACTAAATGAAACAAAACTTAATTTGACTCTTAATAAGGTTCTTTCAAAATATTTATTTTCATATCTTTAATGTTGTTCTATCCTCGGAGACATGTATGTTTGTATGGAGAGAATTTAAAGACTTTACAATTGTTTGCGGATAGGGCTTCTCCAATGATAACGAATATGAATAACCTATGATATTCTTATTATTTCTGTAAAGAGTGGATACATTGAATGTTACACATAACCGCGTTTTTGTTGTTGTTATTGTTTTGTGTAGGAGAGGGAGAATTAGACCTGTATAAAACAGGACATTACAAGGGGACTTTTTTGTCTGATTAAGAGCATGATATATATATATTCTCAGGATTATTTTACTCCGCAGGTAAAAATATTTTGACGAATGGATAAAGTTCCAACTGCATTTCCAACTTCACAAATGGTTTGCCATACAGCCCATTTTATGCTTTTAAATGGAAAGTCACCCTGACAAAAAGATTGTTGCACTCGTACAATCCCCCCCCCCCAAAAAAAAAAATTACAATAATGATAAAGAATAAAGAATAAATAACAGATATTAGTGTTGGTTTAAGGAAAATCCATCAATAATTATAAATAAAGCTATACGAATTTTAGGTTATTGATTTTTGTCGTCATATTCGAGAAGCTGCCCCATATTTTATGTCAAGGAGCTTCTGTTTGAAGCTCCTTGGTAATGTATAAATTTTAACTTTAATGGTTCATGATGAGCACTGGCGGATCCAGGGTGGGGGCACTGAAGGTCCACTAAAACAATTTCCTATTTTTTAAGGTAAACTGCATGGTATGAAAAGATGGTGCTCGCATATGACGTCACAAATAAAAAAAAATCACATTTCGTGTTTTTTTTTTCTTGATTTTTTCTCAAACTTTCACCAATAGCTATTTTTATTTTTTATAATTAAATTTTCGTGAGGGTGAACTTCCTCTTTAAAGTTGCTTGATTTGGCAACGAAACCATTTCATACATTTCTTCCAATAAAGTTGTGCTCAAAACTTAACGAACCCCACCATAAAATGCACTCCTTAAAGGTCAAGTCCAACCCAGAAAATTGTTGATTTGAATGGATGTAGAAAAATCAAAGGAACATAACACTGAAAATTTCATCAAAATCGGATGTAAAATAAGAAAGTTATGACATTTTTAAGTTTTTCTTATTTTTCACAAAACAGTTATATGCACAACTCATTCATATGCAAATGAGAGAGTCGATGATGTCACTCACTCACTATTTCTTTTGTTTTTTATTGTTTGAATTATACAATATTTCAATTTTTACAGATTTGACAATTGGGACCAACTTGATTCAACCACAAACTGTTAAAATAATGGTAATTTCACATGCTCAGGGAGGAATAAAAGTTTGTTCCACATGACAATGAGGAGAAAATTCTAATTTTTCATATTTCATATAATAAAATACAAAATAAATAGTGAGTGGGTGACGTCATCTGTCTGCTCATTTGCATACCGACCAGGATGTGCATATAACTGTTTTGTGAAATTAAGCAAAACTTTAAAATTTCATAACTTTATTATTTTACAACCGATTTTGATGAAATTTTCAGTGTTGTGTTTGTTGGATTTTTCTCCTTTTATTCAAACCAACTTTTTATTGGGGTGGACTTGTCCTTTAACGCCGAGTGTTCATTGTAGGCAACGACACTAGTAATGAAAAACAAAAACTTTATTGAATGTTATATTTTATCAGTTGACTTCACAATCAAAATGCCATAATTGAATACTTTAAATACAAAGAATTTCTGGTCATGCTGGTGTGGTTCACTAACTTTTAAGCACCACTGTTTGTTTCGATGGAATTCTAACATTCTGAATCTCGTAGAGTCAGTGGCTTAGAGATATGGGAGGGGGTTCACGACTAAGAAAAAAATAATTAAGAAAAATAAGAAGAGAAGGTGAAATATGATATTAATTTCTGAACATTATGTCAAAATCTATCACAAAATTTGTTTTTTTTGTTTTAAAAGTGTCAAAATTTTTGGCTCATTACGCCACTGCCATGACTGCGTAAACCGAATCAGGTTGTGTTTTCGGCGGTAACGCGATGTTTTCTGGACTCTTTGACAAAGTCGTTGAGATGACAGCAGTCCTAGTTTGTTCCATCTCCAACAGGTCTTGGCTGTAGGTCCATGTAAGGATCATGTCCCTTTTCTTCAGTTTTCATAGTCATGGAACTTGGCCCCTTGCGTCTGTTCATAAACATGATAAAGGGAAAATGTGATGTCTCTTAAAGGTATTGTTTAACTTTGTGAGCAGCCATTTTAAAAAATTCTCAAACCAAGATGAAACATGTGTACAAGTGCATGTATCAGAACTAATAAACCCTGAAAACAACCATTATTGAGAATGAAAAGCTAAAACTACAAGGCAAAACCCGATTTTGTAAATAGGAGTCTTATAGACGCCTAAATAGTACACATAAGTGTATGAGATGAAATTAAGATGGTGTTTTCGGTCACTTTATATTTCAATTTTTGAAGCACTAAATAATTATTTTCGAACGCAATTTTTTCTGGGCTTCATTTTTGTAACATATCACAGACACAGGTGACAAGTGTGACCTTCTAGCTCAGATTTTTTTAAAGTCAAACCAATGTTAACCAATCACTTTAACTACTGTAACAAAGCTGTGGCGCTAAGAACCTAACAAATCATTTGTCAATTACTCTGTATTCTCCTGTACTAAGAACAAAATTTCCAATGTCATTTCTACGCTTAGTCATCTTTATTTGTGACAGTGATGACTGCATTGAACAGAGAATACCATTGACAGGTCAATGATATTACCTGAAACACCAATATCATGCGGTGTATTAATATCATTACTAACTATGAATACGCATCTTTAAATAAATCCGATGAGTTTTAAATGGGCGAACAGAGGAATTCAATTTTACTGTTATTTAAATTTGCATCTATGTCTCTCATGATAAGTTTTAGAGGAATTTCGAATCATG
Organism: Lytechinus pictus; assembly: GCF_037042905.1. Classification (NCBI taxonomy): domain Eukaryota; kingdom Metazoa; phylum Echinodermata; class Echinoidea; order Temnopleuroida; family Toxopneustidae; genus Lytechinus; species Lytechinus pictus. The sequence goes on from NC_087261.1 coordinate 27,413,476, forward strand.
AAATAATTGGAAAAAATATATATAACATCCCCTTTGTTATGATGCACATAATTTCAAATTTACAGAATTAAGAGATTGTTAAATCAAGTGGTGCATGTGAAATAAAATGAGCGAATGAAATTGAAAATTTAATCATAAAAATCATTATACTGCTTGTGTGTTTAAGGGACCTAAGAAATACAAGCCTTGGTTGAATTTAGGTTCCACCACTTTTGTTTTCCGCAGAAACCTCTTTTCCGACTTATTATACATGTATATAAGTCAATGAATACTTTATTTATTTCTAGTCATGTTCACTTTTACCACATTATATGTAACATGATTATTCTATGTTTATCATGCATGTTTTTATTATGAATTGTGAAATATATCAAGAGTGGAAAAATAAATTCAAACCAAAATGTGGATTCAAAACTGCTATGCTCCATTAGTCATATATTTTTTCATTGTATCAATGTAAAATTACCTTTGTCGAATAAGTAAGAAAGTAACAACAAGTGCATACAGCAAAAGAATTGCGACTACGACGATCAAACCAATTCGCCCTCCTGTAAAAAATAAAATAAATTAAAAGATTTAAAATGTTATTGCAGCAACCTCTTCCAAATAGATTGTTTCAATGATTTTTAATGGATTAAAAGAAAAACAAAAGCGTTTAGATATAACGTCATTAACTCACTCAATTACCCTATATGCGAGTTTGTAAAGACAATCTGGGCCCAGTAACACAGAACGTAACAATTGATCATGTTTAGCTTAAATTTACCATACACAATACGCGTAATCAATGCAATCGATCGTATAGCCTTGAGATGAATTGCTAAGCCTTTTGTAAAAGGGCCCAGAGCACCTTGAGATAAAGGTCATTTGTACTGAAATGATTCAAATGAAACTCCGGCATGTTACTGCAATCTGATTGACTGGCAATCTGGGGCCCGTCTTACAAAGAGTTACGATTGATCCGATCAATCGCAACTATGGACGGCCAGCAACATTTTTGTTTGTTTGTTTTATTTCCGTCATAAAAAATACATAACAATATATATACAAGAGATACAAGGAGTAACATACACATACATAATGAAATAAATTCTAAACATTGATTAAAAAAAGAAAAGAAAAAAATGATTGATTGAAACATGTTAAGAAAGTTAAAAGATCAAAATTAAGACAGGAGACGGTTGGATAACACATATTCAGCTGCACCAATTATATGTGCGGCTGGTCTTCCATGGGGACCAAGTAAAAAGAGAGTCATAGGGAGCGGAAGATGAGAACAGAAAAGAAAAGACAAAAGAGGGAAATGAAGGAAGAAGAAAAGGTAGAAAAAAAGAAAGAAAGAAAAAAGGAAAGGAGAGAGAAAAAAAAATCACTATCAGTTTGCTTACTCCTACCCCACTACCCCCCCCCCCCCCCAAAAAAAAAAAATAAAAAAATCAATGTCTCAAATGTGACAACGCTGATCTAAAAGAATTTAAGGTCATACAATTACGAATATTATTTGGGATACTGTTAAACAACTTAGTCCCCCTATAGAAAAATGTGCGTTTGCAATAATTAGTTCTGGGTTTGGGGAGGCACAAATTATTTTTTCGAAAATGGTAAGGTCTTGAGGTGTAAAATATGTATTTTGCTAGATATTTGGGAGCCAAATCATGGAGGATCTTAAACATCATTGTTTGAATATGAAAGTTTTGCCTAGACTTCAGGGTTTGCCATTCCATTATTTCATGAATTGAGTCAATAGAAACATGTGACCGATTATTAATATTAAGGATAATTCTACCAGCTCTATTTTGCAACTTTTGTAGCTGATCTGTATATTTGTCATAGGAAGATTGCCATATTACATCAGCATAATCCAAGTTGGGTAGTATAACGCTCTGATAGATGATTTTCAAACTATTCCTATTGATAAATTTACTTAATCTACGGAGGAACGAGATCATGCGACCCACCTTTTCACTTAAGTGGTTAACATGAACATCCCATTTCAGTTCTGAATCAATATACACACCCAAGTATTTCAGCGAAGATACTTGTTTGATGGTATATGACCATCAATTATTAAATCTAATCCATTGTGTTTTTTTAGCATATGTCTATTTCCAAAAAGCATGCACATTGTTTTGTCATAATTAATTTTAAGTCTATTCATGTCCATCCATCTATCAAGAATGAGCAACTCTCTATTTAACGTTGATTGAACTACGTGGGTATCTTTATGAGAAAAGTAAATCACAGTGTCATCTGCATAGAGATGGATGTTGCATGACTTGAAAATAGTAGGTAAATCATTAATAAAAATTATAAAAAGCAGCGGACCTAGTATCGATCCTTGAGGAACCCCTTGCCTGATTGGTAATTCTTCAGAGTTGCAGTTATGAATACATGTTACAATTTTTCTGTCTGAAAGGTAGCTATGAAACCAGTTCAAATTCGTTTCTTTAATCCCAGCTCTTTTAAGTTTTTCAAGTAGACATTGAATGTTAACCATATCAAAAGCTTTTTGGAGGTCAATGAAGACCGCACCAGTGTATTTTCCATCATCAAGATCTATTAACCAATCATCCGTGACTTTGATTAGGGCGGTTGAGGTAAAATGTTTAGGACGGAAGCCTGATTGGTCCAAAGTGATAATGTTATTACAATTTAAATGTTGTACGAGCTGTTTATGGATTAATCTTTCAAGAACCTTCGATAAACAAGAAAGAATAGAAATCGGTCTGTAGTTATTAGGATTTGATCGATCACCTTTTTTGTGTAACGGAATAACTTTGGCAATTTTCCATTTCTTTGGAAAGACACCTTGAACGATGGATTCATTCATAAGATAGCTAACTGGACGTATAATTTCATTTATGGACATTTTTAGGATATGAATGGGTATTCCGTCTAAACCCACGGATTTCTTATTTTTTAGTTGTAGTACTTCTTTCAATATATCATTTTGACTTACAGTACAAAGTTTCAATGGATGTTCAACTGCCATACCAGTAACGTTTTCATCATGCACTAAGTCATTTTCTGTTGCAGAGGCCAGGTTCAACAAATTACCTATATTTGCAAAATATTGATTAAATTGGTTGGCCATGGTTTGACTTTGACTGGATTGAGGTGGAGACGAAGAAATGTTCTTGGGTAACAAAGAAGATAATGTTTTCCATGAATTATTCGAATTTTTATCTTTGGTTAGTTGTTCTGTATAATAATCTTTCTTAGCCTTTTTGATCAGAGATGATACTTTATTCTTTAATACACGATAATCTTTCCAAAAATTCTCATTTTTGGTTTTGATAGCCTTTGTTTTAGCCATCTCTCTTTTCTTCATTGCTTGAAATATACTTTCGTTTATCCATGGTGATTGCATTTTTCGAACCCTCTTTGTCTTAAGAGGCATATGTGTATTTACAACTTCTAGGAACAGCTTTTCAAATTTATCAGTAGCTTTATCGATATCATTTTCCGACTCAACCTCAATCCAGTTTTGCTGAGTTAAATCAGACTTGTTCTTATTGATATCAACATCTTTCAATTTCCTGTAGGTACAATACTTGACACACTCTAAAAAACGAAGTGCTAATTCAGCTCTTAAAGAGTGTGTATAGTGACTGCACTTCGGAGTGCTGATTTTTTTAGTTCAAATTTGAACGAGAAAATCAGCACTCCGAAGTGCAGTCACTATACACGCTCCTTAAGAGCTAAATTAGCACTCCAGTTTTTAGAGTGCACCAGAATGAGTATGATGGGATTTCCAAACGAGATAGCTCATCGAATGGTCACTAACACCATTATGTATGACACCAGAGGACTTAATCATAGAACTATTGTTAGTTAACATGTGATCAATAAGAGAGGCAGATTGACTTGTAACTCTGGTACATTCAGTAGTATTGACAAAAGATAATGAGAATACGTTGTTAATCTGCTTATATCGTCTCGTGGTACAATCGTCAACCTCTTTCAATATATCAAGATTGATATCACCCATGATAATAAGATGACAGTCTAGAGTTTCCGAATATTCCAAAAAGTTTTCATAATGGTTCAAAATATCAGACTTAGAATTCGGCGGTCGATACCAATTTAAGAGCATTATTGGTTTAGAATTTTTTATATTTATGACAACAGGTATGGCTTCAAAATCTGACATAGGAGAATCCTCAATTATACTGAACTTTACACTTTCATGAATATAAAATGAAACACCACCGCCTAACCTATTCCTATCTTTACGAACAATGTTGTAATGTGAAACTTCTATTTCATTATCAGTTATGGACGTATCAAGTCTCGTTTCATTGTTGAGAGCAAGTAAATGTATGTCATTACAACTCAAGATAGTGCGTATCTCATCGATATGTTTATAAAGACTCACTACATTCAACTGAGTAAATTTAATTCCTTTACCTGAAAGGCACGAGTAAATAAAGTCACATGTAAGAGCATCGTTACATTGGGCAGATCCATGCTTACCATGAACATCATTAGCCTTACCGGTTACATCAATATCAAAGTCAAAGAATGGCAAATTTTGCATAATACACCTAGGGCATTCCCAGTTATTAAAATGATGGGATACATTATTGTACAAGTTCAGTGGTACGCCGGCACAAGATATATGTACCCATTTGTCACACGAAGTGCACAAAAGACCTTTATGATTTCTCTTAACGGCTAAATTACATAAAGCACATGGATATTGTACAACCATTTAATATAACGGTATCGAGACCGAGAGAGGAAAAAAAAAAAAAAAAAAAAATGAAAATAAGTTTTTAAAAAGAACTAATACAAATACGGCTTGCAATAGATATGATAAATATGTTAATGAAGTGATTAAATTTTGTTATTTTATAAGACTATACTCCTGTACGTTGGCCTTATTACGATTACCCGTTGATAATTAATTGTTTATTCAAATTGTTTAACAGTGCTATCAATCAAAAGGCTAAAGTATAGAATTTAACTTAGAGAACCGTAATTGCTGATACATAGGAAGTAAGCATTCACATTTCACCTTGTGTTAACATTGTGGATCCGTTTACGGGTAGCATCAACTACAAGGAAGATTAAGACCATTGTGTGTTCTAATAAGTTACCATAACATCTATTGGATAATAAAGGTATAAGCTCTCTGCTAGGAAAGTCATATGTAGAGTTCCAAATACAAAGGCCAAGAACATGGGTCAAAGTACTGACGGATCTTTTCAGGATGTAGAACTTGTAGTTGGAGAGTGAGTTGATTAGGATGTCAGAAAAATCATCAGAGCGATTCAAATTAACACCAACCATTCTTTAAATTGTGGATCCACTAGTATGCGTCAACAAAGAAAAAGATTAAGACTATATTGTGTGTCCTAATAAGTTAAAATACATCAATTGGATAATATGAAGGTAGAAGCTCCATGCCAGCAAAGTCATTGAGAAAATCACTTGTCAAAGGCCAATAACATAGGTCAAAATACTGACGGATCTTTTCAGGATGTAGAGCTTGTAGTTGGAGAGTGAGTTGATTAGGATGTCAGAAAAATCATCAGAGCGATTCAAATTAACACCAACCATTCTTTAAATTGTGGATCCACTTGCATGCGTCAAAGATTAAGACTATATTGTGTGTCCTAATAAGTTAAAATAACATCAATTGGATAATCTGAAGGTAGAAGCTCCATGCCAGCAAAGCCATTGAGAAAATCACTTGTCAAAGGCCAATAACATAGGTCAAAGTACTTTCAGATATTTTCAGGGTTTGTTCAGGGTTCACAATTCACCATCTAATATGCATGTTTGTTCAAAATATTTTCTAGCGATGGTGTATGTTCATGCATTCATTCTTTTCTTGAAAATTCCTTGTGCTTCTCTTTGTTTACAAAGGACATTGTGCTAATTTCCTGTAGAAAAAATTATGACACTGATGGATTTCCATAGAGTTACGATTGGTAGGATCAATCGCAACTCTTTGTAAGATGGGCCCCTGGCATAGCAATAATCAATTTATGTCCAATGGCCTCCAAAAACCCACATCGCATTGATTATAAAAGACGGATGAAAAAATAGCTCTTCTATTGGAGCTTGTAGCTAAAGATGGATATCACCGTAGAGAAGTTTCACCGAAATAATGAGCAAAACTTCAAACGCCTTATTAAAGTTGAAAAACAAAATAATATCGGGTATAATCATGATAACAATAATAATACTAATACTAATTATAATAATATTAATAAAAGTGATTTCTTAAGCGCACACTTTTTCCGCAGTCCGAAGACGCTCTTGAAAGGCGCTTGCCAAGCAAAAGTTCATCTTAAATATATATACCCCAAAAAATAAAAACATGCATGTAAAAGGAATTCTACAAAGAGATCTTAAGTAAATACTAAATACAAAAGGGTTCAAACATTACTAAAAAGAACAGTTCTGCATCACTCACTGTTCTTTTCCATTTCATTAGAGACTTGTTCATTAATTATCCTTTGTATTCATACTCAACAATAGACATTAATTTTTGGCTGGAACGCCCTAAATCAAGGTCTGCCGACTGTTACAGAACTTAGACTCCATCAGTTTGGTTCTCAGTAATGGGAAATAATTTCAGTCTTAGAATGGGCACATAAGTTCTGACATTTCTCAGTCTCTTACCTTGGGAGTATTGTACTTCTGTCGTTCGATTACAATTACAAGTTTCCATCATCAAGGTAGGGTAAGGGTTAGTGCCCGGCAAAATTGATGGTGTGCGGGTTGTCTCGACTGGGTGCACAGAATGTGAAAAAACGTGCGATTAAATGGATTAGCATTTGCATGTTTGTTGTTTTTTCAACATGTCTCCCAATCACTGGCGTAAATCCGTGTTGAGGGGTGGGGGGGGGGGATGACTGAAATATTTTGGCTTTTTTTTTGTTATCATGTTTTTAGATATGCAAGGAATTGTAATTGATATGTCCACAGTGGCATACCGTGGGTCACGGCATTGTGGGGGCACCAGCAAAATTTTCGAATTACTGAGTGAGCGCGCGAAGCGCGCTCGGTTGCTAGTTATTCTGACCTAATAGAGACATTTTAAGGACAATATCATTGAGCGGATATGTATCTCACCCGGGGGGGCCACTTCCATTGACGAGTGGATACCATGCGCGACCATGGGGTCTCGAAAAGCACCCTAAACACGTATTTTCCATATTCTGAAACTGATCAAATAATGCGAGCGCGAAGCGCGAGCTGAATTTTTTATATTCACACCTAAGAAGGGACATTATAATCAAATTTGTGTAATCATGATAGGTACCTGTCTCGCTAAACAATGCGAGCGCGAAGCGCGAGCTGAAATTTTCGTATATTTTGACCCCAAACAGCGAGATTTTAAGGAATATATTTTAGGAATCCATTAAGAGTATGCATATCTCACCATAGTCATCTAATGCAAGTGCCAAGCGCTTGCTGATTTTATTAGAATTACATCTGAACACATGAAACACTTTTTGTACTCATTGCAATCATGATTATCATACGCATCTCACTAATCAAATATTGCGAGCGTGAAGCGCGAGCTGAAAATTTAGATAATTTAGATAATTAAGACCTGAAGTGGGGCATTCTAAGGTTTCTTTGTAGGAATTAACTAGGACCATACGTATTTCATTAACCAAATGATGCGAGCGCGAAGCGCGAGCTGAAAATTTTTGATATTCAGATCAGAAGAAGGGACATTTCAAGGACTGATTTTAGGAATTCATGAAGAGCAGACATATCTCACCAATCCACTAATGCGAACGTAATCACGGAAGGAAATGTTTTTATATATACGAAGACCTTAACATTAGGCAATCACCTTTTTAATCATGTAAAAGAAGCTCATGTCACTACATAAAACAATGATAACTCAAGTGCTAGGAAATATATTTAGTTTATATTGACTTGAAAACGGGATGTTTTAGTACAACAGGATTATATATCTCGTTGAACAGACAATGCGAGCACCAGGAACTATGAAGACGTAGGCCCTGGGCAAATTATGTTTCATGAAGTTATGATAAAAATATTTCTTATGTAATGTAACATAACATAATTATAATACAACATTATAATGAATAATATTTTCTTCTTTCCCACTACGTTTCTCTTCCTTTCTCCCTCTTTTCTATTTTTCCCCATTTCCCCGTTTTTGTTTTGGTCAGCCGATGGGGGGGGGGAGCATATGCCCCCCATGCCCCCCCCCCCCCACGTAGTTACGCCACTGTATGTCCATATGGCAAATACCCCTCCAATATTATTATCTTTTTACCCCATGATGGTTTAATGGAGATTACATTGAAAAAAAAATTGACATTCCATCTTAATCCCCTCCCAAAGACCCCAACATTGATGAATTGGAAGAAACAGGGATTTCTCTTCAATGTTATAATAAGGACATAAGTATTTCGTTTGGAAATGGTGAACTGGCTCTTTATTTGCATTTTATGATTCAATAATATTGTTTTATTTGTTAAGCGGTATTTTAGGAAGAATTTTCACCAATAAAACAATTATCTCTTGTGATTTTTTTTATTTCTTTCGTAAAAAGTGGGGGGGGATGTTTGTACAGGCCATCCCCCCCTCCTCGAAAAGTGGGGGGGATATATCCCCCATCCCCCCCCCCCCCGGGATTTACGCCAGTGCTCCCAATACATCCAACATTACATCAATATCCACTGATACTTTAAAGACCCCGACCGGAGCGAAAATTAAAATTGCAGAACCATACATTATTTTAGATTGTCGTTTTATGTGTTGCAGCTCAATGAGGTATAACGCTATAAACGATGCAATGTTTATAATGTATCCCACGCTTTTCAGTTGAGTACTTTGCTTGAGAACCAACGCTTATTCTCATTATAGCAGAATGTAAGCCTCTATGGCGCTACTGGATAAGCCTTGATTACGAAGGTTCGTACGATAACTGGATGACGTATTTTTCCACTTTATCACATATGCACATATGAAAAGGTTATGCATAACCTTTTCTTCATGCTAAGATTCATGAAACCTACCACTCTGGACTATTTTTTCCAGTTACATTTTCTAGTTATTAGGCAAGCTTTCCATCTCCATCTGTATTCAAATTGTGTGAAACACATTTTTCCTAACATACCAATCTTGACTTCACTTCGTTCGTCTTCTTTATAAACAAAAATATAAAAGAAATAATAATGCCCGGTAACCAAAATACTATGATAATCCACGAGGATTAGAGGAAAGGAACGTCTGAAATAATTCAAATATAATTATAAAAAAAGAGATAATAATAATAACGTTTTATTTACCCAGCTGGGATATAGCCACTGCTCTTCCAGCGGGCCCTGCATAACATAATATGTTATTATTACCCTTCTCCAATCTAAATGCTGAGCGCCTAGCAAGAAGGCAGAAGGTCCCATTTTTATAAGTCTTTGGTATGACTCGACCGGGGATCGAGCCCACGACCTCCTGTTCATGAGGCGGACGCTCTACCACTGAGCCACCATGCCACTTCAGCGCAGGAATAGGCCTACCTTTTTTTGCTCGATAGCGGTAAGAGAGGTCTTTCTTTTTTTGCCGACCATGCAGTAGCGGAGGGGTCACGGATGCGACCGTTCTCCATTTGAGACAAAGCATATATTTATTATACCCCTTTCAGTAACTCGCTGGTCCAGACCAGGCCTAGGCTAAGTCGTAAAATTTTGAGTTTACGAATGGCGCAGGCTACAACAGCGGCGGGGGGGGGGTACTCAGTATAAAACGTGTCACGGTCGAGACCCCCATTTTCAGCCTAAATTTCCGTTCCAGAGCATCACCAATTCAGAAAGCCATAGAAAAAATTTTTTACCGTTCCGGAAACCCTCAAATTTGTGATTTCTCGCTCCAGAGAGCGCCCATCGTGATCTTCTCAGCCGGTCAGAGCGTCAAGCTCATAGGTCAAGCTCGATCAGCGCGGAGCCATTATGCCGGCCTGCCGAAGCTCCCCGCGCCCGCAGCTAACTTGCGCTGGTCCGATGTGAATCTAGCAAAACGCGCACGCGTTTTGCCCCTACGACCTAATGAGCTCCGGAGACCCCTGTTACGAAATTGGTTTAGGCAAAGTGATAGGGAACCAACTGAAGTTAGACCAAATGGAACGTGGGCGAAATGAGAGTAGACAAAGTAGATATTGGACCAATTGAAAAAAAAATACAATTAGACAAAATGATAACAAACAAAACGGCTATTAGACCAACTGGCTATTAGACGAGATGGTAATGGGACTATGTTGATAGTTTTTGACTCACTAATGGTAGACGAAATGATATCAGACCATGCGATAGTGGGGGGAAAGGCAGTAGACGAAATGGCAATAAACCGATAAATATCCATACAAACAGTAATCCTGATTTCCAAATTCTCTTTTTCGTGTCTCAAAATACTTAGTGACAGCATATTTTATATCTTATCTGTAGCTCGAGTCCTGAAGAAAATACCGCTGCGCCATTATGCGTTTCGACATGTGATGTTATGCGTTAGAAAAACTACGACATTATGCGTTGGTGCGACATTATCGGTTGTAACAACCCCGGCCCGTGGCCCGTTTTTATGTAGTCCGTTCCAGAGCATTGCATTTTTAGCAAATCGTTGATCCAAGAGCCGTTCCGGAGTCCCCCGTTTTAAGACCAAAATTTAGTGCCAGAGCCCCCTATTTTCGAGTTGGCGCCTGCACATAATGTATCATGTTATAATTCGAGTACCCCCCCCCCCCCGGCAACAGCCTACGCCATGCCCGGGCTATTTTGGTGCTGCTTTTACCAGAATGCCAGCGCCATCGTAAAACTGGGCCTTGTGGCGTGCGCCTGTAATCCAAGTTATGTGGGGAAGTTACAAATTGATGCAGAGGTTCGAGCCCTGGTCACGTCTTTCAGATGGTGACGTTAAAGGTCGGTCCAGACGTAAATAATCATATCTGATTGATACACGTCTGACAAAACTCAAATACACACACACACGCCATCGTAAAAGTATCGCGGATCTGCTACAGTTACTGAACGCTTGTGGTGCGGACTATTTTAGGCCGGTGCGGACCAAAAAAATCAGTCATGAGTTACTGAAAAACGGTATTACAAGGAGAAATGGATAGGATTCTTACTGTTAAATAGAGCAACGTGAGATGGACCTCCACAAAATTCACTCCTTCGTCCGATACATGGCGAATTACACGATGTTTCAGGTACCCGAGAAGACGGGTCAATGAAAATGGATGCACTCCCACACAGACATGAGGCACCAGTAAGTACACCAGCGTAGAGATAGGCCTTTCCAGAGCGTTCACACCAGGTAATGCAGTTTGGTATCGTCATGTTTTGAATGTTATATGTGATTCCAAAAGGAGTTTCAAGGTTCGTTAACTCTGATAAATGGAAGGGATAGCATCCTAGAAATCCACAATCTGTATAAAAAAAAAAGATGGAAATAGTCCTGGATAAGCGTTTATAAATGCGTCGCAGAAGAAAATAGGCCTACAAACGGAAAACGCCGCCTAAACTCCCAAATGACTTCTTATGAAAGGTCAAGTCCACCCCGGATCAAGAGTTGATTTCATTCAATAGAGAAAATCAATCAGGCATAATGCTTACAATTTCATAAAATTCGGACCTAAGTTAAACGTTATGACTTTTCAAATTTGTATAATTTTTCACAAAACAGTTGGTAATATGCACAACTTATTGATATGCAAATGGGAGAGTCGATGATGTCACTCACTACCCATTTATTTTGTTATTTTTGTTTTTGTATGAATGGTACAATATATATATTTTTTTTTCAGTTTTCTTTACAGATTCTTCAACAGTTCAGGAATCCTCTTGAGTGAATCACAAGAGGTTGACCCTCATTTACAAAAGAAATTTTAAAATATAAGTTTTTCACACCCTATTTTCATAATTTTCGGTGTTTAGCGAGGATGATATTTTCAAATAATTTTTTTTCAGTGATGTGCTTGACATGTCTATCTTTAGCATTTTGCTTGCAGGCCTACCAACTTGTGAACTTGGCCAATAATATAAGAATGAAGTGGACCCATTATTCTTACCTTTGAAATGCTGTACTTCTGTCTTCTGATTACATGTGACATTTCCAGACAGAGATGACGTCGATGATGTTTCAGGGTAAAGAGTCGAGTTATCAAAATTCCAACTAGACTCGGTGGTGCCGAATTTTGCATATATTGTGCCATCTGCCTCGGGAGAAGTCTCGACTAGAAAAAAAAAAACACATGGTGCGATTTAACACGTAATATCTTTTGCTCGAGTTCTTTCATTTTTCTGCTGGCCCGAAGTACATGCAGGTTAAATAAAATGTTGTCTTTTCCAAATTTACATTTCCTCTTTTGTTTACACTTTCCTTTCTGCTTTCTTGCATTTCCCCCTCTTTTTCTTGTTTTCGGCCTACTTGCTTTTCCTTTTAAAGGGGAAGTTTGCCCTGAAGAAAAGTTTGTTGTAAAACAAAATAGCAAAAGAATGATAAAAAATATTGGTGAAGGCTTGCGGAAAATTCGTTAAAGGTTAAGAAAGTTATTAGAATTTTAAATTTTGGATTTGTGACGTCATAAACGAGCAGCTGCCCCATATGTTATGTATATAAAAAAAAACATGAATTTTATTTATTGTATGGTACCTGATGACTTATTTTTGTTTTCTTTTCATGATCGGGTGTGAAATTTTTTGTCTATTGATACACAAAACGTACAGTAAAAACTATTTTCAATTTTATGAGAAAATGACATTTCATAGATTTTTTACCATTCACTATGTAGGAATGCTGCTCGCATATGACGTCACAAATCAAACAATTCAAATTATTATAAATTTCCAATTCTTTGATGGATTTTTCTCAAACCTTTTTTTTTTTGGTATTTTTTCTGCTACTTTTACGATAAACTTTTTGTCAGGGTAAACTTTCCCTTGAATTTCCATACTTCAATTTCAACAACGTTGTGGGAACTTCACTGGGTGGAATGGAGCAAGATCAAGCGTTCTTTTTATGAGAGGATATGTAATAGAGGTTTCACGTGAACGAATTGTATGTCATATGATCTTGTTTGCTGTGCCAATAGGAGGATCTCCATATAGTGATCTCAATGATGGAGTGTTGTGGCCCAGTGGATTAGTCTTCTGACTTTGAAACATAGGGACGTGCATGGGTTTCAATCCGAGCCATGGCGTAGTTTTCTTCAGCAAGAAATTTATCCATATTGTGCTGCACTCAACCCAGGGGAGCGATTCATCAACATTTTTGTCCGGCAAGTTGTCAGATCTGACATCTTTCCTTGATTCTGATTGGCTGAGAAGCACTGTTACTATGGTAACTGTCGGATAAAACAGGACTTGTCGGATAAAACGTCCGACAAGTCCTTTCATGAAACGCCCCCCAGGTGAGGTGAATGGGTACTCGGTAGGAAGAAATTCCTTAAATGCTTGAGCGCCTAGGCAGCCCAGCTAAAGCCGGGGTAATGATAATAGCAGGGCCCGCTGGGAGAACAGTTTTCAGAAGTGAAGCAACTTCCCTGGGTAAATAAACCTATTTTATTATTTTTATTATTCTTAATCGCTTTCATCAGGCCACGGTGTCCCACCAGAGAATAGACTGTCTAAAAATATCACTTTGGAAGTTACGATGGGTATCATCAAAACTGAAGCTTTATTAGAAAGGTACTTAACAAAAAGTTAGGTCCCTTCGACAAGCGCCGACTGATTACAGTATTCTGTGACCAGCAACCCCAAAACCACTAATAAGTCGCCCAAAATGAGTATTTGAATTATTGAGTTGAAAAAGTACATTCCACGCTTAAAATGATGTCAAAATTGATCACAATTTACCCATAAAAGTACTTGATTGCATGCAGATGTAGAAGAAACTACGCGAGATCTTCACAAATTAAAGGAGAATGAAACCCTTGAAACCAGCTTAATCCATATCAAAGAGAAAAATCAAAGAAACATATTGTTGAAAGTTTGAGGAAGATTGAATGAATAATAAGAAAGTTATGAGCATTTGAATATTGAGATCACTAATGCCATGTAGATCCTCCCATTGGCAATGCGACCGAGATCTGTGATGTCACACACGTACAACTCCCTCGTTACTTTAGTACTTATTTCACTTATATTCTCACTTTTATAGAGTCTATCACAAGGTGAGGTGTTCTCTTAATGAGAGGACAAGTACAGAGGTTTCACAACATTATATCATTGATGACTCGATTGTCATATGATTAGAATGAGCAAAAAGAGATGTTTTGGAGTATATTTTCAGTGTCCAAAAGGGGAGAATTGTTCATCTGTGACATCATAAATCTTGGTCGCATTGCCAATTGGAGGATCTCCATAGCATTAGTGATCTCGACATTCAAATGCTCATAACTCTTCTATTGCTAGTCCTATTTTACTCAAACTGTTGTTGATCTTATTCTTTGATTTTTCTGCTTTCACAAAAGCTAACTTGCTCCAAGAGTTTCATTCTCCTCTCACTAGGAAGGCGATCGTGGCGACCATGGCGATCTGTGTAAATCCCGCAAATCGTAGCAGAATCTTCCTCGAATTCTATTTTTAGCCTGCGAGACGATTGCACTGCAACTTCTATGCGACCGACCTGCGCTGAATGCGCTGGTAATACGCTGAAAGTACGACGATGCCACTTTCTTGCGACGATTCGAGGCAGATGTGATGCGCTGCTTCTGCGATCAAAGTGATCGTACAACGATGCTCACACGCTAATTAGGACCTCGGTACGGTGGTGCTACGAATGAAGCGATTATGTTACGTTCATGATGGGCTCTTGACACGATTTCAAGCAATCGGCATACTAATCGCGGCACATGACACATTTTTCAGTCGATTGCCAACCTCCGACCAACATGGATGTCCAGAATTTGGTTGGACTTATACATCTTGGCATTCTAAAAGAACATCAGTTAAAAGTTGAATGCGAGGACAGGAGAAGGAGGAGGCCAAAAAGATACAGGGTCCGATCCTGGCTGTCACCTAAGTGATAATATACAATATTTTTGAAATTTCATTCAAAAGATGTCGATGAGCCTAATAGTTAATATGAGGGATGCATCCAGAATTTCATAAAAGAGCATAAAAATCTTTGATATTATGTTTATTTTTTCCACAAAGTTTGTCACTCAAAAATATTTGGTAAATTCCTTTCAAATTTGTTGACAAGAAGTAGTCTACTGATGTGTGAGAGCACTCATAAAAAGGGAGGGGGAGGGGGGCACAATGCCAGAATCTCCCTAAAGATTGCCTTTCCCAATCAATACATTAGTGATCGAATCATTAACAAAATTTGATGTTGTCTACTGTCACTGTGGTTAGAATTCAATTTATTTTCAAAACATAATCAATTTATTTATTTCTGCAGAGGTAACCCATTTCGTCATCGAGACATGTGAGCGTCTTTTTTCTCTGTCCAGCTGGCTCAGCAGTAAGATTTTCATCCTCCTCCTGTACCCCTTCCTCTTCCTCCTCTACCTCCTCCTCCTCCACCACCACCATAACCCCTTGATCTTCATCTTCGACCGCCAGCCTAAAAGGGGTAGCTTGGGCAGCTTTCCCTTTTCTGGTCCTTTTTCTGGGAGGTATGTTTGAAAACGCCGTGGTATCGCCTCGTAATCTGTTGCAAATATGATAATCCGCCACCATCGGCACGGCGTTTTATAGCAGCGCGGACGGTTGTTGTGCAATCGCTGCCCAGTCATCAGCGGCGCAGCAAAAGCGCAACGCGAACGCCTGTCGCGGCATATCGAAAACTTGTATGCAGTGTACCGGACATGTAAAAACATAGCAGACGACGTTTGCAGACCTCGCGATCATCGTATGACTAGTGGTGCGGAATGTTCCATTGCGGCTTTATGGGGGAAATAGCATTACAGAGGGATAAAATGTATACACAGATAATGTTTCAGCGTTGATTAGCAATATTTTGAGTCAATTGTCATGAATTATCGTTATTTGAACATTTAAACATCATTATAAAATGAAAGAAATAAGCAAAACTTAATTTTCAGACTTAGCTATGCAGTGGTAAGCTATGATGCACCCCTCGTATACATAATGGACCCGTCACGAGTGTAGGTTTGCTCTTCGGACATCACTATCACAAAGAAAATCTCCTCTGATTTGATGATAAAAGTGCCCTATTTCCTCATTAACCAATCTCCATGGTTCTTTCATGAGTATTTGCCTTACAATGTGCCCTTTATTGTAATCTGGGCGGAAATTCATGATACCACCACCCACCGATGTGACGACGGATATAATCCACCCGGGTACTATAAAAATGTCCCCCAAACCCATTATCCCAATACATATTCCTGACTATGGATGGTTTCTAGTGATTTTAATGTAATAAAGTGCCATATTTCCCACCAATTTAATGTAAAAAAAATTATGGTCATCTGATAGAAGAAGTTGTTACCATTCATTTCAGGGGGGCGGAAATTCTACCTGAATCAGCGCTTGTCCTTGATACACATTTGTTTGTGAAAAAAGGGTATAATGCAAGGGAATTCTGCGTGTTATAAGGGTGCGCGCGTGCAGCGAGGACCTTCTGTCCGCTAGTTTTCCATATGCTGAGAACGTGTGCCACATGGCACCCAAAAAAGGAAGCGTCGTGGTGGAAGCTGTGTGAAGCGTGTCGAGCGCAAGGCAGTCGCCTTGTAAACGGAAGCAGCGTAGCAGAATTGTCTTGGGAACGGGCCTGAAAACCACGGGCGATCGGTGCCGCTTTTAATGCGCTTATACTACGCTTTATGCGTTGGGGCTCCGTTACAGCTACGAATATGTCGTTTGCAATACGCTCATGACTCGATTGTGATGCGCTTTAGCACCTCCGCGATCTCGCTACGTAAGTTTTGAACATGTTCAAACTTTTGTGGCGACCATAAAGATGGTGGCGATCCTTGCCGCTTCAGAAAAGATCAAGGTACGACGGAGAAGATTGAAAAGATCAAGGCACGATCAAGCTACGTTATACCACGCTTTGTCGATTTTTGACGATCGCAGTGGAATCGCCATCTAGTGAGATGGGGGTAAGAAACAGTGTTTGAAGTTCTAGGTTCACTCAAGCATGGCACGTGCAGACTGTGCGATCTCAAGAAACTTCCATGCAGTTCGCAAAATCTTTTCTCAAAGAAACTTCTGTCTTGTTTATTCAACGTTACAAATTTGACAGTATAAATAAGAAGATTTATGACTACCCTATTAAGTAAGCTTCTTCTTTTTTACTTTTTGAAGACCAAATTTCTATTTTGGCTATTTAAAGAGAACCTTCCTTGGCGACTTATTGTTGATTTTGGGGTGGTTGCTAACATTTGATTTCAGTGGGGAAGTGGCTCAGTCGACCTATGAGTTCAGGTTCAAGTTTATCTACCAAAACATCACATTATAATCATATAAATATATACATACAATGCATATCATGAGTACATGATTTTATATCAACTACATAACAACATCGACGAACTGGTTTTATAGGACCTCTTTAGGAGCTGGGCCTGTGGGCGATCGAGACCCGGGTCGAGACACTGGAATGAATATCATGATATCTAAGGGATACTTATTAAACAATAATAATCTGATAGTGATCGTACAAGTTCACCAAGCAGTCGAACCATGATAACAATAATAATAATAACATTTTATTTACCAACGGTAGCCACTTCAGTTGGAAACTGCTCTACCAGCGGGCCCTGCATAACATGTTATTATTATTCTTCTCTTTTCTAAATTCTGAGCGCCTATAGCAAGAAGGTCCCATCATTAATGGTACGACTCGGCCAAACATCGAACCCACGACCTCCCGTTCATGAGGCGGACGCTCTACCACTGATTTATAGCATAGGGACCGGGATAGGATTATTTCCAATATAATCAAATATTTTTGAGGAAAAAAAATAATAGCAATAATAGTGTGTGACATAATCAGTTTCTTCACTAACTACCTAACTGTTAAGGTTAGATTATGAATAAAAAATTATATTATAATTTCAACATTTTTAGATTAACGCTTTGTCAAAGGACGCGTGTGGTGGGATTCGAAACCGGATCTTCTATCCACTGAGCCACAACACCTTTATGTACATGTACTGTATATCAGGCTAGACACGGGCAGCAGAAGAGAAATAAATAGGCCTCATTGGGTGATTTCAAGTTCGGTGTTCGATGTTGGTGTTGGTGTTGAGAGCGTAAAAAGGCCGCTGAACCGAGCTCCAACACCGAGCTGGGTTCAGAGGAATGATACCGATTGCGTTATCGATAGCACATGACGTCACGCCTCTGCGCTGCGCTGCTAAATCATCTCAACTTCACGCGAGAAGTCTCGACGACGAAAATGAAATCGGAGAGAAATGCATAAAATTCTCATCGTACAGAATACCAATGTTGTAATTAATTCAAGAATTCGAAAGAGTGAACATTATTCTTCATCAAAATATATACAGCTCAAATGATTTGTACTCATCTTAACTGTAAAAGCTAATTTTACGGGGATGTTTCATCGTGTTCGCCGCCTGTTCACGAGCTTGAGATTGCCAACACCAACACCAACACCGAACTTGAAATCATGATTTTCCCAATCCCTGGGGGTTGGTGTTGGTGAATGGGGATATTGCACGTAGATCGTCAACACCAGCCGCAGTGCTGGGTTCAGCAGACGACATTCAACACCAGCATTCAACACGAACTGCCGGAAATACGTCATATTTTCCGAGGTCAATTATCCCAACACCAGCCTGATTTCAAGTACGGTGTTGTGGCTGGTGTTGGTGTTGTCACAACACCAACACCAGATTTCAACACCGTACTTGAAATCACCCATTCTTACTATCGAACAGAGCTACATGATAAAGACCTCCGCAGTTGTTGATGCTTCTTCCGGTACATCTCTCGTTGCACATCGATTCTTGAACGCTGGCAGACTGATTAATGGCCAGAGATGCATTCCCACAGAGGCAAGTGCCACCTCTGTATACCGCAGCATAGGTATAGGCATTTTCGGAGCGGTTGCACCAGGTAACGCAGTCAGGTATCGTCACTTCGGTTTGTATGTCAGAAGAGTTTCTCCAAGGCCCTTCAACATCAGTTAACTCCGGTAAATCACGAGGGTAACATCCAAGATATCCTCTCTCTACAGAAACGATGAAAATAAGTTCTTTTAACATTGGATCATGGCCCTAGGAAGCGGTGGTGCTGATGGGGGTGGTGTGTGTTTTGATAACCATACAAATTCACCTGAAAATCTAGTAGGTATTCTAAATAGCAGAAATTACCCCCAAAAAAACCACCTTCATTTTGTAGTTATTTTACTTGTCCTATTTTCCCTCAGACTAATTTCATTCGTTTGCAATGTGGAAGTGTGGACCAAGATGACCTTCATTGTGTTTTTTTTTTCTTCTGTTCAACTGAATTGAAACCAGCACCCCCTGTTAAAAATATCATTCCCATGTAGAAGAAAAAAATCGCAGCCTAAAAAGAAAGTTCTACCTTTTAAACAAGACACCTATCTCCGAGGCTAGAACCTCATTAAAGAGATGAAAAGAAATATTTCAAAAGAACCTTACTAATTATGACTGTTTTATTATGCATTCTGTATTCGTAACAGTATCAATACATGACATTTTTTTTCTGTCATTCTGTCGAAAATTTGTTATTCCATGACATCACAATATGCGCGCTACTATGTTCTATCAACATGATCAAGGAGTTTTAGGAGTGGAGAACCATCCAATACACTACATTTAAAACCACTTTGATGCCGCTAAGGATGAAATATGTCGGGTATATGTTTCATTGGATTTTTTATGCAGATTGTAAACAAAAGATTCCTGTACGTACAGACTTACTAGCCAGATACAATAAGAAACATGCTTTCGAAATGATAATTACTTTTCGCTGCCTCTGATCAGATATCGTGAGCAAACATGTTACTAATTTTTACCATGGAAAGCAAAAAAAAATGCTGCAATAATTATTTAGATATGGTTTGAAATTACCTGACAGGCCGCATGCGGCCGCAATTGTTGTCATATAACACAACCAATAGATATAACGCCTCAGACTCATTTTATGTGTTTGTAATGCGGAAGTGTGTGAAAAATTGTCAAATTCTGAGGATTTTTCACATTTTGAAACTCTACGAAATCAAACAAAACTTCGCCCAATTTCAGGACTTTCTTTTTGTGTTTAATATCCACTTTTTGTTGATCAAATAGAATTGAAGATGTTCCCAATTAGCTATTTTAATTCAGTCACTTTTCAGCTTTCAAATGAAACTGGCGGCATCACAGGTCGCCACCAAAGGCTATACAGTGCACCTGTGTATATTTTTTTTTTACTTCTTTAAAAAGTGGAAGCTACATAGATTAATTTGCATTCCGTTGTCACTCCATCTCTTAAAAGTACATGGATCTCTAAGCTCTCACCCTCGGCATTGGGTATCGTAGTATCCTAGGTGCCACGAAAGCAAAAGATATTCATTCGACCCAACCAAAATTCAATTATTTTTTATTTGATATTGCTGATTTACAAAAGTATATGAATATGATTGACCACCCAACACTTATTATAGGGAAGGAAACTACTGAGCTTCATCATTTTGCCCAAATCGGGAAGAAATATTAATGATTTAGGAACTATTTTGGAAGAAATATTGATGAGTCTGGAACTATTTTTGGCTGCGGAAGTATTAGGGTCATTTTACTGATTCACGTGATGACTTTAAACCCGTCAGGAGATGTATTCATATCAGCCGATATCAAATGAGCTGGTCGAGGTACCCTTTTCTGGTCAGATATGGACGGTCAGACTTGTATCTCCACTGGTATTAAGCATTCGACCCTCGATTTTCAACTTTTTTGTTATTTTTTTTACAGTGCCATTTTAACACACGAGTCTATTGGAAATGTTTTACGTGTGTGATCCCCCAAGTAACGGTAATAACCTTACCGTAGCATATCACTTCTGAAGTAAAAAAGCTAACGTAATCGGGATGTGCAGAGCACTCGGCAATGCTGTCTTCATCTGAAATAAAAGAGACACATAGAATAGTAAAGTGACCACTTTATACGTATGCGTTGATGCGTAGGCTGCCATCAACAAACGAAAAGGGCAGCCATACCTTGCAGTGTTGCTATTAAGATGGTCAACTTCTGTGACAACTAAAAAAAATAAGAAATCGCTTTCGAACTTTCGGACAGTAGATTTTTTTTTATTTCCAATTTCTATATTTTTATCTTAATAAATTGTTTTTCCTCAGAAAAACACGGCCGGTGTTGCTGCCCTCTATGTTCGTTGGCTGTCACAAAAAGGTAGCAGTATGCAGGTTGAAGGGGGGTACAACAGGCTGAAAAATAATACGATTTGAACAGATAAAGTAAAATCAGACAAACAAAACCTCATTAAAGTCGGTCGAGATATGACAAAATTATGACATTTTTTATTTTAACATTATTTTGATGAAACATACATGTCCTCATTGATAAGCAATCTGATGATGTCATATATTTTTAATATAAAATTACATTTCTTCGAAGTCTGTCCTTCAAAATGCATTGACTACTAATTAATTGGGTAAGATAATAATTGCTGCAACTTATTTTGTTACAGGTACATAACCATAACACACACATACTTATATGTAAATATGAAATAACATAAGATAAGGGAAATTAGGGTCATGACATCATCAAGCCACCTATTGACTATTCATGACGGCGTGTACAAAACTGTTTCCTTACTTTGTGGAAATTTTCAGCGTTTTGACAAGTGAATTTCACTCCATTTTACTCAGATAAAATTGTTTTCAGTCCGAATTTCCCTGCTAAGAAAATTTACATTCTATTTCTTTTTCATGAAATCAAAAGAGATACGGACTGGAAATATATTTTCACACTTACCCTTAACACATTCTATTCCTAAACTTGAGTGATCTACGAACCCGAATTGCCAGGAATCTACATTATTGGCGGCTGGGTATCCGAGCTCTCTGCAAATAACCGACGCTTCATCGTAACCGAATCCCCATGAAGAAACTGTCTGCCATTCAGTAGAGTAATCAGGTACAAGGACTTCTAATCGCCCCTCGCTTGGTATTGCTCCATCCACCAGCCTAACATCTACATTTTTAAAAATGACAAAAACTAAATATTTTTCTTGTTTCTTGCAGTGTTACCTTCATTATACCGAACCTAATGATACAGTCGCCCCAACGAAACAAACAGAATACCGACCGATGGTATGCACGTCGGAAACAACGTTATAGCTACCGTGTTTACACTTAATCGGCTTTTGAATCGGCTCGCGGTTCTGAACTGCGAGCCGATTCAGAATCGGCTTTTTTACTACGTGTAAACAGAAAGCCGATTCTGCATCGGCAATTTGTGCCATTTCATTTACTTTACCATTGTGACGTAATTGTAAGCGCACTGATCCAGCGTTGTCTTTACTATGACGTATATTGTTGGTGTGCGTATCATTTCAGGTTTTTGCATCGGCTCGCGGTTCCGAACCGCGAGCTGTAACAACGTGTAAACGCAAACCAAAAGCCGATTCTGCATCGGCTTTTGGTTCTGAACCAAAAGCCGATTATATTACCGTGTTTACACTTGATCGGCTTATGGTTCAGAACCAAAAGCCGATGCAGAATCGGCTTTTGGTTTGCGTTTACACGTTGTTACAGCTCGCGGTTCAGCTCAGAACCGCGAGCCGATGCAAAAACCTGAAATGATACGCACACCAACAATATACGTCATAATAAAAGAACGCTGGATCAGTGCGCTTACAATAACGTCACAATGGTAGTAAATGAAATGCGCAAAAATTGCCGATGCAGAATCGGCTTTCTGTTTACACGTAGTAAAAAAAAGCCGATTCTGCATCGGCTCGCGGTTCTGAACCTACTACTTTGGTGGTGCAAATTGCCGGTTCTGACCCGCGAGCCGATGCAAGTTACTCGCGTTTACACGCTATGAAAAAGCCGGTGCTGCATCGGCTCGCGGTTCAGAACCGCGAGCCGATTCAAAAGCCGATTAAGTGTAAACACGGTATAAGTGTAAACACGGTATAAGAGTGGCGCGTATATGGAGAAGGGGCAAGGGGGCAAGATGTGCCCTATCGGCTGGTAAAAATTAAAAAAAAACGAGGGAAGGGGGGAGAAAAAGAGGGGGAGGGATAGACTTTTATAAAATCTTAGTGGGGAAAAATAAATGCTTTATTTTTTTTCAGAATTTTATGAAGCATAAATAGGCCGTATCTGTCTACTCTCCCTGCCGCACGCATTGACTGTTTAATGCGATAGGATAACGCCAAGCCAAGAGGATAAAATGACGCTAACAGACGCTTTCTTTTCAATTTAATATACGGTACAGTGCGTATAAAAAAGGGCACTTTACACTACTATGGTAAAGCCCCGTCGGTGGGAGATAAAATTAAGTCGAAATACTCTAAAGGCTGACAAGATGGTTACAAGCAGAGTCCCCCCTCCCTCCAAATAAAAAAAAATGATACTTCCATCGTTTGCCATAGAGGCCTAGCATTAACGTTTTAATAGAGATTGGATAAGGATAACTTATTTTATTACAAATTGATATATGCTACACTGTTCGAAATGGGCCATGGATCTGAGAAATAAAAAAACCACAATTATATTTCTAGTGGTGTGAGTGAAGAAATGCATAAATGCTCCCTCATTGACTCACATCAAAGCTCTATAGGCCAATAAATTGATAAAGTAAAACAAAAACAGAAATGGCAATAGGAGGAGTGGACACCAAAAACAGCAAGGGTATATAGCATTCAGCAATAAAAGACACAAAACGCTATTGGAGCTGTTGCTAAATGTGGAAAGATGTGTAGAATTAATGTAAATCTGGTGACATCATTAAATAACAAAGGAATGCCAAATTAGCCAACATGAAAATAGTTCAAGAGGTGTAACTCAAAATTAAGATAATGCAAATGCCAACCATAGATTAAAACTATGATGAAGCAGTATTTTGCAACAGAACCATGTACCAATAGAATAAAGCTGAGAAAAATATTAACACCATGATATGCTGTAGGGGTGATGAAAGTGTCCAGACAAATCTCAATTTCAGTGACATACAGAAAAAAAAATATTCTTAAGCCCCTGTCGATGGGGATCACACTGCCTTGATGCCTGCTACGTTAGGCAGACCTGAAGTTTGTCATTGACAAAACGCATGTCATTTGGGAAGTGGGGGTGATGGGGTGGTTACGCACTCCAATATTTTCATGGGGGAGGATGCTGCGTGAGTTATTCTCGATCGGCAGAACCTCGTTTTGTATTGCAACCTTTTTTCTTTTTTTTTGGCTTGTCAAATTTCTCGCGACCCAAAATGACATTATCTTTGTAGTGAAACCCTTTTTTTTTTGCTTGCCAAATTTAACTCAGCCCCCCCTTACAAAAATCATCCCCGGGACCCGACACAACGCTGAGCCTCACATGAAAATATTATTACTTTGAACTTCCCCTTTAAAATTCATTCCTTCGGGTATGGCATTATCGATGCCATGATAGGCATATATGTGGTATGAAAGGAATATTAAGGTATATTTAGGTATTACGTCATTGCTCCTCCTGCTCCTCCGTAGTCTCGGTGAAAATATGCACAACTAATATTTTTTATTAAGTTAAACATGAATGATGTACTCTTTCAGGACATTCTACGTTTAGGAACCTTACCTGTTATGTTAAAGCCCGATGTACTGGCTTGCACGATAAGGATGGAATGCACCGCGATCGCTACAATTGGCCATAATTCCATCTCTCATGTAAAGTTGCAAAACGGCACCTATGGATAAAACTCCGAGCAGATTTCAGTTTGGATCAGAATTAGATTGAAAATCAAACCCAAATCAATACAGAAATATATTATCAACTTCGCTTGAATCTAGACGATTTAATTAAATTCAGTTCTGAACAGTATGGTGTATGATCTCATCAGTCACACTTGTTGCTGTTCGCGTGCTGCTAATATAAGTGTTTTTTTCTTCTTCTTTCGTTCCTTCTTTTTCTTTTCTTTTTGTGCATAGATCCGCATGAACTAGAATTCCTATACCGGAAAAAACGTAGTATATCCTCCATTTCCCGTAGAAACCACGAACCCCCACAAACCCCAAAACATCATAGCGGAATATTTCATTCCTCGATGCTCTTATATAGGCCTTAAGGGTACATGACCTTTGCAGTCGCATTAATTGCTCTTCCTTTTTTTTCTCCTTCTTTTTTGTATAGATCCGCATGAACTTGAATTACCGTTATATTTACTATATCGGAAAAAAACGTCGTAGGCCTTTTTACTCTGAGTCAATTTCCCGTAGAAACCAGAAACCCCAAAACATCACAGTGGAATGTTTTAAAGGTCAAGTCCACCCCAGAAAAATGTTGGTTTGAATGAATAGAGAAAAATCAAACTAGCAAAATGCTGAAAATATCATCAAAATCGGATGTAAAATAAGAAAGTTACGACATTTTAAAGTTTTGCTTACTTTTCACAAAACAGAGATATGCACAACTCAAATGAGACAGTCTATGATGTCCCTCACTCACTATATCTTTTGTTTTTTATTGTTTGAATTATACAATATTTCATTTTTTATAGATTTGACAATAAGGATCAACTTGACTGAATCATATAGTATTAAACGATGCTCAATCCACATGTTCAGGGAGGAATTAATCGTTTTTTCACTTGACAATGAGGAAAAAAATTGAAAATTCCCTTTTTCATTTAATAAAATACAAAAGAAAAAGTGAGTGGATGACGTCATCAGTCTCCTCATTTGCATACCGTCCATGATGTGCATATACCTGTTTTGCAAAAATAAGCAAAACCTTTGAAATGTCATAACTTTCTTATTTTACATCTGATTTTGATGAAATTTTCAGTGTTATGCTTGTTGGATTTTTCTCTATTTATTAAAATCAACTCTTTGTTGGGGTGGACTTGTCCTTTAATGATTCAATTAACAGATAATGTGTCCTGAAGATATTTTGTTTGCTCAATACCAAAGAGTGAGATCCGCATACACTTACACATCCTTGTTCATCGCGAAAGCAAGAAAATGGAACTTTAAATCTGGGGCGGTATTCTGAACATTGTCTTTTCTCCATATTTTATCTTTTCTCACAAATATGACAAAATCGGTATTCTGGTGGATGTCATAACTTATGTCACAAAATTGTCATAAAATTTGTCTCTTCTCGTTTATAGCGAGCATTAGTTACACTCATCATCCATGACAATTTTCAAAAATATGTTTTCATGCTACAAATAGGCCCTACAAATAAATTCCTCCCCTTTTCTCTGTTTTCCCTTTCTTTCTAAAATCCTTCACAGTTCCCTGTCTCTTTTTGTAATTAAGCGCATCAATATACGCGTAGTTTGTTGTTGGAGCAACGTGTTATTTTTTTTACTGTGTAGCAAATAAAGAAAAAAATGTGGTCTGTGACTTAAAAGTCGCGCATACAGCATAGAATTCGAGAAAATGACTGGAAATCATTATTTCAGCTTTCACTCTTCCCGTCTCTCTCGTGTAAATGTATATAAAGCTGGGGAAAAATTCCGCCTGTTGGATACAGAAGAAGCAAAAAGCAGATTTTGGCGATGTAGTGCATTTATTGTAGCTCCAAGAAACTATTCAAATGAAAACAAATTTTTCACGTGACACGTCCTACTCGTAAGACATGTAAGACGTGGTAAATGTTGGTTATATGATAATGATGATAATAATAATAATAATACTAATGATGATGATAATAATAATAGCGAAATAAACTCTCCGTCAAGGAAAATATAACAAACAAGGTATCAGGACAACTACCCCCTGGACAATCACCCCCCGGACAACTACCCCCCGGACAATTACCCCCCTAGGACAATTACCCCCCGGACAATTACCCCCCGGACAATTACCCCCTGAGGACAACTACCCCCCGAGGACAATTACCCCCCGGACAATTACCCCCCGGACAACTACCCCCCGGACAACTACCCCCCGGACAATTACCCCCCAGACAACTACCCCCCGGACAATTACCCCCCGGACAACTACCCCCCGGACAACTACCCCCCGGACAATTACCCCCCGGACAATTACCCCCCGGACAATTACCCCCCGGACAATTACCCCCTGAGGACAACTACCCCCCGAGGACAATTACCCCCCGGACAATTACCCCCCGGACAACTACCCCCCGGACAACTACCCCCTGGACAATCACCCCCCGGACAACTACCCCCCGGACAATTACCCCCCGGACAACTACCCCCCGGACAACTACCCCCCGGACAATTACCCCCCGGACAATTACCCCCCGGACAATTACCCCCCGGACAATTACCCCCCGGACAACTACCCCCCGGACAACTACCCCCCGGACAATTACCCCCTATATAGACAAAGGGAGTGCACAGAGTCATACGTCGGCCGTACGTTTGACGTAAGAAGTACTCAAGGCATTCTCGAGTATCTTGGAATCAAAAGTACGCCGTAGGAAAGCTGTAAAATTGAGCTCCATCCATAGGCGGATCCAGGGGGGGCGAGGGGCCCGCCCCCCCCCCCCCCTATCGGCAGAGCAAAACAAATGAAGAAAAAAGGGGGGAAAGAAAGAAAAAAGAAAAAGAAGGGGAAAGAAAGGAGGAAAAATAAGAGTTAAAATAAGAGGGAGACGAGTGAAAAAAAAAAGGTCAGGGGATGACTTGGAAAATGATTAAAAAATATATTTCATGTCACTATATTATTTTTTTCGCTCGCGCTTCGGGCTCGCATAGCCTGTTCGATGAGATACACATCTTGCTAAATAGGCTGATATGTAGCTTGAAATGTCAAGTTTTGAAGTCGATTTTACAAAGCATATTTCAGCTCGGACATTATTCATAATTTTGTTTGATTTACAAACTGATTTTTAAGTGCTCTGTTAAATGTCCGTTTTATGGTGTGAATATAACTTGCAGCTTGCGCTATGCGCTCGCATTATTTGATTTGCCAAATTATATAACAAACTACTTAAAACCCCCCTTTTATGACAGTTTACCAAAAATTTCGTCTTACGATTTGCGCTCGCATTTTTGTTAAAAATATATCAACTCACATATCCTATTCATGATTACAAAAGTGCTTAAAATATCCAGTTTTCAGGCCTCAGTGTCAACACATTTTACTCACTCATTTAGGCTTATTACATTAATAAATATGATAATAAAATATTCATGAATTCTTAATGACTAAATTGTCCCTTTTCAGAAAAGAATATCGACAATATCACAGTTTCATATGTTTCATATCGCGCTCAGGAAGAGGAATAAGAAAGTTGTCATCATTTTCATATGATGACAAAATGTCCTTAGACCTAGAATGTCCAGGTCCTAGGTCAAAATAATAATGAAGATATCAGCTCGCGCTTCACACTCGCATCATTTATTAAGTGCTTTCCATATCCACTTCACAATTTCCATTCACAATGCTTTAGATAGTGCTCAAATTCACAATTTTCATACCGGAATATCAAGTATTTTCCGCTCGCGCTTCGCGCTCGCATTGCTTTTTCGATGAGATTAATATCATGCTCAATATAGGCTGATATGGAGCTTAAAATATCAAGTTTCGAAGTCAATATACAAAACATATTTCATCTCGGATATCGAGCTTTCATTATTTTTTTAATTTACAAATTGATTTTTCAAGTGCTCTGTAAAATGTCCGTTTTATGGTCTAAATATTAATATTTTCAGCTCACGGTGTTCGGTCGCATTATTTGATTTGCATAGGCCTACTTCTTTATAAATTCTTACAAACCGTCCTTAAAATGCACCTTAAACGAATTGTATACTATCATGATTGCCAATTTGTATAGAAAAAACACTGTATTTGATTATGTCATATTGTTTACAATTTAGTAAATTTGGTACTTAATTTCCTTCTTTAATGTTTAATTGCTTTCACCCAAGAATAATACACGCAAACACACCTTGTAATTTACAAGGTGTTCTTGTGTGTATTATCTTTGCATAAAGTTTTTTAGCTAACTGTATTAAGTTATAAAGCCACATCTTAATCTGGAATGTGCACCAATTGTTTCATAATTCTTAGCTTCTTGTTAGTTGAACTGTTAAAAAAACAGATTTATAGGTCTACTTGACAGTGTTAGTGTTCATAGTTGCGTTATCGACTTTCAATTTTTCTACCTATTAAGGTGTTTTTTTTACGTTTTATCTATTTGCCTGATTTCTTACCTGAAATTAAACCCAAAATAAATATTTTAAAAAATCAGATCAGTTGGAATCAGGGATATTCAGCATATGTGATTATTATGACTAATCGTGTTCAATTGTTCTATGAAAACTTAGAATGAGGGCCAGTTTACAAATTTTCTGATGTATATATGCATAGCCAAACGGGAGGTTTCGGGTGCAAGCCCCCCCCCCCCCCCCATTTTTCATGATGCAGAAGGCGCCGCTAAACAAAAACAAAAAAGGAAAAAAGAAGAAAGTGAGAAAACAGGAGAAAGAGCAATATAAAAGAGAAAGAAAAAGTTATTAAAGTAATATAAAGTAGAAAATATTTCGGAAACCTGTGCCACCAACCAAAACTTACAATGGGTCCCGCCTTATTCTAACATTGATGCTGGAGAGAAGGGGGGATTTTCTGAAGGTAATTGTCTGGGGGGTAATTGTCCGGGGGGGTAGTTGTCCAGGGGGTAATTTTCCGGGGGGTAAATGTCCGGGGGGTAATTTTCCGGGGGGTAATTGTCCGGGGGTAGTTGTCCGGGGGGTAGTTGTCCGGGGGTAGTTGTCCGGGGGGTAATTGTCCG
Organism: Lytechinus pictus; assembly: GCF_037042905.1. Lineage (NCBI taxonomy): Eukaryota > Metazoa > Echinodermata > Echinoidea > Temnopleuroida > Toxopneustidae > Lytechinus > Lytechinus pictus. The sequence goes on from NC_087261.1 coordinate 27,443,344, forward strand.
GGGGGTAGTTGTCCGGGGGGTAATTGTCCGGGGGGTAGTTGTCCGGGGGGTAATTGTCCGGGGGGTAATTGTCCGGGGGGTAGTTGTCCGGGGGGTAATTGTCCGGGGGGTAATTGTCCTCGGGGGGTAGTTGTCCTCGGGGGGTAATTGTCCGGGGGGTAATTGTCCGGGGGGTAATTGTCCTCGGGGGGTAATTGTCCGGGGGGTAGTTGTCCGGGGGGTGATTGTCCAGGGGGTAGTTGTCCTAGAACCAACAAACAAACACATTGACATGATTGAGAAAAGATTTTTCAAAATATTTTTTTTCAAAATAACTCATTTCCTTTCATTTCTTCAGATAATGATGATATGCAGTAAAACAAAATCATACAAAAAATGTATCTTGATGTTTTGTGCACTCACGAAACGGAATCATTTTGCAATCATTGTTACGTCACAATCAGAAGACATGTCATTATCATTTTGAATAAGGATTTATATATTATACATACACTTATCAAAGAAGATATGCAATACGATAACTCTATTTCATTTCCTCTCGTAATGAATAGTGACACATCATGTTAAGATCTATTCAACCCAGGCTAAAATGCGTCACTGAAATGTTTCTTTTATTTTATGTTTTTAGTATATTTTGTAAAGCAATGAACGTGGAACAACAGGAAATTTTTTAGCACATTCATATGCATTTAATTTACATTAAGGATTTGATTTTTTTTTTTTTTGCTTCCTCGTGTGTTGCCGATACAGGGTCATGCGATCTCGCAAAATAACTCCCGTTTCTCTAATATATTCAACATCCGTTAACTATAGACATACTATACATGTATTGTGTTCAAAGATGTGAATGAGAATGAATTTTATAATTATACATGTGTGTTTTTTAACATTTTTTCTTAAATAGAACCGTATCTGTATATCCGGCTCGTTCTACATTCCGTTTAATCTGATGATGCTTTCGTCAACATTTTTTTTTTCGATTAGGAGATTTTCTTCGACCAGTAACAATTGGGAAGGTTAGCATTAATCTGGAAATTCGGAAAGTCTCCAATATTTGGATCAATTGAAAACAATACTACTTGGTTGTTCAATCGTCTTCTCTGTTGTCTGAGGAATACTTTTCTCTGTGTAACGTACTTTCTGTATGCAAACTATGATAAGATCTTTTGGATATTTCCGAAGGATAAGCATTGATTCTAAAACTTTCATTATTTTCTCTTAATTTCCTAATTTGAGACAATACTACAATCCCTCTCGCCAGATTGTAGGCCTCTGGAACATTGATTTGTGTGTAATGAATAATCAAATGAAAATAACAAAAACAAACCATGAATTTGAATAAGATATAAACAAAATCAGAAAAATCTTAATTATCCCAGTCATTTTTATCATACCTTAAAGCATTTACTCACAATAGATTCATTAGTCGGATTCGAATTTTAGAGTGTCGAATTTTCAGACTCAAATATGTTTTTATATCCTCATACACTTCGTGGTATGATTGAATTCATACCATGTAATTATTATTTTATCATTTCCTATACATCACTGTTATCCTCAGGTCTGACAACACAAACTGCTTGTTTACACGTAATGTGTACAGAACAGCTAAAATGTGTTTTTGCTATTACAAAGCAATCATTTGGCAAAGCCCTTCGTATCTGTGTTATGAACTTTCACGTGTTTTACCCCTAGTTGGTCTTTTTATTCCAAATAGGCTCGTACCCGTCAGCTTCATTTTTTTTTTTCATTTCCAAAAGAATAATATCAATGGTCGTATGTAATTAAACTGACATTCGCAAATATGCAAACAATACAAATTGAGGTAGATACAGTGTGTAATTTTTTCCATCAGTAAACAAAATAATTATATCATACTTTGTAAAGTCATCATTCTATGGTTCTGTTTTTTGTTTGAAATGCCGAATAATTGAAAATTATAATGATAATAATATATTAAAAACAATTTATCGTAAACATAGTTATGTGAAAATGAAGGGATCCACTAAAAAGCAAGTGCTTGTAGTTTGTTGACCCCTCTTCACATCGGTAAATTGCCAATTCGTCTATTGCTAACTCGTCCACTCATCACATGGTCTAGCTTCATTTAGTCTAATGCCATTCCATCCATCAAATTTCGTCTTACAACCATTTGGTCTAATAGTCATTTCGTCTAATCAGCAGTTCGTCTATTACCATTTCGTCTCATAACCAGTTGGTCCAATACTCATTTATTTTTGCATCCATTTCGCCCAATTAACACTAATTCAATTTACACCAAATGATAATATGGACTAAATGGCTGTTGGACCAACTGATTATTAGACGAAATGATGAGTGGACAAAATGGCAATTAGACCATGTGGATAGTGGACGAACTGATGGTAGAAGAAATGATAGTAGACGAGTTGGTAATTGGACGATTTAGGATAAGACCAATTGGAAATAAACCCTTTACATCAGTCGAGCGCTGCACAGCACAGTCGATGCCATGACTGTAATTAAAAAATATATATGTAAGAGTCACAACCTCCAAACCATGATGCTTCTAATACAAGTAATTTTCTTTATTTCTGCGACGCCACAATAAAACAAAACTTCTCCTTTGAAGGCTTGTTCCACTCTCCGCACTTCTTGAATCCTTCTTTGCTTTGTTCTCTTCTTCATTAAGGTAATTGGTATATGGAGCATTCGGGTGACCAATATCTCATTTCCTTTGCAACCCAGTCAAAACATGAAAATATGTAAAAATTTCAGTTGCTTATTAGATTTGACTCGAGCCACGTTTCTCGTAAAAAACAAAATTGTTTTGTTTGTGAATTGGGCAATTGTGCTACGCCTTTTCTTTCCTTGGATATTCCTTTAGTATCTTTGCTGCACCGTACGGGTATCTCCTGTCATTGATGTTGCACGAATTTAAAGGAGCAAAGTGGTATTAACGCAAACAGTTGATTAAGCATCCTTGAGCATCGCATTGTTACATATATAGGTCGACTCGATGCCGGATTACTGCATCATGTTCTTTCCAAGTGCAGCCGTTCTTTCATAAATTTAATTCATACTTCTGTATTAAAGAAGCACTATTTAAAACGTTTTTTGCAAAGGCAGATCTTGCTAACTTGTTAGCTCAAATGCGAATGGCATTACTACACGTCGAATCGGTGACATTTTTTGGGGGGTATTTGATGCTTCGTTTCATTCCGCTCTGTAAACCTTGTGTAGTAAACCACATATCCAGTGTGTCAGGTAAGTTTTTAGTCAAAGTAATATATTCAATATTTGATTTTCAGCCCTTTTAAACTGGTTGGAAATGAGTAAATATTACATTTTTAATACATCCATACCGACTGCTCAATATAAAAAAGGGTGATATGATGAAATCTATTAAATACAAATTTAACTAATTGCCCAGCTGATTTCGGCGTGCTTATTCGGTTTCCTTGATTTATAGTAAGTTTCGTTGCGGACTGTTGTATCTTACCTTATATGTGATTTTGATTTATTTATTTTATTTTATTTATTTTACTTATTTGTTTATCTATTGGTATATTCATATTCCACAAATCCTCAAAGTACATTTCGTAATAAATCATTTTTACAATGAAAAGATGCATCAACTGCATAACACATGCAGGATTGAAACGTACCAATGAAATGAAAAAAGTGGAGGGGCCTACTGAAAAGCAAAGCTTGTAAGATTTAGACCCCCTGTCAAAATTTTATACAAGGGTAATATGATATAAGAAGAGTAAAATTAATCAGCAAAATTGCATAAATTTATGTAGATATAAACACTGTAACACGAACGTATATACACTATATACAAAATTGAATATTGGCTTTAAAATAATCAACACTACCGTAGATAAGTATGAAGTTCACAAAGTATTTGATTGAATCAATAAGAATTCGGAAGAATTTTTTTGATGAGTGATTTACATGCCCCTTTCTTTGTAGGTGCAGAGAAAGGAAAACCGACGCTCATACCAGTTAGATGGAGCGAGTGGCTCAACCCACATGATAATCAGTCATGCGTACTTCTACGTAATTCTGCTTTCAGTATCATCTGATCACGTAGCAATCGGAGTCAAATCTCAATCTTACACGAAGACTGACCTCAAGGTATCTTTCGGCAAGGATGGGATCCCAAGTCACCGGTTGGGGGACTGAGATGGAGACTTACTCGACGTCAACAGAGATGGGAGATATTCTCTCTCCTATTGCAGATGCTACATGGCTTTGGCAGCCAATCAAATGGTCCTGGTGGATATCATTTCAAGTGATATCCTCTCTCCTGGGAGTGGTAGGCAACCTCCTGGTAATGATCTTGATCCTAGGAGGTCGCCACCTCAGGAGTTCTTCTGATGTTCTCATAGGACACCTGGCCCTGGCTGACTTCCTGACCTCCGTGTTTATGTTCCCTCTTCCCAGGGCAGAACACGTTCCGTCCACACCTTTGGCGGAGGCCTACTGCAGATTCATCTTCACCTCGTTCTTCATGTGGTTGTCCATCTTCATGTCCATCATGATTCTGATGGTGATATCCCTAGAGCGATTCGTAGCCATCGTGTACCCGTTGCACTTCCAGCGCTTTCGCCGTCGAAGGTACGTCACCAAGCTCATTCTGTGCCTTTGGGCGTTGTCTATCGCTGCAAACGTCCACATCGTGGTCAACATGAGCGTCGACGGCAAATCGCGGCAATGCAGGGTCAAGCACACCTCACGGAATTGGCAGATTGTTACTGGTGTCATCATCTTCCTGATCACATTTGCGATACCAGCGTCAGTCATGATCATCACACAGGTCATCGCGGCTAGAACCCTCAAAGCGCAGTCTCGACGTTTCGACGGCGCCTTGTCCAACATATCTAACGGCTCAAACAGTCTCATTCTTGCAAGGAACAGGCTCCTGCACATGCTCTATCTGGTCATTGCCATCTTCATCGTCTGCTGGGGACCGAACAACATTGCCTATTTCCTGTACAACCTCCACGTCTTGGACCAGAGCTATCTTTATGGACCTGTTGATAGGATCCTGGTAGTGGTTGCATTTTACAACTCTTGCGCCAATCCCATTGTCTACGCAATCAGGTACCCGAGATTCCGCCGAGCAATCCGTCGGTTGCTGTCCTGTGCACCAGTAAACAGTGGCACCCTCTTCGATTTTAATGCAACTTCAGCAACTGGTCGGCAGGACCAAACACTTAATCACACAGTGATGAATACGGTATCAAATAATCTGTCTCGTGCTTGATTAGAGAGAAAATATACTCATCATTTATATCCGAAATGTGCAATTGTGAACCTAATCGGATGTGCATGTGTATATACTTTTTAATCTATTCCACTTACTACATAATTTAGGTTGTGCTTTCTCAAGAACATCACCTATATAAGCCGTTCATGAATGTGGAACAACATCTGCTTGAAGAATTTCAAACAAGCCAAACAGTGTATATTAAGAGAGTTGAAGAAGTGTCTTTTAAATGAATGAATATTTGTTTAACGTACATTTTTTATAATTACGAGTTCCCTTTGTGTGATCGGTGTGTGTGTGTGTGTGTGTGTGTATGTAAGAACAACGGAAAACTCAATTGTGCCCCCCCCTCCCACTTCGAGTAGAGATTTCCGTCCATGTTCAGCACCCCCAGTCAAAAAAGCGTTCCCAGTGCCCTGCCCTTACCCCCACCCCCCTGATTACAAAATTAAAGTGTTAAAAATATTCGTTTTGTTTCACCTGCATAGCAGAGTGACACTATAGGCGCAGCTTTTCCGACGGCGGCGACGGCGCGCAGTGGGCCGGGGTGAAACAAAAGTGCGCCAAAAGTCATTTTGGGCAATTTCAGATTTTTTATTTTGTCATGCCCAGCTGAAAGACAACACTTTGAAGAATAATTCAGCAAAATAGTTCAATCCGGAATTTGCATAAAGGTTGTTGATTTCCTACCTCAAATCGTAAGATGTGACATTTTGCGAAATGCCGCGTATATGACAACCTAGTTGAAAAACAGGCCACTTCACAGGAGGTTTTTCATGTGGGAATCTGAGATGGCTCCCACATAATCCTGATATATTCTTTTTTGTATATGAAATGGTTCAAAGTACATGTAGATAAAAGACACCTTTCAGGTGGTTTATATGATAATTATTCCTCGAAATAGGCTGATAATCCATGTTTTTTGCATTTACATTAGAAACGTTTAGATTTCCGTGGATTTCCGTCTAAATTATATCAGCATCATTTTTCCTGATGTCTAAGCTTTAAGTCGATACCAAATTTAGCTGCCCGTTTTTATGTTTTACTTGACACATCACCCCCAAAACGGTCATTTTTCTACAGCGCAGTCATCGCAGCGCACCGTACATTGCCGTTCATTTTTGCCCCGGATTTTTGCACGGTGAGGACGATTCCCCTTCCATTCCATGAAAATGACATGAATTCCGGGCATAATGTAAACAAAATGAAGGTTGATATAAGGGCTAGACACCCCTCCAGAGAAAAAAGTTTCTTGTAGAATAATTTCAGCCAAAAACCCTCCTCATAGTGATACATTCGTGGTGTTATATACTCTGCGTTTTACCCAAGTCTACACAGCTTGATAAAGCACGGTTAATATTTTTTAGATTTTAAAGTATTTTTTTAATAATGATCATTTTGATGCCATAAAATTATTTTCAAGATCCCATACACACTTTTGAGGCATGTGAGAAGCATAAAGCAACATTCACTCTGGTCAGTCTTAAAGTAACACATAACACAAAGTTTATATACTACACATTGTTTAGCGTAATTTGTCTTTCCACAGATAGGTTTTAAGTAGCCAATCAAAATTTGGTATCAAGGTGACGTCATATCGGTTTTGAATTATGTTCAGTCGATTCTACGCCCAAAATTACCCTTAATCAACATGTTAAAGTAAAAAAATATAACACGGAATATAATTTTGGCGCACTTTCAACTCATTCTGGCTCACTGTGCGGCGGCGGCCGCGTCAAAATAAAATCTTAACCGAAGGTTAAGTTTTTGAATTGACAGCATAACTTCAAAAGTATATGGACCTAGCTCGTGAAACTTTGCCATAAGGGTAATCAAATATTACTATTTTGTGTAGTATGTTTCGTGTTTATGTTTTGTTTTGTGTTTGTTGTGTTTTTATACAAAAATTAAAACCCTCCAAATGTTTTGTTATATCATTTCTCTCTACATTTGTTTTATGTCTGTATGGCCAAAGTATATGAAAAAATCTGTGTTAGACATAAAAATTATTTGTGATGATTAGCAACAATATTAAACTATTGTCTGTAAATTGCCGTGGACTCGGAGAATATGGTAAAAGCATATCGAATCCTATGGGACACTAACTGCGCGTGCTTTCCGCGCGTGTCTACCACTCTATGGAAATACGGGAAATACCATTGGAAATTTCATGTTTTGTTAACAATTTTGTCATTCCTGAAAAAAAGTTCCCACTTTTATCCTTAGTTTCAATGATATAATACTGATGATATCATAATATTTCCATTAAATAATTGAAATTTTTGCAAAGATATTAATTACATTCGCGTTTTGGGGTCAAAAACACCCCCTTTAATATCAAAAATAGGATGAAACTCAACGTAAAATCCTCCTTTATGTCACCACAAACGATTTCCCACTCGATCCAATTTCGCTTGATGGTATCGTACAGCTTAGTTTCCATGAGTCATTGTGCAGTTTTCTCTAAGCTTTACGATGATGTAAGAATGATGTTCATTGGTCAAACTTCGCGTTCGCGTTTTAGCTTTAAATAAACATGTGTCAGACCACAAGCCAATGGCAAAAGTTGTCATATTCGGGCCGGGCACGTACTGTACCTAATATGCATATCACCATAGACAGCGCAGTGCATGCAGTGCAGCAGGCAGGGGCCACGGCCGCCGTGCCCTAGCGTATAGCCCTAGCGCTAGCCGGGCTGCGCTTTTGCGACTGTGCGTGCGCCGCTGAGCATTGGCGCGCGCAAGGGGTCCAAAAGGCGTAAAAGGACTTGATATGGTGTGATATATTTGATTTTTTGAAAAGGAAAAAAGCAAATATATATTGTTTTAATGCAAGACACTCATTTTGTAAAAGATTTGGAAGAAAACATTTTAAAGGAGTGGGGAGGAAGGGGCTTTTTCTCATATAAATCATCTAATTCAAGAGGAGTTGCTATATTATTTCATAAAAACATACAATTTGTTATTAAGAGAGTAAAATGCGATACTGATGGAAACTATGTTGCTTTGAGTATCCAATCTGGTTTTCTTGAATTTTCGTTGATTTCATTGTATGGGCCAAATAAAGATGACCCTGAGTTTGTTAGATGTATAGAAAATATCTTATTGGACTATGATGATCCTCATAAAATTCTCTGTGGTGATTGGAATCTGGTCCAAAGTTTCGAGTTAGATACTTGTCATTATCTTAGACTTGGAAATATAAATGCACGGGAGAAGGTTCTTGAACTTAAAAATGATTTTAATTTAGTTGATTTCAGAAACAAGGTCAAATTCTGAAAGGTTGGAGTCATGTGAAATCCCAGTCTGAGAAGGCAGTAATAGATCATCAGAAAAAGGGACGTTGAATGAAGAAATGATAGACGCGACCTTATTCTCGAAGAACTCCCCAAATCTGTTGGCAAGGTCCTCATCAGAGTCATGATCAGGAAATGTGGTGGACTGCAGAGGTGAAGACAATTTCTTCACGATCTGGAACAGCTGCTTTGAATCTGATCCCGCGATCTCACCTTTGAAGTAGCTTGACTTAGCCTCAAAGAGTTTACTGTAGTAAGAGTCACATTCTTGCTTGTAAAGCTGTTTATGAATACAAAGTCCAGATTTCAGCATCAGTCGCTCAGCACGACGTCTGCACCTCTTCGCTTCCTTGATTTCTTCACTATACCATGGAGCTTTGGGCTTGATTGTGATGACCTTACTTTCTACAGGAGCATGCTTATTGAGGAGATCCAACAATTTCATATTATACATGTTTACAGATGCTGTAGGACAAGACGATAACAAAGACATGACTAATGAATTCAAAATGTCTTGTCTGAAGGAGCAGATATCTATACTCTGTAACTTCCTGTACGTGATCCGCTTCCTTGGATTCCCAGAACTTTCAGTCTTAATTGTTGCAATGACAGCAGAATGATCAGAAGGCAGGTTGGACAGAAGATGGATACCAGAGACTATGTCATCAACTCTCCTTGAAATGATTAAGTCTATGGTATGTCCAGCACGGTGAGTTGGCTCCTGAACATGCTGCTGAAATCCAAGTGAGTCCAGAGAACCAAGGAAGGTTCTTACATAGCTTGCACTAGTGTTATCAACATGAATGTTGAAGTCCCCAACTATTAGGGGACAATTATCATCGATAGCTGCAGACTCCAAGAGAGTGAAGAATTCAGATGTGAACATTCCGCAAGTCAGTTTGTTCGAAGAAGAAGGTGGCGGTCGATAAACTGCATACAGATGCAGAACTGACGACGGTGAGAAACGGATGCTAAGGTCCAGGAGCTCGAAAGATGAAAACTTGTGTATTTCCTTTACGGATGTGGTGGCAGATGATCGATGGATGACACATATGCCTCCTCCTCTAGAGGTCTTTCGAGGACAATGTAGGATTTCATAATTGGGAAGCGTTGACTTTAAGTCAGCTATAACAGTGTCATCCCTGCAATCTCCTGTGAGCCATGACTCAGTGACAACTAGTACGTCAAGGTTGTTATCCAGGATTAGATCACATGTGCACACTGTTTTATTGCTCAAAGAACGTGCATTCCAAAGGCCAATTACAGTCTGATTTCCTTTCTTCAGACCTTTATTACATACAAGACTAAAGTCTGCCTCACCAGATGAAATGCAGGTCAATGAAGTGTCTTTAGTAGGAGATTTATCATCCGGGAAAGTGGATAAAGATGATCGCAAGATCTTATTCCTCCTTTTCATCCATGTTCTCTTACTACGTTTTGTTCTCTTCTTGTGCGAGATTCCAAGGGTAGTAAGCTTCTTCCACAGTACAGGAGATAGACGCTGGTGGCAAATATCATGGTGGGCGACATCATACAACTGTTCCCTGGTATAGGTAATAGTCTTTGGCGCTGTATCACAGCTGCCGCAACCAACATCAGGCCCAGGATTAGGACTAATATCACCATCCTTCAAAAGGGATATTTGGTAAGAAGCATCTGAATTTGGGTAATAGTTAATTCGTCTACCGTAGAATCTCCTAACACATGCAGAAGTGGACAAGAACGGTTGTGGTACAGTACATGTAGGCTTAAGTACATGTTTGATAAAATGCTGACCATTATCATGTCCAAGGCACAGTCCAAGAAGAAACACAATTGTAAAACACTTGACTGCATCCATTGTTGTGGACAGTCCTGCTTGTCTGTTACAATAGGGCATTGGTAAAGGTGATAATCAGGCTTGAGTGAGTATCAATACTACTGAGTACACTATGCAAGATCAACAACATGGCTACATTACAGCAGTGTGAAGTTGGAAGTAAGAAAAGTACAAGTCCAGATCTTTAAAACCTGTGACTCAAATTCAACAAAACTTGTCCAGAACAATATATAGATGAATTCAAATCCACTGTTGATAATTTGGTTCCAGATAACAACAAAAGTCACCCGAATTAAGCAAAGAAATAGAGAGCAGATAGAGGAGCTGCCAACAGGTTGAGCGCTCTTACAATTTACATTACAGGTTAAGCGTGTCATCAAGTCACTTCCTTCGAAATCTTGTAGCTTGGATCCCCTCCCAACTTGGCTAGTGAAGGCATGCCTCGACGAACTCCTGCCTGTTATAACTCTCATCATGAACCTTTCCTTATCATCTGGTGTTGTTCCTGAGTCTTTTAAAACAGCCTGTGTTTTGCCACTTTTGAAAAAACCCAGCCTGGAAACTAATGATTTCAAGAACTACAGACCTATTGCTAATTTGCCATTTCTTAGTAAAGTTCTTGAAAGAATTGTTGCTGCTCAGCTCCGAACTCACCTTGATGAAAAAGGGCTGTTTCCACCAAATCAGTCAGCTTATCGCCACTTTCATTCTACTGAAACGGCCCTGTTAAAGGTTCAGAATGATCTTCTACTTGCTGTGGATAAAGGACAAGAGGCTGTTCTTATCCTTTTGGATTACTCAGCTGCGTTTGACACGCTGGACCATGGTGTTCTTCTTCAACGTTTGGAACATGATTACGGCTTCAGTGGAACTGTTCTTCTTTGGTTGGAATCCTACCTTGCCGGACGAAGCCATAAGGTTGTCGTGAATGGTTCATTTTCTAAACCCTTTTCTCTGCCCTATGGTGTCCCGCAAGGCTCCGTTATCGGACCTCTCTTGTATATCCTGTATACTGGTCCTTTAGGAAGGATTATCAACTCTCATACAGGTATCCAGTATACTACCTATGCTGATGATACTCAGATATATCTCACCATGAAGCCAGCGGATCGAGGAGTTGCTGTTCAAAGACTGTCTGCCTGCATTGCTGATATCAAGCGTTGGTCATTCGACAACAAGGTTCAGCTCAATGAACTAAAAACTGAGATGCTGCATGTTTTCTCTAGGTTTAGGAGTTCAGGTCATTTACCTTGTTTAGATTTTCTCGCTGGAAATATCAGTGGTTCAGATACTGTAAGGGATCTTGGAGTTATTATTGATAACAACTTGACCCTTAACCAGCATATCAGAAATGTTTGTCGTTGTGCATCATGGGGTATTTGTAAGATAGGGAAGTTAAGAAAGTATCTTGATAAATCATCTACTGAACGTATAGTACATGCCTTTGTATCATCCCATTTAGATTATTGTAATGCTTTACTTGCTGGTTTACCTCAATCTAGTATAGCCCCCCTTCAAAGAATTCAAAATACTGCAGCTAGATTGGTAACCCTCACTAAGAAATTTGAACATATCACCCCTATTCTCTACTCCCTCCATTGGCTTCAGGTTCATAATAGAATTATTTTCAAGCTCCTTCTCCTTGTCTATAAAATCATCCATGGTCTCGCCCCATCCTACCTTCAAAATCTTATCTCTCTCTGTCACTCATCCTCTGCAACTCAACGTCTCCGATCTTCTTCTACTGCTCACCTTCGACTATCTCTAGGACCCCGCACTTTTACCCGTTATGGCGATCGTGCTTTTTCTGCTCTTGCCCCTAAACTCTGGAACAATCTCCCCATCTCCATCCGTAATGCATCCACTGTCGAATCTTTCAAAACACTCCTCAAATCTTACCTCATTAAGCAGTCCTCTTAGTTCCATATCCTGTTCTCTTTCACTGTATTTTGCTACTTCTTTTTTCTCTTTCCAATGCGCTTAGAAACTGTTGTATTAAGCGCTATATAAATGTTAATTATTATTATTTATTATTATTATTTGATCCATGGCGTCAGCTAAATCCAAATTCAAAATGTTATACTTGGAGACAACCCACACCATTAAAGCAAAGTAGATTAGATTATTTTTTGATATCTTCAGATATTTTTTCTTTGGTTAAAAATGTGATATTGATTTAGGATATCGTACCGATCACTCAATGGTCAGTTTAGAGATTGTGTTAGATAAATGTCATAAGCGATTCAATTATTGGAAGTTTAATAACTCAATTTTAAAAAAACTGAATATGTTGATCTTATTAAGGAAAAAGTAAAAGAAATTACGTTGCAATATGTTGATATTGATTGTCTTCATGGTAAAGCTTTTGAAACTGTTAGAAAAGAATAACTTAGATTTATTATTCATGATCAGTTGTTTGTTGATACACTGTTGATGGAGTTGAGAGCAGCGACTATATTGTATGTAATAAGACAGAAGAGAAAATAAGATATTGTAGAAAAAAACCTGGAAATTGAAATACTTCACTTAGAAAAACTTTTAGACCAAAATATAAATACTAGAAAAAATTTACAAAAAATTAGACTACTTAGGGAAGAATTGGAACAATTTAGACATCAGAAACTTGAAATGAGGGGCCCACATTGCACAAGCATTGCTTTTTAGTGGGTCCCTCCATTTCCATCTTAATTTAATTTTTATTGAAAAATAGTATACATATTTAAAACCTACAATGTGTTGCCCAAATTGTCTAAGTGTTTTTTTTTTCACAACATAATTATGTATTATTAATTTTTTTTTGCAACGGATACAAATATTTATGGTTATATATGGTATACAATTTGTTTTTGTTTGATAAAAGTGAAATAAATAAATTTGAATTTGAATGGTAGCAAACAGATTAAGACTTCAAATAATGCAATATGGAGAAAAACCGTCTAAATATTTTTTTAATCTTGGAAAGCAGAGGATAGCAGAAAAAATATTTGTTAAATTGATTGATGATAATGGTACAGTATTGGTACAGTACTGGTCAAATTATAAAGCTGTCAGAAATAATGTGAAGAAGGACTGTAGAAAAGCGTATTGGACATATGTTAATACATTGTTTGCCTGTGATGACAATAGACGTAGGTTTTGGGCTTTTATAAGAACTCGCAAAAACTCGCCTCCTCCTCCTAAGTTTAGGTTTAATGATGTAAATATTTCAAATCCTGGAGATATTGCAGATGCTTTCAGTTCTTATTTTAGTTCTGTATTTAGTCAGCAATGTACTCTACCTGATGATCCCCCTACTTGTAATTTGCACATTCCTGTTCTTTCACATTTCTCTGTATCTTCTTCACAGGTTCACTTGGCTCTTCTTCGTCTGCAGAGAAATAAGTCTCCTGGACCTGACGGCATTCTTCCCAGTATACTTCTTGAAGTTGCAGAAGAAATTTCACTTCCTATTTCTATTCTTTTCAATACATCCTTAGGTTGTGGCAAAGTTCCATTGTCCTGGAAACGGGCACATATTACACCCGTTTTCAAGGGTGGGGACAAATCACTTGTCACGAACTATCGTCCTGTTGCTTTAACCTCAGTTCTTTGTAAGCTCCTTGAGGGTTTTATCGTTAAGAACATCCAGGAACATATTTATACAAATGGACTTCTCAACTCTGGGCAGCATGGTTTTGTCTCTGGTAAAAGCTGTGTAACACAATTGACAAATGTTTATCACCAGTGGAGTTGTACCTTGGACAAAACCCGTGCACCCAGGATTGATGCAGTCTTCTTAGATATGTCGAAGGCATTCGACAGAATGCCACACACACAGCTTTTGTATAAACTTGCCAAATCATTTAACATTCAGGGTAGTTTATGGAACTGGATTCACTCCTTTCTCTCCAACAGATCTCAGCAAGTTTTGTTTTTAGGTTCTTCATCGGACTGGATTGATGTCCCAAGCGACGTCCCCCAAGGGAGTGTCCTGGGTCCCACACTTTTTAACTTGTTTGTCAATGATATCTCCCATTATGCTCTATCTCCTTGTGTTCTGTTTGCAGATGATGTTCTTATTTTTAGGAACATCTATTCATCTGCAGATGAACATCAACTTCAATCAGATCTTGTTGCTTTGAATTCTTGGTGTGCAAGAAATGGAATGACTTTTAATACCTCAAAGACAAAGGTGATGCATATCACAAGAAGTAGACGAGTTAACCCACCTACCTATTACTTAAACAATACTGCTCTAAGTTCTGATTCTTCCATTAGATACCTGGGACTGATCCTCTCTTCCGATCTCTCCTGGAAAACCCACATTGACTCTGTTGTATCACGTGCTAATCGTCTATTGGGATTCATAAGACTGGTGGCACGTGGTGCTTCTGCATCTTCTATATTCTGCTTATACAAGTCAATAGTATTACCGATCTTAGAGTATGGTGTGCCTGCATGGCATCCCATAACCTCAAAACAGGTGGATAAGCTTGAGCGTGTTCAGAGGACAGCCACTAGACTTGCCCTAAAACAGCGTCGTGGTGAGATGTCCTACGAAGATAGGCTCAAACTTCTCGACTGGTCTTCACTTGCCTCCCGACGAGATTATCTCCTATGTTCCTTTGCAATTAAGTGTCTTCGTGGAATTTGTAACTGTGAACAGCTCAGTGCAAATATCTATATCAACCCCCGCCATCCTGAAACACTTTCTTTCCGTCATCTGCCCTCTAGAACTCAGTCTTTTTTCTTTTCACCCTCTAGGCGCCTTCCAAGACTTTGGGACACTCTTCCTCTAAGTGTAAGAGATAATGCTGTTTCAACTTCCCTCTCTTCATTTCTTTCTTCTTTAAAGGGAGCACTCCTGTCCAACTCATAAATAACTCCATTTTCTTTCCATTTTTTATTATTATTATTATTATTATTATTTTTTTTTTTTTTTTTTTTTTTTTTTGGCTTTCTTTTTAACACCTCATTCGTGCTATGATTCCAACAATGACATTTCTTTGATGATTATTTTTGTCTGCTGTATTATACAGTGCATATATCTCTTCCCCCTCTCTTCTCCTCTATTTAGTTGGAACTTTATTACCTCTAGAACAGTTATACTGAATTAATTTTTGCCATTACACTTTTCCTGTAATTTGATATGCTTGCCATATTACCTAAATAATTACATGTACTTTGCATATTTCATTCTATGATGTGCATCCAACATTTGTGTTTCCTTTATTGTAATTTGATTCAATTATCTGTCAGTAAGGATTTAGTATATAATTATTTTTTTTTTTTCAATTAATATTTTAGAATAATGCTCAAGTAGTACAGGCTGTATGATCTGTTATATCCATTTGGTACAGTTAATTTTTTTTTTTTTTTTTTTTTTTTTTTTTTTTTTTTATTCCTCTTTAGCAAAATTGTTGGGGGCACATAAAATTCTAAAAATCTCAATATCATTTCTATATTTTTTTAATTATTATTATTACTATGCAGTTCTTAATTTCTCTTCTTTTTCTTCATCAAAGGAGGCGAGTTTCCTGTAATTTTATTTTACTATTTGTTGTCTCAATGATTGTTATGTATTAGGTGCTGGAGCCTGGCGAGTACACATGTCATTAATAGGAATGTGGAGGCATGCTCTTGCTGTTGTCTAGGGCATTCCTCCTTATTTCATTTCATTGTTGCTTTTCAGGCTCTAGTACCTCACTCAAATCTGAGTTATCTTTGTGCTATGTTATGTTAAGCATTACACACATATCAGTCCGGCATGGGTATTCAAATTCTTCCCAATACCCGTCTTTATTCCTTTTACTGTATCTTGCCTGGCGTTACGTACATACTTTTTAAAATAATGTTTGTCAATGTGTTGTATTTGAATTTTAATAATGTGCAATTTTATATATTGAATGTGCAATATTCTCTCAACGGTTTTTCCATGAGGGCTCGCATGCCTCTGGGCAATAGTACTGAATTTTACTTTTGCGAGCCCTGGCCCATGGAAAAACCGTTTTCTTACTGTTTTCTTCTTCTCTTTCATTTCTACCTTATCTATATTTAATTATTCAATTTCAAATTGTATTTATGTAAATACATTGTACAATTTTTGTATGTTTTTATGGCCAAATAAATAATAATAATAATAATAATTGCAAGAACAAATATACATTATAAAAGAAATTGGCTCATATTATGAACAGTTATATAAATATCATGCGAATAGTGATGCTGAAGAACTTTTTTCTCTTATTAGGGAAGAGAGTTTTCATAGTCTTTCAGAGGAAGAGAGGTCTTCTTTAGAAGGAGAAATATCTTACAGTGAAGTTGATTTTGCATGAAAAAATATGAAAAATAATAAGGCTCCTGGACAGGATGGATTTACAAGTGAATTTTTTAAAGTATTCTTTCAGGACTTAGGTATATACTTGGTACGAAGTATGAATTTTGCTTACATTTCTGGAAAACTATCCATCTCACAAAATAATGGCTTGATAACATTAATTCCTAAAGGTGACAAAGTAAGACATTTCATCAAAAATTGGAGACTAATTTCATTGTTGAATGTTGTTTATAAACTGTTGTCAAGTTGTATTGCTAACAGACTTAAAAAAGTGTTACCATATATTATTCATGTTAATCAATCAGGATTCTTGTCTGGAAGGTTTATTGGTGAAAATATTATAATTTTGTATGATTTAATTGTGTATACTGAGATGAAACATATTCCTGGTATGATTTTATTAATTCATTTTGAAAAGCCTTTGATAGTGTATCACATGATTTTTTGTTTAAAACTCTTTCCTTTTTTAAATTTGGTAAATCTTTCATGAAATGGATAAAAATACTGTATCAGAATGCATTTTCTAGTGTTATAGTCAATGGGCAAATGACATTAAGATTTCGTATTGAAAGAGGATGCAGGCAAGGCGATCCACTCTCGGCATATTTGTTTTTGTTATGCGCTGAAGTTCTTGGGTTGTTAATTCGAAATTCACGCTCTGTCAAAGGAATTTATGTTGGCTTAAAAGAATACAAAATTCTTCTGTAAGTTTCTGTAATGTACTAAATACTTTGGATTCATTTGCTGATTGTAGTGGGTTGAAGGTCAATATGCAAAAAACTAATGCAATTTGGAATGGTGCTGCAAGAAATGAAAAAGATATACAACTAGATGGAAAACAAGTTAATTTTGTGCATAATTATTTTTTTCGGTACCTTGGTACAGACTTTCATGTTGTTACTGATAAAATACCCGATTATAATTACGATAAAATTTTCGACAAAATAAAACGTCAAATGATTTCATGGATTAAATGAAATATCACTGTTCTGGGTAGAATTACAGTTGTGAAATCATTATTACTGCCACAATTTAATCATTTGTTTATGTCAATTCCATCTCCTTCTGCTAAGTTAATGAAAGTCATAAAAGTAAAGTTCTTTTATTTTATATGGAAGAACAAGCCAGACAAGATAAGTAGAAAACAGGTTGCTGGTGATTATGAAGAAGGGGGTCTTAAGATGCCAGACATTGATTTTTTTAATGTGTCCTTAAAGCTTACATGGATTCGGAGAATGATCTTACGCAAATGTGATGACGTCTTTCATCTGATGAAGTCATTTTTAACTAAGCCATTTGTATTAGAGTTTGGGGATGAATATTTTCTGTCATTATCTCATGAAGTTGTTAATGCATTTTGGAAAGACGTATTTCATGCTATGTTTTTGTTCATTCAAGTGGGACAAAAATAATTGGCTTACCTATCCTTTGTGGAGAAACAATGCTATTCAAATAGGGAATAAGTCTGTATATTTTCAATCATGGTATGAAAAGGGGATTAGATTTATTAATGACTTGATTGATGATAAAGGAAATTTACTTACTCATGATGAATGTGAAAAAAAAAATTGTTTGAAAGTAAATTATTTGTCTTATTTTTCTATAAGACAAAAAATTAAGTGTCGATATCGAATAAATGTCGAAACTTGTAAAAAAAAATATAGAAAATCCTTTGATACCTTCACATATTAAAATATTAGTACATGACCGAAAAGGATGTCAATATATCTATAAAACTTTGCTTGGAAAAACAAAGTGTGTTCCTTTAATATGTTCAAAATGGGATCGGTATTTAGATGACCCTCCTGATTATATAAAAATGGAAAAAACCATATTATGATATTTCGTTTTACTTCAGATATTGGTTTAAGATATTTTCAGTATAAGATATTAAATAGAATATTATTTCTGAACAAACAATTATGTAAGATGAAGATTGTTAAAAATGAAAAATGTTCATTTTTTCATTTTGTAATAGGGAGTTGGAAGATATTGTACACTTTTTTATGAATGTAAATTTAGTAAAGAAATTTGGAAGAAAACAGAAAATTGGATTAATGAATGTTCTCAGGCACATGTTAAGTTTAGTTTGAAAAATGTAATTTTTGGTTTTGATGAGAAAAGAAATGATGCATTGAACTGTTTGGTATATATAATTAAACAGCATTTATTTTTTTTAAAGTTAAATAGTAAAAAAAAGTGTTTAAATATGCCAAGAAAAAAATGATTCAATATTATGAAGATGAGAGATGTATTAGTTCTATATCGGGTTTGTTTAACAAATTTAATACTAAATGGATGTCACTTCATTCTTTATTTACTTGAGAGAAATGTTTAAGTATTATCATTGTTTGAGATCATTTATTGATTGTGTAATAATGTTTGCTTTTGTATATTTTGATATTATTTGATTCAATAAAAGGCCTTTGGAGGGCTAAAAAGTTGGGAAAAAAAGTATTACTGAATATCCTGCCTTAGTTTCAAGTCACATGATAAAGGTCAAAGGTAATTTATGGTCAATGAACTTTGACCAAGTTGGGGGTATTTGTTGAATTACCATAACTTTAAAAGTTTATGGATCTAGTTCATAAAACTTGGTCATAAGAGTAATCAAGTATCACTAAACATTTCGTGCGAGATGCAGGTCACATGACCAAAGACATAGGTCATTTAAGGTTAATGAACTTTGGTCAAGTTGGAGGTAATTATTAAATTGCTGTCAAAACTTTAACAGTTTATGGATATAGTTTATGACATGTGGATATAGGGGTAATCAATTATCACTGTCAAGTCTTAGGTCACATGATGAAAGTCAAATATCATTTAGGGTCAATGAACGTAGTATTGTATCATTATATGAATGGTGTTTTTTTGAATAATTATTTTATAGTAGTTTTTAAAGGGGAATGAAACCTTTGGAATAAGTAGGCTTAAGTCGAAACAGATAAATCAAAGAAACAGATCAACGAAAGTTTGAGAAAAATCGGACAAACAGAGAGAAAGTTATGAGCATTTGAATATTGCAATCACTAATGCTATGGAGATCCTCCAATCGGCAATGCGACAAGGATGACTTGTGTGTTGTCACATGTGAACGACTTTCCCTTTCATTGATGGACTATAAAATACCCCCAAATGTCTCTTTTTGCTTTTTCTTATGGTGATACAAACATTTATCCATGATATATTCTTCAATTTTTTTATTACATGCCCTCCTATAGAAAGAATGCATGATCCACTGATAGATGTGATAACAGAGGCAATTTAAGTGCAATATAATTATACTAGTGTAATGGGGAGAGTTGTTCTTAAGTGACATCACACATCTTTGTCGCATTGCCAATGTGAGGATCTCCATAGCACTAGTGATTGCAATATTCAAATGCTCATAACCTTCTCATCATTTGTCCAATTTTTATCAAACGTTCGTTGATCTGTTTCTTTGATTTTTTCTGTTTTCAGACAAGCTATCTTGTTCTTAGGGTTTCATTCTCCTTTAAAGTCAGCACTGCTATATTCAATTGCGGAATGCAGGTGAGACTGCCAGAGGCGATCCACTTATAATTTGAAAAAAAGGGCACATCATACCACCAGCACTATTTTTGTCTGGTGATGTAGGGGAGGGGTGGAGTAAAATCAAATAGGGGGCGATGGTATCATATTGAAGTTTGTTTTCGGCAATCATTCATGAATACTAATTATAATCTATTTTGAGATCTACATATTAATTGGCAAGGTTTGAACACCCCCCTTTTCGGTATTGCCTTAACGATTACAAAAATAAAATGCTTAAAATATTCCTCTATAATGTTTTAAAAGAGCACATTGTTATGTATAAGAAGAATTGTAAGAGAAATTACATTTATATTCATTAATTTTTTTTTTCGCGAAGGAAGTTCATTGCATAATAAGAACATTCCAGAATGTCTTAATTAAGCTTCAGTATGTAGCCATGATGCATAGTAATGATTGGTATTTGTCTAATTTACAAAGATTCTTGGTAGACAGTAGGGCCTGCAAGAGGTAGTGAAAAAGAAACAAAAAGGATTAGCAGTGTTGTTCACATTGCTAATTTCACTGAAGTCATTCAAGAGTCTTCTAGCATTAGGATTGCTCTAGAAAGAAGGAGAATGTTCTTTTTAAGGACAATACTAGAAGCTTTCAGAATAGTGGAAATTTATATATATAACATGTATAAGTTGGCAGTTTCTTCAAGGACATAAGTACATCAGATCGGAACTCAGAGTTTCACACCAGACTTTATGTCAGAGCATAGTTTATTTCCAACTGGAATACTAAATTCATCTTCTGTGGAATTATTTGCACACCATCAATAAACTGTTTGTAGTTATTTTGAGAGAGGAATTCTTAGTTCTTATATAGATCGTCATCCTGTTTTACAGAACATTTGTCAACCCATGGATTGCTGAAACTGACTGTTTATCATCATCAACTTCGTCTTCACGGACATGAACAACTCGTTAAAGTGACTTATTATTCATCAGGTTTCAACATCAATTTCATCATCGCCAGCATTTTGGACTTTCATTTAAGGAACTCCTTGCCAGCCAATTTTGATTGTTATATAGGACTATCATAATTTTGGATTACTCATAGCCGAATCTTTAAGATATTATGTAAGATAATTCATTTAATATTCTTTAACACTTAGTTACCTGTTGTATGTAAATAAATAAGAAAGAAGAAGTTACCTTCACTAAAATTCTTTTGACCATTTGTTTAATTATTTGTTGCAGTATCATAATAGCATCACACAACCAGCATTATTTTGGTCCGGTGATATATAGGCAGGGGGGGGGGGGTGTTGGAGTAAATTCAAATATGGGGCGATGCAATTAAACAGCGCGTCCCAAAAAAATGTCCCTCTGATATGCGGCTAAATTACTTCCAAAAATTAAAAATTATTCTCAATGAAATGTATGGAACTAGGAAGCCCATCTCATGTTCTAACTTCTATAAAAAAATTCATTGGTCTCGCTTCAGTGGTTTTGAATACAGTCTATTACGGGTGCTTTTCAGCCCATTCCAAGTTTGCATTCATGCAGCACTACTGTGTGTTCTACACTTTCTAGCATATCAACTCCCTTTGACCATTCTGACCAAGGAATTCCCTGATCTGACCAGGGAAATCTCCATGATCTAACCAGGCGCTCATCAAATCACAAAGTTGAGCATGTTCAGAAGGGCAAAAACAATATTTGACAGTTCATTTCCTGTTTGATAATGGGAGATGCATAGTGATTAAGACAATGGGTCATGTCTGATTCATGCCTAATTCATGCCTGATACTGCATTTTTGTTTTATTACTGTTTTAGTTAATAAGCTACTGTGGTCAAGTTATTTCAATGTAACTTTTTAAAAGAAAAAGTCAAATTTTTCTCTGGTAAAGTTCCTTTTCACAAATGGTGATTAGCTTGTGGATTCCCCTTTATTTTTCAGCTTATTTCACTCATCAATCATTCCCATTTTCTGTCAAGTTGGTGCACTGATTCCCCTTATCAATCATCAAACAAACTTTTTTTTTTTTTCCTTGTCCTTCCGAACATGCCCAAGTTTATGATTTGATGAGCCTGGATAGGATTAGGGAAATTTCCCTGCTCAGATCCTGGATGTAAAAATGGGGGTTAACATGCCATAGACAATGCAGATATGCATGCAAACTTGGAATGAGCTAAAATGCTCCACTGTTACGTAGCAGAGTGTGTATTCAAAACCGCAGAAGCGCGACCAATTAAATTTCCATAGAAGTTAGATCATGAAATGAGCTTTCTACTCATGAATATTTATTTGAGAGTACTACCACATTTTAGAATTAATTTAGTCCTATGTCAGAGGGACATTTTTTGGGGACGCGCAGTATAGAAGTATGTTCTCGGCAATCATTCATGAATACTAATCATCATATATTTTGAGATCGACATAGAGGGTCGGGGCGTGGTTTCGTTCTCTTACACGTAGTATGTACATTTTAAGGCATTTCATTCCCTTATTATTATTTGGTTGTTGAAATATATTGGTTGACTGTTGTTTACAGAACAGGAAGGTTTGGAGATTTACCTCGAGTTGATGTAATTCATTTTGGATGAAATCCTTAATAAAGACATGTTGAATCAAAGAGGTATTTGTTTAACAATTTACTCTTTACGAACTACTGATAAATAACGCACAACCGTCAATATGAAGAATGAGAATTCACCCCGCGTGGACCTCACGGATCAGTACATTAGTATTATTCATGCAACGTTTCTTTTTTTTCATTTCTGCATAATATCTAAACTTCTCATTTTATGATTCCATTAGCATTCGACTCATTACTTTAAATGATACGATATGATGATGTAGTAATAAAAATACATTACGCTCAAACTCGAGATGCTAAACGTTATTGAGGGGTTTTTGTAATTTTTCAAACTTTCATATTTACATAGATAAGAATGTCTGATATCAAAATTAATAAAAAGCGCCCCTTGGTAAAATTAATTAAGTCGTTGTTTTTTTTTAGCTGATATGGTGTTTCCATCAGAGATGCTGGTTTCGTCATTTATGTATCCAATCTCCCTTTTAAGAGTATAAATATGACTATTACGTTGACGGTGTAGCATGCGCTACTGATTCCAGTTATCATGAAGACTTTGGTGTAGGACTGAGTGAAGTCCAGTAAGATGCCTATAAGAGAACATAGATATTTTTAGAATTATATTACTTTGAGAGAAAAGTAAATATCCTTAGCTACAAGCAACTCATTTTATGCATTATTGATTCTCTTCTTGTAAATTTCATTTAATTAATACATTTTGCTGAAAAAAAATTGAGAATTAATACCACCCCTATTTCTGATCACTTAAATATTATGATTATGGTTATTTCTTCCACAAGAACTCTACTCATTATTTTACACTCTTCGTGGCTTTATTGTGTTAGAAATTATATCATATTGTTTGAAAATTGGCCTTTGAAAGGAGCCGTTATAATAGTGTATTTATCTAACATGTCTATCTAAAATTAGGTTTCATTCATTTATTTGAAATTAGTTTTTCAGTTTCTCCATCCTAATTGCAAATGTAATTGGCAATTGTTTGGAATTTTATGTCAAACTGCAAAACAAGAAGACGGCAGGCCTAGACCGAAATATTTTTTTCATCTTGTTTTCGTCTTACAACTATATTCTTTTATGCTGTTTTGTCATCACTTGATACAGCAAAGCAAGGCAATGATCAGAGGACTGTTCAACCAATTAAGCCTATGCCGCCCCTTTTTCTCGCCCTAATTTATACTCATCATCTTACCTGTGAAAACTCCGGAAGAGATACTGCCACAACCTTGAGCAAGCATTATCAGCCCAAGGGCGAAACTGAAGTTGCTTTCATCTCTCAAAACTAATTTCAGATACGTTGCACCAGACGTGTCCTGTATGAAAAAGCAGACTGCCTGAATGAATGCCCAGACTGAACGAACGAGGAACGATTCACCGATGAAATCCAAGAAAAAGGTCAAACTGTTTATAAAACCGACTAAGATGTAGATTTTGATCATGTCGATTTTCTTAAAGAGTAAAAATATAACAATTAATCTGCCAATTAGCCCACCGACTCCACCAATTGAAGACAGGAAAACGGCCTTAGATGAACTGATTCCAAGGTCTTCTGCGTGAGGCACCAGGAACAATACCCAAGCGTCGAAACCATAAACATAAAAGAAAATCGATGGGATGCATATCAAGAATAGCATTTCATTGGTCATGAAGAGTTTACAGCGTGATATTAATAGCGAGCAGAATGTATTCTGAGAACCGTCACCATGATCCTGATTAGCATCAGTAGAAGTCAACCTGTCGCGCTTTTTATTGGGTATGTCAGGATAGCTTCCATAATCTGCCAAAGGAATATTTTCCTGCTCATTTCGGTTAATGTCATCGTCATATGATATCACTCCATCATCTTGACACCGTTTTCCTCCATTTACATTGTTTAGGTCCTTGAAATGTTTCGCAGTAGTACAAGTGTTTCCTGTGTGATGCCAACTAACATCTGCAACAAGCTCAGTCGTATCCCTATTTGATCCACATTTCGTCGTCCCTTGAACTTGTTTACTTCCTTCAATCTTTAAGCTACATTTCTTATCGCCACAAAGTTCATGACAGTCGATCTCTGATGTATCTCTATCACAAGCAGCCTGTTCAGTGATATGGCCTGTGGTCTTGTATATCGGTTTCCGAATGGCGGCTGCCGCTGCAACCATATGAAGCACGATTCCACCAAGTATCAGAAACGCTCCATGATAATCGTAAGCTTCCAGCGACCGCTCAGTAATGATAGGTAGGAACATTATACCAACTGTTGTACCGAAGGATGCTAGCATATTGACCAAAACGAAGTTCTCCTTGAAATATTGGTTCAACTGGAGCGTAATTGGTAAATATACAAAAGATCTGACACCTGCGAATGAAATTGAGAATATCATGAAGAAATGATAGCATGAACATGATGTATGACTCATCATCTCAGTACTGTAATGATAACTTACAGGCAAGGCAAACATTACAACTGTTGAGGGCTAACCGAATGTAATATTTCCTTTATTATTGAAGAGGGATCTTCACTTCCCTACCGCCTGTATTCAGTAGAGCCCTGGGAACAATCATGTTTGAAAGGGGATACTAGAGTAATTTTGGGGGATTTTCGTCAGAGATAAAAAAAAAAAAAGTTATTGCTCTCAAATCTCTCCTTCATTGGGGAGCAATAAACTTGTTTTTTAATGTATTTTTGTTGTTGTTTAATTGCTTGCTTGTCAACTTAATTTCCAGGGGGCATAGCCTTAGGAAGCGGGGCGCTGAAGCACCCCAAGATTTATCTGGGGGCTGCATGTGCTAATTATGTTTTCCTTCTCAAAATTAAGGACGTTCCACAGTTATGTTTGTGCGCATTATGATCTGCGCATAGTTTACACTCTGCGCGCTGACGTCACAATGGATGAACAGGTGATTAAATAGCTGCGGGTACGAGCTGATTTTTCTCATCTTCTGCACTTTAACTGCAGATCCGAAGTGTTATTTCATGAAGCTAAAAAATGGAATTATTCCATGGACCATTCAAAAAAAAATCTCTACAATTTCTAAATACTTTACTCTGTAGTGCTGCCAAGAATCACGAATATTACCCCGAGTTTGAATAAATGGTAGAGTGGTTTTGATTTTTTCTTCACATAGATACAAAGCTTTCGGCGCATTTTTGGTGTTTTAAAAAGCACATTTGCTCTAATAAAAATGCTGATAGTTTAAAAACAAGCACATGAACCCCTATTTTTTTTATGTTTGTACCTCCTAGGTATACCTTCCTCTACAACTCTGCAAATTTTGGTGAAAATGACATGGATTTTGAATAAAGTGCAGCATTTATTAAACTTTTGGAGTTTTTTACTGAAATTTCACATTTTTTAGATTGGGATTTTGTTATCTTTTACGCCATTTTTAAGAACTGGCAGTGCTGTTAAACTTAAAATTGCAAACAAATAGCACTATAAAAAGATTCTCCATTCTAACGATACAATTATTAACTCTCTTGCGAAATTTGATGACTTTTTCATGTATTTTGACTGAGTAATAGAGGTTTAAACTCATTGTAGTAATCTTGGGCGGTCTAAAAATACAAAACTCTTTTGAATGCGCAATTCTTAAGAACATCAATTTGGGTGAATTTTGAAGCTCTATAGCTAAAAATCAAGCACATGGACCTATGTTAATTTTTGCATATTTCGAATATTAAGGTTTTAAAGTATCTATGTGCAAAGTTTGGTGAAATTGACATGGATTTCACTTTAACTATGGAACGTCCTTAAGCCAGCACCCCCTGGTAAAAGAAATCAGTCCATGCCAGGGGATGTTGCCTTAGGCAAATAACACACGCAGCACCACCTGAAAAAGCTTAGGGGGTGCATCCCCAGCACCCACCCCCCCCCCCTTCCCAGAGCCATGGTATCCAGCCAGACGAGGTTGATATGAATTGCTTTGTTTGAGCACTTATCAACATGATGCACAACATTATTCTAAGCACCACACTCAAAATATTGACAACTCCGATACACGTTGCAGACGGTCAGTAGATATTTAAAGAATAAATGCAAAAGTGAAAGACGCTTAGAAAAATTGATAAAAGGGAAAGCGGGAATAATACCAGCATGGTTCGACCTGCTGATGTAGTTATGAAAAGTACCTGGCCAGACTATATTCTTGGTAATTCAGAGAGAGAGACCTCGCTCTCATTTCAGTCCCTTACCTGTAAGTCCAAGAAGGATACCGAAAGCAGTGATATTGTAGGTGAAGCCACATGATATTAGACACACTCCGATTATTACCGCTCCTGACATAGCAGCAACACGATGATCAACGAGCTTGAGGACCAAGGAAGCAAAGGGACCTGTCATGAAGATTACAATCGCGATAAATCATAATGAAATATGCGGGTGTGCGCGCACGGGTGTGTGTATTGGTGTTGGTGCGCGCGAGGGTGTGTGTGTCGGTATGTGTGTGGGGTGTACGCGTGTTTGGGTTTAGGAGATGGCGTGTGTGGGTGGTATATGCGAGTGCTTGGGGATGGTAAGGACTTGCGTGCATGCATATTAAAATGAGCGTAAGCCCTGTTGTGCGTGTGTGTTATGATGTAGGTCAAATAAACATATGTCCATGCCATATGTTCAATAATTCCATAAGAGTATAAGGATATAACTGTATGCAAATCGATATTCTTGAATGGAAATATTCTGTATTAATCCATTGACAATAGTGAACTCTTATCTGGTTTGAAGTCAGGGAAAGTTTTTTATTACTTCATTCAGAAACTGCAAATTTATTATGATCTGCAGTCTTACTGATATGGAATTGAGAAATATATTTTAAGAATTACAGGTTCGTATTATGCTCTGTAGCAGGTTTTCAGATTTCCATGGAAGTGTTTATACTAATGAAACTGTATTTAAGTTTGAAACATACACACACTGCATGCCCTGTTCCTTAAATGCCAATTCGTGCGCTCCCTTTGGAAAAAAGTAGTTAAATATTTTAAGTTATCTGAAACTGATATACAGTCTTGGAAATGGAGATTTATTGGTTTAGCGGGGAAATTTTCAAGAATGAATTTATGCTAAACGGTAATTTTAAGTTTAAATATACACTATATATTTTTTTTCTGCAAGAGCAAAGGGAGTAATAGAAATGGCATTGATTGGCTGATTCTGATTGTTTTATTCTATTTCAACACAGTAAAATAGCCCTCCATAAGCCAAAGGCGGGTTATCATATCATATACAAAAAAAGAATAATAAATCATAACAAAGCAATATCAAAACAAAACCCTACATTGGCCTATAGGCTATATACGAAACCAAAAGAAAGGGGGATGATGAAACAAACAAAACCAAAATAGGTGAAACCCAACTCAAGAATTCTTGAATCAAGATTTGGTCTGTGCGAATATGTTCTGCCAATGAACTGAACTCAAGTATGGCAAGATGAAGGCTACTGTTTCGTGCAAAGTCTGTTTTTTAGTTTGAAAAAAAAAGAAGAAAAAAAGGTGAGAGCTTATGGAGTAACATAAAGACTAACAAAAGTGCTTCTTTTATGATTGATTGGTTACTGTAACGAAAATGAAAACTAAATTAGCTATAAACAGCGCAGGGGCGGGGGGTTGGGGTAGGGCTGGGGAGGCTTCAGCCCCCCCCCCCCCCTCCCCTCACTTATTTTCAAACCGTGTACAAAAATGTAAAAATTGCCATCTGATTGTGGTTTGCGAATTGTTTTTTTTATATATATATGATCAACCCCGCCCCCACAGCGACATGTTACATGTTCATTTGCATCGATGGAATGAGTTCACAGAACCGCATCTTTCTTCAAGGGGGTGGGCGAAAATACGAAACTTATATACTCACCTAAAAAGAGCGTGATTGTACCGGGAATACTACAGACGAATCCTAAAGTGGCGTAATTCGCGCTGAATCTATCAACCATCTCAGGAAGGAGAACGCCGAATGATTTGGGGATGCCAGCCCAAATATTGATCACGAATTTGGAGAGTAGGATAGCGTAACCCCACTTCCAGTTAGAGATGGGGACATCGTTGCTTTGCGATTGATCCATTGATATTACCTGCGAACATAAACATATATTGTTTGCAACATAATCTTTCTTCACTGGTGATTAATGATCGTAGTGGTAATGATCTTGAGGGTGATGCTGCTCGATCCCGCTGTTGCTCATAATGGTATAAACAGAAATAAAAGGATACAGATCAATATCAACCATATTTCACCACCGAGTTAGATCTAAAAAATACTCAAAGAGCTTTACAATATACTGTCTGTAAAAAGTGGGTTCACACAAATGTGCTAAAATAATGATTTATATGATGATCCTACTCAACTGTTTTTAAACTCGCAATGTACTAACTGTCTTTTCAATTTCTTGCCTTTTTTATCTGGTGAATATGATAACACTCCCTGTACCACTCATGTTAAAGGAGAATGAAACTCTTGGAGCAAGTTAGCTTTTGTGAAAGCAGAAAAATCAAAGAATAAGATCAACAAAAGTTTGAGTAAAATAGGACTAGCAATAGAAGAGTTATGAGCATTTGAATGTCGAGATCACTAATGCTATGGAGATCCTCCCATTGGCAATGCGACCAAGATCTATGATGTCACAGATGAACAACTCTCCCCTTTTGGATGCTGAAAATATACCCCAAAACATCTCTTTTTGCTCATTCTAATCATATGACAAACGATTCATCATTGATATAATGTTGTGAAACCTCTGTACTTGTCCTCTCATAAAGAGAACACCTCACCTTGTGATAGACTCTATATAAGTTAAATAAGTACTAAAGTAATGAGGGAGTTGTACGTGTGTGACATCACAGATCTTGGTCGCATTGCCAATGGGAGGATCTACATGGCATTAGTGATCTCAATATTCAAATGCTCATAACTTTCTTATTATTCATTTAATCTTCCTCAAACTTTCAACAATATGTTTCTTTGATTTTCCTCTTTGATATGGATTCGGCTGGTTTCAAGGGTTTCATTCTCCTTTAACAACAAGGTGAATACCAAAATTCCTTGCTTATCAGAAATAGAAAACCCGTTGCAATTTGACTAGACTTACAAAGTTAAGGTCTCAGATTTGTACACTTGAATATTCGTAGCCTCCTTCGAAACATTTATGAAATAGGATTATAAAATGCATGTACTACTATTGAACGAAACGTTTTTAGATGAATTGATATTCAATAGTGAATTAGATATTGGCAATTATCACCTTATCCGTCGAGACAGAAATGGACATGGAGGTGGAGTTGCTGTTTATATCCATAACTCGTTATCTTTTGAACACTCTAAACAACGCTGATTACAATGTGAATCGCACAGCAGTTGTTTAAACATTCTAAACAAGTGTTTAAAATCTTAAACAACAAAGTTTAAATTAAAATATCTAATTATCAATAATTTAAGCATGGTTATTTAAGATTTTAAACCCTTGCTTAAACAACTACCGTGCAATTCACATAGTAAACATAGTGAAGAAATTGATTATGAAGTACAGAACTCATTAAAAAAATCGTTAATGATACGTCCAAAGTTTTCAAACCCAATTATTTTTAGTACCTGCATGGCATCGGCCGCCAAACTGCCATCCTGATATATTCCAGCATTATGATAACTATTTATCTTATCTTGACCGTTTTAACAAGTGCAATCAAAATTATGTTATAACGGGTGATACTAACTGACATCTTAAAGTCTACATTATCGACCGACACTAAACGTTTACATGAAATTCACAATTTATATTCTTCAGAACAAATTAATAGAAGCGACTACACAAGGGTCACGCGCAATTCAATGTCTCTTATAGATCATATGACTACTAATTCACTTGACAATATAAATAAATATGGCGTGATTCACATTGGAATCAGTGACCACTTAATGAGATGGAAATCAAAACATGAAGACGCTTCTAAAATTATTAACTACAGAAAACTATCTGTTATTGATCTGGAAGCACTAGCGTACCTACGGGGGGGGCAGAGGGGGCAGTCTGCCCCCCCCCCTGACGAGCCACAACCCATGCAAAGGACGTATCCCTGCCCCCCCCCCCCCCCCCCCTGACGAGCTTGAAGCTCTTTTTTTTTTTTGCTTGTCAAATTTTTTGGCGGACGGTTTGCCCCCCTGTGGAAAATCCTAGGTACGCCACTGTCTGGAAGCGGACTAAAATTAGTTAACCAGTCTTGGCATGATATACTTTATTATGATAATATAAATGAAGCATATCAAATGGGAATAGCTTTTAATGTCAGTTGTTGACCACTGTATGTCCATCAGACGTAAGAGAATACGGAGTAAAAATGTCTCCCTGGATGAACTCAGATATACTTAAATTGATTCGAGAAAGAGAGAAATTTAAGAAAAAGGCCTGGAAAATAAAGATGAATTCTAGATTAGAGAATATAGAAAGGTAAGGAATAAAATCACGTACGAAATTAGGTAAGCAAAGAAAACATAATGATTATAATGATCAAATAACACAAATAAAACTAAATGTTGGAAATATATGGACTGTTATGATATCGTTATTAAGAAAACCAGCTCTGTTTTTTAAAACCAACAAAGAACAGATATTTGAGCGAAG
Source organism: Lytechinus pictus (assembly GCF_037042905.1). Taxonomy (NCBI): domain Eukaryota; kingdom Metazoa; phylum Echinodermata; class Echinoidea; order Temnopleuroida; family Toxopneustidae; genus Lytechinus; species Lytechinus pictus. The sequence goes on from NC_087261.1 coordinate 27,474,733, forward strand.
TGATAGTTTTAATAATTGGTTTTTTCAAATATTGGGGCTGATTTAGTATCCAAGATTTCTATTTCTTTTAGAATAGTGCCGGAACAATGTAACTTGGATTCATCTTTTTATTTTACAGCAGTAACGGAAGAGGATGTTTCAAAAGATTAAATTATAAAAAAAAACTTCTTCTGGTATAGATGTATTATTGATCAAATACTAAAATTATTGGCACTGGTCATACTTCCATCACTTACTTATTTGATCAATGAATCACTTCTAGATATTACGTACGTTCCCACATAAATATGATTAATACAAGATAGCAAAAGTTATTCCAGTGTATGTCAGGTAAGAAATTTATTGAATATAATTCCTTTGATTAGACTCATGTTCTGAGTTTATAAAGATAGCTCATGTGTTGTGAATATTTAAACCTAGGTAAAAATGTACATGTGTTAGGAATATCCATCACATCCCTATCAGGTGGATGACATATTTTGTACAAGTGTTTTAAATAGTTATATACAATACAGTTCTCTTTAATAAATAGATTTGTGCAAGTGCACAGGAAGTGTCTTTTGTTATAAAGAATGTATTGCTTTATGCACTCATCTGTTATTGAAATTCTTTGAATTACTTTAAAGAAATTTTACAGTTAGTCCTAGTAAGGGTAAGGTTTATTAGGAGGTTATTTTCAGTAATTCAGGGATAACCACCTAAGCTAGAATAGACCACAGATGTTAGTACAGGCAGTCGAAGTTAAAACTGAGGGACTACATCGGTGACGAGATAACTAAGGACCCCATCTGCGGCCAGGTTCTCCACCGACATGATTCGTCAAAATCCATGTCATCATTGGGGGCTCGATCTCGTCCTCTAATTCGTTGAAGCCACATCTCTCTGATCGGGTACATGTTGTTTTTCACCTATCCGAAGCACCATTTTGCCACATTAAGGGCTCCAAAAGGCAAGATATTTTAATAGTCAAGCTTCGGATAAGGGTGGGATACCTTCGACAGGCTCTTGCGGGACTATGTTTTAAGGTGCCCAAATGTAATTGCTTGCGACATGCAGAGCAATGCCTCCTCTAACTTTTCCAAGAGGTTTCATTAACATAAAATTTGCTTTAATATGTAAAAAGCGCCTTTTGCCCTCATATCCATATATGTAATATACACTTTTCTAACGCGACGCTATACATGCATTTATGCGTGCTGGTCACACCAACAAAGGGGAGGCAAGACCGATTGAGTCTATTGTACTCTTTTGAAAGGCAAGCCAGCGAGCGCATTGTAGTCGGTATCACTAGTGAACTAGTGACGGAGGTTGCTTTTTTGGTGTCATTTTATCGCAATATCGGGGAATACATTTTGGGTATTTTTCCTATATCTAAGCAAGTTAAGACATAGATACTCTCATAAAGCATATCAATGTTCTCGTTAATAATATCCTCTTTCGTGTAGAATGCTGATATTTTGCATGAATTGTTGATATTAATGACAAAACAGAAAAATATCAATGCACATGCAATTTTTTGCCTAATAACATGAAAATTTTGGCATGAATTCTTATATTTATCAAAAAATATTAACCGGACTGTCCAGAAAACGATTGCAATCGATTTATACTATCTAAATCATTGTGAAATGCGTATTTATTTAATATTTTTCATTTGTTTGTGCGAAAATATGAAAATAATTGATTTTCATGAAAAATCCAAGATGGCCGACAAAAATGGGGTCCTCTGGGCCTTCCGTACAGGATATGACCCGGCGCGCAGCAGCACAGTTTCTTGACCACTGATATCATGCCAACATGTTGGGACCATCCAACCTTATGTACCCAATCAGCCGAATAAACTCCGCCAGCCCCCGGACTAATACGGGGGCAGTATTCATTGACCTGAAAAATACCTTTTCCACTTTGGATGTTAAAATTAGATAGATAAGATTGGGGTTTCAGAAGATGCTTTGCACTTTACAACCGGAATGTATCGACAATATTACATCAAATGTCTCAAGTATAGAGTATGGAATTCCACAGAGTCACTTGGGCCCATTTTCTTTACATTATACATAAACGATATTACTAAACATATAAAATATTGTAAACTGCATCTTTACGCAGACGACGGTTATTAATTTTCCTGGAAAAGATATCAATGAAATAGAATACTACATAAAACTCGATCTATATAACATACATATATAACTGGCTATGCCACAACAAACCAAGCCTTAATGTTGATAAAACGAATTCTATGCTTTTCGGAACTAATACTATGTTATCAAAATGTGCAAAGATATATGTTGAAATATGTGATAAAACCCATTGAGCAATCTAACTCTGTTAAATATTTAGGCATGTATCTCGATCCAAAATTAAAGTGGGATACCCATATTGAAGAACTGTGTAAGAAAACTAACAAGCTTTTTAAATTATATTCAACAGGTCTAAGTCATTTTGTAACCGAAAGTTATTTAAAATTATTGTATAATTCAATTATTCTTCGCCTATTTGACTACGCCCATAATGTCAATGAATCCACAAATAAGAAATATTACCGAACGTCTTTAAAAAAATCAGAACAGAGCTGGCCGTATTATTTTGAATATTAAACCGCAAAATCAAATATCTAATAGAGAAATACACCAACGACTCAATGATGGTCATTACAATCACGAAGAAATATTCATGTATATAAAATGGTATTCATATCATTGAAGGCGGTCTGGCTCCATTATATTTAGCAGATTCATTTCAATATTGTAATTGCTCATAATTTAAGATCCGTAGGTAATGTAAATAATACAAACCAAAAACAGAAAAATACCGTAGAATGTTTGTGTGTAGAGGTTCACGACTATATAATGACTTACCTTTAGATATGAAATTTATTACACATTTTACAACATTTATTACTTCTCTGAGCTCTATGATTTCAAATTATATTGATCTCTGAGCTACGCGTTGTTTTGACGGGGGTGTAATATATGCGTGTAGCTATAACTCATTATCTTATATTTGGTTTTATGTCCCGTTTTCATTACTTTATATTTTGTTTTATGTAGTTCTTGTCTGCGTGTTTAAGATGTTTAAAGTACAGTTTATGTTATCATAAATTATGTTCTGGACCCCTAGGCAGAACAGAGTGGTGAACATTACCAATCTGAGTTGGCAATCCAGCCATTCATATATACCCAGTTTTGTATTTTATTTTGTAATCATACCTCATGTAACATTTGTTTGTATTTTACATTATTATGAATGGAAATAAATACAACACAATACAATACAGTACTGCAAACGAAGTTCTGTAAAGCAAACGCTTTTTCCTTCTTGGGAGGTAGATATTACTGATAAAAGTAGGATACCCGATAGTGGTCAAAATGTATCAAGGAAACGGGTGAATAATTAAAAATATCACTAAAAAACTAAGGGAAAAAATCATCCTCACTTATAAAAGGAGTACACCAAAGATAACATTAAACCTTAGAATATTGGATAGAGGGGATATGCCTTCCTTTGTATAGCAAGAGAGCTTTGAACTATATAATTTCTATTATTATCTAATTGGATAGAGGGGATATGCCCTCCTTTGTATAGCAAGAGAGCTTTGAACTATATAATTTCTATTATTATCTAATTGGATAGAGGGGATATGCCTTCCTTTGTATAGCAAGAGAGCTTTGAACTATATCATTTATGTCTATTTCGAGGGGGGTACTAAAGGTGAAGAGCAATATTTTGATATTAGAGCGATGGGCCGAATCGAAAATGATTCGGCCCATGAGTTGAATTATCCCCCCGCAAAAAAAAAGTTGACTTTAGACAAACGTAAAGACATAACCTGGTCCAGAGGTGATGCCCTTATTTTAGATGAGTGGGCAAATTGCAAATATGAAAGAACCGCACTGATTGGTTCCCGGTCAGTATTTCAAACAGAGCGCGCATCCAACGATGATCTTGATTGGTCTTTTGTATTTAGCGATTGATCATTGCAAACCTTCGTGTTACGGAGTCCTGATTAAACGGCACTTTCCTACTCTTCTATCTTTCCCTTTCCCTCTTTCCTTTCTGAGTGGGCAAATTGCAAATATGAAAGAACCGCACTGATTGGTTCCCGGTCAGTATTTCAAACAGAGCGCGCATCCAACGATGATCTTGATTGGTCTTTTGTATTTAGCGATTGATCATTGCAAACCTTCGTGTTACGGAGTCCTGATTAAACGGCACTTTCCTACTCTTCTATCTTTCCCTTTCCCTCTTTCCTTTCTCTCACCCCCCCCCCCCCCCCCCCCACTTACGCCTATATTTCGGTTCCTTCTGCAGGTCCCTAAAACGCTTTAAATGCAATTGAATTTTGTTCACATCATTTTAAAAACACATCAAAAAGATCAAGTTTACAAATCAATACAAATGACAAAATACATCATTCATCATGCATAACATTGTAAAAGAGATAGCGAAGATGAAGTGTGGAGGATGCAAGGGATAAACAATAAGCAACAATAGCCAAATTTACCCCCACGCTAAAATCTAATACAAAATAACATATTGCAAACATAAATCTAACATGAACCTACAATACCCATGATAACATAAACATAACAAATGTAAACACATGAAAGACAATCAATTAAAAATAAAGTTATTCATACTTAAGTAGATACACAGCAAAAACTGTGGTGTTAACCGATGACATAGAGGACCACACCAAATCATTTACACAGGTGTTAAATTGACAGTGTTAGTTTTACACCTATAGGTGTTATTACAACACCTTTGGTTGTTACATTTGCATTATTTGATGTTATGTTCAATCTCTATAGGGTGTAATTTTAACACCTCAGGGTGTGGTCCTATATTAACACCAACTGCACTCTAAAAATACGAAAATCTGCGAAGAGCTAATGACTGCACTTCGGAGTGATGATTTTTTTTCTCGTTCAAATTTGAACTAGACAAGTCAGCACTCCGACGTGCAGTCACTATACACGCTCTTTAAGAGCTAAATTAGCTCTTCGTAGACATGGTAGATCTTCGTTTTTAGAGTGTGGTGTCAGTTTTAACACCATAATTTTAACAGTGTACACTTTATATTTTCTCCTGAAAGAACGAGTAGTTAAGCTTTTTTTTTAGGTCATCTGGCATGAGATTTCAAGACTGCGGGCATTTAACACTGACTATTGTTCTTGAAAAAGTATAATGATAAAAAGGTACATACATTTTATTGACATTTCTTGTGTTAAATTTGTTTAGGTTGATATGATATTCAATGAATTCATCAAAATAATTTGGAATTACTTCCAAAACATGAAAGATGCTAGTTGTAATTTATTTATATAATTAATATTCAATACTTTTCAATTTTAAAAATAAAGGTTGACGTATGTGCTAAATAATTTTAAAGCTAAATTTTGATTGGCATTAGTAATTACTAGTATTGCACGTATTTTTTTAAATAAAGCAATTTATGTAATGATTGAGATGAACAGCTGCCCTAGGCCTATACAATATTAAAAAACATATAGGAAGTGATAAAATCAAACAATTGTACAATTCGATTTAAATCCTCAGCTGTAGAGTGCATTTCAAACTTCCATGACTGCAATGAATCTTGATATCTCTGTACTCGCTAAATATGCACTTTAAATAAATAATGGTATATTCTATAGAGTAGAATCAGTTCATACATACTGTCGTGCAAGCTACATTATGTGTGTGGCTGTTTTCTTGATTCAAAACACTGTTTAATTCAATTCATTTATTTCCATATTCAAATTGTACAATATAAAAACATGATAAAAATACAAAGAAGAGTTAATTAAAAATTAAGTTAGTTAGTACAAAAATATCACACAGCTGGGCAAACTTGAAGTTAGAATTCTCACCAGTTGCACTTGAAATTTTGTGGTAAATATTGCTCCTGGCTTCTCTTCTGTAATCTTCACTGTCAGTAGTTCATAGTCACTTTCATAAACTTATACACAGAAAGAAAAAAAATCTGGATAAAAAAAATGGTGGAAGGAGATTCAAAACACCCCGCGATGATGACGATGTCGAAATTGAAGGCATATCCGTGTACCATTTCTCGATATCGTTTGATGATTGTACTGTGCATTGAATAACGGCTCGAACAGTACAAGGCCGAATCGACAGCCATTACAAATAGAGTTTTCAATATTTCCATACCTCACTAAACCCAGGGACAACTCCCTACTGACTCTATTCAGGGTATTTTGTTAGTAAACACTGTGTGAGCTCTACTTATGACCCGAAACTCTAGTCTAACGACCAGGGAGTTGTGAGGAGACGACGATAGTTCCTGTTTCACCTGTTTGGCACAGGGACACAAAACGCTTTCAAGAACATAGAAAATGTAGGGCCTATTTTCAAGTGTCTTTCATGACGACGGCTACTACTACTAATACTTCTACTCACTAGCGTACCTACGGGAGGGGGGGGGGGCAGAGGGGGCAGACTGCCCACCCTGATGAGTCACAACCCATGCAAGGGACATATCCCTGCCCTTTTTTTTTTTTTTTTTGCTTGTCAAATTTTTTGGCGGACGAGATCCTTTATTTGTGATTGAAGATCTTTTTTTTTTTGCTTGTCAATTTAAATCATTTATTTGTGGTTGAAGATCTTTTTTTTTGCTTCTTAATTTTTTTGGCGGACGAATTTGCCCCCCTGTGGAAAATCCTAGGTACGCCACTGCTACTACTACTACTACTACTACTACTACTACTACTACTTCTACTGCATGTTGCTACTACTACTTCTAATGCTACTACTTCTACTGCTACCATGACATGGAAATGATTGGATTACATAAAGAAATGCCAAAATATTACAACCTTTGGTGTTTAAATGGTGTACATTAAAATAGTGTTTGCCACTGTTACTCAGCCAGAGCGTTTTAAGAATATTTGTAAAAGTTACTATTCAGTGCGTCTCAGAAAAAAGGAAAACGTTATTCAGTGTGAATTTTTTGCCATCATAATCATCAATCTACTTCATGAGATGTACATCAATGAAAAGATATGTTCCACCGGCCCTCCTACATAAAGCCCATCTCAACGTTCATATTGCACGCATGACTGAGTTAGAACAATGGACAGTGGTGCTAGCAAATACCCATTTGCACATTCAAGCAAATTACGATTTTGAGGGATTTTTTTTTATTGCTGTCTATTCTGGAAAAAAAAGTTCACAACTTAAATATCCATATGAGACCTTATGCGTTAAATATCACTTCCGCAGGGTCGAGAAGAAGTTGCATGAAAATATGCTTGATTTCTACAAACTCGACGGATCATTGAAAACAAGCATATCTAGGGGCGTAGCTACGGAGTGGGGTGAAACACATCCCCCAGATATTTGGTGTGCTTCCCAGGTGCCCCCCCCCCCTCTGAAAAATAGATCTACCGGAAAAAAAATATCCTTTTTCAGAATCGAATATCGACAAGTTTCATGTCGCGCCTAGCTAGAATGATCATCATTTTCATATGATTGGAAAATGTCCTTCGAATGTCCCGGTCCTAGGATTAACAATGCAAAAAACATTAGCTCGCGCATCGCGCTCGCATCATTTATTAAGTGCAATCCATGCATATCCACTACACAACCTTCCTATATACAGTGCTTAAAATTGTGCTTAAAGGGATGGTCCAGGCTGAAGATATTTATATCTCAATAAATACAATAAAATTCACAGAGCAAAATGCTGAAAATTTGATCAAAATCGGATAACAAATAACAAAGTTATTGAATTTTAAAGATTTGCATTATTCCGGTGAAACAGTTCTATGCATGTCTTCAGTGGCGTACCGTGGGTCACGGCATTGGGGGGGGGGGGGCACCAGCAAAAGTTTTGAGTCACCTGGTGAGCGCGCCAAACGCGCTCAGTTGCTAGGTATGCTGACCTAATAGAAACATTTAAGGACAATGTCATTAAACGGATATGTATGTCACTGATCACATAATGCGAGCGCGAAGCGCGAGCTGAAATTTTTTTTATATTCAGACCTAAAAAGGGACATTATAAGCAAATTTTTGTAATCATGATTCCTGTCTCGCTAAACAAACAACGCGAGCGTGAAGCGCGAGCTGAAATTTTTGTATATATTGACCCCCAAACGGACTATATTTTAGGAATCTTTTAAGAGTATACATATCTCACCATAGTAATCTAATGCGAGTGTCAAGCGCTTGCTGATTTTGTTAGAATTATATGCATCCAAACACATAAAGCACTTGTAGTCATTGTAATCATGATTAACATGCGCACCTCACTAATAAAATATTGCGAGCGCGAAGCGCGAGCTGAAAATTTAGGAAATTCAGACCTGAAGAGGGACATTTTAAGGCTTGTTTGTAGGAATTCACGTAGACCATGCGTATTTCACTAACCAAGTGATGCGAGCGCAAGCTGAGATTTTTGATATTCAGATCAGAAAAAAGGACATTTTAAGGACTGATTTTAGGAATTCATGAAGAGCAGACATATCTCACTAATCCACTAATGCGAACGTAAGCACGGACGGGAAATGATTTATATTAAGACCTTAAAATGATATGTCACTATATAAAACAATAATAATTTGAAGTGCAAGGAAATATATTTGGTGTATATTAACTTGAAAACGGGAGGTTTCAGTACAACAGGATTACATATCTCGTTAAACAGACAATGCGATCATCAGGAACAATGAAGACACAGGCCCTGAGCAAATTATGTTTCATAAAGTTATATTTTATTTTTATGTAATATAACATAACATAATCATGATATAATATAACATAACTAACAATAATTTCTTCCTTCCCACTACGTTTCTCTCACTTTCTCCCTCTTTTTCTCTTTTTCCCCGTTTTTTTTTTTTTTTTTTTTTGGCCAGCCGATTGGGGGGCACGTGCCCCCCATGCTTCCCGTAGTTACGCCACTGCATGTCTTTATGAATATTTATTAGATGGACTGATGATGTCATATCCCCCACTTGTTCTTTTGCAGTTTATTATATGAAATTAGGTTTATCCAAAAAAAATCGACCAAGAACTAAAACAATTGGATTGACAACTGATTAAGTGCATGACTTATTTACTGCCGCAACTTATTTCATAATAATGGAGACACATCATTTACACATGTATGAAAAAATGAAACATGTATGATTTCATGTACTAACATAAGAAAAAGGAAAGTTTTCTTATGTTATTACACAAAATCATATTTTTTTCATTATTTCATACTTATGTGAATAATATGTCTCCCCTATAATGAAATAAGTTGCAGCAATAAATATCTAATGCACTAAATCAGTTGTCAATCCAATTTGTATAGTTCTTGACGGAAAAATTTGAATAAATCTAATTTCATATAATAAAATACAAAAGAACAAGTGGGGATGTGACATCATCAGCCCACCTAATGAATATTCATGATGACTGTTTTCACAAAATATTGCTAAACTTTAAAATTCAATAAATTTGTTATTTGTTATCCGATTTTGCTGAAATTTTCGGCATTTTGCTCAGTGAATTCTACTCTATTTATTAAGCTATAAATACTTTCAGCCCAGACCATCCCTTTAATGACGAGCGAGAAGCCCAAACCGTACCGGCCAGCCTAGCCAGCCCGAACGCCCACGTGATAAAACCTAGTGTAGAAGAAGTGTATGGTACCATGTGTGTGTGTGTGTGCGTGTGTGGCGATGTGTGTATTTATAGTGTTTATAGTAAGTCAATCATGTACCTGGTTTAACTTTGTTCATCGATTTATTTTTAAATAATGTATTTTTGCAAAATTTTCAAAATAGATCTGGAAATAACCTTGATAGTTTATTCGTTTCCATTATACTACGATTGAATCTGATTCAATATTTATGTGTGTTATTGTATCAATGCATATGGAATGTACTTTGGTGTTTTGTTTGTTTTGGCGGGGTTTTTTTAGGAGGTATTTTTTGCCAGCAATGGAAGTAAAGCTTGTTAATTTTTGTATACAGATAAGAAAACAATTATGGCAGAGGTGTCAACGCATTCGATTGCTACCCAGTTGTAGTATGGCTTCTAACTCAAACCTAATGGCTTTAATAACAAAGATTGATATGATGGTCGTGCTTTCTATATTTGTATTCGAATCATTCCAAGGAATTTCATTCCCGCCGAGTACAATTGACTATACCTGGGTCAAGATAAGGACGATTCTTCGGTGTTTTCTCTCTCATTTATTTATTTGAATTACCGAAGTAAATTGATCCTTACTTCAATACCAGCAAAATTTCTTAAACTGGTTTTTGTGATGTACAAAAATGTAGGTCAGTAAGTTGTATGTGTTTTTCTCGAATAATCATTCTGACGACATCTAATCATCTTCCCGATCTGATCAATCCCCGCCCTGGTTTCCCGCTTATCCACTTCTCTCTCCTGTCCTGTTTATTCGGATTACTTTAATTAAACTAGTTTACCTTTAACAACCTCGCACAATCTCTCACCACACACGCGCGCTCTCTCTCTCTCTCTCTATGAAACCCAGTCTTGCAATTTGACAATCGGGACTCACTTGTCGATTAATTAGCAAATGGGGACGTGTATTTGCAGTCCCGTATAATCAAACATTTGAATTAAATCCACTATTACTGGGCTCAGTTTCGGACATACGCGAGCATATCATGGGGATTGCTTCCTACCGCACTACATATACATCATGTACATCTTTTTAGTTTAATTGGACGAGTTTAATTAGACGAATAGAAACATTTTGCAAATCATGAGTTAACGATGAAACGGTTTGAAAACGAGAAGAGGAATTGATCGGCACTTGAACCGGGGACGTCCCCAGTTGATAGGTATTTAAACGTCTAAGAACATTTCCTCAGAAGCAGGTCATTACAAATTCACACAAATACACATACTCCTTATCACTTTGATTCATACCTCTGCCTTGGTATTTCCAAAATGTAGATTCTGCTCGCAAAATGTTACCACACACGCACAATCCCGCCCCCTCGCGCACATCACACACAAACCCTCACACACACACACACTCCTTATCACTTTGACTCACATCCCTGTCTTTGTATTGCTATCATTCTGTTCGCAATTTTTTTCACCACACACACACACCCTTGCCCTTTAGCACATCAGCGCACACACACACACACACTCGCAGGCTCACACACCCTCTCCTTATCCTCCGGTCTTTGTATTCCATTATCTCGTTTTCTGCTCACTTCCCACTAAGTTAAATATCTCTCTCTACATCCCCCTCTCTGTCACCCACCCACCAACGCACACACACAAGCACAACTCATCCTCTCTCTCGTTATATATCCACCTTCTCTCCCTTCCACCCAGTGTCATACACGCATCACATAAATCTGAAATGCAGTAAACAAAGTTTTTAAAGAAACAATCTAAAACGTCTAATATCTTTATTATTCTAGCAGCTGTTTCTCCTCTTTATTCCTAAGCAAAAAATAATTTTGCGCAAAAATGACATGAAAATTAGGGCAACATGTTACTGTATACCAAGCATTATAATCACCAATAGATCCTATTCAACTCAACTGAAGGCATATAATAATTTATAATTCTAGAATTGCAACCCTAATAAGACAGTTTCTTATGCATGTTGAAAAACAAAATTAATCTGAAATGAAGAAAATATACAACCCATTTCTACACATACACACACAATAATAATATTTCTTTTTCTTATTTTTGCAAGTTATTCATCATACTAAGCATGGGGCTGAATTGATTGATATAAAACATAATGTAATCAAATAATAATTGGTCATCCCTACACCTCGACATAAAGCTTGCTATATTTCATCCAAATCAACACTAACTACAGAGTACAAAATAAAACTGACATTATCTTTATTTTTATCATCACCTACAGCACGATGGACATTCTTTTAAAAGAAATCAAAGTGTAAATAAAAACAAGGCTTGCATGATAACATGTCTCCATTAAAGATTCAATCCTTGCTAACATTTCTCATTAGTTATTCCTTTAAACAGATTGTCCGATATTACTGTCATTGAAATACAAGTTCTACACCTATTCATCTACACTATGATTCAAGATAGTCTTATTCATTGAATCTAAAGACATGGAGAAGGAGTCCCCAGTTTTCTACATGTCTTTAATTCATTAATTTGCTATAGACATTGCAAACTCTACTCGGAAGTCAAGTCCCCAGTTGACATTCTTCACATCGCTTGCAACTCATACAGCATGTTTAACACAATGTACTGACAAAACTTTCAAAAAGAAGTACTCACTAGAGCTCACAAAAATCATTTTAAACTCTGCATTTATACTCTATATGAGAAGGCTCACTACTAGTTTCAGTTTCTACTCTACATTAACGGTATCACCAGAAAAATAAAAACCATGTCAAATGCTGGACAGGTCCAAGTGGGTATATTGAAGACGCCTCATGTGAAAAAGAAGAGCTTTGATTTTGGTTGTCCAAATGTCCCCACTTTTGGAAACCAATATCAAAGAGTTTCTTATCACTGTCTTTTCACTTGCTCTGAAAGGATACTGTATCGCATCGTAGTCAGAAATATACCGGAGATAATTGTCCCCAGATTCTCCGATAAATTTCTAGAATACTTTCAGAGTGTACGCGCAATGCAATTTGAACAGATTTACCACAAAGTAAGCTTGTCCCCAGTTTAACTTTCCAAGGGTAAATCAAATCTAGATCAAATCATTTTCAGAGGTGGTGTCTCAACAATGAAGATGAATCCATTTCAAGAGCAATCAGCACCTCAGCTGAAATCAAGTCCCCAGTATGATTTCAAAATCGGTGCTGATTACATATTGTACATATTTAAATTCCTTGTTAACAGGATAATTGGCAAGTAGATTGTTTCACTAACTGCAAATACAAATAAAATCTACAAGCTATAGGTTTGTACTACATGACAGCATTCATGAATAGTCTTCTGGGTTTTTTTAACTGACATACAATAACAAATAACATCTTAAAATCTAAGTAAGTACTTTGTTTCTTTTTTTTTTTTTTAATAATTGTTGGTTTCACTTAGTTTCATACCAAGTGTCATAGTTAAACACTTTGTTTTAACCTTTTACTTTTTGCACATGGGTATATGCTTCCTGTAGATAAAAAATAACACCGGCACTTCATAGAAAATTATAGCAGAATGTGTGCAACACCCATTAATAGTTTGCTTCAGCATGCTTCAGCAAATGTAAATAATGCACTTGTGTGTATGTATACAAAACATAGTATATAGTATGACAATAAACATAAGTTCAAATGCATCTTATGCAGAGATATGGATAGCATATCCTTCGATGTAACAAGTAATGTTTTTTCATGATGTAAGCACAGGAAGAGTGACCGGTACGACACAACAACAAAACGAAAAAAAAAAAAAAAAACATATCTAGAACAAAAGCAAATATGACCAATACAATAATTCTGAAATCGAGTGCATTTTTTATAACTGGAAGATAAGATTTTTTTTTCAATTATCTCCACACATTATTTTTTACAAGATAAAACTGGTATTCACATGTGCATAGATCTGTGTCATAACCAGTAAAAAAGTCAACAGAATTTTGAATTAAATGTTATAGAAAATTATACCATAGTTATTGTTTCAAATAACTGATTTCCTCTTTCATAGAATAAGAATCATTTCATTCATTCAAGAGAGAATATTTACTGGCAGCTGATATGTCATAGAGTTTTCATAACACCATGTTCATATGCAAACATTTGTGTATTTTAAATTCCATTCAAAATTGTAACATTTCAGCCATGATAATTCTTTGTCATATAATGAAAAGCCGTTTATGAAACAATTTGCAAAACACAAAACATATACACATTAAACTTTGAGAAATATGAAACATTTTACTCTTTTAAGACCAATATATACATAGAAAAAGCATGATTTTTTTGAAATCATATACATTTACATACAATGAAATGAAGTTTGAAAGACAAATAAATGATATTCTTTTATTACCCTTAAACACTTCTGAATATCAATATTCTTTATAGAGTACATTTCATTAATATTTGTCACCAGGAATGGCAAATGTATAATGTTCTCTCTGTGGGTAATTAATGAAATATAACAAAAAATAAAGATAATTGAGAATGGTTAATTTATAAATGATACATCATTTCTTTGAAAACTCACAATAGTACAGATCAAATTGTTTATGCTTTTTATCATACTCCTCTCTCTCTCTCTCTCTTTCTCTCTTATTTTGATTTCAGTTATTTTGAAAAAAGCATATTTTACATATGAACATATGGTGTAAATCACACATAAATGCGGAAGAAACAATGTAAATTATAATATACATTAATCTCGCCAAACATGTCCATAGGCAATCAATCTTTCCATCACAATGGAAGTTAGTTGGAGATTCTAAGATTATAATGGCTCTCGTCTAAGATACTTTTATTAGGTTTACAGCTGTTATAAAGTGTGATTCAAGTAATATAAAACAAACAGAAATGCTTGATTGTTAACGAGTGTTTTTTGTAGGATTCTCAGAGTCCATATACCTAGGGCTTCCATCCGCGACTTGAATTCTTGTGTGTGGACGCCTTTTTGTTTTTAGCCATAGATGCAGCCGTGGGTGACGACAAGTCCGATCGTGGGGAGTACGTTGTCCGCTTGTACGTTGGCATAGTGACGGTGCGCTCTTCCTCTGTCACAGTACGCACTGTAACCTCACCCCTCGTGCCACCCTTGGGGCTGGAGCGGCTGTCATAGCCGACAGTCGTGTTGCGTCCGGTTATTTTCTTCTGGGTCGAGTAGCCGCCGGTTGGGGATGGCGAGCGCATTGTGGTTCTCTCACCTAATAAAATATAACAAATCAAATGGATTAAATTATCAAGCATCACCTTTTTTCCCTCAAATTCATTTTTTTTTTACTTAAAGCCTTTACCCGAGTATTTCAAGAAAAAGTTATTTTCACTGACTGTTGTGAAAAGCTACTAAAATCACCGCATCTGATTGGCTCAAAACAAAGGAATTGGGGAAAGTCCCAGACCATTTGCTTTATGAAACTCCCAAATTTGCCAATCCTCAAGTTGCTCAGAGAGAGAGAGAGAGACATAATCTCATTCTAAGATGTCTACTTATGGAATATGGAAGCAATTGAATTCTCTTATCTCATATTTCAAAAAAAAATCTTTAGGGAATTTGAATGTATAAAATCACCTCAAATATTTTGGCTCGTCGGATGAATATCATAGTATAGGGAAGGATAAGGATTTTATGCATGCATTATACTTGGAATCATTCCCTACCCATTTCTTTCCAAAACATTTGCTCTAGGTAATTTGAACTCCTTCCATTTTTTTTTGCCAAATGATATGCACAGGCTGACACAGCAAAGGAGAAAACCATCCTCATTTTCTATAGACTATATCGTTTCATGCAAGGCATTCATAGTTTACAATGGTCTGTATTCTAAATAAAGAGACAAGTCACATCAAGGTTTTGATTCAATTTAAACAGCACATAATCCAAACATCTCGTCTATTTTTGAAAAGAACGAGTGTTGCTTTTTGCACATCAACAAAAGTCTGAGCTGCATCTTTGTGCAAGAATCCCCTCACCATCTTTTCTCTTCATTCATTTTTTTTATTTTTAAACACACAAAACAATGGATAATATGGGAAAATCCACCATGAGAGACGCTGAGCAGGATTCCTACTCAGCTTCTTTTCTCTTCCTACTCAGCGTCTTTTCTCTTCAATTCTTCTATCTATAAATACAAAACAATGGATACTATGGGAAAATCCACCATGAGAGACGCTGAGCACGATTCCTACTCAGCGTCTTTTCTCTTCCTACTCAGCATCTTTTCTCTTCAATTCTTCTATCTTTAAATACAAAACAATGGATAATATGGGAAAATCCACCATGAGAGACGCTGAGCAGGATTCCTACTCAGCGTCTTTTCTCTTCAATTCTTCTATCTTTAAATACAAAACAATGGATAATATGGGAAAATCCACCATGAGAGACGCTGAGCAGGATTCCTAATCAGCGTCTTTTTTCTTCAATTTTTCTCCTTCATCTACATACACAAAACAATGGGTAATATGGTAATTCCAGTGTAAAAGACGCTTCATGGGTTCTGCTATTAAAAAAAGATGTGGCACAGACTGTTTGTAAGGTGACAAATTTATGGTAATTCCCGTAGGAACTTGGCAGGACAGCTTTTTGCTGTTTTGCAAGTCAATACTCGTCACACGCTGGATTTTTATCAGAGCAAAACTGACTCAAAAGGCATGTACAAACATGTCCGATTCATACACACTTGCATATACATGTATGACAAAAAATGAACATAACAAATGAAATCATCACTGCACTAGAATCTAACACGTCCACATAATGTACATGTATGAGAGAATAGCTAAAATGGACACATACATCAATCATTAGAATGTGAAAGTTCTACTTTTTGAAAATACAAACAGAATGTACAATATTACATGTAGAGTAAGGGTAGTGCTGCATATACATGTATGTATATATGCATCTCACATTCCAAACACATGTATGAGGCAAGGGCAGAAATCTCTCCCCAAAGGTAGGGGGGACCAGGGGCTGGAAAATCACCCAAAATCAACCGAAAAGTAAGGTCATCTCGTCAAAAATACATGTTTTATTTCGATTTTGAATGATGTATTTCTTTCCATCATAAAAGACCACAAATAGTAGGGGAGACATTTGATATTGTGTCCCCCTACTATTTTGGGTAGGGGGATTTCCACCCATGGGGTGCATGTTATTTCTTATACATGTTAATAAATAAATGGTAATATAATAATTACACAATGTACATGTAGACACTGAGAGAATGAGATTGAAAAGACTAATGTGTAATTGTATGTTCTATCAGGCACGTTCTTACCATTCTGTATAGCATTTATTGTGTTCACCATTCGCAAGGTGTGAGTGCTTAAGTTATCATTTTTTTGTCTTATCAAATAACTTCTATCAGTACAAATAAAACGAAATTTGCCCTCATCAGGATGGTTTGAATAATATAATTGCAAAAAAAGGCAAACAGCTGCTTAGCTAAAAAGCTTTGACAATCAAAAAGCTTAACAATATACATGTAAACTACCTCATGCAAATAACTATGATTATAAGATGCCAAAATCACAGCAATTTATTTTATTTCTTTTTCTAGTGGAGCAGAAGTTAAGGGTCGGGAAAAAAGCACCAAAAAAGAGGCTCATCTCTATCTTTGCAAGTTATTCTCCTTTAATACTGATATAAAAAAAGGCGAGGGATGAAACATAATTTCTCTACAGGTACTTTGAAATAAAATGAGGAATAAACAAAAGGAAATGGGTATAAAAAGCATACATAATGGCTGCATTCCAGTATAAATAGAAACTGAGATTTCTAAACAGATTTCTAGAGGGGAATAAAGATGCCATACAAATGAACTCAATATAAACTTACTGGTGAACAAAAGAGAACATATTTGCAAAAATGGTGAGGGAGAGAATAAGAGAAAAGTGAAACAAATTAAGCAAAATGAAGTCGCTGCTTGAGTGGGAGAAATAAAATGAGTTGTATCTGTTAAATCACTGAAATAAGCAAGAAGCAAATGATGTGCAAAAGTGTATGTGACATGAAAGAAAGATTTCTAGAATGGACTCCATATTTTAAATGTAGATGCTTAAAAATTGAAATGAATAATTCAATACTGCCTCCTTCCATGCTTACTGCTACTACTAACAATTCATATACTTCTGCTACTACTACTACTACTACTACTACATGTACTACTACTACTACTACTGCTACTACTAGTACTACTACTACTACTACTTCTGCTACTACAACAACTACTACTATTACTACTATTACTACTTCTTATACTACTCCTCCTCTTCAACCCTAAATCCTAAATGAATATTGATCTTCGGTGAAATATTCTATATACTGATAAGAAACAAGTATATATAAAAAAAGGAAATTTAATTACAACAACCAGAATAATTAATTGAAAAAATATTTGAGGAAATAGAAATAATGAATAAAATGAATATATATTTTAAAAATAAGGAATGTTATCTATAAATACATGAATGAATAAAAAACAAAATCATAATGATTATAATAACGCTTCTAATCAAACATACACCTGAATCAAGGATTGACTGAGGATGTTTATAAAATTAAAACCCATTTCAAAGTAATTACAGAATACTTTACGCAATACATGTAGATATATGTTTGCATCACAAGAAACTGATTACATGTAGGCCTACATACATGTATGTGCATTTGTAATATTGGACACACCTCCCCTATGGTAGATTAATGTAAACTCCCTAAATCATGGCAAACAATCTGCAGCTACATGTACATGTGTATGGCAAGCCATTCACATACATTCAAAATCTCACGTGAAATTAAGAGTAGTTGTAGAAAGTTTGCATGGTTTTATCATTAAAATGAAATATGTGGAGAATGCATTTGTGGCTTCTTATCACAATTGCAAAATAATCACAATAAAAAATGTTTATGCATGGATTTATCATTATATAATAACAATGAGTTGTGGTCTCCTATTATAGCAATTGCAAAATAACTGCAGAAAATAAAATATATTAAACTGCAAATGAAAAAGTGAGGACAGAACAGGAAGCTTGGGCTTGGTTTAGCATGATTCATATTTACCTTTTTTAATTTTTTTAACTACAAGTGCAAAGTGTGAAAAATAATTGTTGAAATGTGAACAAAAAGAAATGATAGAAAAAAATAAAACATTGAGAAGATGAACAAGTTAAAGTAATTTGTATGACACTAAGAGCAAACGTATTTCATTTTCGAAGCAAATTTTCTAATATGTTGAAAGAAATAATATTTCATATTGACTTCTACTTCTTGTGTATATTCACAAAGCACTGTGCTCAAAACTTAATAATGGATCTTGAACAAAATCAAACTGTTGCTATAAAGGTTATCCAACAGGATCGTCTACTGCATGTGTACTATTTATGTATCTACATCTTGGATCGAGTGCTTGATCAGGAGATGAAATTCTTTAATTTTTTAATCCGTTTTTAAGAGCTAGCATTCAATTGATGCATCGTTATCATGAAAATATTAGAATAAGTATTACATCTTCCTCCACCTGATGGGAAAGCTATAAAATGACCAGATATGAGGGCCCTGTAAAACAAAACTCGGCGATTGATTGTAAGATTCATTTTTAGATAGAATTGATTAGATCATTGTGTACAATCAATCCTACATTTCAGTTGTACCTTACAATTGCCAAGTTTTGTGTTATTGGGCCAAGAACGAGGTTGATCAGTTACCCATCCGTAAATAAAAGAGTTGAATTGAGTGAAAATGGTAGCTACAGAAAATTATGATAGAGAGGGTGAGACATAATAAGTACTATGATGACTTTAAGATTTTAAAGGAGGTTTAGCATGATTGAGCTTTGATAGAAGTATTTCTGACTTAAAATCTATCTAGCACTAGATTTGATTCTATAAATGAAGGTTATTCTACCTGGTGAGAGCTCCTTGGTCGTGGTTTTCTTGGTGTAAAGCGTTCCATCTGGTCGTGCCTCGCGCGTAGTGGTAACACTTCCGTTAGTTCCAGTGCGCGTGGTGGTAGTGCGGCGTGGCGTTCCGGTGGAAGATCTGGGTGAAGCTCCCTGCTGCCATGGTCGCGAGATGTTACGCTTTTCACGGATCTACGGGTGGAAAAAAAATAATGAGTCATACAAAGATCCTATGCTCAATACAATTTGCTTTCATACATTGCAAGCGAACAGGACATGCACATATTTGGCACAGAGCTTGTAGCCGTTTTATGACTTTTCAGTTTCATGATAATTTCAATAGAATGAGAGTAACTGTACTGTACATATAGTTGGATCTTGAGTCAGTGCATGTTTAACACTTTTCAACACCAACATCAACTGTACTTAAACGTCAGGGGCATCAAGGGTAGAGGGGATAGGGCTCTTCTGCCCCCCCCCTTCCTTGCAAGGAAAGAGTGCTCACCCCTCCCCCATCGAATCTTCACTTGCCAGAAATGTCCTATCTTACTGACCTTGATAAGCGGTTGGGAGTAGCTTCGGGAGCTTGTGCTACCCTGGCTGGACTCCGAAGGTGATCTGGAGCGTGGTCTCCTCATGAAAGGGGTCATGGACTGGCTCACGCCGTGGGCTAGCACAAACTTCTCTCTCAGCTCGATGTTGGTCCTTCCCTTAGCTGTGAATGTTAAGAGATGAGAAAAATGTTGTCATCCCCTACTGGCTACCGAGTTATTTTCTTTCCCCTGGGGTTTAATAATGTGGGGACCTTTATATTTCAGCAGTCATCGGGTTAAAAAACGATGGATTTAAAGCCAACTTGGTAAAAGAGTTTTCAGAGATGCCAAGTTCAGATACCAGCCATGCATGAGATTTTCCGTGATTCAGCGTGACATTTGGGGATAGGCTGTGATACATGCATGAGAAAGATATTTCAGGGGATGAGCAAGGGTCTCTAATGCAGGAGTCTTGTGCATAATGGGTGAGACTTAGCATGTCTGAGTATTCCCCATTCTCTGAATGCTGAAAAGGACAATTCAGGTCAAGCCCTTCCTGCTTGATTTTCATATCAAATTTTAGACCAAATCAACATTTTGAGAGCATATCATTACCATTTTTTATCATTGTTATTATTATCATTAGTATTATCGTTTTCACCATTACTACTACTCACCTCTGCAAGGGTCATTCTTGACCAGGAACTCGTCCAGAGCCATCCATCCTCCTCCTACCCGCACCATGACAGTGCTACGGAGGATGCGGACAAGACGCATCTGCTGCGAGTCTCCAAACTAAAAAAAGGCAAGTAATAAGGGAGAGGTTAAAAATGATAATGGGGTTCATGTATGCATAGTCTGTTTTTGCATAGCAAGCTCATTCTCTGAAAGACAGCAAGAATGTACTTGTTGAAATGTTGAGTGTGGGTAGTCCTTTTCAGGACCAAACATGAGCCTACAAAAAGAATATCTGGTGTACGGCGAAGCATTGGACTAATGGGATAAAAACCATTTACACTTTTCCTGTTGAAGTACAGTACATGTATTTCATTCAAGCATCTGACAATGACCTTAAACTTCAAAATGCAAACTTCGTCTTAAGGCAGTATTATTTTGTGTGAGAATTGATATGCATACATCAATTTACTAATTTCACTCTTCGAAGGGGAAAAAAAAATCAGAACTTTGAGTGAGAAGATCAAACACTCAATTCACTCGGGTATGTGACACATGCCAAACAAATATTCATAAGTTTTTTTCTTACTCACCTTGTACTTGCTCTCTCCAATTCTAAGAACTTTGAACTTCTTTTGGCAGGTACATTGGGAGACTTGCTTTCGCACCTGTGATAAGTCAATGAAAAAACAGAATAACTTCCAAGCCATTGTCCCATAAATGTAAAGAAATGATGTTGCAAAAATCATTATCCTTATAATTTTTGTTTAAATTTAAGGGTGTACGTATGTAAGATAAGGTGTGAAAACTGTTTGCTGCTGACTGAACAACTATAAAACTTCAACCCATTATTATTATTATTATTATTACCATTATTATTATCATTATTATTATTAATATTATTATTAATGTTGCTGCTGTTGTTGTTATCATTGGTATTCTTACCCCCCCTCTTAATGCTTTTTTTTCTTCATACCTCATCTTCGATCTTCTCAGCATCACTGATAGGTTTGCCAGATGATTTCTCAGGCCAGAGGGCTGCAATGAACTCCTTGTAGTCGATGAAGCCATCGTTGTCCCGATCAAATTTGTCAGCTACCGCGTTCATCTCGAGTTGGTTGGTTGGGAATTCTAAAAGGGAGCATGGAAAATACCACATATATGAAAATGCTGCTATGTATATACTCATCGTAATGTTATCATAAATGTGACTGACTGACTTAGGTGCATAGGACGGTGTGTCCCTTCGCTCTCCTAAGGGTGATCCTTTTCCATTCAGTTCTACCCTGGGCTAGGTCTTCAGCATCCAGTAGAGGGAGACCCACATCACGTCTGACTTGGTCCCTCCATCTGGAAGGGGACATCCTGGTGGTTTTCCTCTTTTCAAAGTCATCATACATGTAACTGTAATTTCTTTCTATACAGTGTATTTCTTCTTACATTTCTTTTTATAGTTAAATCAATGTTGATAATTTTTTTTTTTTTAGATTACACATCCTCATCCTAGTTCAAAATTTCTAAATTATTCAGCCCACGTGGATAAAAGGGACACATTTTGACAAAACTGATGAAGAGCAAAAGACATGTTAGCCCTTCTTTTACACAAGACTTGTTCTAATATCCAATAAAATGTTATTTTTCTGACATGTTTTCAGAGCAAGAGGTGCGTGTGGTGTTAAATTGGATCCATAGTAGGAGCATGATAAATTTCTCTTGATACCTTGAGTTTTGGGTTTGAAAATCCCATAACAACAATCCTACATGTATCTATGAGTTAGCTTTACTTACATACATCTGTGCAGTTACATGTATACCTTCACTTCTGCGCACGCAATATTCTATCATAAGTTAAGGATTGTTCATCAATGCAATTCCTTTCATACACATGTTCCTGCATTTTCTGTGGACCTCATTACAAAACTAAGTTAGTACACTGAGGGTCTCAGACCCAGCTACTTCACTTCCTTCCATGTGTTTCTGCGACTGCAAACCTTTTTTGCACAAGCACGGCAGTACTATACAAAAGGGATGTATTCCAATGGAAGAAGGAAGAAAAAATTCCCAATTTTCAATACTCACTGGAGTTGATGATGCCATCACTGAATTCCATACGAGACAGCTTGCCGTCCCGGTCCAGGTCAAGCTTGCGGAAGAAGTCCATGACGCGGGCCTTCTTGTGGTTCATCCACTGCAAGTAGCGTGTGCGCCACTCGTCAAAGTTGAAGTTGCGCAGCTTCTGGAGCTGGGATTGACAGCACAAGGGGAAACAATGGTTAGTTCTGATAATCCACTGGCATAACCTACATGTAACATTTCAGATGATATTTTGAAAAAAAACCTGTGATCTTGAGTAAGCAATATTACTATTAACGAATTCATCAATTATCCTTGTACAGCAATCATCCAAACTTGGAAGCATCACATGCTGATTGTTTATAACATTGAAGATTAATATGAGAAACTACATGTACATGTATGCGCTGAAAGTGCATGATGGATGTGTGTTTTCAACAAGATTAAATGTTTTGCTTGAATCAAATGAACTGCACAGTACAATAGAAAGGGGATTACTAAGAAAATAAGCAGCAAGCATTTAGGACTGGTTCCACTAACCTGTGCCTGCCTATCGAGGGCATCCTTTAGCTTACGTCTCCTGTCCATGGCAACCAGCCACACCTGCTTCCATTTGTTGTGCAGTGCCGCCACACGTGGGTTGCGCGAGTCGGCTCCCGGGCTTGGGTCACGGCTACGAGGGCGGCTGCCCTTTCCACGGCGTGATCGGTCCAGCTGAGGAAGTTGGGACGGGCTGTCCTGAGACCGACGTCGCTTGTGGGATTTGGTAAGACGGTCGATGTCAGGTTGCTTCTGGGCCATGGAGTCCTCAAAGTCCTACGATACGGCAGACGATACAGGGAGAGGAATATATATTTATTGAAATGAATGGTGTATGTCATAACGACCACTTCAGAATGAAATGTCTCCACTTCTTGACAAAATATCAACACCGCTAGAAAAAATGTCAAATCACGTTTGTCACTATCAACACCATTATCTTCACTTTTATCAGAAGCTTAGCATCACCCTCATTATCATCCCTGTCACCATCATCGCAATCAGCATAATCATCAACACGACAATCAACATCACCACCACCGCAACGACTATTATAATCACCATCACAACCATCAAAACAATCCTCTTCTATCTCAGCCTTCCTACCTGATGTTCTGCCAAGAGGTTCTGGATGCGGTCCACATCCTCCGGGATGGGTCTCGATTCCCTGTCCTGGAGGACGTTCTCAGACTTGTTGAGCCAATCCATCAGCTTCTCCAGCAGTTCCGCATTCTCCGCGAGATTCTCCAGAGTCTCATCCAGGCGATCCGATTTCTGGTCAGAGAGGGTCATCACCTAATAAAGAGCAGAGAAAGATGACTATGAGCTGGTAGAATATCAGTTTTCCCCGACTAGAAAAAATAGAATTTTCCCTGAATTCTGTGATCGGCTTTGAACCAACTTTCACCACCTGCTTCATGGAGCAGCACAGAGAAGGACTCATAAAGAAATGTGAGAATGTGGTACAAGAAATGGCATAACTTTTAAGTCATGATGAGCTTACCTCTTCCCATCGGGCTTGGAGGACGGTGATCCAGTGCTTGATGACTGGAACAGCTTCTGGGTGGCATTTGGTCAAGATGGTATCGCCCATCACGCAGGCATCGTTCATCCTCAACTCCTGGGCACTGAAGCTATCCCTGAAGTCCTGTAACACACAGAGAATCATAGATAAGATTGAATAAGGATTTCAAACAATGTATTCATGAATTATAAAAGTTCATAAAATATTCTTCTTTTTCTTTTTACTTTTGTATGAGGCAGACGTGTTGAATCAAATCAATCCTGGCAGATGGCTAAGCCACTTGACCAGTGGGTCAGGACAGTTCAGCAATTCTATATATGGTGACAGGACACATAAGGTTAAGAAGTAAACACAGAGGATATTTGGGGAGGATGGACAAAAAGGTAGATTATTTTAGCCACTTGACCAGTGCACCTATTGAGCTGGACAGATCAGAAATTCATTAAGGAAGTTGGAAAACAGATTAGTTTCTGATGTAAAACTGGAGGAAACTGGGTTGGACGTACAAACAGTTAAGCATTTGTCCAGGGCACCCTTTGAGCAGAACTGATTTGTAATTCTGTCAGGGGATAAGGGTTAGAGAACAGAATAGTGAAGAAAAAATGGCAGAAAATAGGGTTTGGTTGTACGAAAAGGTTATTCTATAGAATTGCCCTGTTGATGATCATCACCAATGGGTGAGAATAACCGTACCTTGTGTGCTTCCATCTGTTCCTTGATGGCCTCGGGGTCATCGCTAAGTGGTCCTTGGAACCGAAGGCTTTGCTCTGCATCGGCTAGCCACTCCAGGAGGAGCTGGACAGTGTCGTGGAACTCTTCAGCCTAGAAAGACAGGAAAATAAAGATGAATTACACAAAGCTTCAAACAAAATTATTCATACCGTTAATACTGACTCTATCCTTGGTTGTAGTAATTTCCAAGAATAGATTCCCTGAATACAAGATGGATATTCATTCCTTTTTTACCCTTTCTCTGCAGACTCTTCCCTAATGATCTATTCATCGATTTCCAATCCATTTATACTCACTTTCCTATTCTTTCAATACATTTTTTCTTCTTTGCTTTTCTTTCAATCCACTCTTTCGTTCTCTTGCATAATAGTTTGTCTTGAAATTATATTGGGAATGAGACTTATGTTTTGCTGATGGGGCCTGAAAATAACCCATGACACATAAAAAATCCCCTATGTCTTGTACAAAACAAAACCTTACAAACCTTAACATTGCAAGATTTCAGGGCCTGAATTTTTGGGATGAACCTTACGTTTTGATGACGGGACCTGAAGATAACCAATGACACATCAAAAAGCCCCAATGTGTTGCACAAGACAAAACCTTCCAAACCCTATTAAACATTGCAAGATTTCAGGGCCTGATATCGGGCAAAAGCCTGAAAACTGGCATCTCTGCACATCAATTCTACCCCTTCCCCCTCCTCCAACTTTCCCACCCCTCCGTTTCTATGTCCTCCACCTTTCTCTCTACTCTCACCTCCTTCATGGCGTCTTCCAGCCTCTCCTGCTTGTGTACACTCTGTTCACAGACTGTCTCCCATTTGGTGGCCAGTTCCTGGATCTTCGCTCGGAGATGCGACGTGTCCTCACTTGATTTGTCCATCAGGTCCTTGGCGGACTTGTTGACCGACTTGACGCTGTTCTTCCGGCTTCCGAGGTCTCGCTGGAAACCCTGTAAAATTAACATCGACATAAAGTTTATACATTCTAACCAAGCATGTGCTTTGAACATGTAAAGCAAGAACATGTATTTCCCATGCAGCTGATATAACAATAATAATGATAATGACTGGATTTTTATAGAGCCTTTTCCAGAGGGTAAAAAGTACTGTTTGCTAACAAATCAATATTCATTACGCACATGTAGGTGTGTTTTCAGATACATTTTTAATACGTCAAGTGGACTAATGTGAGGTTATACTGATATATTATTCTGTGTCTCCTTCTTCTTGAAGATAATCGCTGATGAAAGATTGATTTTATTTGAAAAAGTGACTTGATGAATTTTTTTATTCTTCATATTCTAGGGGGCCGTAACACAAAGCTTAGCAATCAATCGTAGCACATTTTCTACGATTTATTGCATAGACTACAATGTACAATCAATCGTGAAAATCAAGTTGCAATTAATCGCTAACCTCTGTGTTACCGGGATCCAGGATATCGATAAATAACTTCACAAAATAAATATGACAGAAGATTTGTCAGAACTCTTACCTTGTGGGCTTCCATGAGATTCATGACGGTGTCGATGTCACCATGGACAGGTGTCTCGTCTGAAAGCGTCGGTTCAACCTGATAGAGCCATTCCAGGAGTGCTTGAAGAGCATCCTTGAACTGCCCACTATATAGGAGAGCTTCCTCAAGCTTCCTTTGCCTACATGGAAAGGACAAAAATTCTAAATAATTTGTTCCCCAAATGATTTTCAACAGCCCAGCTATAAATTGGCAATTCAAAAGTGTGGTACAGTACACCAAAGCCACTCTTAAGAATAATATTAAAAAGGTGATTCTCGTCCCTTCCCGAGTGTGAGCTGAACCTGGTAGAGCAATGCCAGGAGGGCCTGAAGAGCTTACCATATGAGAGAGCTTCCTCAAGCTTCATGGGCCCATTTCATAAAGAACTACATGTATGTTAACATTACCTTTGGCATTTACTATGGTAACAGGCCTCAGCAGCCAATCACAATCAAGGTTTCCTTGGTAATTAGAGTAATGGTAAAACAGTTGTTTGTCTGTGGGAAGCAGGCCCTAGCTGCCCCATCAAGGGATAAGATATTCAAAGTCATTCAATTGTCAAAAGATTTCAACTCTGGACATGCAAAAGTCACTAATTGGCACCATATACAAATATAAGTATTAAAAAAAAGCTGAAATTTCTTGGGGCAACCTAGATCAATCAAGGTGGATTGTTTAAAGGAGAAATCATTTCTCACCTGTCAACAGACTTGCCGCAGACAAGGTCCCACTTGTCTTTGAGATCAGTCAGCATGGCATTGATGACCTTGGTGTCGGCAGGGTTACTCTTATCTCTCAACGATCGTCCAGAGCGGACAATGTTGTCATAGAGCGGTTGCTTAGCTCCGAGGGAACGTTGGAAGTCCTATATGTTGAAGAGATAGTGGGAAAGATTTGAATAAGTAATGTACCATAAAATTTAAGAAGAATGTTATGATAACATGGTCCACTCTATAAGATTGAACTTAAAATTCATAATATATCAAAATAGAGAAGAAATGATCGGGCAGACCATTCTTGTTTGTCGCAGTTTTTCTTTGGGCAGTACATGTGACCAAGCAGAACCTTGTCATTTCATTATCATTTTGTTGATTCCAGGGGGTCACAGCAATATATTTTTGGGGTGAATAATGGGGCACCTTCAGTAAAGTCTGAAGAACTCTCATCATACTCTCCAGATATGTTGTAATTGAGCTTACCTTGTGCCTTCTGAGCTGAGCTTTGAGAGTCTCTGGATCGCTACCGATTGACTTGTCCTGTTCTAGCTGAGCTTGGGAGTCCTCTAGCCAACCAAAGAGCTTGCCATACTGTTCATCAAACTGAGTGAGCAAAACAGAGAGAGAGAGAAAAAAAATCAATGTTTAAAGTCCCAAAGGGCAATGGTAAATGTACCTGCAAAGGCCACACAATCCTACCTGTATCAAGTATTTTGTCTAAATAATGCACACTTTTCATTACAAGTGAATCCTCTGGAAGTGTACTTATGTACAAGAATTCCACTCAGCCTTCCATTCAGGCATACATGTAATTGCATCTCTACCTACATAAAGTGATTCCTACAAATTTATCTAACACTATTGAAAACCAACATGGCACATTTTAAAAGCTGATAAATCATTTTAGGTTCAATCAACTCACCAGAATGACACTTCAGTAGTGCAGAATCTTAGGAAACATAACTGAATTCAAAATTTGACACATTTTAAGTGTCATACACCAAGTTCTTAAATCCCATTTCTCACCTGTTTGGCCCGTTTGAAGCCAGAGTCTAGCTGGCGGGTCCTGTCGTTGCATCGTGACTGGACCTTCTCCCATCGGTTCTGGACACTGATCAAGAGGTTCTTGATGAGGATCACGTCCTGCTTCTGGCTGAAGTACTTCAGCTGGGTTCCGGCCCGGTCCAGATCGCGCATCGTTTCCTTGTGGGCCTGGATGTCCATAAGGAATTCCTAAAAGAAAACGATAGACATTCATTTTTATCTCTGAAGTGTCTTGATCAGTACCGTAGGCAGGAACAAACGGTTCATGGAGGCAAGGGACTAGTCTGACCATTCAGACTTGTCCCTTACCAACATGATCAATGAGGGGGTCTGGGAAGGGTTCAATCGATATTCCTTGATTTTTTTTTGTTATTTTTTTTTGGGGGGGGAAGGGGAGAAGGCTGATAATGAATAAGACAGACAAGGCTTGTCCAATAAACCATCCTACAAGTCCTTAAGGAAAATGCTCTGACAACCTATATACCACAGAGCAGTGGACACATTTTTCCCCTATGCTTACTGGAGCCAGGTAGTCCCTCTATAAAGGCTAAAGGAATTACAGAATTCAGTAGTCAACAGGTTAAGGTACATGTACCTAAATATTAAGGCACGGGTCTCATTGCATGGAAATTATCGTTAAGGTAGCTACACCTAATGGTACTGTACATGCAACTACCATGGTAACAATGCTCTACAAGCAATCAAAACCAAAGATTTAATGGAAGTAACCACTGGATGGCAATGTTAAAGGTTTATGCAAGGAGGCCCGGAGGTTTGATGCTGTGAGGCCCTTACCTTGTGCTCAGCGATCTGCTGGTTGATGGTGTCAAGGACGGTGCTGGGCGGTTTGCTGTTGTTCATGGTCTTCTCTGCAGTGGTCAGCCAGGAGATGAAGGCTTGGAGAGCATCGTGGAAGTTCTGAGCCTGGGTCAGGGCCTCCTCCAACTTGCGCTGTACGGATGTAGGAAGTCATATTTTGATCAATGATACAATAAAAAGGCATGATATCTCAGTGAAAATGGGTTGATGGTGCACCTACATTAGTAGAGTGGAGATCTCAAAATCGAGCTAGCCAGATTAAAACCAAAGTGATGCTCGAAGATCCTTTTGCTCTCTTACGCTCTTAACATTTGCTAAAGTACAAGTAACCCACTGCATTGCAGTGAACTTTTGCATTCCTATACATTGTAGATACATGTACATATGAAGCCTTTCTCTTTTTCCCTCTCCCTATTTCTCTCTTTCTCTAACTTCCCCATATCTTTCTCATCCCCAATTTTCAGTTGCCATCTCTCTTCTCTCTCTCTCTCTTTTTTTTCTCTCTTTCCATCTATTTCCCGTCTTTCCCTTCCCCCTCTCTTTCTCCCTCACTTTCTCTGACATGCAACGTACATGTAGTCTCTCTTTTGCTCTTTTGCTATCTCTCCCTCTCTCTGAAATAAAAAAAAATAAAATGCCCTCTCAACGTATTCAAGTACCTTCCTATCTGCCGACTTCTGATTGGCTGCGTCCCACTGTGTCTGGAGGGTTCTCAGGGTGTGGCCGACCCCGCCCTCTCTATCGGCCTCCGGTCCGGACTGTCGTCTCAGCTGCTGTCCAGCCTGCATCAGGGAGTCGTAGGCGAGCTTCTCCCTGTCCATCTGCTTCATCAGGTCCTAGTGGAAGATTTGTTTAAATGACAAATGTTCATTATTTCCCTGAAGAACATCATACATTTAGATTGTCTTTAAAACCAGCTTAATGTATATCTACAGCAACTATTTTAGAAAATCTACATGATAAAACCTGCAAGTGCAGGTTCTACAATGAGCAGTTAATACATGTACATGTACATGTACATGTACATGTAATATCCAAAGCACTGTCCAAAATAGGTTGTTAAAGATTCTAGCTACAAGTACATGTATTCATTATGTACAATGTACATGTAGGTACCGTCTTACTGCGTCCATAAAGTCGTGGTAGTATGAAGCATTCAGTCTGAATTTAAGTTGCCACAAATGATGTAACATTAAGGCATACATGTAGATTTTACATTAAGTTTGCAATATTGATCCATAAATTGCCATCATTTACTGCATCTTCACCATCATCCTACTCCTCCTCCTCCCCCTCATCATCATCATTACCACCGTCATCATCATCATCACATTTCTTAAAGTTTTCTTACATTGTGTCTGTCAAGTTGTTCCCTGGCGGTTTCAGGCAAGCCTCCTACCGGCTGGGTGGATGAGAGCTGACCGTTGATGTCATGGAGCCAGCGAAGAAGACGTGTCGCCTCTTCTGCAAAGTTTTTGGTCTAAAAGAGATGGAGGATTGATGGATGTGAGTTGTACGGTTATTTAAAGGACCAAGAAAAAAGTGACTCCTCACCTTATATCAGTATGGGTTGAAAAATAAAACAATTGCAAATTATGCGGAAAAAAAATGAACATTTAACAATTTTCAAAGAAAATACTCAACATTGTTAATATATCATCATAAAAATTATACATGGGAAATTGCTTGAAGTTATGAGAAGCATAAGCAACTGCTTTGCTTACCTCATCATCATCAACATCATCAACGTCATCATCAACATCATCATCATCATCATTATCACCATCATCATCACCATCATCATCATCATCATCACCATCATCACCATCATCAACACCATCATCACCATCATCACCAACAATCTCCTTTTCCTCCTTACCATCATCAATCATCACCATCATCATTGCAACCACCACCATCATCACTAACCTCATCATTATCACCAACACAATCACCACTACCATCTTCATCACCATCATCACCAACAATCTCATTTTCCTCCTTACCTCTCCCAAGGCTCCCTCCAGCTCTCTCTGCCTGTCCTCAGTCATCCTATTGAGGTTGCGCCACTTGTTGTTGACATCGTCAAGCTTGCTGCGGACCACGTTGGCAACCTGCCTGTTGTCTGCAGACGCTACAAAATTCTGGCCTGCCTGGTTGACAGATTTCACGGTGGATTCGTGAGCGAAAATATCATTTTGAAGCACCTAGAAAAAAAATAAAATCATAAAGTGGTGAATCATATAGACAATTAAAAATAAACGCATGACCAGTTACTACAATAAAACTAGAATGAATATCACAAACTATGAAAATCATACTTCATAGCAGACTATTAACTTCCAAATACAAAGCAACATCCCATACTAATTTGTAAATACCATAGCAAAATATGCAAGTACATGTAGATGCATGCTATAAAATTGTATCAAGGAACATTACAGGAAAGATCCAAGATCAGAGACAATCATTCATGATCTAAATTATAGGATTAGGGTGTGATTTAAAAACAAGGTCTTTAGTTTGGCGCCAGGCATTGACTCTCTGCATCGGAGGAAAAATTACCTTATGCTTAGCTAGGGCAATCTCTGCAGCCTTGGTATCGCCCATCACCGGTCTCTGATCGGCCAAGGCCTTCTCTGTCCGGTTCATCCAGTTCAGGAGTTCATCCAGAGAGCTCTCCAGCTGCCCTAGGGCTAAGAATCCAGCTTCAAGCTTGTGCTGAAATGAAATGATGAATAAATTAATGAAAACTTTCATAAAATGCAGAGAGGTGTACAAAAATTTACTGTATATCTTTATCAAGACTGATCTTACTTGTATACATGGAATGCATAAATAGAATTTTGGTTTTCACTGACATATTTGCTCCGAGCCGCTGAGATTGATGGAGTTCATGTTCATTGATTTTCTTCCGGTCCTGTTAACTCGTTTGAATACATAGTTTTTGGTCATATGGTTTTTCCGGCAATATATCAACATAATATAAAAAAAACATTTTCTCAATATTGAAGAATTTTGATATCAGAATATCGCCCAGCACTATTAAAACCTACCGACACATTTGGTTATAACATACCAATGTTTAGACTAAAAAAGAGAGAGCGTCCTCACCTGTCTATCAAAGGTCTTATCCTGTAGGTTCTTCCACCTCCTGTTCATGTCGCTCATGGGAGCCTGTACCAGCTCCTGGTTCTCCGGGGTACATTTGGTGAGGAGACGGTTTCCGAGCTGGTTGACGGTCTCCAGCTCAAGGTTCTTGCTGCCGAGCTCCTTCTTGAAGGCCTGTGGTAAACATCATAGATGATCAGAGGATATCGGCAAACTTGCAGAAGTTTGAACAAATAATTTATTAAATTCTCTCATTTAACGCAAAATCATGTTCAGATGGAAAGATAAAGAATAAAAGAATATGAAGCCATCAAAATGAATGATATCATTCTTTAACCCGTTGCGGACTGAATGACTTTGCTATAACGCACTTTTTCCAAAGACTCAAGTCCGGATCAGTCTCCAAAGGGCTTGATGTCTACGACTAACTAGAGCCATTTGTGAATAACATGTAATTCAGACTACCTACCTATTGCAAATTTATGATCAATTGCCAGAGTTACGATTGATTTAGATATCTAGAATCAATTGCAATGAAGTGGATATTTCTTGCCACACCACCTAGATGTCCATTACTACATGTACTTACATTGAGGTTGTCCAGCTGCCTCCTCACCGTCTGAGGATCCGATCCCACCGCTGGCATCCTATCCACCTGTTCCTCTGCGTTGGTCATGTAGTCGTTCATCCTGTCAAGACCATCCTGGAACGCCTGAGCTGCTTCATCAGCATCCTCCAGCTTCTGTTGACGGTCCTTGTAGGCATCGTTGAGGTTCTCCCAGGAGTTGTTGAGTTCGTCCACGTTCTTCTGGACCTCGGGCTTGTTGGAGTCGCTGCAATGGTTCATCAGGTCTTGGCCGAGCTGCTTGGTCATGTCAACGTCTTGCTTGACAGCATCGATGTCCTCCTTGATGGCTTGGAGGATATCCTGTTGAAATCAAGACATTTCACATATAAACTTGCTGACCACTGAATACATTGCTGTAATATAATGATCAACACAGGGGCAAACACAAAAGTCACTCATATTCTGTATGATATTAATGTATTAATTTCCTGTGCAATGTACTTGTTTCTTGTACATGTACATGTATAACACATTTCTCCTGCATACTGTAGATGAAACATTCATTGTTTTCTCTCATTTTCCTCCTTCACAACATTCATTCAGACATCATGTCTGAAGACATCATGTAAAACAAACTCTTCCCCTGTACAACACACTTTTCTGTATAACAAACCCTTCTTTAGTATAACTTCTACATCACATCAACTTTCTCCTCCAAAACATTTATTTATCTCCTCCACAACACCTACCTATCTCCGGTACAACAAAGCCAACCCCTATACAACTACTGTTCCTGCAGAACATACGCTCTTCTCACGTTCAGCACGCTTGCTCCAGGAGGACATCCTTCCCTCCCATATCACTACTTCTCCTGCCCAACATACCTGTTGATCCTTGATGGCTGGGATCTCCACCGCAGGAGGTTCCTGGCTCTTGATCTGGTCCTGGAGGTCCTTGATGGTTCCGGACGTCCCGTTCATCTCCTCCCAGAAGGATTCAGCAGACTGAAGTGCTTCCTGGAGGTCACCAGACCGCTTGTTGGCCGTGGTGGTGATGTCGTCCCACTTGTTGCTCAGCTGGTCGAGCTTGTCTTTCAGATCTGCACGAGAAAAGCAACCAATGATTTGTTTCTGGTCAATTTGTCATGTAACCTTGAGCAGAAGGCCAGTTTGTAGTTGGCGCCTCATAGATACATGTAGCTCCTGTACAAAGAAATGCCTCCTCAATACATGCAACTACCTGCCACATGCAACTACTTGGAAATGATAGTATAGAGCTTACAGTATATTTCCAATGATTGATGAACAGGCATAGTCCTACAAGCATCCTTGGACTAAAGTAAAGTAAAATGGATATTACTGACTTGTGAAACATTCCCCTGACCTTGATCTAATCCTGATCTACAAAGGGATATCAGGAAAGCAACACAGAAATTCTGTATGCAATGATGCAGTGTACTTGAAGATTACATGCATAAGCTGAATCACATTTGAAAAAAATAAAACTATTGCAAGGAAATGAAATATTTACCTCTAACGTGTGGATCACTTGGTGAGGAAGATTCCATCATGTCATTACCAGCCTTTCGCATCACCTCTACAACATCCATCTGACTATCAATGTTATCTCTCAAGGCCTGAAATTAAAAAAAAGAGGAATAAAAATCTCAACGGTTGATCGAATTACAAGAAGTTCAATGAACATGAAATTTTGCAACACATACATGTAGGTCTGGTATTGAAACTGTTTCTTTTTGTTGAATAAGAAGTACGATAATTTACTTGATGATTAAAGAATGAAACAGAATACCCAGTGGAGATTTGAATTTATGCCAAACGATACCAAATTGCCACATTTGACAACCCATCGTACACTGTAGCTCTCTCATCTAAAGCATGCTTTAGCTAAGAATATCTTGGTAATATGGGTTTACAATGCACTGTGCAATTGATTCCCTTCGACCTGTACTATCTTGATCTGTTTCCTGAAATCGTCAGAGTCTGCCCCATTTTTTTCTCAAAAAGTTTATTTATCAAGACTAGTTTACAGTGCAAGATCTAAAAGAGGACCCCCACTGTAAAACTGACCTCCTTGTCATTCCTGTAGTTTCTTAATCCGTTTTCTGAAATGGGCATGGTCTACTCTATTTATCCCCCAAAAGGTTTATTCATCAAGACTTGTTTATAGTACGCAGGTCTATCAGAGGACCTAATTCTGCAATTGAATTCCTTGTACCTGTAGTTTCTTGATCTGTTTCCTGAGGTGGTCAGGGTCTCCGGAGACCGGTTCTGGTCTGCTCAGCTTCTCAGCGGTGATGTTCAGCTGCTCCAGGGTCGAGTCAAGATCTTCAACAAACTGGAAACAAGGCAAAGGAAAGAGAATAGAACAGAAGACACTAAATAAAATGGATGCATCAGTACATCTACAGTATGTGCAAGAAAGGTATTGTAGTAAGATGACAGACATTTGTCTCTTAGTAGAAGCAGTCTTCGGCTATAGCAAATCAAAACATTCAAAATAATGCATACTATTCACAAGTTACATGAATCTATACTGTACATTTCTGACCAAACTTTTAATCGTCACAAACAAACTACATAGTAACTGATAGCTACAGTATTCGTTTTGTAGGTGGCAAATAACAATTTAAAGAAAAATATAGGGAAGTATACAGCAATGTCATAAATCCTGATTATCGTAACTATGTACTACTATGGCTATTGCTACTGACTAAGCCAAACAACGACTACTACTACTTCTACTACATGTACATGTACTAATGCTTCCAATACGCTACATGTATTTAACTACAACTACTACTACTAATGCCACTTCTGCTAGTTCTAATACTACAACTACATGTACACTGTACATCTACTGCTACCGATACAACTAAATCTACTATTGCTACAGTGTACTTCTATTACTACTACTACTATATGTACTTCTACTACTACTACAACAAAATACCCACCGAGCTGGTCCTCTGGAGAAGGTCAAACATCTTCTCTCCTCTCTTGTTGACTTCCTCCTTGACGTTCTCATACCGGCGGTTGTCATCGTCGGCCTTGGCCTGGACTCCCTGAGCTCCAGCACCGGGGCTGAGCTTGGCCAGCTCCGGAGCGATGCGGTTCAGCTTGTTCACGTGCTGTTGCTTCTCGGCCACAGTCTGCTTCATGAACTGTACATTGATGCAACCAGAGAATGAAAGGTGATCGGTTTAGAAAGAGCATGACAATCAGGGAGCAACAGCATAGGGTTATGGAACCAGGTGGGTGTTTCATAAAGTTACGCACAACTGGAACATGTTCTTAGGTCATAATTCAATTATACAGGGATATCATTTAGCACGAGAAAGGACCACCAGTCGTGCGTAAAGTCATTCGTATCTAACGAACAGCTTTATGAAACATCCAGCGGGTGCTTAACACATCCTACCCTTGTTCAGTGTACACTGTAATGACTTGTAATCAAACATAGATAACCATCACTGGAAACATGTCTATGCGAAAAATCACAATTTTTCATGATGAAAAGTGACATTTATATGTCTTTTAGGTCAAATAATTGCTTAATCTGATTTACAATTCCCCAATAATCAATTCAAATCATTATCAACAACTTATTTTTCAGAGACAGAAGTCACACAACATTTCTACTTGAGAGGGACGTTAGAAGTTGTCTATATCTAAGGTCAAAGGTCAAAGGACTTGCATTTCAGAGGTAAAAGGTCAAAGGAGCCTCACCCTATTATTGTCCACTTCTTTCCTGATCTCTTCTGCATCCAGACCGGGTGGCTTCAGGTTCTTCAGGTCACCTTCAATCTCGTCCAACCATTTGGTCAGTTCCTCGTGGGACTCGTTGAACTGCAGCGTCTGAGGCAAGGCCTCCTCCAAGACCTCCACGCGGTCCGCGCTCCTCGCTGAAAGGTCATCGAACCTCTCCTTGAGGTCCTTGGCCTGGGCCTCGAGGCGGGCGCGCTGGCGCGGGTCAGACGTCTGCTCAATAAGCTTCTCGGCTGCCCCGAGGGTGTCCTGGATTCGGCTCTGCTTGCCGGTGATTTCTCTGTCAATGCCCTGAAGAAGAAAGCAAGAACAAAAATATTTGTATTGAAAGCAAAGGGACCAAGTTTTGTAACAAATGAAAACTAGACTAAAAAATGTTTTTTTTTAGTTGATTCCTTCTGCAATCAACATGGAAGGCATTGATTTCCATAGTAATAATCTGTAACTACTTTTACAACATTATGCTGCTTCTATTTTTAAGGACAGGACATTCCGCTATCAGGTAATTGAAATGGAAGTTACACCACACAATGAAATGTACATGTACCTTAGCTTTCTTGAGTTGATCCCTCACACCATCTGGATCTACACTGATGGTTTCCCTTGCACTGTTCTGCAGCTGACGGTCAGTGTCGTCCAGCCATTTCAGAAGTCCATCCATGCTCTGTTGAACCTGTACAGTCAGGAAAATTTACAATAAGCAATCATTTTTTTAATCAAAGGAATTTATGTGGAAAAGTGTGATCATTGGATCAACACCATTTCTATTTTGAATTAACAAAAGTTGTATTGAAAATTTGAGTTTGGAATAATAATTGGAAAGATCATTTAAAAACTGCCCACAGAAAGTGATTACGAATTGAAGAAAAAAATTGAATGTATGAAATAACTAATCAGCACTCATTTATCAAAGAAGGAAAATGTATACAATGGAATAAACCAATAGTTTGAAAAGTAAATTGAAATTAAAATAAAAAGACAAATTCTACAATTAAACAGTTATTTAAACACCCCTAATAAGCCAAATTAATAACGAAATTCATTCTCGAGCCAATAAATTTCTACCCCACCTTCTGGGCGCCATCTAGAGCAGCGCTAAGCCTGTACTCAATGTCCTTGGTCCTTGAGGCAAGCTCGTTGAATCGTTGATTGTCATCGTTGAGTTGTTGTCTGATCTCAGCGGCTCCCTGGCCGGGGCTGAGCTCGATGAGGCGCGTACCCTTCTCGTTGAGTTCTTGCAGGATGGGACGATGGCGATCGATCTCATCTTGCAGTTTCTGCGCGGGCAAAGGAGGGTTCAGATAATTGTTATATTTTGACATGCACAAACGGCAGTGAAGGATATGAGATATGGAATATGTTACAATGGGATATTATACCAACCAATTACAAAGATGGCGGGTTTTCTTTGAAGATAAACTACTGTACAGTATAAGGATAAAAAATGTCAACACATCGTCTTTTTTAAAGCTGGTCTGGCTTGCTTACTTTGATAATTGAAAGTTAAAGCTTGTCACGTTGCACCCTTGGCAAATTCAGTTCAATATTGTTTTGCCGAAAAAGCAAATACACTCAAGCAAAAGATATTGAAAGTATTGTGATCCACGTTTAGTACATGAGAACATTATACAAATCCTCTTTCAATAGAGGCTACATTTTGGTCCCCGAGAACACTGTTTCTGGTAGGAGCACACCACAAAAGGGAAATTTTCACAGTGCTAAAGATCATCTGCCAATAAAAGCTTCTGTCCAAGGTTTTACTGTAGTATTGTCAACAGAGTCTCAATAAAGCAATTTCATACGAATATTTCACAAATTACTACAGGGCTCCAAGCCTGGTTTAGGAAATTCTCAAAATTTGTACAGTGTACTGTACCTCTTGCACTGCTTTTTGTGTCTCCACACTAGCCGAGGGGTCAAAGTTCCTCAGATCCAGTTCAGCCTTCCTCAGCCAATCAGCAAACTCGTTCTGTAGGCGGTTGAACTCATTGGCCAATGGTACGGCCTGTTGCAGCTGGCTCAGTTGGTCTTCGCTCTTCTGGAGGATGTTGTCATAGCGATTCTGGATGTTATCGAGCTTCTGCTGCACATCGATGATCTCTTTACCTATTATAATGATAATGATAATAAATAATGATAATAATATTGACGTAATTACATGTATACATGTACAGGTAACTAAAATAATATTGATGAGACCACTACTACTAATATACATGTATCACATTTATAATAATGATAATAATAACGCAGTTCTTGTATAGCGCATATCACATTATGTCATAACGTCCCTATGCGCTTCCAAAGGACTTGGATATTATTACCCTGGCTTTAGCCCCGCAGCCTTTTACAGCGCGGTGGCATTTCAAGGAATAAATTCCTGAAAGGTACCCATTCATCTCACCTTGGTTGAGTGTAGCACAATGTGGATGAATTTCTTGCTGAAGGAAATTACGCTATGGCTGAAATTTGAACCCACAACCCTCTGTTTCAAAGTCAACAGACTAATTCACTGGGCCACAACGCTCCATAATAGATCCACATTTATAACAGGCTTTTAACTTTTTCTGATCGCAAAGGGCTTGAACATTTACAACTGTAGTATACATGTACATGTACATTGTATCCCTGTAATTTCTCACAAGAGTTAAGTGCATTTGGAGACTGCACTGAAGCTCCCAGTGTAAACACCTCTCATCCTTTCATTATTCATCCGAAACACATGGCAATAAAATTTTAGATTTATCATTGAAGTGTCATTGTAAAAAATCTTAATCCTTTTTCCGACAATAAAAATCATAAATCATGTCGAAAATTCCTTCCATAATTAGTTCTTCGCAGAATTAAGCACAAACATGACATTCATCTAAAATCTTACCAGTGCATTGTCTGAGCAGTTCCTGTCCGTCTGAGAGTACTTTCCTAATCTTTGGCTGACGATCTAGGACTGATGCATGCAGAGCCTGCAAACCCAACCAGATCAATATACATGTATTAGTATACAAGCAATAAGTGTGATCTTTTCTAGATACATGTAGCTCTTGAAACATATACTTTAAATGAGTGTATTCTCCACATACTTTCCTCGTCTAATGCTCTGCTGTGTAGTGCTAATCAGAGCACAGGAGAAAATGATATCTTCTCAAACCAAACAAAATAGTTAATATTATCATCTGATTGATACTTGATTCTCAGTAAAATAGTTGTATTACTCACATAAAAACATTTTGATTACCGTAAACAAGTAAGATTTTTTTAAAGCATTAAATTACAAACATAATGCACAAGCAAAACCACAGCAAAAATACGTTTGCACATTTTTTGTGCCTTGTATTTGCCTTATTAGAGTAATACAGATGCAAGTAATCTGAAAAACAAACAACCTTCTCAATTCCGGGTACAACATATAAAAGTATCGCACAACTTATATACTACATGTACCCTGGCACAGATCTTGATTCATGCAATGCATTAAATGTAACATATTCAAATCTACACTAGTATAATACTAAGTATTTGAGAAATAGAACAAATCGATATATGAATTTCTAGATTACAGATGCACATGCAAAGAAACACTGCATACTTTCTCAAAGTAATGATTTAGAATCACTCTACGATAAAAAAGTAATTTATAGTATGCAAATCACAAAATATCTAAAGAATACAATGTACATGCATACTGGCGGGATAAAAATGATTGTTAAACAAATATTTCAACAGCATTCATAATTCATGCAAGAATAAAAAAACAGATGAAATTAAAATGCAGAATGATTAAATGGATGATGACCTGGGTATACACAATAATAATGTCATTATTACAACTTGTTTATAAGACTCCCTATTTTATTTTATTCCGATATCTCATGACGAAATACCTCCGTTTGAGAAGGCTATACCCCAGATCGTTTTCACCAATTCTCTTCTCCAACCACTATAATCCCGAACTGCCCCCAAGCAAGAAATTTAAGTATCAAAACACCTGTTTCTTGACCTCGGTCTGAAGATAACGCGACAGCCCAGCACAGCAGGGGGTCACACACGATGGATTGCAACGTGTCTAAGAGCCTGCTATGGAGTTCCGTGTATACACGCGGTGAATGCATCGTGTGCGCAGCGCTTTAAGGGCAGTCCCTGCATGCAATTGCATAACCTAATTTTTATTCGCTTATTTTCCTTATTTCGAGGTCGATTTTCTTCGTTCGAAATTGAAAAAGGACTAATATTGGATGTCTGAATACAATATGCCTTTGAAAACGTGATTAAATATCGAAGACAATAATTTAATTCCGAAGTTCCTTCTTC
This sequence comes from Lytechinus pictus, assembly GCF_037042905.1. Taxonomy (NCBI): domain Eukaryota; kingdom Metazoa; phylum Echinodermata; class Echinoidea; order Temnopleuroida; family Toxopneustidae; genus Lytechinus; species Lytechinus pictus. Next base: position 27,515,730 of record NC_087261.1, read on the forward strand.
AGGCAGAGAAGTCTTACGTAATAGCACAGCTGTTGTTTATCATTTCGTCCTTGGCTTTACTGGCCAGTGGAGGTGAAATTGAGACAACGGGGATTACCTGGCCAAGATGGGTTTATCGGGGCTTGGAAATGTTCAAATGAGAAATGAGAGTTTCAAACGAAAAATGGGGTCTATTACCGCAGTTTGCGACCCCAACAGCGGTGAAACCCCAAACGGTGTATTTTCGTAATGTATTATTTACTCTTTGTTTTTAATTCCTCTATAGATGCAAATAAATTCTAAGTATTAATTTTGATTGTATGAACTGCATCAGGAATTGGCCATTTACAGTACCATTCATATGCATGTACGTGTACACGCAGGACTTCAGAAATAAAATGTATTTCGTGCATCACTTGTGCATGCACTGTATATTTACCAAACAATAAGCCTGTTCACGGTTGTAAACTGCGCACGAGCAGAAAAAGGTCATATGAGATAAACCATGAAGATGGCTTTCAAATTCACTGACATAGGCATTTGTGATTTGATGATTATTCATGTATTCCTTTCAAAATATTCATTTTATCACATCCAAGCTGAAGAGTAATAAATAGAGCCTTTTAAAATCACTGGTATTTGACAGTAGCCTAAACAATAGTCGAATGTGCCAAAGGCAGACGATAAAACAGATTTCCAAACTTTATCCCTGATGTATCTAGTCACCTGGTCTATACAATGCCTTTTGTTCTTAGAATTTGAATACTCTACCGGTAATACCTTGGTCACATTTGTTCTACGGCGGCCGTACGGCGGCCGTACGGCGAGTCGAAAACAGCAGTTTTAACATTTGTTTGTACCAGCTATACATACGGCCGCCGTAGAGCAAATGTGACCAAGGTATTAAGCTTACGCAACATCTACATTTGAAAATGATAGTGCTTAATGAAAAATGATCCTAATGAAAAATCACAAAGGTCATTTGAGAAAAGTTGATCATGAGCTAACCGTGAACTGGCTTATTGAAAGAACACTGATAATCCTCTCATACACATGTACATGCATGTCTACTACAATTGCTGTTTGGGGAAAATATTCATGTAATAAACATGTACAGGTCCCTCTATTTCTATACTTGAGGTCTGACAGTCATCCATGTATAATTGACAGATCACTCTAACAAATAATTTTTGTCATTTTGCCTCCGACGAAGATTCTGCTAGGATCGAAAGCTTAGGCCCCTTTTTGACTTTCTAAATAATTTTCCTCTATTAAAGAATAATGTAGTCTACACATCTAAAGAACGTTTCCTGAAAGGGTTCAGCACCGACTAAATTGTCGGCTCCAGCAATTCCAGTGAAATCCTAAGTCCTGATTGGCTGAGAAGGGCTGGGGCCCGTCTTACAAGAGTTGCAATTGACCCGATCGATTGCAACTATGGAAAGCCAGCAACGCCAACATCTAAAATGCATGTTTGTTCAAAATATTTTCTAGATGTGATGTATAATCATACATTCATTGTTTTCTTAAAAATTCGGTGTGACTCTCTCTGTTTACAAAGGACGTCATGCAAATTTGTTGTAGAAATAACGATGACATTGATGGATTTCCATATAGTTGAGATTGATCCGATCAGTCGCAACTCTTTGTAAGATGGGGCCCTGGTGGGTGTTTCATAAAGCTGTTCGTAACTTAAGAGCGACTTTAAGAATGACTGGTGATCCCTTCTTGCGGTAAGTGGTATATTAAATCGGCGATGGTTTAGTGCGTAAGAAAGGATCACCAGTCGTTCTTAAAGTCGCTCTTAACTTTATACGAACAGCTTTATGAAACGGCCCCCAGGTCTCCAACTTTTATCATGCTAATTGAGCTCACAATGTAGTCAGTGCTTACAATTCTTGTGAAATGACCCCTCGATGAAGGTTTAATCTACAAATGATATGACTAACACCTGCACCATGCTACATAAAAAATATGATCCATATTTATGATTGATTGTAATATTCTGTACATGATTTGACATGGAGTTACAGATGTGATTGATTGTAACATCAATCATACATTTGTGAAACAGGGCTCGGTGCTTGAAAACAGAACATGAATAAATGGACAAATATGATGATGACCTCTAGATGTAGTAAAAAAAGATGAAATGATTTAATAATCAATTATGGTTTTTAATTTATGATTAGATATGGTATGTTGTGTATTGAGATGCTGAAAGTTGTTTGTACAGTCAAGTAAACATGATCCGTCATTAACAACTAATGAACATACATGTACCTACGGTGAACATGTACATGATCTATTTGCATGAGAAAAAACATGGAATGTATACATGGCACATAACGACACGTTTGCATGTTAGAGAAATGGAACATCAAGTCGTTAGATTATTGAAATTTTAAGCAGCACATAAAAAGGAGACATTATCATGGACCACTTTAACCAATATTAAGTTAATTGGATACACAGATTTTTAGGATATACTGTAACCAACGACCAAAGGATAAATGGGCTATTACAGAAGAGGAAGGATGCTTTAATAATACCAAGACAAAAGAAAGATATATAAAAGTTTCCAAAGAACCCAATGAGAAAGGGAAAGCCCGTTGAACACCCAAGTAGAATAATCAGTAATAAGATGATGCCTGGAATAAATGAATTCCCAGAAAAGACCAGAAGAAAAGGTTTGGGTTGGGAATGAGTACCGTCTGGTTTTCCAACTGCCTCTTGGTGACATCCGGGTGAATCGAGATCGGCTCCGGCCTGCCCAGCTTGCGCTCCATCTCCGTCAGCCACCGCAAGAGGGCGGCCTCGTCCTCGCCGAACACCCGGCTCGTGGCCAGGGCTCGGTTGAGGTCGGCCTTCTTCTGGCGCGCCTTGTCGCGGAGGTTGTCGTAACGGTCCTGGGCCGCATCCAGACGGATCTGAAGCGCATCACGCTCCGGCAGAGACACCATCCGCTGCAGTCTTCGGCCTGCCGACATGGTCTCTCGAACGTCCGGACCGTGGTTTTGGATATCTCTCTCCATGGCCTAATTCATTATTCATTTCATAGTGGGAGGGATGGGAATTGTTAGTAGGGTGGATTTTTTTTTTCTTTTTATAAAGGAACTGTATTAATTGAGAACTGCCACAGACAGATTCGTAACAAGGTGACAAAGGATAGCAGGAAACGTGGTGCTTAACCGACACATAGATCAACATACACATTGGCTTATAAGTCAAGAGAGAGAGGACAGTCAAACATTTCGGCAGAGTACATTAGAAACAGTTGATCCTCTATCTTTCAGAAAGGAAAATGACATCAGAGACCCAAGTACAAAGCTTTTAGGAATTTGAAAATTCTGTAGTAGATGGAGTAATTTCTCTGGATTCTTGAGAAGTGTAGTAGTACAGTGTACATGTACATCAAGAGGGAAACACTAACATCGCATTGTGTTCACTGTATCATGCTGCATGTTTTACATGTTTAAACAACAACAAATCTGAAATCATAATTCAAGCATGCATATTCATATGCATCGGCATTGACACACACAAAAATTATCATGAAATGGGTTAACTTGAAGTTGCACATCGAATATTACTTCTGCATGAACTTCTCAATGGTTTCATGCTAGGAAATACATGAAAAATGATGATGCTATTTGTTATACAAGTACAGAATACGTTTCATCAAAGCAAAATTTGATCATCATCCTTCTTCTTGTGGGACGGGGAAAGGAATTAAGCATTTTTGTTGCAAAACGAATATCATTCATGCAATACGCATATACATGTAGGACGCCTGGGGTTTTCAAAATACATTATCACATAAATATTTCAATAGAAATTAAGCAAGATTATATCGTCCTTCCTTTTCATAAAGAAGAAGAGAAGGGTACTGAATTTTTGACAACTGGATTTTTCATTGAGTATAGACTAACCCTCTTAAATATCATAAGGTTTTTACAATGCATCATCATCACTTTAAAATATTTATAATGGAAAAATACGTTGGCATGAAGCAATATTTTTTTTTTGGGGGGGGTATTGTTTAGTTATGAAATTGCAAAAGTTTTTAATAATAATTATTTACATGACTGAGAAAATGCAACAAAAGCACAATTTTAGGTACTTTTAAACATTGATGGCAGCATTTGACTTTTATTGAATGGATTTTCAAAATAAAAAAACTATCATGTATACTACATGTATCATCACATATATTTAAAAAGTAGTTTGATGACAGTTTCAAAACAGTAATAGAAGACACTGTTGGCATGAAGTAATATTTTTTTGTTAATGTTTCACTTACGGAATTGCAACATGTTTCAATATGCATGACTGAGACAATGCAACAAAAGCAGTTTTAGTTACATTCATACATATGCATTGATTGCAGCTTTTGATTTTATCATATGGATTTAAAAACAACATCCTTACCTGCTGATCCTGAATCTGTTTCTGTATCTGAGCCTTGTCTGTACTGACCGGATCCTGCGAAGCCAGTGTCTTCTCTGTGTCGTCCAGCCACTTGGTGAGCGGGGCGATCTGCTCGTGGAAGTCCTTGGCGGTCTTCTCTGTCTGCTCGAGCTTCTGGCGGCGGTCGCGCACAGCATCGACGAGCGCCCTCCAGCGGCGTTCGAGGTCCGAGAGCTGCTGTTGGATGCGCATGCGATCCTGAGGTTCGGAAACCTTGGAGAGTTGTTCTCCCATCTCCTTCAGGGCATCTACGCTGGGCTCACGGTCGGTGATGAGACGATCAAGCAACTGCAAATAATAGTAACATATGAACGTTTATAGTGCGCCTGAATCCACCATGAATAGATCCACACGGTGCAGTAAAGAGTAGAAATGTAACAAAGATTTTACTGTGATTTTGGTGTATATTTCATCAAACTTGAAAGCAATTCTTTACATGAATTTAACAGCACTCTGTCTTAGCTTAATCACTATACTGGCGAGCTGTTCCATAAATTCAATTTCAAGCCTACATGTATAAGATCAATTTCAAGTTCTTAGAATACACTGTACATGTAGGTTTCGAAGGCATCAGAATTAAATCCTCAAATAAATAAGTGAAATGAACCCCCCCCCCTCCCAACCCCCAATTTATACAGTATTGTTGGATGAACAGATTATTAATAAATAAATTACTCTAATTTTCACAATCAAGAAAAGAAAAATAAGATGAGAAACAGTCACATGTAACAGCATAGGCACTTTCAAGGACCCTTGACACCAAACAGCAATCTTTCACCAACCTGTTGTTCTGCAAGCTGAGCCTTGACCACCTTGTAATCCGAAGATGGGTCCTTCTGCGTTGAGACCAAGTCTTCCGTATCTCCTATCCAGACCAGAAGAGACTGTAGCGCCTCCTGGAACTTGCCACAACGGAGGAGACCTTCGTTCAGCTTGGCCTCCCGGTCAGAGTTCTGCAAAGAAAGGTCATTTGAATTATAATCTTTCACAGTTAATCTAATGATAAAATGGGAGATTGTAGATGCATCTGTATTATTCATGCATGTATAGGAATACTGGCATGTTAAATGAGTAAAGTTAAATTGACTCGGGTCAACTGTGCCAATGATTTGAAGCATTTTGTTGGTTAATTATGACAAATTGGCCCCCTCCGACAATCAGGTAAACAGATTTCAGTTGCTTTTAATAGCTTCATTGGAAAATCCCTGACAAGACTTCAAGAAACCCTTCCCTAAGAACTACCTTTACAATGCATTGTTTCTCCGTACCTTGGCATGGAGTCTGTTCCACCTATCGTTCATGGCCTCCAAATCGGTCTCAAGCTGGTGAGTGTTGACCCTTGGTTCCGCGCTCTGGACCAAACCCTGTCCGACCCTGTTGGCGTCCCTCAACCTCGGAACCAACGGCTCCACAAAGTTCCTCATATAGGTCTTGAACTCCTTCTGCTGCTGCTTGACGGTGTCGACATCGGTGCCGACGGGCTTCTGCTGCATCTGAGCCGATTCAGCCTTGCCCAGGAGTTCATCCACCTCACCCATGGTGTGCTTCAGATCCTGCATGCGCGACGTCGTCCGGTCGATGTCGTCCTGACGCTTGTTGGCGCGCTCGCGCAGCCGCTGCCATCGCTTGTTCAGGTTGTCGAGCTGCTCCCGGAAGCTGTCGGAGTCGGTGAGGTAACCGCGGTCGACGATGTCGCGGAAGGTGCGATCTGCCTTCAGGAGGGTCTTCTTGATGTCTTCCAGGTTTTGTTGATATTTCTAAAAAAGTAAATGCAAGTATATGAATTATTGAATACTGAATTTTGATACCTTCATCCTGGTTTCTGTACATTCATTTACACACTAAATGTACATGTTATTGTTCACAGGAGTAAAGCTGTAATTTCCTGGTTGTTTTTTTTTTTTAAGACAGTGATCGTTAATGAAGACAGATACTGGATACATGTCTGCACATGCAATCATTCTATCATGAATTCACACAGAGAAGTTACATCGCTTCTAACAATGGTACCACTGTTAATCATACAAGATACAAATTCCCTTGTTGACAAGATCAATATGAAATGAGGAACAAAACCCTTCAAGACAATAGTTATCCATTATCATGTACAGTGCAACAGCCTCTACACAATGATTTCAGAGAAAAGATTCTTTTAACATGTAAATACCTCCATCATATTCAAAGCATAGACTCAAATGGTAAATGTATATCAATAAAATTGTATTAGTATATAGAGATATTTTCTTACATCGATTTCATCTGCTTGAGCCGCCAGGGTGTCGAGGTCCCTAGCAACGGGAGCCATCTTGTCCAAGGCATCCTCTGACTCTCCAAGCTGGAAGTTGCAGTCGTTCAGCATAGACTGGAGATTAGAAGGGGGAAAAAATGCATTTTAAATATAACAAAACATGCAGATGCACGTGATCCATGATACAATAATTGAGCATTAATGACGACAATATCAAGGAGTATAAGGAACCACAAAGTACTTGTTCCATGTTGAGCAGTGAATTCGAATGTTTGCGATACAGAGTTGTGTCAAAAGCTTTATATACATGTAGATAAATTTATCAATATACACTACATACATGTACATGTACACAGATTCAACCACACAGAAAACAATACACATTTAGGTAACGAGTGAAATTTGGGAGAAGAAAGGGGATACCCCCTGGGATCATTTATCCATACCATGTCAACTGCTCATTTCTTTCCAAAGCATAATAATCTGAATTGTATTCCTTGATATATTTGATAGTTATGCACAATTCATATGAGGTTGTACTCCGTATTGCTTAATAAATTTGATAGTCATGCACTTCCATTTGAAGTTGTACACTGTCCCTTCACTGCACTTTCATTCTTGACCAATGTCTTGATTGATCTTCTGATTGGAGAGTAACCAGTGGCCAGTGACCTTTAGCAAGTGACCTTTGATATTTGACCCACCTGGAATGAGAGGATCTCCTGGTTTCCAGCTTCCGCCTGACCGTACCGGTCCTTGACCAAACCCTTCAGCTTCTGGTAGCGCTTGACCACTCCGTCCACGTCGTCACCCACCGGGGTGGTGTCGGCTCGAGGGGGCGCTGCAGCCATCAGGCCACTGCTGTTGTCTTGCACCTGGACGATGGTTTGCTCGAGGCTGTCCACCTCATCAGCTAAAGCCTGGAGAGGAAGAAATAGACACAAAGAGAAAGAGAGGGAAATACGGATATAGCGAGAGAGACAGAGAAATAGAAAGACAATAAGAAACAGAAATGGTAAAGTATGTTGCATTTACCCACATCAAGGCAATGACATTAAACTCAGTGGCCCGTATTCTGAAGTCGGGTTTAACTTAAACTCAGGTTTAAAGTTGTGGTTTAAGTATGGATAGCCAATTGTTACATAAATCACTAACGGTAGAGATTTCATATTTCAGCTCATTTGGTTAATAATTGTCTAGGAAGTATAAATAGATGATTATCTTTACCATCGATGAATCAGGAAAGAGCACAGTAAAAATAAGAAACATACAACTTGAAAAAAATTTGAGACTTTTGGCTTCCCATAATTTTAGCACAGAGTTAGACCATGGTCTAAGTTAAACCTGACTTCAGAATACAGGCCAGTAACTTCTATCAAATTGATCAACTACACGTACTTAAAGGTTATTTTCAAGTTAATCCAATGACCGGCGTAAATATACATTACATGTAGTTAACCAGAGAACAGACGGTGTTCTAATGTGATAAACACTAAATAAAAGTGGAATGTTACAATATTCATCCCATTTAGCAGTCTAAAATTTGCAGTTTATCAAAATCAATCACAAACAATTGGAAGGCAGAAGAGCCTTTTCCATAAGTACATGTAATATCCATGCTGCAAATTTCTAACAAAGTGTATGTTAGCCTTTGAAATTGGATGATTGAAGGGGCTTATAAGGGAAGTTAGAAGCAACATCTATAGAGTGCCTGACAATTACCTTTAATTTCTGCAGGTTCTTAGGGTCCAGTTTGCCTGGGGCATCATGAGCCGCTAGCTGCTCCTCAAAGTTGGCCAGTGTGATCTGGGATGTGTTGACAGTGTCCTGGAAGTCATTCAGTCTGTGGTGGAAGTCTTCTAAGACACCAAGCTGAGAATCAAGATCTATGAAAAAAAACAATATGCAACATTTAAATAGTGATTAATACATTACTAAGCATTGCATACATGTACCATTATCCCCAGCTGTACCTTGATCAGACATTGAAGCATTTAATTGGGGAATTCCTTCCAATAAGGTTCCAATTTACTACACCTTGGTGGAGAGTGGCAAATGCAGATAAATGCCTTGCAAATAGACTTGAGTGCAGCAGAGGCATTTGAATTCTGACTTTGTGGTTCAATGTTCTTGGTACATAAAAAAAAGTGTAATGTCTAGTCAAGGCTCTTAATGAGAATCCTTTTTGAATAATATAATTCCATTCCTCCAGTTTTTTTTCATAGGGGGGTTTGGGAAAATAAAATTCTGCATTAAGCGAAGCCATAGACATGAATTTCATTAAGGTACTTATCAACTCCCATCAGTAATCGACACGACTGAACTACATGTCATACTTTCTGTCTACCCATCTTCCTTCAAAATCTCTTCATTCTTACCCTTATGCAGTTCATCCCATCTCTTGTTGGCGTCTCCGACCTGTTCCTCGATGAAGGGGTGGTCGATGTCGGTCCTTGAGATGAGTTCGTCGGCTGAGTTGTTGACTGCTTCATGGTGGTCGCGGTGGTTGTCGATGTCCTCTTGAAGTTGCTACATGTACAAGTGAAAAAAAAAACATAATCTTATTTCATTCTTAAAATAAAATGAGCAGTTTGGACAAGCTCTCTTCCCACCCTACGTTGTAAGATAATTGACTAACACAGAACTAATGTACAATGTAGAACTATCAATAGATCAGTATAGCACAGAATAAAAATATAATGCAGGATTCACAAATATAACCAGAGCCTCTTCTTAAAATTTGCTGATCAAAACGATGTATTGACTTGAAAATGCTGTACCTTGATGAGTTCATACTGTCTCCTAACCACGTTTGGCTTGGCCGTCACAGGTCCGATCGACTTCATCCTATCCTCCGCACTCCTCAACCACGGCAGGAACTGGTTCAGCTCGTCGCAGTACACCTTGGCCTTGACGTTGGCTTCCTTGAGCCTCTCGCCGCGCTGCGTGGCCCTGTCGTTGACGGAGTTCCATTTGGCTTGGAGGGAGTCCCGCTTGGCTTGGAGGTCTTTCTTCTCGGCAGGGCCGTCGGCTTCTTCCTTGAGGGCGTCGATCTTCTCCAGCATGCGCTCGTAGGTGTAGACCTGCTTGACGATTTCCTTGGGGATCTCCTGTTTCACAGGTGGGAAAGGTAAGAGAACCAATACCAAATGTTCAGATGTGTAATTGGGTAAAACTTAATAGATATAGATGTCCACGATTTGCGATTGCTAATGGCAGATAAAACTCTAATGCATACATCTTCATGAAGACAGTAAGTTCACACTTAATGTAGGCACCTTGTAAAAAATGTATGTTACATCTTTTACATGTAGCAGCAGCTTTCCCACAGTCCCAATCGCTCTGTCTTTGATGAATCGGGAGGACTGGTAATGAAAGGTCGCTTGAGAATTTCCTTTGGGAGTGATACAGCTCTGACGTTCAACAAGGTGCCTTAATAGGAACACATGCCTATGCATTGATTATACATGAATAGTGTTTTCCCTGACAAGCCCATAACACAAACAGCTCCATCAACAAAAACATGAAATATGACCTTGATGGATGTTGCTTACATAGAAGTCTCATCAATAGGACACAAGTGCACAAGTACATACAATATCAATGAGTGAATGAAAAGGTTAGTGGATATGAGAATGCTGTTAAATAGGTGTAGTGTAGTGCATATTCATAAAAATATTTTCCAGCATTGGTACACTTATGTCCCCTTCAGATGATGCAAGGAAGTCTTCCACTCACCATGATCCTCAACTCCAATCGTACTTGGTTTCTCTGGTACTGCAATGCTTTATTATATTACGGCTAATCTTCTAATATTCTTCAAATTGGCAATAAAAATCCCTTTTATCTTTCATTCTCAGTGCGAAGATTTATTTTCAGGGGTAAGAAAATCTTCAATTGGACATCCAAATTCCTATTCTATTATCATTGGAATGTCAAAATAGATCATTACAGTAATGCTTGAATAGACAATATGAAGAGGTTGAGAAGTTTTAAAGACTAAAGGAACGAGTTGATTTGTTGCCAATTTGAGGATTTTAAAGACTGATCTTCATTATTCATAATTCCTGGCATCAATTTAAAATGCACTTATGACTCAGAAACCGAAAAAGTAATTGCAGCCATTTCTGTCCCTTTTTATTTATCTACAGTATTGTATATTTTTCAAGGATTATGAACCTGGAATTTGTGAAGATTTTCAAGAAGTGTTGGACAATTTTCAAAGGTCAATATAAAGAAGAGAAGACTGATACCATACCTCATGCTCTACCACCTGTCTCCTCAGCACTTCTGGTTTGGCCGAGATGGCTTTGACTCCGGACAGTTCTTTATCCTTGGTGTCCAGCCACCTCAGCATGCTGCCGAAGGATTCCTCAAAGTCTCTGGACTGCAGAAGTGCAGCCTGGAGTTTCCCTTGCCTCTCATCTGGAAATAGGGGAAGGGGGTTTTGATGTGTTAAATGATGATAAAGAACTAATTAAAGTAACATTGAACCTAAGTTATCCTTGGTGTCCAGCCACCTCAGCATGCTGCCGAAGGATTCCTCAAAGTCTAATTAAAGATAAATGCCAGTTGTGGTAACAATCTCAAAATGACTTTTTACAGAATCCAATATAATGACCACCCAAGTGCCTGTTTGTATGAATAAAAATATGTGCCAAAGAATTCTGGAAGAAATTGTGTAATTGCTGAGAAATAAACAAATTAAGCGCGGATTCGGCATTTCCGTCAGGTCTTTATTCCAGCAGTAATATACACTGCCCCACGTGTGCCTATCTGTGTTGGCGATCTTCAGTGTATTCGTTTTTTCAGCTTAGATTTTATGATTTCACAAAGTTCAGTTTATGTAACTGTACCAGATCTAGATCCACGATGATATAGTAATACTTAACTTTGGTTTGACAGACTTTCCCATGAAATCAGTGTTTTACTGCAACAACTTTCATTTAGCTTCAAAGTAACATTAAAGCAAAGTTGTCTGAGAGGATCAGTAACCAAAGTTTCCTGAAATGCTTGTCTATATATAACATTGTACACGCACAATTGAAAATGGGGCTCTAGCAACTTGCCCTTCACAAGCCCTTGCACCCAGAAAATAGAATAATAATAATAACGTCATATTTTACCCAGGGGAGCCACTTCATTTCCAAAAACTGTTCTCTCAGCGGGCCCGACTCCAAACCAACCAATGACGGATTTGGCCGGTCTGGAGTTGGGTCTTGCCGGTGTGACTGTGGTGCCGGCAGTCAAGATTAAAATCACAATGGAGACCAACGTGACTTACCAAGTTTACGGCAAAGATCGTTGTAGGGTGTCCTGACACTATCCAGTTTCAGTGTGACTTCGGCTTTGGCAGTGAGTTCTGGGTTCAGCTCCGTCAGCTCCCGGTGAGTGTCGGACAGTTTATCCTGCTGAGGTTTCCGGCGCTCCGCCTCTCGTTGTAGGTTCTGGAGATTGCAAATGTTACAGTATGTGTGTTATATTGGTTAAGTGGAAGTTAGTTTAAAATTCTGTGATGTTTTAGATAACCCAATCAAAATATGTGCCATGCTACAGGTAGGTGAACATGCCCTGTAAATGTAAGTTGATGTTTACACGGACACATGAGTATTCTGTTAATTGATATTTGGGCATTTGTGCATTTGTAGGTTTTGAAAAACAGGTCAGTACTTTAAAAATGTCTGAGGAAAGAAAAGACTTTGGAATTCGCCCTTGCAACAAGCAGAGTGATACACTGCATGACAGGTAAATCTAGTTTATTATCAATACATTTTCATGAAAAAACTGTATAATACATGTATACAGCGATAAGAATCAATTACATTCCACTCAATCATTAACAATGTTGTTTCTGAACTTTCCTTTCTCCATGACAACGTACCTTAGTCTCCTCCATCTGTTGCCTTACGACGTCGGGGCTATTGCTGATGGGAGCTAGGTTGTCTATCTTATTCTTAAAGTCAATCAGCCAGTCGGAACTGTCCTGGAGGACATCATGGAATGGCTCGCTCTTCCGTAGCACATCGTCGATCTTGCCCTCCCTGTTGTCCAGCTGGCCCTTGAGGGCGTCCCACTGGTCTTTGATATCCGCAACCTGCTTCTGGATGGGCGAGGTGGTGCGCGACCTGGGGTCCTGCTGGTCGACGATCGCCTGGCCGGCCTCCAGGAGTTGCTCCATCTGAGGCTCGTGGGCAGTGAATTCCTCTTGAAGAACCTAAAAAACAAACACACTATCTCCCATTAACTCAATCCCCTGGCAAAGTTAACCTGTCGACTCTTGAAATCTATAGTCCCCATAAATTTCATACAAGGACCATCGACTTCCGGGAGACAACAGATTAAACTTCCTTTTAGTACATTAGTAATAAACATGTGCAGGTGCTGACAAGTCACAAGTAACATTTCAATTGAAGTTAACTTGTTAGTTTTTTAAACTCCTGTTACGGTATATGTTTTTTAATTCACACATAATACATGCCTCTAAAAGTTGCTCCAAATATGGCTGTTTAACATCTAACTCGTCTAGCAGGACCTACAAAAATGAATACCAACAAAACAAACACTACCATATCATATCAAAACACAACTAAAGTATGGGCATTACAAGTATGTGTATTTCTAAGCGAGTGTAAAGATGTATTTGGATTTAATACTCATTCATTCCTGTACAGTAAACATCCACATATATTGGGATATCATTGGATGAAAATGTTGGTTTTCTCTCTTTCCCTTTAATAACAATAACGAATGAAAGATGAATGTGTGAGGGAGATGCACAAGTAAGAGAGAGAGAATAAAAACTTTATGCAATAAGAGGGAGAGGGAGGGGGTTCACTTAACCTGTACATATGTACATGTATGTACAGGAATAATGTTTTCTCACATAACATTTTCCCACCGTAGTTCAACAAAAATGATCTCCTTCTTTTCTGATTGCTTTGCAGGCATACACAAACAAATTACCCACATAAAGAATAGGAGCCTCTTCACAATGCACTTGAAAATCTCCTGATTCTTCAACGTTGGTTACCATGGATACAAAGACAATACAAGAAAAATACTTATGTCTGGAATTATATCCTTTGTAGAAATATTGAGTTTGCACTATGAAAATATTGACACATTTATTCTTGTATCAATCTTAATCCAAAATATACACAGAATTTGAGAAATTCTGTAAGATTATTTTTTGCTTGTTTAATCATTGGAAAATGAGTCAATATTTGCCTCTTGTGAAACTTGATATTCTGAACTAAACTTTACAGTGCAAAGCTGGAGAGTAGGTGCATTCAGAGATCATATTCACCCCAGAAACTGAAAAGCTGAACTCTTCTTTTTTATTATTTCATTTTCTCTCTTTAAATTTCCTTCATTCTTTTCTTCCTTCTTTCTTTTGCTATTTTCCTCTTTTCCCCTTTTCTCTCTATTTTATTGTAGCCAAAATCATGTTTGTTATTTAAAAGAAAAACAGCGAAACTGGTTCTTTACAATGTACTAAACTTTGGTTTATGCTTGCTTGTTGTTGATGTTGTAACAAAAGTCTGAACATTTGAATCATATTCTAAGATATTTGCATCATATTCCCCTCCACATTGGACACCCCACAAATTGAAACCATGTTTTTATTTTTTTTATTTTAGTTCAGAATAGAAGCTGACATTATCCAAGGGACTTAGAACATGTACCATTTGTTATCACTTACGGCACTGATTCAAGGTTTTAACTTTCTCACACCTCTTTAGAATGATAAACAATAACCTGTCCTCATGAATATAACTGCCTTGTTTATTGTTGAAAGAGGAAACTATATAATGCAAGCCCTGGATTGATTCAGTTATTTGGGAACTGAATCAAGCTATTCAAGAGATTAGCACCTTATTCAATGAAGTGATTGAATGGGTTGTTGGGACCCCTGCCTTTCAAACCACTTGGCTTGAAATGGACCAGAAGAGAACTGTTTACACTGTACATGTACATTTGTCTTGAATTCAAAACAGGTAAGGATGATTACAATGATGGTGATAATTATGATGATGGTGAAGATGAAGATGATGATGGCGAAGGAGAAGATGATGTTTATGATGACTATTCTGATTAAGGAGAAGATAATGATGATGATGATGATGGTGAAGGAGAAGATGGTGATGATGATCTGTTTACAATGATTATTCTGATTAAGACGAAGAAGAAGAAGATGATGATGATGTTTATGATGACTATGATGATGATAATCATATCACTGATAACGTTGATGATGACAATGTTATTGTTGTTGAAAATATTATGTACTGAGTAGGGAAATTTTAAAGTTCTTTAATTTACATTCAGGGAGGTGAATTCAAGTATTCAGACAACACATCCCAACAATTGTTCACTCTCAAAAAGACCATTCCTGGCAACAATCTGTAACACAAAGGTTAGCAATCAATCACCAAATCACAATGGCCAATCAAGATCAGTGTGGCATGTGGATGTCATTCAAAACACTGATCAGGAACCAATCGGAAGTGTTCTCTCATATTTGCTATCCATTGCAAAGCTTTTCGTTACAGGGCCCTTATGTGAGAATCTCCCATCCCTCTGGGTACCTCTCTCCTAACCCTGCAAACGATCACCACGTCTACCTGACATTGCTAACCATCTTGCAAACAGAAACTGCATTCAAAGTTTGGAATGGTTTTGTTGGTGGGGTTTCCAACAGATTATACATGTGTGCTCTTCATCTTTGTACAAGTGTTTACTGAGGGAAGTGTTTAGCTCTGTTTTTAGGTCAAGCAATAGACCTTGTAAACCTACACAGGGTCAAGAGCAATTCAAGTATCCCTAGAATAGTGAGAGAATTGGCAAATTCTCATGAATAACTTGTAGGAGATCGCCTAGTCATTAGAGCTCATTGACTGTAATACTTCATACATGTACATGCATACTTTCAATAATAATTGAACCATATTAGTATGGCATAATCTCTAAACTTTCAAACACTTCCTAAAGAATAATGTTGCTTGACTTGACAACTCATTATATTCACAAAGTATGCTTTCACTGCATTAAGATGAAAAGTTACAGCATCCTGATGAACTAAGTGACATTTAGCATTGTTACAATTTATGCAGGTATATAAAAAATGAACTTGGCGCTATCAAACAAAATTCAATTTCTTTTTTTATTGCAAAGCTTGCATAAATATTGACTGGAGAATCTGTGGTAGACTGCGCAAGTATTTAATCTAGACAAGTCCGTAAATCATCAATGTACAAGTAGTCAAATGTGCTGAGGCTTGTTGCCTTTTAACAAAGCAGTAAAACTCGATCACACAGCCCAAAGGCATGCTTCTGAATGGTTGATAATCATGTTGCATTCAATTTTTGGAGATTGATTGCACATCATTCCTCAAAAGGCGTCGGTGGGCGGTTGCAGAAATAACTGCGTTTAAATGCTATTCAAGAAATCAAGAGCAAGTCCCTAATACGCATGTTTCATTGGTTGCAAATGCATTTGATTTTCTGAATTGCGTTCCTTATAACTCTTTCTGCAATTGGCCCAAAGTAAGCTACTTGTAACTATTTGCAAGGATGAGAAAATCAAAAGGGAATCACGTACCTCTACTTGAAGCTTCTGGTTCCTGAGGATACCTGGCTCGACACCAATGGGTCCAAGGACCGAGGCCATCCTTTCCTTCTCTCCTAGCCATGTTTTGAGGCGGTTGTGGGCTGTCTCAAAGTCACTCAAGCTGTTGATAGCACTCTCCAAGTCCTGCGTCCTCTGCTTCGCCTTCTCTTGTAACCTCAGCCATCTTTCCTCTGAATCGGCAAAAGGCGTTGCGCGTAGGGTATCATCAGGTGGTCGTTTTGGTGCCGATGGAGGTGGTTCGGGTTGTCGCATGGGGTTGGAAGATCGTGGTGGTATGGGAGGAGCGGTGTGCAGGTCGGGAGGTGGCAATACCATTGGGAATTCCGGAGAATGTCCAAGTAGAGTGTAGAAGAGCGGTTTGGACGACGGCGCGGAAGGTGGCCATGATAACGAAGGAGGCGGTCGGTGTTGGAGGTTCACATAGTGGGCAAAAATGATACAAATGCAGAGGAGAATAAGTGGAATGAAATAGAGTACAAAGAATTCTTCAAAAATAAATGGCATTGTTAATTGTTCTTCAGGTTACACAGCATCAGTGAAAGTGTTTTCAGTAGTATGGAGAGGCACTGTTCTCGGCAACGAATTGCCATTCATGAAAGGATTCCAT
Organism: Lytechinus pictus; assembly: GCF_037042905.1. Classification (NCBI taxonomy): domain Eukaryota; kingdom Metazoa; phylum Echinodermata; class Echinoidea; order Temnopleuroida; family Toxopneustidae; genus Lytechinus; species Lytechinus pictus. The sequence goes on from NC_087261.1 coordinate 27,532,664, forward strand.
CTCAAAATGTTGTTTCATTTGTCATGTCAGCCAATCCACTTGACAAGACATACAATGTTTCATTACTCTTCATGAGGTTTACTCATAGATGTTGCTGGAGACAGAAATCAACAAATATATGTGATTTCCTTGCGGCCACATATGTATATATCTGCTATCAAATCAGACATGTGTGTACACGTAAATGTAATGTATAGAGACGATTTCAGAGTTACAAATGTTCGTGTATGAAATGTACAAATATTCAAATGACCATGTTTGTGAAATGTATCATTATAGATGATGTAGGTCTATACATGTATGCCTTAGCATATTTTGTGTATTTTTACATATTTCATGGAACTTGTTTTACATATCAGTAGTTTTCATTTGCGTATCTTGTTTTACTTTATGTCATCAATGAGCAGTATTCATTTGAAATTAAATTCCCAGTGCAATTGAACAAAATCCCTTTTCATAAAGTTGTTTTGGAGGTCTTAAGAATGTAAGGAAATGTAAATAATATAATAACTTTTGGCAATATACATGTAACACCTTTCTAGTATAAGTATACTAACTAGGGCTTATTGAAAGCATAGGACTACTGGCTACATGATGCTTCAGCAATCAGCACATTCTTAAAGTGGAGTAACAATAACCAAAGACCATACAACTCCTGCGTTCCTTGCGATACCTCTTGAATGCCTACATTCCCCTTCAAAACCATATCTTTTGCTTACCTCTAAGAATCTGATAATTACAACCCCCATGCAGGCGCCGTGTAATTACCGTGCGTTGCGGAGCGGCTCCATACGGCTGTGCACTCGCTACAGGGCTCCTCGGGACAGCAGAAAGAACCCTGTGGGACACCCGCAGGAACCCTGTGCGATAGGTCTGCATCGAGTACAGTAACTGTGCAGGTCGGCTGAACCCATCAGTACCCGTTGCAGCGTAAAGAACCCATCAAACCCGAGCTAACGGCAGCTACGGAATTGATTCATAGCGTTTCCTCACGGCCTTTTGAACAGTATCAGCCCATGCATTATGATACTCCGAGAAGTCTTCTACAGCCATGTAGAAGGCCTTGGCAGACAAAAGGAATTTCAGCAAAAATCAATGATTCACCAAACCTGAACAGTGAGTGCACAGCCAGTTTCAACCAACGTATCAAGAAGTCAAAGGACTCAGGGAACCTCTTAATCATTGTGAATCTTATGTAACCATCTCATTGACTGCTATCAGAAAAGAACCCCCCTCTAGTCTTATACATTACGTAATGAAGTAGACAAGCAACAATACAAGAGTCTGGTGCCATATTATACTCAACTTCCAGGAGAAGGACCAAGATCTTGTGAACAAAGCGTCCATCAATTACTCTGTATTTGGGCGGGGGTGATGGATATTGATTTATCTTTTCTTTTGTTATCCTTATATATGCTATGCATGTTAAATGTACATGTACATAAACATACAGAAAAAAGAGGCACAGGCTTGTGAAGTGCAATAAGACTCTTTTAACAGAGCAAGAAAACAATAAGTATCCTAGATTCACCATGGCCTAGCGCCCTTTGGCAAGGCATCAATCCACAAATTGCCACTCTCACCCAGGTGCTAATTGGGGAACGGTAGGAAACAACCGTCATGGTGGTTGATTTAGCAAGTGTACGCCTAACAGGCTGCTTGAAATGCTATGAATCCAGTGACCGGGTAATAATAATTGTGAAGCGCTATGAACAGTCGTAGATTGATAAAGCGCTATATAAATGCCAATTATTATTATTATTATTATATGCACATTACGTATACAAATGTTCTTTCTATGCTTTTATCACAGCTGGAAGTACATGCAGATACATAAAATAAACTGAAGTACGAAGTAAATGTAAGTGATTGCAGGGACTTCTTTTATTATGTTTGTAAATATGGCAGTACATTTTTCCGGTGATGCGACATTTGCCCCTGCGACAATTGCTCCGCGCTTTATTTAGTCTAAAAGTAGGGTTAGGTTTGTGAAAAGGTTTGTCAGTTTTATGGTTAGGTTTAGGGTAGGGTATATAGTGTTGAGTCCAAGGTTGATGTAAGTCCTTCAATTAGTGTGAGGAAGTTATAGCAGAGCAATTGTTGCTGGAGCAAATGTCATGGAACACATTTTCCCAACCCAAGCCTGATCCTTTCCTAGTTCCTACACATGACAGCAGTGTGTCTTTTCCCTTAATTAGAACAGTTGAATATGCTCACGTACATGGAGACATATATGTTATTGGCCAAGAAAAAAAATCATAATAAAATTACAAGTTACACAAATCTGATTATGGATATGGCAATATGTGTATAAAATGAGTTTAATTTTAATTGTTTTGCCTGTATTTGATGTTTTCCAAATGATGTACTGTTAAAAAATAATTCAACGTGTCATGATACATTTACATGTACATCAGCGAGTCTTCTATCCACTGAAATTCTCAAAAATCGGAGCACGATGTATGACCACAAAACTTATCAAAAGCACAAATTTCTCCATGTGATGCAAAGCTGAATCCACTCCAATTAATCTGTACCGATATCGATCCTAATATAGAAGGAAATCTTATCAGGCAGATGTTCCCATTCCACCAGAGTTCATCACATAGCTGCTTTCCAAAGTTAGCAAACACAGATAAGATATCATGCTGATGGACTTCAATCAATCGATCCAATCGACAAAATTGCACATAGATACAAGAGCTACTCCAATGTGTCAGGTATGTATGTTTGTATGAAGTCCTGACAAGGAATGTTGTCGGGATTCAATGTCATTCACAACATTGTTGATCTGGTATCCAACAGAACTTATCCACAGGGTACTGTATTATAGTATCAGTCAAAATCAGCTGTGAACTATATATGCTTCTTTATTTATTTCTAGCCCAGCCTGTCTGTGTCTCTCTCTTTCTCATCCAAGTTCAATGCATTGTCCATTCGACAACTGGTTAATTGACAAGACAATGTTTGACGCGGACAGGCTGCTGAACAGATCCAAAACATCTCAAATATGCTACGCAGCTGACCAGGGCGATAAAGGCCGGTCTGCAGGACCGGAAGGAGGGAGGATACCATCTCACATGGAATGCATCCCGTGATACCGGTATCAGATGGATGCGGGTGAGATGGATTGGAGAGAGAGAGAGCAAGTTATGACAAGATAAGAACAGGGGCATGTCACCGATGTCTGATGGGATATGACGGGAGCCGTTTAAAAGCCATTAAAGTGCATGTCAATGTTGTGATAATACACATCGATGATGCTGAAATCAATTTGGGAAGTACTGGGAATACACATCACTATTTCTGGTTGGGGTGGGTCTGGAACGAGGGGGCATATGTAAAGAAAAAGCACTTATAGGACAACATTTCTGAAACATTTCAGAGGAAAATAAAATTTCTGTCAAATTCGATTAGCTTTTCTTTGCGGATATTTAACAAAACTGCAAAGTTCCACAAGAGTCTATCATCATTAAATTGTTATAACAACACATTTTTAATAACAATCAAAAGCTACTGAAATCCTTTACCCTGATTGGCTGATAGTAAATTGTTAAAGAAATTGTGCACATGTTATACCCAAGACTGTATTGAAGATTATCAGGGGAAAGAATGCACAATGCATTAATCTATTAAATGCCTGTGCCCCAGCTATTACAAAATGTATACCTGTCAGATGTAATAAAGAGGTGATGGAAGCTCACCAGAAACCCCCTTCCCCAGACTGATGATCCAATGGACCGTTTGTGACATTTGCACACTTGCAGTGACCGTGTAGCCGTCATACAATGGGTGGTGATGATAATGAATTGATAGCGACGAGGGGGTTGTATACATCATACATGTATCTCCAAGAGGGTGTGGGGGGGTGGAGGAAGGGTTTCGGTATCTCTTGGCGTCAATTTGAAATTACACCAAACACAGTTAAAAGGAGGGTTAAGTGAATTTTGCATCTAAATGTACATCAGCTGAATAAGAACAGCTTATTGATCGATAAAGTGATGGAGTTTCCAAACATGTAGGAAAGATGAGAAGGACTGGGGTGGGGGAGGATGGCGAGATGCAGGCCAACTGTATCACCCCTGTCCCCTAATATAAAACCTCACATTTATCAAACAGGGGTTTCACTTTATCAGTTGGTAAAAAAAGGACCACTAATTGTGTTCTGATTGGCAATGATGCAGTCGTCAAGGAGGATGAGGATGAAGAGGAAATGGATCTTAAGCCTGGGTGTGGCACCTATACAACCACTCCAAAAACTTAACACCTCACTAATTTCTTCATTTTAATGACTCTCTAATCAAAATGATAATGATCTCCTGTCACTGCTCATGACAGATGAAAATGGAGGAGGCCGCACCCCTTATATTCCCCTCCTCAATCGGGCGGGGCAGGCCTGTCTGGTTTCAGACTGGTGGAACACGAGTCTGGCACACATGGAATGGCTGGAATGAGACCACATGGCTTAACCCACTGTGACCCATGGAGCAGACGATTAGGCTCATCCAACAGAAGTTTTCTTAAGATGTTATCTATCTAATACAGTACCAAGACATAATCATTTCAAGATGAACTAAAAATATAGCCTACTCCTTTAAAGTCAACAAACATGAAAGGTACATTCATCTAATAAAGTCCATTCAGAGCCTTCCATGAGCCAAATACATTGCCCGACAGTCATGTTATTCTAAATAGTTGAGCGGATTTAGGGGGCTATGCCTCCCCCTAAAAAACCACTTCTAATATATTTCTGAAACAGACTCTGGCCTATATACTTGTTCTGGATTTCTAGTTACTGTACAACAGCAAAAACAAAATAAAGGGCATGTTATCTAAAAACAAAATAAAGGGCTTGTTATCTATAAACAAGTGGAATGCCTCTGGCCGTCTCACCTGCATCACGCGATTCAATATAGCAGCAGTGCTGATTTTGAATACTATAACTCGCACAAGATGTTCAGTGATACTTGGTTACTCTTATTTCCACGTTTTATGAACTAGACCCATACACTTATAGAGATATGATGGTAATTCAACAAATACCCCCAACGTGGCCAAAGTTCATTGACCTTACATGACCTTTGACCTTGATCATGTGACCTGAAACTCGCACAGGATGTTCAGTGATACTTGATTACTCTTATGTCCAAGTTTCAAGAGAAAGATCCATCAACTTTCCAAGTTATGATGGTAATTCAACAGATACCCCCATTATGGCCAAAGTTCATTGACCTTTGACCTTGGTCATGTGACCTAAAATGCGCAAAGGATGTTCAGTGATACTTCATTACTCTTATGTCCAAGTTTTATGAACTAGACCAACACACTTTCAAAGTTATGGCGGTAATTCAACAAATACCCCAATTTGACCAAAGTTCATTGACCCTAAATGACCTTTGACCTTGATCATGTGACCTGAAACTTGCACAGGATGTTCAGTAATACTTGATTACTATTATGTCCAAGTTTCATGAATCAGATCCATAAACTTTTAAAGTTATGATGGTAAATCTACAGATACCCCCAATTCGGCCAAAGTTCATTGACCCTAAATGACCATTGACCTTGGTCATGTGACGTGAAACTCATGCAGGATGTTCAGTGATACTTGATTAAGCTTATGTATAAGTTTCATGAACTAGGTCCATATATTTTCTAAGTTATGATGACATTTCAAAAACTTAACCTTAGGTTAAGATTTTGATGTTTATTCCCCCAACATGGTCTAAGTTCATTGACCCTAAATGACCATTGACCATGGTCATGTGACATGAAACTTGCACAGGATGTTCAGTAATACTTGATTACTATTATGTCCAAGTTTCATGAATCAGATCCATAAACTTTTAAAGTTATGATGGTAAATCTACAGATACCCCCAATTCGGCCAAAGTTCATTGACCCTAAATGACCATTGACCTTGGTCATGTGACGTGAAACTCATGCAGGATGTTCAGTAATACTTGATTAACCTTATGGCCAAGTTTCATGAACTAGGTCCATATACTTTCTAAGTTATGCTGTCATTTCAAAAACTTAACCTCAGGTTAAGATTTGGTGTTGACGCCGCCGCCGCCGCCGTCGGAAAAGCGGCGCCTATAGTCTCACTCTGCTATGCAGGTGAGACAAAAAAAAAACTTTTTCTTATTACAGAAGGATTCCAAACATGAAAGGTACATTCATCTAATAAAGTCAATACAGAGCCTTCCATGAGCAAAATACAATGGCTGACAGTCATCATGATTATTCTAAATAGTTGAATGGATTTAAGGGGCTAGCCCCCCCCCCCCCCCATCTAAAAACACCCACTTTACATATACATATACATATATCTGAAACACAGACTCTGGCCTATGTAGTACCTGCCGGGAGTACTTGTTCTAGTTATATCAGCAATAACAAAATAAACCATTACCAAACTGTAAATTGTCAAGACCAATGTCTTCACTCTCATCCTTTTGAGCTTTCTTAAAATCCTCAGCCCCCTCCCTCTTTTTCATTTTCAAGAAGGCTGGGTACTATCGTGGTAACTGTCTATCACACCGATGATGTACTTTCCATGGTTCACAGTGTTATGTGAGGGAATGCCATCTCAAACGGCTTATAAGCAGTGAGAGAAAGAGGGAGCACTTTCTCGACCGCATCAACCGCCAATTGAATAGGTAGGTTTTCATTTATACATTCCAAAGCTGCTACTTCTGTTTCGATAACTGCCTTTCTTTATATCTTCTTGACATTAAAGCAATTGCATGTACTGTATGTAAATATGTGTCAAGACTCAATAACGAACAAAATTGGAAGAATGTGTAAAGGGCAGAAATTCAAGGTAAGGTTTGAAGAAAGAGACAAATATATAAAAATGAGTCAATTTCAAAAATCTATATTCTTGACACAATATTCCTATGATGCGATAGACCATTAGGCCTACCATGGACCTACTAGAGACTCAGTTATTATATTAGTTTGAGTGTCTTCCTTGAATGTATGATTACACCTAGAAACTCCTGTAATATTAAAGGTCAAGTCCACCTCAGAAAAATGTTGATTTGAATCAATAGAGAAAAATCAGACAAGCACGATGCTGAAAATTTCATCAAAATCGGATGTAAAATAAGAAAGTTATGACATTTCAAAATTTCGCTTATTTTAAACAAAATAGTTATATGAACGAGCCAGTTACATCCAAATGAGAGAGTCGATGACATCACTCACTCACTATTTCTTTTGTTTTTTATTGTTTGAATTATACAATATTTCAATTTTTACGAATTTGACGATTAGGACCTCCTTGCCTGAAGCACAAAATGTTAAAATAATGGAATTCCACGTGTTCTGGGAGGAATGAAACTTCATATCACATGACAATGACGAGAAAATTAAAATATTTCATATAATAAAATACAAAAGAAATAGTGAGTGAGTGATGTCACCAGTTCCTCATTTGCATACCGACCTAGATGTGCATATAACTGTTTTGTGAAATGAAGCGAAACTTTAAAATGCCATAACTTTTTTATTTTACATCCGATTTTGATGAAATTTTCAGTGTTATGCTTGTTGAATTTTTCTCTTTTTATTCAAATCAAGTTTTTATTGGGGTGGACTTATCCTTTAAGATCCGAGCTAGTTGTTTGATGTAGCCACATGAAACAAATACATGTGCAAATACATAAATCCCTGGAACCAGACATTCTATAGCTCACTCTATAGACACCTGTTACTCATGAATATCACACGTCAGCATAGTAATTTACCATTAAATATGAAATAATATATACCAGCAGATGTCTGCTTATATTGATTGATTATCAGGCGCATATCAAAGTACAAGGTATATAGCAAATAAAATACCATGGATGTTTAAATACTTCTCTGTTTATACCATGACGTTTCATGCTATTCGGATTTGTGTTTCACTTGAAAAGTATTATCCATGCCTGACAATGAGTAATTCTAGTAAAATTTTCATGATTTTGGCATTTGTATAAATCTATTAATCATTTAAAGGTATTGTTCAACTTTGTGAGCAGCCGATTTAAAATATTCTCAAACCAAGATGAAACATGTGTACAAGTGCATGTATTAGAACTAATAAACCCTGAAAACAACCATTATTGAGAATGAAAAGCTAAAACTACAAGGCAAACCCCGATTTTGTAAATAGGCGTCTTATAGACGCCTAAATAAGACGCCTAAATAGTACACATAAGTGTATGGGATGAAATTAAGATGGTGCTTTCGGTCACTTTATATTTCAATTTTTGAAGCACTAAATAGTTATTTTCGAAAGCAATTTTTTCTGGGCTTCATTTTTGTAACATATCACAGACACAGGTGACAAGTGTGACCTTCTAGCTCAGATTTTTTAAAAGTCAAACCAATGTTAACCAATCACTTTAATAGTCAGTGTATGGAATATATTGAGTTTTCCTACATGCACTAAGGAAACACATTATTACCTGTATATTTCGCTAGTATCAAATAAAGTTTGTGGCTATTTTTCGTACACCCATTCTCCATTAACAGAAGTGATTCATATATAAAGAGATATTTCTCTAAATGAAACATGTATTTCTAGATTCTTTAAAACCATGACTGGTGGGGGGGGGCAATGGTAGAAAAATTATTGTGCCCCCCCCCCCAACCATTTCAAGCTGGCTGATGGCTAGCAACTAGCTAGCTGGTGACTGGCTAAATAAGCTAACAAATTCAGAAATACTATCATTCCAGTGGTCAGGATAATATATTCAGCTATGGTCATTTCAGGGTTAGTCACAACATCAGGTGGAGCTTTTTATTCTGTAATTCAATTTATCAGTATAATCAATGTACATGTATGCCCCTAAGTACGAATTGTTGGCAAGGGAAGTTGTGCTGTCATTATACATTTTCACCCAAAACTTTGCGCAGATGTTGCTCTTTTAGGTGCAAACTGGATGAATACGATATGACATATATTGTATGTATACAATGTCTGCATTTTTTCAACCCATTTATTGATAGAGGTCAGTACTCTTTGAATTTGATCATGATAATCTAAATGATAGAATAAACACAAGTTCAACCAAGCTCATTATTTGAATGTCAATCACAAATAGAGATGAATAACTTTTTGACTAACTGAATAAAGCCAATGACATCCATCTGTTATGAAAAAAAATAATGATTTCAAAAATATGTTTTCAATGAAAACATCAATCTGTTAAGAGTGAAAGATAGCAAATATTTTCTCAAACATATTCTTAACAATAGCCGACAGGCTCGTCTCACATTAGCATTCCATCGTAAAGGGAAAGAAAGGGAACGGATGGCACGGATAAGTTCATGAAGTTATATCAATACAAGTAAAAAATGGAGATGTGACAAGATGAAAGAAGGTGCGCCGATTACAATTCTTGATAATCTTTAAATGACAAGCTTTCACAGAGAATGTAGATTTTTTTAAAAGTGAAATCACTGTTCAAGTATCAGAAAGGTCTCACGTGAAATATACATCAAGTTACTTTGGGGTATGAAATCCTAGACTATCCTCAGTTCTCACTCCTGAGGGCTTGGTCCAAGAGCTCCCCACCTGTTGCGACCTTGAATAGGGTCAAGTCTGTCCCAATGGTTCACACCTTGGTCAGCCTGACATGCAGCCATAACTGGGTCATTTAAGGTCAGTTGTGACAGGACATACCTTAGGGTCTTCTAAGGACACCATTACCCCACCCAAATTTGTTTTTGCAGCTAGTCTTTGATTTCTACGAAGCCCCAAACCGGACATTTTTGACATCCAAAAAAAAAATAAATTATCACGTACGTACGCAGTATTATTACGTACGTACGTAATATTATTACGTAATTATTACGTACGTACGCAGTATTATTACGTACGTACGTGATAATTATTACGTACGTACGTGATAATTATTACGTACGTACGCAGTATTATTACGTACGTACGCAGTATTATTACGTACGTACGTGATAATTATTACGTACGTACGCAGTATTATCACGTACGTACGCAGTATTATTACGTACGTACGTGATAATTATTACGTACGTACGCAGTATTATTACGTACGTACGCAGTATTATTACGTACGTACGTGATAATTATTACGTACGTACGCAGTATTATCACGTACGTACGCAGTATTATTATGATAATTATTACGTACGTACGCAGTATTATCACGTACGTACGCAGTATTTTTTACGTACGTACGTAATGTTATCTCCCAAAAGGTCATACATGAAATCTGATCACGCGCGCTAGCGCGAAGCCCGCAGGCTTTAAATTTTTATGTGGGCCTACAATAGGCCTTCTGCTTTGATTGTTCCCGCATAGAATTTCCCTTTAAATACCAGCCTCTTCAAATAGTTTTTCTTTTTTTAAACACCTATACATCTTCACTTAATTTACATCAATTAATACCATATCATATTCAAATTTAAGCAGAGAACGAAGCAATTTCAAAAGGGTGGTAAAATAATAGGGGCTCATCCCAGTGTCGCGTGTGGGTACATTTTTGAAAAAAACTGTCTCGCCAAAACACTAACATAATAGGCCTTTAATTGTCCTTTCCCCAATGTGTTTCTAGCAGTTTAATTCTGAAAGGAATGGTTTAATTGAAAACACAGCCTGATGACGAGAACAAATGAAATGGTTATCATATGAATATTGTGGGTTATATAGCAGGGACCTGGGAACTCGCGGGGGTGCTGGGGGTGCTGAAGCACCCCCAAAATTTTTCCTTGGGGTGCTGCGTGTATTATTTTCCATAGGCAGCACCCCCACGAAATCAGGTTCCCTTTGTATTTTTTATATATGTTATAATGTACATATTATCACATCCGACAAACGCAAATCATACAACGTCTTTCACATATTCCAATAACATCCCTCCTATAACATGTAACGCGACTCAATCAAGCTCCGGCACGCCGATACAGACGTAGTCGCGCGCGATACGTGATAACCATTATAGTTTACACACTACCATGACTACTCGATAGCAGGGAGGGACAAGGGTGTGGTTGGACTTGAAACTTAGAGGGTTTTATGTCGAATCAAGTGTGGGCGAGCCCGACCGCCCGTGTTTTGTATAAAGAATTACAATTCAGACAATAAAAATCAAATTTCAGTCTTTTTCGCCCTGCCCCATGGCCCTGGGAAGCGGGGGTGCTGGGGGTGAAGCACCCCAAAATGTGGGGGTGCTGCATGTGTTATTTTCCATAGGCAACACCTCCTGGAAATCTAGTGGTAAGTTGATGAATGACAGAAATGTAATGAAAATGAACGACGTTTTGTAGACCCCCACCCCCTTAAGAATTTTCCGACACAGTACTTAAAATAGTGTTTAAATTCACCCTTTTTCAAATCGGAATATCAAATATTTTCTGCTCGTGCTTCGCGCTCGCATTATTGATTTTTATAATAAAATCAGAGTATTTATATACAACGCCCAGATACTAAAGGGCTAACTCTAAACACGCGCACGCATGTTTATTCAGATACGCAGCTTGTTTTGGGGCTACTCCGGGCTGAAAATATTTATATCAAATACAATTTTATGAAAATCTGATAACAAATAGTTAAGTTATTTAATTCTAAAGTTTAGCAATAGTTTATGAAAATGGTGATATGCATGTCGTCATGAATATTAAATAGGTGGGTTGACATGTGCGGAAATCTCTTTCCAAAGGTAGAGGGACCAGGGCCTGCATGGAAAATTTGACAAGCATAAAAAAAAGAAAAAAAAGTTTTTCACCCAAAATGTAAGGTCATTTAGTCCAAAAGCTATTATTTCGATTGTGAAGTGATGTATTTTTCTCCATGAAAGACCAAAAATAGTAGGGGGGCATTTGATATTGTGTCCCCCTTCTATTTTTGGTAGGGGGGACACGTCCCCCTGTCCCCTCTGGGATTTCCGCCCTTGCGGGTTGAAGATATCACATCCCCACTATCCTGTTTCTTGTGTTATTACATGGAATCAAAATTGTTTAATTTTTTCATACCAGTGTGAATGATATGTCTCCCTTATAATGAAATAAGTTGCAGCAAAGAATATCTAATAGACTAAATCAGTTGTCAATTCAACTGTTTTTTGGTTCTTGAAGGGAAAATATCAAATAAACCTAATTTTATATAATAAAATACAAAAGAACAATTGGGGATATGACATCATCAGTTTGCTCACTGAATATTAATGAAGACATGCTTAAAACTGTTTCACCGGAATAATGCTAATCTTTAAAATGCAATAACTTTGATATTCCTTGTCGGATTTTGATCAAATCTTTATTCTTATGTTCGCCTGATTTCTCTTTATCTGTTCAAACCATATTGCATTCAGTGTGGAGTTTCAGATCAGAATATCAAAAATTTTCTGCTCGCGCTTTGCGCTCACATTATTAATGTAAGAATATATCCAATTACCCATCATTTTCTTGATTTTCAAAACATGAATAGAATGTCCCAATTATCGGTCTGAAATCTCAATTTTGTTTCCGCTCGCTCTTTGCGCTCGCATCAATTGTATAGTTATATACCTATCCTGTTCATGATTAGAAAAGTGCTTAAGATGTCCTGTTTTTAGGTCTGAAATCTCATTTTTAATTCCGCTCGCGCTTCGCGCTCGCATCAATTGTATATTTATATACCTATCCTGTTCTTGATTAGAAAAGTGCTTAGAATGTCTCGTTTTTTGGTCTGAAATCTCAATTTTGTTTCCGCTCGCGCTTCGCGCTCGCATCTTATCCTGTTCATGATTGCAAAAAGTGCTTAGAATGTCCAGTATTTAGATCGGAATGTCAATTTTTTTCAGCTCGCGCTTCGCGCTCGCATTATTTGATTGGTGATATATGAATCGTCTTAATGAGTAACTGCAAACATTCCTTATAACACTTCCCTTTCGATCAGACCAGAGCGTATATAAAAAATATCTGCTCGCACTGATCACGTTCGCAGTTATTATTTGATACATACGCATCTTGTTCAGGACCACAAACATTGCTCAAAATATTCAATTTTTCAGGACAAAATACATGAATTTCCCCCAAAAAAAATAGCTCGCGTTTCGATCGCGCTCGACTTATCTCATTATATATCTATGTTCTTTTATAAGAAGAAAGCTAAGAAGTGACTGTCATATATATGTATATATATATATATATATGTGTGTGTGGGGGGAGGATTGGTTGGTGTGTGTGTGGTGCCCTTAGAGGTGCGTGTGTGTGTGTGTGTGTAATTATGGAAAATTCAATTATTGTGTCCCCCCCCCCCACCTTTGAGGAGAGATTTCAGCACCCCCACTGAAAAAATCGTTCCCAGGTCCCTGTTATATAGGCCCTATAATCGATGAAAAGTCATGATCATCACCAGCATGACTATGGTCCAACCATGGTCCCAGCTAGCAAGCTGACGTTGGTTGGGCCAATGCGGGGTGCCGATGTCGGCCACATTCGGCGAATATCGGATTCCATAGACCAATGAAAATTAGAATACTACGTACGTACGTAATAATACTGCGTACGTACGTGATAATACTGCGTACGTACGTAATAATTATCACGTACGTACCTAATAATACTGCGTACGTACGTGATAATACTGCGTACGTACGTAATAATTATCACGTACGTACGTAATAATACTGCGTACGTACGTAATAATACTGCGTACATACGTAATAATTATCACGTACGTACGTAATAATACTGCGTACGTACGCAATAATACTGCGTACGTACGTAATAATTATCACGTACGTACGTAATAATACTACGTACGTACGTGATAATTTTTTTTTTTTGGTTGTCAAAAATGTCCGGTTTGGGGCTTCGTAGATTTCAGACTTTTACTTCTGGTGCCATGCAAAGCAAATTAAATCTCTTCGTGGACAGAAGGGCAATAAAAGAAAGCTTGTCTACTCATCCCAGATATGGATTTAGCTGGATTAAGTTCACAGTAATTCATGGCATAGCACTCAAATGAAGGCTCAACTGATTAATAAAACTTATCTGTATCACGTCCTGTGCGTTGATCTGATTAAAAATTTGATCACTGAATGATGCAAAATACACAGAGGAAATTATTCAATTCAACTGATTTTGCCTCTGGCTCTACAGTACATCAGTGGGATGTTATAAAAATAAGCTTTTGTTGCAAGAATAATGAGAGAAAGGATTTTGACCTATTTCATGCCATAAGTTTGCAATAGACCAGGATTTTTGCTACATAAACAACTTGTTTTGCTTCCATTTTGAAGAATGAAGTTAGAAACAATGTTTTGACAATTCCATGTCATTTGGTGCAATATACAAAGTATAAACTTTCCACTTTCTGAATCTAATGCAGAAATGGCTTAAAAATCTAAGGCCTGAATAGATAATTTTTTGTAGTTAAAAAGTCTGAAAGCACCATACATATGCCCATTCTGGAGGACCCATTGAATGAAGATACTTTGTAAATACATTAAAGAATATAATCACCACAGAAAAAAAAGTAAACTTATTTCATCAATAGTCTTTTCGTTACATGCAGGAAAAGGTAACCTTTACTACCCTTTCAAGTTCCGTTATCAAATTACTCAACACTCAACAACAGAGAAAGAAAATATCTTGTTTCCTTCAGCAAGAAAAGAGAAAAATAAATGTAGCTAATTACACCTGAACTACAATAGTATTATAGGTCTGTATAAAGTTGTAAGCCAACCTATATGTTTTTTAACCACACACCAAGGCAATGGTATTAATTACAAACAGGATATACATTCAGATTGTGAAGTGATTTCGCTTTAGTATAAGCATAGAGGCTGCTCTCACTACGTTCCTAAAACTAGTTTACTGGGAACCGGTTCAGAAAGCCAGTTTGGAAGATCGCTTTGCTAGCGTTCTCACTTGTTCACACGAAAGTGGTTTTCAAAATCACTTCACGTAAAGCGCTCTTGTTGCTATGGAAACGCTCTCAGTGGGGTGACACGTTTCGCGCGAAATTCGAAACCGCAGCATAAGCATTCTACACCTGTCCCGTAGAACGGTTGTGTCCTCACTTATGCTAAAACCAGTTTAACGAGGCAAAGCGATCTTGAAAACTACATCGCGAGGTGGTTTTCCAAACTGGTTTGGAAGATCGCTTCCAAGACCGCTTCGACCGTTCTCACTACTCGTTAAACTAGTTTCCACTAAACTAGTTTCCAGTAAACTAGTTTTAGGAACGTAGTGAGAACAGCCTCAGCTATGGTATCAGCATGTAGTAGGTACATGGTATCAGTTAGGAATTTCCTTTCCAGTATGATAATTCCTCTCTTTTCCTTAGGAATCCTCTTCCCCAACACAAGTGATAAAAGTATTCTTGTACCTTGTGAAGCAGTGGGTTTTTTTTTTTGGGGGGGGAGGGAGTAATGACAGGTGTTCTTTGGATGTTTTTCCTTAAGACAGTATTGTCTTTAAACTTTTAAATTATGCATTTTGATATTGCAGTAGAACAAAAGCTGTATTTTAGTTGTATGGTACACTCTTAAAGGGAAATTCAATCATTTATTTTCATTTATTTTTCAATTAAACTTATCGATTTTTAAGCAGATTTTTGAATTTTCATTTATTCCTTCCTACTCATGGACTTTCTATTCATTTATTTATCCATTTTATAGATATATAGACCTATTTTTTCTAAAATCATTTATAGATTCATTTGTTTGTTGCAAGTATGGTAAAAGGATTAATTACAATAACCTAGTAATTTTAATGGATTACACAAGAGCTGTGAATTCTTTTTAAGTACACGGTAAAAAAAGATCAAGCAAAAAAGAAAGCTTTTGGTCAATTCAATCAGGCCTTGGGCTGATTGTTCATATCAGGCATTTGCGCAGCTTGCAATCTTCGTTTGATGATAAACTAGAATCTTATCCTGATGCATGGAACTGAAGTAATGAGATTGAAGTTGTGGCATGTGGAGAAGCTCCAGTTCACACAACAGCACTTACAATTTCAGAATTATCTACAAAGAGAAATTGATTTTACCTCTGTTCCCTTTCATATACAAGTCCATTGTGTCCTTACCAAAAAAAGTTTCTTCAATTCATTTTTGAGAGAAAAAGTGAAGGCACTGATAATTTGTTACTGCTACATTTAAAGATATAATTTGATATGACAAATCTCTGATTGTTCCCTCAGTTGCATACCAAGAAATCATCATTGTTATTATTATTATGATTATTGTTGTTGTTATTATCATTATTATCTTATTTCTTTTCATCATGTTGTTTGGTGCAAAAAAACTACAAATGCACAATTCTGAAAAAGATTATTTTGCAATTCATTAAAAAAGATCCATATACTCCCAGCTCACTTAAGCTGCTACATCACTCTCCCAATATCACAAGTAATTCTGCCCTTCATAAAAAAATTACCTGGGAACTTTTTGATTAGCTTAATAATAGTGTCACACCTTCGACAAAGCAAACGTGAATTCAGGTGTGTAATTCATCATACCGTGACTCACCAACCTATTCAAATATTGATATATGACAATGATTTTATGATCATAATAAATTGGTTCTATTCATCATATTCACACCAGAGAGAAGTGTCAACATAATTGACAAGATCTAAACTAGGGATCGATGAAATAAAAGATGGTAAAACATTATACACATCAGTTAGTTGATGTTAAATCAGGTTATTGTCTGTAATCATCTTATGGATCAAATTATGAACATTTTCCATAATATAACAAATATTTCATCTAATGTAAAAAAAAAAAATCAGGATATTATTGGAGTATTATACCAGACCCACTAGGATTATTTCATGAAAAAGTGTAAAAATTATATTTAAACATGTACTGTTTGTTCACATGACAACACTTTTTTTCCGGATTGCACATTTTCCCATGATTTTTATTTTCTATTCAATTTGGCATCTCCCTTTCATAGAAAATCAATGCAAACATTAGTTCATGTTTGTAATTAATCAACTATGGATCACAAATATTGACTCCCTATTAATTATCTTTGGCATCGTAATAATCATAATAAATTGAGACAATTCATTGGTAAGAATCTTTGCAATCAGTATATTAAATCAAATTCATGAGAAAGGACACAATCTATTGTCTAAGTTGCATATACTATATACAGTATCAATTCAATTGAAGATATTGATACATATAGAGATATATTTACAGTATCGTAGATGAATTGTGGATGTGAAAAGTTGTTAACTTGGTCCGACAGTAAATCATAAATTAACAAAATTCCATGTAATATTTCGATTTCATACAATTTTCCTGGAATTTGGCAATGAGAGGTCTACACTGTAAAAGTACAAAGACAATTGGGTTTAAAGGCATGAAGGACACTTTAACAAGGAGTAAAAGAATGGCACATATTTTCTATGAAATGATAAAAGGACGGAGAGGGGATAGGAGAGAACTCAGAAAAGTCACAAAATATTTCACCGATAGACATCAAAAATGATTATACAAAATATGCCTGTTGCAAATTCTATTCCTCAAGAGCCAATGGCACTGTTTGCTTTTCATGCTATAAATCACTTCATTTTATAACAATGAATGTCAAATCAAGGGGATTTACAACATTCCTTTTCCTCTTTCCTGACAGAAAGCACCTTCAGTGAGGATAATAGCAATATTACAAGGGCTTCAAGCAATATTTATGAGAGAGTTTGTACCCTATAGTCCTCAGACCTGCACCTTCTTGCATTAAGTGGTATTACCCATTGTTACAGGAGAGTTTGGAGATTTGGGGGGACAAACTTGAATGACCAAACTTAATGTTGCGGACAATTTCTCATCAAGATTTCTCAAAAAATGCCTTAGTCTTAGAATCGTTACTGTTCATGCATAAATCTACTGAACAAAATTGGATTATCTTAGGGGAACAGTATTGGGTTGATAATCTTTTCTGATTGACCACAATGTACTTGCTTTAATAAAAATTAAATTGAGAGTATTTGATATTTCTCATTTATATGTTTTTTAATTCACTCTCATGATGGATTTCAAGTTTAACTCATACCTTGCCAAAGTACAAAGTAAACTGCGTCACTCAATCCGGACTTGACATTTTCAGGTACCCTTGGAGCTACCTCAATTCTCTTACAAGGTATGGAAGTCTCCTACTTGAGGTTATTCTGCGGCTTACCGCAAAAGATCTGAAAAAATATTTATTTTGTGACACATGTATGTGTATCTCTTACGGTAGTAATCTGCATTCTTACAACCCACCAGCTTATTTAATCCCACTCTGTGACAATTGTGTCGGTGTTTTCAAGTTTTCTATAAAATACATTGAGCCTTTCCCACAGTATTTTCTTCTTAATTCAGAATATAAAAGTCACTGCTTGGTACCTGTATTCTGTATTGTAAAGGCACCAGGGAGCAAATATCTTGTATAGAAATCCTGGAGTGTTAATATCAGACACGGATTCGGGGCTAGCGTGTTTCATATTGAAAAGAAATGTGACATGAAAAGATCCCTGAATTCTTTCACAATGGTAGTAACACGATGGTGAAAAATGAGTGGCTCGCATGTTTGTGGATTGACACTGTGTATGTCAGCATTCATGTTGACATTGAATGAGAAGAAGGAGACAGACGAAGGTGAAGAGGAAGGAAAAGAGCTCAAAGAACAAGGAAAAGTTAACAAAATGGAACAGAACAAAGAGAAGAAGAATAATGAAGAAGAATGAAGAATGAAGAAGATGGAGAAGAAGAAGAATGAAGAATGAAGAAGAGGAAGAAGAAGAAAAGAAGAAGAAATGTGAATATTATAAATGGAGAAGAAAAAATAATGCAAAAAGGGGAAGAAAAGAGAAAAACTTATCAAAAAAAGAACCCAAACAACAAAGGATGACACAGTAGTTCTAATGATGATCATAAAAAATGATTGTCAAACACAACATACACAAAGCCCATCCTGGCAATGGGTGATAATAATGAATTTCTTTGCTTGGGGGGCTCGTGGTTGACAGAACATGAAATGATGTCAAAAGAGGGATGACTTCTGATTATCTCAGGCAGAAAAAGGGCAAAGATTATCTCCCCTACCAGGCAAAGTGCAATAACCTAGATATAAAATATCATCTGGGGATTAATTCTGTCCACTATTACCAAGCACACAATATAACGCTTTAAGCCTATGTCCCTCTTCCAAAATATCAGAAAAAATGATAGATCTACAGATTCACAGTAATTTTATTTCTGTACCTTTCTAACACAAAAAATATTTAAGCAATATAGCACATTTTTACATTCATGTCTTGGCTCCTGTGCTGTAGGGAAGGGTAACATTCTAATGCAGAAGAACTTGAAAAACCGTTCATTTTCCCGGAAGGGGGGTTGTTTTATGGTTAAATGAAAAATATAGAGAATCAAACTCAAAACTGTTGTAGACGATCACTTCACAGGATTTTTTATATCACATATCCATACACATATACCCTCCTGGTCCTCCACATTTTCACATTCATGTGTTGGCTCCAAAGCTGCAGGGTAACATTCTACTGCAGAAGACCTTGCAAAAGCCATTTATTAGCAGGATGTTCTTTATTACCACATTAGGAACAGGAAACCATATGTCTCTCAATGGAAGAGATCTTCAGTTAATTGACTATTGATGTATTATTTCCCTTGGATCAGAACTCAAAACAGATCAGATTAATTTATCTGATTATGGATTTTATATTCACATGCCGGTTTAATCATTTTGTCAAAAAATATATCATTCTGTTTTCATTCTACCTTTTCCTACAATATATGACAAGCAGACACTAAAATATATTTTTTCAATCTGTTCCATTTAAACAAACTTCCTTGCAACTTCCGAAGAGAATGAGGCTTGTTTGAAAAGTAAAAAGTAAACTATTACGTGATAAATGAAATTGACAATGCACTCTAGCTGGGTGAAGTTAGTCTACAAATGTAGACCCACATCTGCAGTGTGTGTATAACAGCTGATTCAACGAGTCTGCATAGCAGACTAGGTCTACTGAGGCTGCAGAGGGCTCGCTTCGCAAACCAGCAGATCCCACCTCACCAGCCATTCAGAGTCTGCATAGCAGACTAGGTGAAGTCCCCTAAGCTAACTGCTGATGTTGTTTCAAGGGGGTTTTTTTAATGAATTTAAATCTTGTGCCCCTCCCCCTTGATTTTAAATGCTCACGTCAATCTGTTAAATTCACCATTCACTTTCTATGGACCACCACAATATCTACACCACTTTGTCAATGTAAAGGGGGGGGGGAAGAAGTTGGTTTTAACAGTTAGTCAATACACAAACTGAATTAATCTTGCTTAAACTGTAAGGGGTAAGCTAACTGTAGCAAATTATGCAACAAATGAATAAAACTGTGAGGAAACTTGAGTTTGAAGTATCCCTTTCCTTCTTAACACCACTAAACAAATGTTTTCCTGTTTATACCCCATTTTGTGCATCCATTTTGTGTATCCTAACCATCTATAAACTATTGATTGGGTTGGATTGCATAACAGATATATGAAAGAGCACAAGAGCTTGAGTGTCTGTACCTTTTAAGTGATATAAAAGCTCTCGGTAAATATTTAATTTCCATTTGCTTCTAATTTGTTATGTATAGCAGGTACCTAGTCCAGTCATGTACTGAATAACCTTTAGAAGTCTAATCTAAACTTCATGTTGTGGTTATAAAAACAAAATTATCTACGGGTTTATACCACTCATCACCAAGGAACAATTTACAACATATATATAATAGGATATAAATGTTAGTTAAACAAATTCCTTCTTAACACCCACATATACGCCTACATGTATAATATGGTCGTGGTTCTGTGATGCCACACAATTCTATCACAAAGTTCACTTATTGGATATGTTTTTCTCAAAAGTTATTTCTGAGACCTCCCCCCCCCCCCCCCTTCTTAAAAACGAGAAAACAACGGATGGGGTGAAATCAATTGCTGGCAAGGTTTATAAGACTATTCAAAAGCACTTCATATCTTTCCTTCTCAAAAAAAAATGTTATCCCAATCCTCAAACAGTTTCCCTGCTCTTAAAAATGTCTGGTTAACACGGTCAATGAATATATACACCATAAATACATGATATCTTTGTCAAAGGTGCTTGAAAGCTTAAAGCATAGGCAAGCTTTGGATCTATCAAGGAACTGAAAGTGGTAACCAAAATAGGAGTAGTAGACCAGGGCCCCGTCTTACAAAGAGTTACGATCGATCCAATCAATCGTAACTCTATGGAAATCCATCAGTGTCATAATTTCTTCGACTGGAAATTTGTAAAATGTCCTTTGTAAACAAAGGAGAACACACCAAGTTGTCAAGAAATCAGTGAATTTATGGATATACATTCATATCTAGAATTTTTTGAATAAACATGCATTTTATATGTTGACGTTGCTGGCCGTTCATATTTGCGATTGATCCGATCTATCTCAACTCTTTGTAAGACGGGGCCCAGAAGTGTACACTGTATAGTGCAGAACAGCACAAAATGTATTCTTAAAAAAATTTGCTTTCTAGGGTTTGCACAGGTAGCTAGATTTTTGTATGGGACCTTGCGAGCCCTACTAGAGACCTGTTGAAACTTTTCACAAGATTCCGAAAGAAACATTTGTGATTACACTTCCTCCTCCAAAAGGAAGTTAGTCACTTCCCATCTCTTGGAATCCAATTCAAATCTCTCATTTATTTTCGTCCAAACCTCACTAAAAATGTCAAGCTATTTCTGACAGGTTATCGAGATGAAACACTGTTTCATGCGCAGAGCTAGGGCACAAAGCACGTCTTAAGACATCTGAGAGTAAGGGTATTAATCTGGAGAAGTTGTGAACGCAGGAAATAATTAGGACTGCTTATTTGTTGCCATGGTGACTAGATTTAACGTGACTTTGTGCACTGCTCAATGGACGACAGCTGGTAAGCCAAACTTGGAAAGCGTGGGAGACAGAGAGTGGGTGAAAGAGAAGTAGGTAGCTATTCACAAACTAATTAGTAAAGTCAATGTACAGTTTTCATTATTTAAAACTTAATGAAGGAAAAATGAAAAGAGGAATAAGCAAACATTTTCTCTTGTTTTGTCCTTTCCCACTAATTAAAGCAGTAGAGGGTTCCCTCAAAGAAGAGTCAATATTTGAGAATGGATCATTTGAAAACGGATAAAATTATATTGTATATATAATTTTGACAAATTAAAATCACATACAATTACAAAGTATCAAAAAACAAATTGCAAATCATTTATTCTTCAGGTTGGAAGTGTACACAAACCCAAAATATGATCATAAAAATCATTATCTGTTATAATGAAGCCAGGAATGTTGATTAAAATGTTTTCACCAATTTCAAAATTTGTCCTTTATTACACCTCGCCTAAGATTAATTACTGATCTAAAAGAATTAGAGTCTCTTTTCAGTGGAACACTGCCCCCCCCCCACCCCCTTTCACAAGTTCCCTTCCAAAATTTCTCAAGCAAATAAGAGAATGCAATTCACAGGCCTTCACACCTAAACACCAAATCTCGTAAAGAGGTGTTAATGAAAAGACCTGTGGATGGTGCATACATTGTATACTCATTTCATTATTGACACCCAAACAATGGTATCCACTGAACACCTGAGAGTGATACAAGTGTAATGGTTATTTGTGGTGGGGGGTACCCACCGCTCCCCCACCCCCCCCCCCCATCCTTCTCCTCCCTATAAAAAAACCTCTATACAATAAATTTGCCCAACCTTCAAACTTTTTTTTACCTGTAAATCCAAACAAAACCTAGTACATGTACAGTATAGACAACCTCTTCTCTGTCTTTTTTTCTCCACTATTAACCAACCAGAGAGGACAGGAAAACCATTGTCCAGTTTCCATGCCCGTTTGCATCTAATTGTGTAGCTTTTCAAAAGACTTTTCAATAAGCTTAGCCTCTTGTCAAATATCCTTTCAGTGTACGTTGTTCTCGAATAACACATGAAAAGTGCAATATAAACTCTTCCAGTCAAGAGTGGAAAGAGAAGGAATGTAAGCAAATAAAAATAAAAATGCGAAGGAAGTGCTGCCAGTGAAAAGTCGTCAGGGGGAGGCGGGTGCTTGGGTTTTAAATATGGAGAAAACTAGCTAGACACCTGGGGATATGTGCTGAAAATATCGTAATTTTCATAAGTAATTGCAGACCAAGAAGGTGAAAATACAGAAGTTTGTTTTTACTCCATCGACCATGCATGAAGCATACCAAACCCCCTTTGAGGAAGATATAAGTCTGGTCATGAGCTGCTGTCTTCTTCTTTAGGAAAGTTAGGATTAGACAGAATTAAAAGGGCAATGACTTGAAAGTCAACAGTCATTCCTTGAGACAGTTCTGTTGTATGCAGCTAACACCTTGAACTTTATAAAAAAAAAGATCACAGTAGCCCCTCTGAAAATTGTTCAATAACAAATACAATTGTTCAATAACAACAATACAAATGTTGAATCATGAATTAATACTGATACTGAAACAGATTTGTCAAAGAGAAAACACCAGCAAAGTAAACACAGCACACAAAAATAAGGAAATGATATGACAAAGTTTATGAGAAAAGATGAGCCTCACCAATGACTTTTACAGCATAATCAAGCCTCATCTCGGATTAAACAATGCCATTAACACCAAAGGAATGACCATAGTCCACACACGCAGCAACAGTTCCATACAGGTGATGCCTTTGACCAATCCTCAAGAATAGCCAATCAACCATATATGGCTACCAGGGGTCAACGGTCCCTCATATTGGAAAGTGTGTCAGGGGAAATAGTGAAACTGATATTCTAAACTTGCAAGACCATCTCCGCAGGCCTCGGACCAAGCATGCCCGCTGAATGATCGGGGAAGAAGAATGGCAAAACCGTGTGGCCATCCATTATTGAAGCGATTACTACGAAGACTCAAGGAATCTAGAAAAGCATGTAACTGTAGCTGTCGGCAAGCGTTATGTTACATCATTTATCTCACCAACCAAAGCTCCTGCATCTGGGGATCTGCTTATATTTTGTTCGTGAATGCCTGGACCCATATAAGGGAGATAGACAATTCAACGCTTTGAAAACCAGTTAGGATAGCTTTTCATACCACAGTTCATATGCAGGTGAAAAAGCCATCATAACAGATCCAGATGTTCAACAAAACTACTATATATGAACTCAAAGGGAGTCACTCTATAACTCCCAAAGACAACAACTAACTGTTGTATTCTACCACCTCTATGTTTGCTGCTAGAGTGGGATATTGCTTAGAAAGTGAAAATTCCAAAATAAAAACTTCACACCCTTTCATAATTTCACAATTGTATAAGACCTTAAGTAAAAACAACAACAGGGATTTCTTTATAGAACTATATTCTTATACTGTACTTTTAAAACACATTCAATACCATGTAGTCCTATCAAATCCACTTCTTTCAAAACTGAATACATAACATTGCAGTTGTTTCACTGCAAACATTCCCCACATGTTTATTGGAAGGGCCACTTCTCTGTCCCTTTGAAATGTTTCAAGTGTTTACTCCTTCGACATAAGTCTTCAATCAATCACTTAATTTACTTTACTTCTGAATAGGCAAGCATACTCCACGGGCTCCAATGTAACTATGTTCTATGAATCGCCACGGTGAAGACGTCCACAAGTGCTTGCTAAATTTCAAGGATTTAATATACATCCAGATCGGCTGTGAGTAGGGACCAGCAGAATATTGGATTTATATTTAATCTTCGGGGTAAACTTTTCAATCTCAAAATATTACAATTCAAATCTTTAAGCTTTATATTTGAATTCATAAGGCTTAAATCTAAATCTAATAATTAGACAGGTCCTTAAAGGGATGGTCCGGGCTGAAAGTATTTATAGCTTAATAAATAGAGTAGAATTCACTTAGCAAAATGCCAAAAATGTCATCAAAATTGGATAAAAAATTAAAAAGTTATTGAATTTTAAAGTTTGGCAATATTTTGTGAAAACAGTCGTCATGAATATTCATTAGGTGGGCTGATGATGTCACATCCCCACTTGTTCTTTTGTATTTTATTGTATGAAATTAGGTTTATTCAAATTTTTTCCTCCAAGAACTAGAAAAATTGGATTGACAAGTGATTTAGTCCATTAGATATTTATTGCTGCAACTTATTTCAATATAAGGGAGAAATAGTATTCACACAAGTATGAAATAATGAAAAAATATGATTTTATTTAATAACATAAGAAAACGGAAAGTGGAGATGTGACATCATCAGCCCACCTAATGAATATTCATGATGACTGTTTTCACAAAATATTGCTGAACTTTAAACTTCAATAACTTTATTATTTGTTATCCGATTTCGATGAAATTTTTGGCATTTTGCTCATTGAATTTTACTCTATGTGTTAAGATACAAATATTTTCAGCCCGGACCATCCCTTTAATCATGGTCGATCTGGATTTACTTTAAATCATTGAAATTAGAGTTTTGCTGCAAGTAAAAATCATGCAAGGTTCACTGAAAAGGTTCCACAATTCTGACCCTAGATGTGAGTGTGACTGCCTGGCATAGCAACATAGTACAACTAAAACCAGTCTAATTTACAACCTACCACTCTTTTACAAGTTTGGAGAGAAAAAGAGATCGTTCTTACAACAGATGCATATTATGTGAGCACTGTACTACCAGCTCAGAGACTAAATGTCACTTGAGGAAACTTGTTCAGTTGATCTCTAGGCCATTCAACAGCACATCACATTTAAATATTTTTTTTCTGAACTTAGCCCATAGTCTGTTTATTAACCCCTCAACTGCCATTGTTACATAATCTCAAATACAAACAGTGTTGGATACCTTTAGCATGATGTGAAAGTGCCACTGGATAACAGTCAATTGAAATGATCCTTTGTGTTTTCTGTTCATTCATGTATAAGAAAAGTGAGGGGTTTGAAAAGTCTGTTTTGCTCATGGAAATCAGGATTCAAAGTGCTTCTTTTACCAATGAACATTATTAACTAAATGGCTACAGCAACCGGTTTGCCAAAGATCCAAAGTCTATAGGAATTAAAGAATTCTGTATTCAACAAGTCATAAATATGAACCATGGCACATGCTCCCTTATACCACCAAAGGCAGACACTTCTCCTAAAGACAAATTATGGCTTGGTGTTATGACTCCTTTATTAGCATCCAACAGCTGGTACTCATAGTACAGACTACTCTGATAAATGAATTATTGATGAAAACTAAACAGATTCCCATTTTTTCTACAATATATTGAAATAAAAGTTGCCGATGCTGTTGTAATTGTGATTTCTTGTATCATTACGGCTTTATTACTGACATTTCGATTTCTTGAAATCTGAAATATTGCCCCACCACTTACCCCCAGCCTGAACCCTACTCCGGTATATTGACCCCCTGACACCGGTACAGTTACACACCTGGTACTCATCTCTACCCCCTTGTTGGATCGTCAGATGATAATTGAAGGTGTGTTGAAGTATAAGCAATGGCAATGGAATCTGGGAGGACTGCATCCTCGGAACGCCTTACAATGACATCTAAAAATATTATAAGAGATGATATTGCTTTATGATTGGCCTATTTCAAAGATTTGTTACTTTGATTTCCAGTTACTTTTGCTTTGTGAAAAATATCTAGAGCATGTGAAACAGCTTTATATTGATCTATTATTTAGGAATCTGTTGCTTTGGGTAGGATATACATGTATAGGGGAAAATGCAAACTCGAGACCTTTAAATAAACCAGGGCCCCCACATCATAAAGAATTACAATAATGGTAAATTGGAGCTCTGTATACCTTTCAAAAGGAGTGTTGGAATGGCAGTGATAAGAAAATGAGGAAGCAGGCACCCGGGTGTGAGCACAGGTGTCTTTGAGATGCCTACAACTGGGGGGTTGGTTACAAACGAATTCAGTGACAGAATTCTTATCAATGGCAGGTAAATTTGGGAAAACTAGTTAATGATCGAAACATTATTGATCAAATACCTGTAGTTGGAAATGATCAATTACACTAGAAAAGGATAAATGATACACAAACAGAATGTGATATGTGAATATCTGCTTGTAACGTCGCTGATTAATAAAATATTAACACTGAAATACAAGCCTGCACATTCTTCATGAACAACATTTCCCACAATGCTTTGCATGCCTCCGCATCTGTTTTCACAAGAGGCACGCATCCCTATGCCTGGCAGCCACTCCGGAGTGTCAAATTCGTTATCCTGCCCATTTCCATGGCAACGACTGGCATTCGCAGGTGACTTTTCACCCTATACCCATTTTATTTCTCCATTTGCCACAGATCCGAGAGGCCCTGGAGGCCTTTCAACGGACCGACCGTAACGAGAATAAAAATGGCAGCTTAGATGACAAATTTATGCAGATGCTTTTGCAAGATATGCACAGAGGCCTTTGTGTATGTAATAAATAGCCTACATTCTTGTTGATGTCATCCATACAAGTAGACTGTTCACTCTAAAAGTGTTACAGGGTGGGAAGAGGTATTGTAAGTCACCTTTTACAAGGCCTGAGGAAGGAGAGCGCTATACAAATATCCTCTTGTTATTGTCATTTACGTAAATCAGACACATTTTGCACTAATTACAGGAAATTAAACTTTTGGTTACTCGTTTCCTTTTGCCGAAGAAGGGCAGTTAACCTCTGTTTCTGCGTGTAAAACTACAGATTTGAACCCAGTGAAGCCTCGCAAAGTAAAAAGTCTCTCCTTTTCAGGAAGAGTATACTATCCTTAACTCACTCAAGTGCCCTCTAAATATAGGGTTTCTTATTTCTAAGCTACCATGAAGGAGAATGTCATTTAGAAAGCCTCCTGGACCTTCATTCTATGGTCTCTAGGAGCTCCATTAAAAAAAAATTGAGGAAGGTTTGAATGCGTTTCAATTCTTTATCATCACCAATATGCATGTACATCTGGCATAAACATATATAGTGGTTAGAATTAAATGATCCAATGTAACGTTTGTGCTTCAGCAGGAGTGCATGCATTTTAAAATGTAGGCCTACTTGTACATTATATGAGGGGGAAGATGATGACTCGTAAATTTGATTCCATTATAGTTACTGCATAACTTGAAATTTCTGGGGGGGGGGGTTATTTTAAGCTTATCTTGCACACCCAACATTGCCTGAATTTCGACTTCCTTGTGCCATACAGCCGCACATGAAAATACCACCAACCACGAATATGCAGCATATATTGAATATGCCACAAGAGAAGAAAATCATGAAAATATTGGTATGCAACAGCAATGGCTCCTACAAGACCATATGAACATAGACTTGACAGTTCAGATCGTGCTTCGGAAGCCATTCCATTCCTATCATCAGCCGCTCCTCACAAACTGACTGCCGACCTTGATGATAGCTAATTACTAATAGCGACAGACAAGTCACGATCTCTACAGATTTGAATTTACATAATGAACCATTCAGACCACATGGAAAATTTGAAATAATATCCCATTGGAGTAAAGAAATCATCCATTAGGGTGTATTTCCAATGTAAGGTAATTTGATGAGAGGATAGATTTAGCCATAGAAAACTGGACGATCAACGCACTAAGTTGACATGATATCCAATCTTAAAATACTTTTACTAAAATAATTATTAAACAATAAAATAAGAAGTCAATCCAACTGGTACTGCACCTTCATAGTCATTAAACTCCCGTCAACTTCAAGTCATGGTTTTAACTTACAGTAAATAAACACTAGTATTTATATGCAATGCGGCAAAAAAAAATCATTACCTTTTTCAATTCAAGGCAAGATGTAAATGTTTCAGCTAAAAAAGAGTTAAGGATATTGTTTTATCTACATGTACATATGTATACAATTCATTCTGCTTGTGTGAACTGGGCTATTAGTGTCTATATGTACACACAAGTTACCCAAACAGTACGCCCCCATTTGTTTTAATACCTTTTGTTCCTGTGGTATGACTAATTCAAATTCCATTCTTCTGTGTTAACGTAAATTCATAGCTTCCGCAGAAGTCATATAGGCTGACACACTATCAAGACATCCCGATATTTGAGTCCCCCTTTTTTCTTTCCTTTCATTCTATTACATATCATTCTCTTTCTAGTTGATGATATTCTTTATCAGACTACATGTAAGTCCCAACCTTGCAGGTTTTCAATATTGGCCAATGTATTTCCTTCATTGATGGTTCGGCTGGGTTCGGTTTAGGTTTTGAAAATTGAGAGAAATTATAACGGGAAGTTAGATTGTCAGGGGCATCATGGTCCTATATGTAGTCAGGTTTCAATAAAGCATGGTCAATGATGCTACTTTTGTGTCTGAGCAATTTTCATACAAATAGAAGGTGTAGAATATATTTCTACTTTAAAAAAAATTGACATACTTTTTTTTCAGAAAGGCTGTTCGCTATATGTATTTCATAATATCTAAATGCTTGAATACATGTAGCTTTCCAGTTGTTTGTTTCTTGTTTCATTCATTTATTCATTAAGTGTCTTTTCAGTTCAATCATTGATTTTTAGATGTACTGTATAATATATCACTCATCTATTCACTACTTTGAGCTATACACTTGCTCATTTATCTCTTCTCTAATATCATATCATACACATATCTACTTTCATATGTTTATAAAACGTTTCTTTCATTACTTCAAAAGAAGAGTATGTCGTCAAAGAACTACAAGAAACTTAGAATGAATTGCAAATCAATCTTAGGTCTTCAATCAATTTTAAGCATTACAATTGATTTAAAAGTGATTATTGCATTCTAAATTGCAGTAAAAAAATATGTTAACTCAAATTGATCAATCAAAATCAAATGAAGATTTCACATGACGCATTAATGCAGGTTTGAAAACTAAAAATTGAAATTGGTCGTAAATAAGTTACAATCGATTGTAAGAAAGATCTTGCAACACCCTTGAGTTCCACTTGTCAGGAAATCAAACTAATAAACCTGAATCACAAGACTGTCTGTCTGCCAATAAACGAATATCCCTCGTGACACAATCTGTCTATCATACGTCACCTTGCGGTAAAAAACATACTACTTGGCTGGCGATCATGCCTCGAGCTAAAATTATGAACCATGTGGTTTATGTCCCTTATTTAATTCAATAGCAATGCACATCTGTCACTCTCATCTTTCCAATCATTGTGGTAATAATTTCAGAACGATATCATTGCATTTTTTTCATTTTGATTTCATCTAACGTTTTGTGGGTTTTTTAATGTTTTGTTCCACCTATATGCCAGGTAGATCTATTACCTACCATGACAAGATTTTAAAGACATGCTCCAATGCTACTACCTTATTACTATTACAAATTAAAGGACTTGATAAAAAAAGTGATGGAAATCGATTTTATCACTTTCAGTGAAACTTCTTAACATTTAAATAAAATTCATATAAAGAGGCACTGTGCAATCTAAGAGCTTGTGGACTTTGAACATAGGCATAATAACAGAGCGCTCCCCTAAAAAGCGCCTTGAGCACTCTACAGAGTGGATTTGGCGCGATATAAGTCTAATTATTATTATTATTATTATTATTGAAATGAACTATTCATCAAGATATAGGAATTTAATACCAGATTAGCTGTATGAAGTAATGTATACCCAGGACTTTACACCCAGATTGCAGATAAGCAGAAGACATGTTGTGTAGATATGAGGAGAATTCAAGAATTTGACCACGAGTCCAAATTCTAATCAAATTACAACATAGGATCAAATGAGGAATCTTAATTAGAATATTACATTATATTATAAATTATGAAATGATGTTTTATCCCAACTTTACATGAATTTGTAGACAATAATAAAAATGACCCATTTAGGGTCCTTTTAAAAAAAAACTGATGTTCCGTGTACAGTACAAGCATACAGAAGTCTACTGCCCAGTTCAAACTTCTAAAAAAAGAAAAATGTTAATGCATGTAATTAAGAATGATTGATCATCAGGTTTCCCTTTAATTCTTTCAATTCTACCCAATGAACAGTTATATGAACCCTACAAGTGCATGTATGTGCATGCAGAGACTATATTTGTTTTCCTCTGAGGTCTACCTGAGCAAGAAACCAAAGTGAAAAGAGCATCAAAAGCATGCGTCTACGTTGAATTCTTTTCTTCCAGTTTTTTACCAGCTAGGTTCTGCCAAGGAGGCTCACTTTTCCAATGTTCTACAATGTACTGTACTGTTAACAAGAGGCACAGCCTGAAGCCCTGAACCATAGAAGAGTCAGCAAGCAAAGACTATCATGTTTTCCTCTCACAAGGCACCAAGATAAATATCGTGTATCTAAGCGCTGCGTACTATTACCCGGGCTTTCAGCTATCCTGATCGGACGCTCGAGCGTTCAAGGAATTCCTTCCTACCGGGTACCCATTTACTACACCTGGGTGGAGAGTGGCAAATTTTGATAAACGCCTTGCCTAAGAACGCGAGTGCTGCAATGGGATTTGAACCTCCGACCTCGTGGTTCAAAGTATGGAGACTTACCCACTTGGCCTCAACACCTCTCTGGTCTGCAGGTTCAACCCCAGCTTGATGCAATGCACTCAAGAAGTCTATTTTTTCAGACCAACAAGTTTAAATGACTACTGTAGGAACTTGTGCTAGACTTGTGCCAAGACCCATTTTCTTATAAAGTTTCCAATTAGGGTCTCTGTCTGAAGACTAATCAAAGTGGGCAGCCATAACTGACATGCACCTTCCCTATCATTTAGAATTTTCACTTGGCTTGTCAAGAATAATTGAAAATTATTGAGTCGTAAACGCAGATAGGTATTAAGCGTTCCATTACTTCATACACGGACGCTTGTCAAATATGCTTGCGATCAAACATAATTGTCCTTGATATTGTATCTGATTCACAATATATCAAAACTGCAATACCTTTTGTATGGAGAATAAAGAACTCTTTTAGCACAAAAATTCTAGTTATAATGTAAATACCCATTATTCCTCTCACAGTATTCCTCTCAGTATTCTGAACTCAGGTTTAAATTAAACCCTGGTTTAACTATGGAGAGCCAATTGGAGCACAAATCCCTAGCAGTACACATTCAATTTATCAACTCATATGGCACCCAAATTATTCATAATTGTCTGGGAATGATAACTGAAGTATTTTTCTTCCTTATGAAAGCAAAAGGAAACAAAATTGTAAACATACAGTAAGATATATACAATATGAACAAAATTTTTTAACTTTTGGCTGCCCATAATTTTAGCACAGAGTTAGACCGTGGTATAAGTTAAACCTGACTTCAGAATACGGGCCAACAAGTTCAACCACATACATGTAGGTTATCATTCAGCAAACAAGTAGGAGCACTTGAAATATAAGGAAATAAATGAACAAAATATAACAGAGAATAGAAAATGTGGATTACTCATATTTAAGATAAGGATGAGCAAATAAAGGTAGATTTATTTATTTTTCATTGAGGTTTACGAAGGTGGGTGATGTGTAAAATAAACCATAAAAGTGATCAAAGTTATCATGTGATTCACAAGTGTGAAGTTGATCAATGTCAACAATAAATACATGTGATAAAAAAAAAGTTTCAGGAAGAGCATACATACGTGTACATAACAATTTATCATTTACTGCATATCAAAGGGTCATACCTCTGCATGAAACATACAGAAAGTCCCATAATACCTACTTAACCAGAGCCAAGTCAATGATAAAATGGAAGCATTTGCTTGCATTCTGAACTCTTGGGCAAGGAATAAAAGCCTTGGTATAAGTCCATGGTTTATGGAGAGCTAAAGAAGATGAAACTTTGTTCAAATATGTGATGTGTTTTTATATGTTGAGGAAATTGATATCATGGATGGTTACAAAAATAGCTATTCCAAATCAAATGTAAATAGTAAATATACATGTACATGTAGTTTCAGTATTGAGAAATTTAAGATTTCTATGAATTCAATACATCCATATTTTTACTCTTCGGACTCTGGCTATGCGGAAAAACAAATTTGGTCACTCGCATCAAAGAGTCTTTCAACAGCCTACAAACAGTGTATAAACCAATATTTCAACCATAGATTAGATAGTGGTTTAAATGGTTTAACCATAATTAGTCTATGGTTTATTCAAATCAATAGTTTAACCATGGATTATGGTTTATTAAAACAAGAATTCAAAATATGAGCCAGTCAGCGGCAGCCCCCCCCCCTTCTATTTTCCGTACATACCTTTTTTGTAGACTGTTAAATGCGCATCCGTTTCCACTCCTCCTAAATAGTTTTTAACTTTGGCCGTGTACGTGGCGGTATCGTCCACGGTAACGTCACATAGTACTAGCATACTCTCAATCTCGTTCGTATAAACTAAACAACGGTCTGTCCTCTCGACTTCGGTATCGTCCTTGAACCACCTAACCTCTGGGGACGGATATCCATAATAGTGACAATCGAAAACTACCACGTCGACTTCCGCGTCCGCGATCTCGCGCGAGAAGCGAGGATGTCGCTCGGGCCATCGTTTTTGTTGGAACTTGCCTAGTTTTCTGGACGTGATTTCTATCTCCATGGGAAGACCCATGGGTCCGCGTATAATCTGTTTCCTGCGCGAGATCGGCGAGTCTTCGGGTTCGCGTATGTCACCCATTGTCATAGTCTAGATTTGGCGATATTTAAAGGGAAATTGACGCTGAATCCTATATTTTTTTATCAAGGCAGTCAGGAGATAGTACTGATCGCTTATAATAGTCAATGGATTGAAATTCTTCATAAAATGTCCATCTTTGGTCTATTGATACCAACAGGAATATATCTTTTGATATAATTCAGATATAATTCATCTCAATGATACAAATGGAAGGCACATGTTGCTTGAGTCAGACATAAAATCTAAACAACTTTCTTTGATATAATCAACTATAAAATATAAACTCCTTAAATAAATATTATATATATATATTTTATGTTTAATGCTGTTTAACAAAGTATTAGATATAGTGGGGGACTCAAAATGAATAGGTTCATTATAAGAATATATATTTTCTATTATGTATTTATTCATGCACTGCACATTATATGCCAAGAAGGGGACTCCAAGATACTTGTTGCAGTGCACATATATATCATTAAAATGCTGTGAGGTTATTAAATATTGCAGTTATTCTTCATGGCCACTTCTAATCAATATTGCATAGCATGTGTGTTACTTTGAGCCCTATTCACGGGCACAGACAGCAGAAAGAGAGAGCAGCGCCCGAGAAGTATCATACGCTGGCTGGCGTGTGTCACTCGATGACATATATCTCGACTGTTATGTGTTCACAGAGCACTGATCCTTCCAAGGAAATAATCTATATATTCCACTCAATGTAACTCAGTTGACAAATTGAACAGCAAAATCCAGGTCTACTCATTAGTACCCACTTCAGGCACTTCCACAGTGAAGTATAAAGAACTATATATATATATTCCTCTTGAAAGTTTTGCCAGATGAGGTATATCAATTTTGAAAGAGTATATACTTTAGAATATTATTTCAGCTCCTCTCAAAATGTGCTGTGGATATATCACCAAGTTTGTTGATATATTCCAAATAGGGCATCTGCCACATAGAGATATCTTCCCCACGAACTATATATATGTTCCACATTCCACTGCTAAGTTATATGCTACACTGATTCCTGGTACTCTAAAAAACTGTGAAATGAGTAATCCTTATTGATATATTCCACAATCTGGTGACCAGTATACTCTTTACAACTGTTGTGGATTAGTTATATAACTGTAGTAGATGAGCTTTCTTTGATGAACAGGATCAAGTGGATAAGCGATTTGACCCACCCCTTCTGATGAAGCCAAAACTGAATGACAAGGTCCGATGGGTGAATGTGCGAATTGAATCATATATCCCCAGCTAATCAATAATAGTAAAAACTATTGACTGCTGATTTGAGTAGGTCATGCAATTCCTTTTCACTCATCAGGCAATATAACGTGATTAAACCACTCTTTGGGGCATCCAAGCACGCAGACTACCTCTTCATATATCACCAAAAAATTTAATTACATACAATCATTCCTTTGACCACTGGAGTCAGAATCCAGAAGGCGTGTGAACATATCCACATTTAATAAACGTCACATTAAAATTCCATGTTCAATGCCACAAATCCAAACATTAATATCCCTGCAAGAGGTCCTCGTATCACATGTCTTCCTTGATGTATTGTATCGACCTCTTCTAACCTCCAAAATTCCTGAAATGACGGCACGGCTATCACCGCCAGGGTAGGTTAGGGTTTCACGACACGATCGACCCCTTCCAAAAAAATGGGAACGGGCCTTCCACAGGTGGTAATGACTGGTGTTCCTCCTCTACTGAACACAGCTAATCTACGAACACCCAAACAGACGAGTAAATACAGTGCGTGCAGACCGAATCCTCCGCTGACAGCAGATATAGTGTTGGCAGCGAGAGAGATCGGCAGCATTCCCCACGAAAAAATAATCTGCGTACTGTATATGGTTCACCAGAGAGGCATACATGTACAACAGAGCACACAGAATATTCACACAGCAGTCCTCTATAGAATTGCTGTGTGTAGTCTCAGTTGCCAGACTCTGCTCTGAACTGATGAAGATCTGCAAATTCAGTGCACGTGTCGGAGGTATTGTATAATTTTGCTGAATCACTGAGGATTGACTTTGGGGAATATTAGATACATCCCGAGAGAACATACATGGATAAGGAATAAATTGTCAATGTACATGTACATAGACAAGTTTGAGGAGAAACAACTGTATTGTGCAAAAAGCCTACCTGGGAAGACTATTAGCTATATGGTTCATTCCACAAAGTCAACTTATGGTCTAGTCCATTCTCCCACACGGGGGTGGAATGTTTGCATTGGGGAAACCACTGGGGACGGATGAAAAGAAGGGAAAATATCTAATATTTGTGACCAAATAAAGCCTGTTATCAAAGTACTCCCACTGAAATCATCAAAGAACTCCCACTGAAAACTATAAATTAGGATGTCTGATAGTTGTACGCCAAATTTGCCTTTAAAAAAAAATCAACAATGATCAAGAACAAAGTTCAACATCTAAAGAAAATTGTGAACTATATGGAGAGTGCTGCACAAATATGTGGATCGGGGAGTGGTTGAAAATTATATTGACAATTCATTGCAGCCCCAAATCCCCAAAGTTAGGATCCTTCCCCTTCCTTGAAATAGCATGACCTACCAGAGATTGTTAAAAATGAACAAAGAATAGAATTCTGCGGCCCGTTTCATAAAGATATAGAACTAAATTAACTTTGGCATTAGTGTAACTGAGGCTGACGACCTGTACAACTCTCTCTCACTATATTATCAAAGTCAAGCGCAAGTCACATGGTAACATTGACTGTTATTGGCTGCTGAGCCCAGTTAACATGGTAGTTGTCATTATGGCAAAGTTAAAATAGCCGTAACTCTTTACGAAAAAGGGCCCAGAAAAGGGGAAAAGGAACTAACAGCATGGGAAGGTAACAAAGCAGAAGAACCAAGATCGTGAATAAAACCATGGGGGGAGATGATACAAATGAAATACAAAACAAAATATGACAAAAAGGATGGAATCGTCTTGTTTGGCTATTCAGATTACAGATGTATTTTAAAAACTTAATGGGAATAAAAATGACCCTAGGCGATAGGCTTCGGTCAACTACCAATGCATGGCCTCACTAAACTGCCTTTAGAAATCATAAATTGAATCAGGTTTTCTTCACAGTTTCGCTACCACCCACCTATCAAAAGAAACACAAGTGATGTTTATACCCCTTTCATACTGCCCTCTTCATTTTTCACCGGCGAACTTCGCCGGCGAACTTCTTCGCCTCGCATTCCTCGCTTCCCCGGCAAAGAAAAAAATGTACCCTTTCGCACTGACATTTCTTCCCCGGCGAAAGTCAACGGGCGATTGCAGAACAAACGATAGAAAATTGTAAACATTACTCCTTACATATTACAAAAAGGTATCAAAAAAATTAATTACAACATATTTTGGAAGTATTACGATAAAAACAAACAATATCACCTTGTTTTTATATATTAGCGCATTTTATACATGTAAAAAGTGCTTTTTAATAAATATTATTAGTATAAAAAAATATATGTTCGAGGGTATCTACTTGGCCTTAGCATTCAGCTGAGCTTGCAACTATCGCGCGCGGAATTCACGGTACAGGGGACTTTGGGAGAGAAAAAATTGACCTCTGACGTCATTAAAGAGGAGAAGTTCTCCGGTTTGCTTTCATACTGGCCTTTTCACCGGCGAACTTCGCCGGTGAAACAGTTTCGCCGGTGAAGTTCTCCACCTCTAGAGGTGGAGAAGTTCACCGGCGAACTTCACCGGTGAAGTTCTCCTGTGTACCTTTCATACTGGACACTTTCCCCTTCGCTGGCGAACTTCGCCGGTGAAGTTCGCCGGTGAAAAGCGCAATATGAAAGGGGTATTAGTTTCAGTTTCTATCTCTTTCTTAGACCCCCCTGGCCTTCAAGTTTCCATTCTTTCTCTTCTCTGTCTCTCCCTCTCTTTCTTCCTCTCTCTCTCTCCCTGTCACAGTTTTCTCTGTTGTAAAGCCTCACCTCTCCCTTTCTCTGTTCTGCCCACTCTCCTATTCCGAGAAGCTTTTGAAAACAGCGTATATAGTATTTTCTCTTCAAAAGCGTAGGACAGGACAAAAGGAAAAGTGTGAACAATATGGCCTTAATATTGTTCCAGTATTTTGAAAAGTGTGGGAGAATTGGAAGTTTGGAGTCTGAGCTAGTCTTGTTCATCAACCTCCTTTTGAGAAGGCAATATTTTCGTTTTAATATCATAAACTTGAAGGAAAAACATTTGGGGGCATTTTATGAAAGGAATAATCAATTATCTTCGATAACCACTGTAATAAGCCACTGAAATCATTGTGTGTGATTGGTTCAGATCAAATAAGTCGGAGAAGACACTCCATGAAACATTTCCCAGGTCCCTACATTACATTGTCCTCATTCTCCCAACTCTTTCAGAAAAGTTATACTTTCTCAGTAATCATTTGACTTGTTTTGGCATTTTTCCCCATCAAAATCATAAATTAGTTTATGGTCCACTCAATATACATAGATGCATGTACATATCCTTTTTTCAACAAAATCTAACAATGAAATACTAATTAACTGTTTTAAAAAAAATGTGAATCTCGTTTAAAAGGAATCTTTGAAAAGCGAAATTTCTCTAAACTGAGGCCTATTATGTGACTTTACAGAAATGCTAAAGCCATATGAAATATGATAACACCACCATATAAAAACATATGCTCCTGAAAAACATGTTGACAGGTAAAATTAACTTGTATCATGTGTTTGAACACTGTTAATTTCAAATGAAAGGACATTGAATGCATCTATCACCAATAAGCCAGTTCGTAGTTCCTTTCTGCGCATGATCAAAAGATTCTACGCATGATCAGAGGAAGGTCATTTGTACTAAAGTGACATGGTGGTTTAAAATCTAATGAGATAAGCACCAACTTTGATGTCTTGATTATTCATATATTCTTTTGAATTGTGGTTTTCATTTACATCCACAAAAAACAACGCGTCCACGAACGACTGGTTTTCACAGTTTGCCAAGTAAATTGTGCAACATGCTATGATATGCATTCAAAGTAGGAATGCAACAAATACCTTCATAAAGTGTTCATTGGTGTGCAATTCTAGTCACCTGGTCTATTCAATTTCTTCATCCTGCTATGTAAGGCAAGCTTACATAATATTTTGCTTTGAAATCTGCCTATCATAATGAAAGAAATGAAAGGTCATTTGACCAAAAATTGTCCATTAGTAACTACGAACTGGTCTATAGCCAAGTACAGGTACATGTACATTAGAAGGAAAAGTAAATCATGGGAACCCTGACAACAATCTAAACAAGGTAAATAGCCTTTATCCAGCGATACATTCACGAGATTAAACCTCAAAGGCCTCAGAATGATTTCCTCAACATTAGATACCCTATAGCAACAAGGCTATAACTTTTAACTAATCAAGTAAATCATTTGATAGTGCATGTCATGTTATCGAAGTACAAGGAGTATGTACTGGATGCCAAAATTCCCAAGATAAAAC
Organism: Lytechinus pictus; assembly: GCF_037042905.1. Classification (NCBI taxonomy): domain Eukaryota; kingdom Metazoa; phylum Echinodermata; class Echinoidea; order Temnopleuroida; family Toxopneustidae; genus Lytechinus; species Lytechinus pictus. Next base: position 27,571,828 of record NC_087261.1, read on the forward strand.
CTACCATGGTACTATATTAATAAGGTATATTCATATGGGTTTTTTTTCACTTTATGTCACATATTGAACATTGGAAACATTTAAACTCGTATTCATTGTCATTTGTGTACAAAATAAAATATGTAAATAAGAACATGTAAATGGCGACATTTTTTTTTGGGTTTAATTATCATTGCAGGGTTTTTATATTGTATTATAGTGGATGCACTGTTACATGTACATGTACATGTATAAGCTATTCATCAATAAGATGAAGCATTGAATATCGTGTCTGTGTGTCAACATTTAATCACCACTTTTAGCCCGCCTTAAATCTTTGCGGAACACCCTCAAGAAGTGAAAAATCCTCATCAAAACAAGGGGAATTTGTAACAGAATGAAAACAAAATCCTGCACAAAAAGACATGCAGGTATATTACAATCCTGGATTACACTGTTATTTAATGAGATAAGAATGGAAATACTCTAACCCTTTCAACAACAGATGATTTAGAGTTAATTGATTTCCATTTTTCCTGCTTAACCTTCCTTCACATGGGGAAAATAAATGGACCGTGCCAACAGCTCATCACCCAAAGTTTGGATTTTTTTTAAAACACGGCATGCTGGTAATTGGAAACAATTTACGAATACATTGCTTTCGTAAGCGCTGCTCAATGGGACATTCATTTCCTCCCTTTAGTGCATGGGCGATAAAAGAGGAGATTTCTAGCTATCTTTAAAGGAGAATGAAACCCTTGAAACCAGCTGAATCCATATCAAAGAGAAAAATCAAAGAAACACATTGTTGAAAGTTTGAGGAAGATTGAATGAATAATAAGAAAGTTATGAGCATTTGAATATTGAGATCACTAATGTAGATCCTCCCATTGGCAATGCGACCAAGATCTATGATGTCACTGATGAACAACTCTCCCCTTTTGGACGCTGAAAATATACCCCAAAACATCTCTTTTTGCTCATTCTAATCATATGACAAACGATTCATCAATGATATAATGTTGTGAAACCTCTGTACTTGTCCTCTCATAAAGAGAACAACTCACCTTGTGACAGACTCTATAAAAGTGAGAATATAAGTGAAATATGTACTAAAGTAATGAGGGAGTTGTACGTAAGTGACATCACAGATCTTGGTCGCATTGCCAACAGGAGGATCTACATGGCATTAGTGATCTCAATATTCAAATGCTCATAACTTTCTTATTATTCATTCAATCTTCCTCAAACTTTCAACAATGTGTTTCTTTGATTTTTCTCTTTGATATGGATTCAGCTGGTTTCAAGGGTTTCATTCTCCTTTAAGAAGCATGGATCCTGTGGCTTGTTTATACCTCATGCAGTTGGTTAAATTGCAGTATCATTGTCTTATCATACGGGTAGAATTCTTTCTTTTCGTCCCCCCCCCCCTCCTCTCTCTGTCTCTCACCTTCTAAACTCAGTTTAAAGTTTATCTCTCCGTGTCTTCAATTTCGTTGTTATTCAGTTTCATTATGTATTCTAGACCTCGAAATTCCTCTACAATCAGAAGGGCCGTCTGCACCATCCTGAGTTTTCAAATTAGCGCGCTATTTCTGATCCGGCAAATTATCCCGATCTGAAAAATCTCGAGATTGTTTGTAAGGGAGACGCAATTATCGCGCTAGTTCGCAGGATTAATCTCGAGATTGCAATCCCAAGTCAACTCGGGTTTATTTGCAAAATAGCGCGCTATTTTACGAATTATCCCGCTAATTCGTAGGTGCAGACGCACTCGAGATTGGACTCGGGGTAATTTATTCATGACGTCAGTCCATAATGCAATTCGCGTTCCACTTCCGCCTTGGTCAAAACATAAACACATCGCGAACGCATGCGAAAGTCAACTTTATACACGCGAATAGCGTTCATCAATTCCCCAATCAGCAACGATGGTGTCCCACCAGTGAATGGATTTTGGGAGAGACCAGACCGATGGTCATTATCGACGATGGTCATAGTCAATAACAACACTGACAGCAGTGTCGTCTTATTCCTTCGCAAAATGTGAGCAAATAACATTTCTTTTCTCCTCTCTCTCTCTGTCGTTGCCTCCTTCTCCCCAATCATATATACATCACTTCTTCACTCGCTGAGCGCGGCTGAGCTGAGAGGATTGTTGCATAACACCGGTCGAATTCGGCGAAAGTGCTAGTGAAAGGAGTTCATTGATTACATATCGCGGGAAGTTTAATAAAAAGCGCGGGCCGTGGAAACTCCAAGATCCGAAAGTGCGCATGCTCGGAATATCGGGCCTGTTGCCTCGCTCGAGCAGGAATCGTTCTTCTTGCGATGGTGGAGACGGGGTTTCTTGAATCTCGAGATTAATCGCGAAGAGGGCCGATCGGGCTAAAATCTCGAAATTGAGCAAACTCGGGATGGTGCAGCACCGCCTAGACTTTCTCTTTCTCCCTAAATTTCCATTCCACAGTTCAAGTATTTATCTTATTGTATATACCAGTTCTTACATTTTTCTTTCATTCCTTCTCTTGACAATGTTTTACTCTCCTTGCCCACTCTCCCTTATACATTGATTGATTGATTGATTGATTGATTGATTGATTGATTGAGTGATTTAATTTATTCTTCATTTTAAAAAAAATGACAAAGTCAGTAGGAACAAATCAGAATATGAATAACAGAAATGAAAACAGGGAACTCACTGGAAAGCAAACATGTACATGTATCCTATCAATCAAATACATTCATATCAATCTCTCTATCATTTGAAAATAGATATTGCTCATCCCTTTCTCTCATTTTAATGTATCCCCCTATTTCTCTTCCCCCACTATTTCTCTCCCGTTCCCCCCCCCCTCCCCTCTGTCTCTTTCTCTCTCTCTCTCTCTCACTCTTGTTCATGATGATAAAGCATCTTTTATAATGATCTTGATCATTTGGTTCACTATATCTTGTTCACTGAGAGGTATTAGTCATACTAGGAAGCCCAAAACTTCCTCGTCAAAAGTTTAGATCAAGGTGAGGCCAAAAAACTTGGGTAGAAGTCAGCCAAAAGGTGCCTTTTAGAGAATATTCATACACAAACAACAGCTATATGCTGCTGTGCCATGACAAAAGGAAGGTGAGTTTCTCAGTAAATGAGGAAATGTGTCAGTTGTTTGTGTGGAAATAAACAGAGTTACTTGCTTTTGAAATGTCTTTATTTCAGGAGATGGGGGCTGTGTGACTCCACTTCATTTAGCAATATAGAATATTCCAAGGTTGAAATTTCGATTTCAAACTGCTGTAATACTGAGATTCTCAATATCACACTCTCAGATATAAATTATCATCCATTATTAGGAAGAGTACAAAGCTAAATTTTCTAAACGGTGCAAAGCAGTCATCTTAAAGAACCTTTTCTGATTAAACATTTTTAACAAATTTTTTTTACACATTCCTTGTGCTTTTATTTTCTCTCTCTTTATTTTCAAATGGTTTTTTAATGGGCCAATCATCTTCCAAAATATAATTCATTTTCTTTAGGAATTATTTGGGGTTCTTTTTTTTTTCGCTCTCTCTCTCTCCCTTTCTTATTTTCAAAGAATTTTTATTGGCTAATCACCTTTCAAAATAGTAAGGAAACAGATCAGTGTGCTTTGAATTAAGGAAGGGGTAATATGTTCAACACTTTTTCAGTAATCATGAATTCATTTCCCCCCTCCCCTTAATTTCTCTCTTAAAATGAGTTTGCTGTAGGCCATTCACCTTCCAAACTAGTAAGGAAACATAATCAGTACGTAAGAACCGGTAAGCAAGGTGTTAAGTGTTCACCAGCATCAAGGAAATAAATGCCATAAGGAATCTGAGAGGAAGAGTGTAGGAGTGGAGTCTGGCATTGACTACATGCATGATTCATTACAGTCTGTCTCAAATGTCAGCATCACTCATTGGCCAAGTGTTCAGAAAGAAAGAGAAGTATTAAAGGTGAAGCCAGCATGTATGTGGGGGCTGAAACAGGAGGGGCTGATAATGCCTTTCTTCTTTGAAAGTACTCAGAAAATGAGTGATGCTGTAATGAATTATATATATGCACATGTGTCCAATGCAGGTATTAAATAATTGTTTCCTTTTTGTCTTTACATTTTGACATATCAATTATTTTCATACTCTAAGGTAAAACCAGCATGTATTCCACAATATGATGGACTGATGATTCATTAGTAAGTAATGGATCTTTCAAATTATAAAGAGAAAAGAAAGAGAAGAAAATGAGAAAGGAAACAAAATATAACATGGATTCCCTTGACCAGGAAACCTATTAAAGGAAGCCAAAACCCAAGAAGAGAAGCAATCTTATTGGAAAGAAGTTTCAAAATTCATATATCAGCATAATCTACTTGACGTACATGTACTACATGGGGAAAGGAGTCTTAAATAGTGAAATTGTGTCAATATTCTATTTGGGGGAAGCCTCATCTAGTGAGATGAATTACTGAAATCAATTTTTAAAGTATATCCTCAGAAAATCCAAAAGTGTTCATAAAAGTGTAACACATGCACATTTCAAATCTCATGAAACATGTACATGTATCTGATTTACACATATATCGTACATTAACATCTGTAATTTACTGTTGATACAAACATATGTTTGTGGTATAAAGAAAGTGAAACAAGTAGCATTTATTAGATTAGTGCATTGCCAGATGGGGTGGAGTAATGCAATATATCAATTTATCATGGCGTACATATGGAGCTTAAATCAATCCAAATTCAAACTCAATTATTAAATAGCTTTACTCCATTTGCATCTAGTCATGATAAGAATTTTTAAATATCAGTGCTAATTGAATGAATTCTTTTGAGGTGATACATATGTGAAATTAGATTCTATCTATACAATACATCCCAGAAAAAAAGAAAACCGGGATTCCCATGTCTTTTATCTTCATGAATGAATTATCATATTTCATTTACGTCATCATACAATTCAATTATTCCTCTATATTTTGATACCTTATATGTGACGAACACTTCATGCATTAATGGATAAGACAAGTTTGAATTTTTTATGTCATAATCTGGGGCCCGATTCATAAAGAGTTACAACTGTTGTAACTTTGCCATTATGGTATAATTGGCTTCTCAGCCCTGTTGCCATGGTAGTTGCCATAATGGCAAAGTAACAACAGTTGCAACTCTTAAATGAAACGGGACCCAGGTTGGGAAGAAAAATTAACAAAATTGGCTCATTAGCATTTCTTTTGTATTCTTGTTAAGATTCTCTCACTGATCCCTGAAATGAGAGTGGATTCAGATTCACGCATGAGTTCCTGTGCAAATCGTTTCTGATATGTTTCAATATCTATTGTTTGTAATCTGCCATGCATGAACGATTTGCTAAGCTCTTTGTCTAAAATTAAAGATGAGAATTAAGATTAAACTCTTATCATAAGAATCAAATTTATAGTAAAAACATATTTAATAATTGAGAAATCTCTCTCTGAAAACAGGTTTCCCTTTTTCGTGGGACGCACTATGTGAAATTCAAGTTCTAAATTATTGTACAATGCATGCTCAGTATTGATAAGAAATTTCGAACATCAATGGATTGTTTTGAGGTGTTCGAGCCCGAGTGAAATAACTCAAAGGGGATATGAAACCTAATTATGCACTAATCATATTCTTTCATGTTTGCTGATTACATCCTGGTCACTAGGCAACCCGATGCTCTTTATACAGACTAGTTTCCTTGTTCTCATGAAATAGACTAATGGTTAATAGCGAAAAAGGTGACTTCCTATGATTATAATCATTGGTGGTTTTGAAATTCCTGCTGTAGTCTAGGTTTTTGTTTTGCTACAGTCCAGACGTAAATAATTGATAAAACAGTGACTTTGATTTGGATGAAAATGGAGCAAACCACAATATGTGTAGGTACAGTCGTAAACATGTTTTTGTTTTTCCTGTATGTGCACTTACTTCCAGGTTTAATTGAGTTCACTCAACGGAAAAGAGATATTTTTTGCATTAAATTGACTGCTTTAAACAGGCATAATACCGAAAACTATAAGAATAGGGGAAAATTGCTTCTTTTTTGTAAGGGAGCGCAGCAACCAAACCTCCTGTGGAATTCGGGTTTTAAAGCATTTTAGAATACCATTTTGAAAATATGTTCTACCTAATTCACAAGATTTTATGGGGGAAATATTATCCTTTTTTTTCAGGAATTAAAACTGTAAAAATATACATGTATGTTGAAAGATCATAGCAGTTTAAATTATCACCATTCTACAAAAATGAAATAAGTTATTTATGCTCAGTATAATAATTCAAGAACAGGATGAAATTATATGATATTCAATGTTTAGGCGACTGCATTTTTTCTGCATTTTTTTGCACAATGAAAACGTATGGCATAATCCTTCATAAACTGTCAAACCGATTGCGTACTAACGTATAGAGTGTGAGCTTATCAATCAATAAGGCCTTAAAATATTTCAAGGTTTACTCACTTTTGCTAAATGAACTTGATATAATTACATTATCCACCTGTATATATAACCCATTGGGGCCTATGCCAGAGATAATTGGGCCGATAGAGTCTATGTAATTTGTGCTCATACCAATATCAAACAGTGTTAAAGTGGTCAAAGCCCCTATGATGAAGTACAGTTATGAATGTGAGATGCATGGGACTCGTGGTGAAAGTGGTATAATATAATTTTAGAAATACTGAATCAATTCAAAAGAGAAAGTGGATTGGCAGAGACTCTGCTTTTCAAAATCTCGATGTGAAACTTGCGTTAGCATCGAATCCAGTTTACATCACTCTCAATGAACGTTAAGTGAGTACACATTCAACTACAAGTAGTTCTACACATCATTCTCTTAAAGGTATTTGCTAACAATGATTTTACTTTTTAAAAATCTGAGCTGCGAGATCCCACTTGTCACCTGCACCTGTGATATGTTACAAAAATGAAGCCAAGAAAAAATCGCGTCCGAAAATCATTATTAAGTGCTTCAAAAAAGTGAAATATAAAGTGACCGGAAATACCATCTTAATTTCATCCATACACTTATGTGTTCTATTATTATCGGCACGATTGAAATTACACAAAACCATCAATTATAACGTATATCGAAAGGATTTATTTCGATTTTTTTTTTGTTTTAGAGTTTTTAGGTTGACAGAAAGGCATTCATGTACATATTTCATCTCTCCTTTGATATTTTTTAAATTACATGTCTACAACGTTAGCATATGCCTTTAATCACAGGAAAGCATTGTCCTATTATTGGATCATATTTCCAAGTAATTTCCAGTATGATTATAAGCATTTCCTGGAAGGATTATAAAGCATTGCAAATTAAATGTTTAATATCTCAGATAGTTGGACAAGATGTCATCAGTAAGTCATCTATTGTACATGACTGAGTGCAAGCTTAAAGGAGAATGAAACTCTTGGAGCAAGTTAGCTTTTGTGAAAGCAGAAAAATCAAAGAATAAGATCAACAAAAGTTTGAGTAAAATAGGACTAGCAATAGAAGAGTTATGAGCATTTGAATGTCGAGATCACTAATGCTATGGAGATCCTCCCATTGGCAATGCGACCAAGATCTACATGTATGATGTCACAGATGAACAACTCTCCCCTTTTGGACACTGAAAATATACCCCAAAACATCTCTTTTTGCTCATTCTAATCATATGACAAACGATTCATCAATGATATAATGTTGTGAAACCTCTGTACTTGTCATCTCATAAAGAGAACACCTCACCTTGTGATAGACTCTATAAAAGTGAGAATATAAGTGAAATAAGTACTAAAGTAATGAGGGAGTTGTACGTGTGTGATATCACAGATCTTGGTCGCATTGCCGTTGTGAGGATCTACATGGCACTAGTGATCTCAATATTCGAATGCTCATAACTTTCTTATTATTCATTCAATCTTCCTCAAACTTTCAACAGTATGTTTCTTTGATTTTTCTCTTTGATATGGATTCAGCTGGTTTCAAGGGTTTCATTCTCCTTTAATATCTCAGATAGTTGGACAAGATGTCATCATGAAGTCATCTATTGTACATGACTGAGTGCAAGCTTAAGTGTGTTGCAAAACCTGATATAGAATGTAAAGTGTAGTATGTTGGGGATGTGCAAAATAAAATAATGATAATACTAAACAATTAACGTTCATGTTTAATTGATTTTAAAGATGATGTATATTTACTATCTATTCTTTTAAAAATGAACAAAGTGACAGAGAGAGAAATAGAGGAAGAACAAAAAAAAAATAGAAAGGAAAAAAAAACATATATATGGAAAGAATGAGATAGAGAAGTAAAGAGAGGGAGAGATGGAGAAATATATCAAAAAGAGAGAGAGAGAGGGGGTTAAGAGAGGAAGAGAGGGAGGTGGTTGGAGATAAAGCAAAGACAGGGTGAATGGTGGGAAGCAAATACGGAAAAGATTTTACAGTGTACAAACAAATCAATGTAAAATGAACAGACGCTTTTCAAAACATATGGTTTAATGTTGACATACATGTAAAGTTTTAATTAATCATTGCGAGTCAAATACTGTGATATTCTATGGATTAAAAATAGTCATGGCTGAAAAATCACTACAGACACAAACAAGTGGGCGTGACCAATAATAAGCGCGGCCAGGTGCTGACTGATATCGCCAATGGATAGAACTTGGCACAAGATTAGGCTCCCAAATTGAAGGGTAATCCAAAATAAATCTTGCTGGTACATGATTTGTAAACAAGTTAAACCTGTTTTAATATGCTGTGAGCATTAACAAGGTTGTTTATGATTTGGAGATACATTTAACATTGAAATAATGCAATACGGTGTTATAGCGGAGAATGTTGATTGCTAAATGCTTTGCATGTGTTCAATAAACTGAGGACTGAATGAGCGAGACAGAGAGGGAGGAGACAGAGACAGACATACATACAGATGTCAAACAAACCAAGAATATTGAAAATCAGGATAAACTTGTCACAAACTGGACATACATGTACCACTTTCAAAACCTCCATCACCAAAACAAAGTCATCCGACATGTAGCTTAATTAACCATGGGAAGCTAATACTACTGTACTTTATACGTTTACAGCTCTAATGGCGACCTTCACTCTTTCCTGCTGTGCTATTATCAAATCCCACCTCGACATGTTCAGTGTCAACCAGCATTTACTTGATTAGAACTGGTAAATACATGATTAATTAGATAACAACATCCTACAGTACATGGACTTGTCGCACAGGATACCTGTAAGTGGTTAAGGCTACTTCACTGTGCATTGTGCTAATGTTTTGGTAAGTATAATGTGAAAAAAGTTCAACTCGCTTCATATTTAACATGAAGTCAATCATGCATGTATTAAAAATCAATAATACACAAATCCTTGGATTAAGTGAAACTTATAATAATGAGAATGGCGTAATGATAGCTTTAAATGTATGTACACGTACATGTAACTTGATAGTATACATTTTTGTTCTTTGGAATTTTTGTTTTTAGTGTGTGAGTATATAAGAATTCTTCTTTCATACAAGTATCTTGCATAAAGCTGCAGTTTGTACATGTACATGTACTGTTGAATATACACTGTAGTGTTGAAAACATCAACGAACATAACTTTCTGTTTTCCATATATTCTGTTCAAATTTGACAATTTTTCTTTAAATATTTTCATTTGCTTTTCTACTTTGCCTCTCGATCTACCATCTGAAAACACTTTCAAAGACACCCTTCTCCTAGATTCACAACCAGACAGTCATATCTCCCACTTCACAATTTCCAACACTTATCTCTCCTCTTGTTTTTTTATTTTTTTTCAAAATGATTCCAGGAAGTCATGAATTTTGTAATTTCCGGCTTTTTCTTCTTCCTTTAGATAAATGTAACCTTGGTAGCAGCAATATACAGTATGTTCATGTACTGCAAATTCAGGACCCACTATCTAAAGGCTTAGCAATTGATCACAAAGCGGATTTGAACAATTTATTGCAAATAATCATGAATGAATTCAGTTATTGTAGATGAGAGAAATCCTATTTCAAATGTACCAGTATTGTAAAGTGGCTGAAGTGGAGTTATGACCATCTGGCTCCGACTCTAAGAGATGTAACCATCACTAACCTGCTAGGCTCATCTCGATCCCACGATGCATAAAATGCCACATGCCTCCTCGCGTTGCTGTCACACTCCACATACATGTACCTTACCTTTGTGTCTTTCTGATGTGAACATTCATACTCTCAATCACATTCTCTCAGCTCAACAAAAAAAGTTAAGTTTCATTCAAATATGGTGGGTGTTTCATAAAGCTGTTATGAGTGACTTTACAAGCGACTTGTGACCCTTTCTTAAGGGAACTAAATTTACACCTGTGAAAATCGGGGGGGGGGGTCACAAAGATTTAGGTTTGACTTAGAGTTGCACTTAAATGCCCAGTTGCATGCAGTATAAAAGGCATGACCGCATTGGTCAGATCATGCTAAGAGAACGCGCACTACTGCGTATTGATCAATAAGATTGAGCGTTGCATATGATGTACATGTACGCATCAGCATTTACATGTAAGTGTAACTCTACATGTAATTTTAAATACGATTTGCTCAGTCATTTAGATTTTTGTTACAGAAAACAAAAGGCAGTCCCTTTCCTCTGCATCATTTCTGATGCCTCACATCCCATTAGCATGGGAGAAAAAATGAGGATGAGCTCTGATGTGTCATATCTGAATGAAACTCATAACTTCAATTACAATCACTCAATATCAATTAGTTTAAGGTCAATTGTCAATCATAACCAAAACACAACAACCATACAACTTTTAATATCAGCAGATTTCAATCATGTTCTTTCTAGAATTACTCATTAAAAAAAATAAATTTAATCAGCATTTGATGAATGGATTCATATTTCAAAATTTTCTCTGAAAATAACGTTCAAAATTTGACCTAACTATTCATTTTTGCGTGCATATGATACGGCATAAAGACACTAACGCCCATTTTAGTTCATAATTTTTCCATTTCAAAGTATAGTAGGAATTTGGCAACTCTCTTGCAAATGTGCAAAGTTTTTTCATCGAATTCCAAGAATATGGTGTCAAGGAGCTAGCAGGATTATAAAACATGTTCCTTGAATGAAATTTTCTTTATGATTTTCAGGTTAAGGATTAATTTCAAGGCATAGGGAAGCAAATGAGAATTTTGTGAGGGCATTTCCTTCTTATTCATTGATAAAACTATTGCACAAACGACTAATTTCTGGAATATTTTACCTTTGTCAATAACATATTACATGAAAGGGATTTGGTAAAAACAAGCCAGTAAAATTTCCTTCTTTTAGGGGGGGTACTATCATTTCTTAGTCTTCTCAAAATCTCAATGTAGCAGAAAATGTTGCTAACTTGATGTATTTCTTTTCATTTTCCAAAGCTACAAACAAATTAAAATCGAAAACTGAAAGATATGACTTACTTGCTGATTCCACTTGTTCATCAATGACGTCTGCTCCTGGTTGATGGTGACGGTTAGCGGTCAGGTCCTCACCGAGACCCTTCAGAGAGATCAGGTGTGGGGTGTGGTCCTCGATATCAGCAACCAGAACCTGAAAAGGACAAAGGTTATACTGAGTTATACCAAACGTCTCATTGCTTGTGAAATAATAATTATACATAACATTTATAGGGTGCTCAACACGGTTCTTTCTAAACGCACTGTTTTCTGTTCATACAGTAATTACATGTAATACTTGAAAGAGTGTATTGGTTCTACGGTACACCGTGTAGTCTTTCATGGGCATGTGTTGGTCCTGGAAAGAACCACCAAAACTTTATGTTTCGACAAGTGTGCTCTTGTTTCAACAAGTGTGGTCTAGTTGTCTTCAGGAGAATGAGCGAAAGTTGTAAAGGAGGTAATTCCTGGAATCACCGAGCACCCGATCGGGGTAGCCATGCTAAAGCCAAGGTAATAGTATGCAATGCTTAGAAACATTCCAGCATTGCATATTAATATGTAAATGTTTAATATTACTATCATACTTTGTGTTCTTGTAGTCTCCTAGCAGCGTCGCCAGCGGTCAGTCCGGGCGGCACCTCCTGCTTCAATTGACCCTCCACACCGTCCATCCAGCCATTCAGACCGGCCAGCTCGCTGTTGAACAGGTTACCCTTCTCGAGGGCATCGTCCAGCTCATACCTTCGGTCAGCGAGTTTGTCGCCGAGGGTCTGGTAGCGGTCATTGACGTCGGCGAGGTCTCGCTGAATTTCATTGACACCTGGTGAAGAGAAGCATGAGTATGCATGAACATCTAAAGAATATGTTTTTATGCAACTTCAAACATATACAGACAATCAAAGGTAATTATCATACACAATTCATGTGCATGTACCTGTCGACCATGACAGCCAAGAAAAAGGAACAAATTATTAAGGATTAGGAACATTCTGCAATTTCCTACGAAAAAAAATCTCAAAAATACATGTATGTATTCCTATGTGATAGGAACATGTGGTAGATAATGTGATTATAAAAGAGAGAAGTATGAATAAAATTTATGCAGGAGGGTTGTTTCATCAACATTTTCATCCGACAAGTTATCAGGGCCCTGTTGCATAAAAGATACATGTACATGTACCATTATGGTAACTTTGCCATCCGATGGTAACTTGCATGGAATCCTTGGTTCTGATTGGCTGCTGATCAGCGTTACCATGGTAGCTACCATTGGATGGCAAAGTTACCTCAATAAGAATGTTCATGCAACGGGGCCCTGATCTGACAACTTTCCTTGAAATGGATTGGCTGAGAAGCACTGTCGCTATAGCAACTGGGCTTCTCAGCCAATCACAATCAAGGAAAGATTCGATAACTTGTCGGATGAAAATGTTGATGAAACACTCCCCTTAAGTGCAAATACATACGTGATATCTAATCTCAATGAATAATACACATTACAGAACATCACATGATCATGATCTTACCAATGTGGTGATGTGTCACACACCACAGATACCTGGGAATTTAAGGACGTTCCACAGTTAAAGTGAAATCCATGTCATTTTCACAAAACTTTGCACATAGATACTTTAGCACCTGAATATTCCAAATATGCAAAAATTAGCATGGGTCCATGTGCTTGATTTTTTTGCTATAGAGTGTCAAAGTTCACCCAAATGGATGTTCTTAAGAATTGCCCATTCAAAGGAATTTGGCATTTTTAGATCTTAAGAGATCACTGCAATGCGTTTAAACCTCTATTACTCAGTCAAAATCCTTGAAAATTTCATCAAATTTCACAATATACTTAATAATTGTATCCGTAAGAGGAGAATTTATCTATAATGCTATTTGTTTGCTCTTTTAAGTCTAACGGCACTGTCAGTTCTTAAAAATGGTGTGAAAAATAACGAAAACACAATCTCAATATGTGAAATTTCAATAACAAACTTGAGAAGTACAATAAATTCTGCACTTTATTCAAAACCCATGTTATTTTCACCAAACTTTGCAAAGTTGTAGAGGAAGGTATACATGTACCTAAGAGGTGCAAACATAAAAAAATATGGGTTCATGTGCTTGTCAGTACTTTTATTACAGTAAATGTGCTTTTTATAACACCAACAATATGCCAAATGCTTTGTACATGTACCTACATGTATGTGAAGAAAAATTCCAAACAACTCTACAATTTATTCAAACTCGTGATCATATTCGTCATACTTTGCAACACTGCAGAGTAAAGTATTTTGAAATTGAAGAGAGGTATTTTTTCAAAGTGGTCCATGAAATAATCCCGGTTTATTAGCTTCATAAAATAACACATCGGATCTGCAGTTAGAATGCAGATAATGAGAAAAATCAGCTCATACCTGCAGCTGATTAATCACCTGTTTATCCATTGTGACGTCAGCACGCAGAGTGTAAAATATACACAGATCATGATGCGCACAAACATAACTGTGGAACGTCCTAAAGAGCAACTTTTCATAAAAGTCAAGTCTGCGAAACCACCCACCGGACACAGTGCTTACCATCATCCATAAGGAAGGAACTCTGGTCCAGCTCCGAACCAAAGGAGCTCCTGCGGGATCCAGTGCTCCTGGTATCCAGGCTCCTTGTGTCGGATCCTGCTCTGGACTGTAGGAAGACCCTGGAGAAACAGATAACAATAGTAAATGCATCATCAGCATGAAGATGGTACATGTAGATAAAATGTCTTAAAGACATACATACAAGGTATTGCTGTAGAGGAGTGGGGGGAGGGACACATATCACCATTTTAAATACATTTACATCTACATGTGTATCATTTTCTCTATTAACCCTTTCCACGCGTACTTCGCACCAATGCACACTCGGTGCCGTGCGAACTTCGCATTTCAATCTCAACAAACAATGCATTGTTTCCCTCCCTGAAAATAATTCAGTACAGATGGGTTCATGGTCCAGGTACCTTGTCAAAAGTCTGATGGTTCCTTTTGAAGGAAACCCGCTTTAGACGCATTATGCATCTTTTCATAGCAGCTTTTCTGCATCCCCCTTTGTTTTTTTTATGATGAAGTGTGGGAATTAATAATGAAAGGCCACCTTCGGGATTCCCACGCCGAAAATGCAGTTGACTTTTGACAAGATACAAATGAACCTCCTGATTTCTTTGTACTGGTTAAGGTTTTTTTGCTTGACTTACTTTGAACGTTTGAGCGGTGAACCCTTGGATGGAAGGTCGGGGTCAGAGGTCAAAGTCTCGAAGGTCATCCCGACGTGGTTGACCTCATCGATCTTGAAGTTGAATGCATCGTACTTGCTCTGTAGAGGCTGTGACGGGTGAATAGCGATGATTTATTTCATTTAATAACAGTATTATACACGTGAATACATGCCTACGTAGAAAATTATCCATTTGAAGTAAATATTGTAAACTCTTTACAACAGATGGAGTTTTAGTTAAAACTCTAACCTTGAGGAAATTTTCGAACAAAACTATGATCGAATTAAAAAAGACGTCATGGGCCACGTTTCACAAAAACTTAAGTATGACTAAGAGTCGCACTTAAATGTCCAGTTGCGTGCGGTATGAATGGCATTACCAGAATGGTCAAATCATGCAAAGAGGATGCCCACTACTGCGTATTAGTCAATAAGACTGCGCGTTGCATTTTTTGTGCGCGTCAGCACTGAACATGACTTGAAATCATACTTAACTCTGTGAAACATCCCCATTCTCCTAGAGAATGAAAAGTTTTTATAGTGCTCAAACTTGAACATATGGTTCACTTATTGACAATACTTGCAATACACATACATGTACTATACAAATAATGCATGCAGCCGAGTACGTTAGTGGAAATGCAGAGCACGCGAGGTTTCTTTAGATAGGTGCCGCACTGTGCACGAGCCGCTGGCGGCAAGTGCCCAGTGTGCACCATCTGAAGAAACCGAGCAGAGCAAGTGCATTATTTGTTTTATAAAATAGCAACACAGAAACAAATTCTTGAAAAGTTACAGTACAGTTTTGTTGGACTTCTCCCGGGACTTCTACCACACTGGTTTGCTTGAGCGTGCAATGTCAATTTTCGTTGCGCACCTTTTGCACTGTCGTGCAGTGCACCAAAAAAGTTGAATGTCATGTGACGCGTATTGGCCAGATGCTTGAAATAATACACCTATTTTATAATACATTTTTTATATTTTTTTTTAGCAGCTTCAAAAATCAAGATCACAAGAAGAGTCCAAGACCTCACCTTGTGCTGCTCAATCTGTTGCTGGATGACGTGAGGGACGAGAGCCGTGAGAGGAAGACGATCGGTGTCGTCCTCCATCTGATCCAGCCATTCCTGGACTGATTTGAGCAGGCTGCTGAACTTGTCCTGCGTCTCCTGTCGCTGCTGCAGCTGGTTGTTCCTGCAATTTCAGAGAAACAATGGCAAAGTGATTTTTAATTCTTTGTAGGTCTCGACCTCAGGCATTGCCAACCCCAAAAATGAATTGATAATGATAATAAGAAAATTTTACATGCATAAATATAGCGCTGAATATCAATATTTCTGAGCTGCATATTATCATCCTGATTTTAACATGAATACCCTGATGATGATCAGGTCGAGCTTTCAAGGAATTCCTTCCTACCGGTGACAATTTACAACACCTGAATGGAGAGTGGCAAATGTAGCTAAACACCTTGCTGAAGGACACAAATGCTTTATGGGATTTTGAACCCCAGTTCTAAGTTTGGAGACTTATCCATTGTGCCACAATATCTCTACAGTAGACCAATTGAAGATGAACCCAAGAACTCACCTTCTCTTCAGAAGAGCCTCCAGGATGTCCCAGTTCTTGGTGAGGTTGGTGACTGTATCAGCGATGCGCGAGGTATCCGATGTCTTCGGATCCCTTGTGATCTCCTGCCCAAGACGCTTGATGTCCTGGTAGGTGTAGCGATGCTCGTCAATGTCCCGCTGGTAGTCCTGGGGTAGAAGACAAAAACATGTGATGTTTGCAATAAAACCTAACAATGATCTTAAATCCTACATATATATGCACGTTAAAACCAGTACACTATTCGTCAAAGAGTAGGGTGTTGACCCGGTGCATTGCACCTGCCGGTCCCGGAAAAATTCAGGTCAAGTCAACCAATGCATTTATGCCAAGGAGGGCCCTGCATCGTATGCATCCAGATCCAGATATATACAGTATTTCACTATCTCACATTTGAAAGCTACAATTAAAGATAAATACAGCTCCAAAGAAAACAGAATGGTCATTTCTATACTTCCCCTCCCCAAGAATAGCCATTCATTACCTAACCCCTCTCCAATATCGTAATCTGTAACTTCTCTTTGTCTCCGCTTCTCTTCCGCAGTTGATCTCTTTCTCTCCATCTTTCTTTCTCTTTCTTTCCACTCTCTCTCTCTCTTCTCTGGGCCCTGATGCATAAAAGCTAACTACTATAGTAACTTTGCCATCCAATGGTATAAAACTACCATAGCAACGATGATCAATAGCCAATCAAAATCAAGGATTCCATGGAAGTTACCATTGGATGGCAAAGTTAACATAATAGTAACTTTTATGCAACAGGGCCCTGGTCTGCTCTTTCTTTAACCTTCTCAAAAATAGAATCTAGAAAAAGGATCTTCTTATGCTATACATGTATGTACAATCTCAACCTAATTCCTCTCAGCTACATCTCTTTCTTTCAATCAATCTATGCTCAGCTCCTTACCATCAACCTGGATCCCATCTCCAGGAGATCCATGCGGAGCAGCTCCTTGGACTCCATCCTATCAATCATCGGCAGGAGCCAATCCTCAAAGGCATCCACGTCGCTCTGCAGCTGGTTCATCTTCACCAGCATCTTCTGCAGGTAGTCGCCGTGGTTGCGGATGCTGGAGGACATCTTGCCGTAGCGGCCGTTGATGTCGTCGAGCGTGGACTGGACTCGGGAGGCCAGCTGGGCGTCGCTGCTGGCGATCAGGGTCTCTGCGCGGTCGTTGAGGGCGTCGATCATTTGTTTGTGGGCATCGATGTCAGATTGCACATACTGTGTGAAAGGTATAGGGTTTAGCAAATGAGGGATGGTAAAAGAAGAACGTAGAGAAGATTAGTTTCTGTTCATTGTATTGGTGGTCATGGCACCATTTGGCAATTTTATGAACTCCCATCCCCCTTTTTTTTTCTTGCCTCGAAAATAATGATTGTTATATTAACAAAGCTGAGTGGGTTTATCCAGCCATCTCACTATACTTTTGATTTTATTATGTACATACATTTACCTTGTATTGTTTTTTTAACATATTGTGATATGGAAAATAAATACCAATACATGTACCAATGTTGGACTTGTTAAGATTCAACTGGTAATACCGAATAGGCACCAAAAATGCCTTTGCCAGCCCAATGAATGGGAAATGTTTGACGCTCTACTTGAATTTATCATTTGCAGTATAGAGATCTACATGTATAAAGACTGAGGTACATGTACTTATGCAGATTAATGCATACATTTGTACATGTACAGTGTCCTTGTATAACGTAAAGATATCTTTACGCACTCCAAGTTGGCGATGAATTGAAAACAATAAAATCACTTTTTGTAAGATTGTAACAATGTTGATTTAATCAATCATTATCACTTTTGTTATATCAACAAAAAGATTTTTTTTTGAACAGCATGAAAGTGAATAGAAAATTAAGGATTGTTGCCAATTTGAGAGCAAAATCAGATCATTTTTACTTTACAAAAGCTACATACAGCCTGTACCTACCTTTATATGGTTCATTTGTACATGTATGTTACTTGTACTGTACATGTATAATGCAATTATGTAGATATACATACTATATGATTACATCATAAACATAATTTATACTAGTAAATTTAGATGTCATAATTTAAGGGTAAGCAACCTACATGAAGGTAATTGACCTATTGTGGATTAGAGTATAAATGCTCACAGAGATCTCATTTTACTGGATCCCATATGTAAAAGTTAGTTAATACACAAATACTAGACTAAACCTGCATTGTATAATGCTGTATGACATATTTTTATTAAACATTCTAAGGGTGTATTATAATAAACTTTAAGAAACAAGTTATTGGTTAAACATTTCAAACTGTAGAATATATAATTCATACTCTAAACACATTTTGTAAACTAAATGGATGTCTTTAAAGTCGTTATCATTTATTAAATAAGGTGGATTTTTTTTTATTCAAGCACTTCCTGACAATGTTTAAAGTTAAAAACAAACAGCTATCCTATATGTATAAAATGGGTACATAAATATATTGTCATATAATAAAATGGTAAATAATACTTGATCTTTGTGAAGTCTGTTGTTTATTAGTTTTTGTTTTACAAAATTCTGTATATACATGTAGATGATATTTGGTTAAACTGAACAAAATTATAATCAGCATTATTCTCATGATCAATGATAATGTGTATATGGACACTAAATATAAAATTGATTAAACCTGCATAATAAAACAAACATTTGTAATATATATAATACATGTATATTCAAAACATGAAATCAAACAAAGTTAGTAATCATTTAGAAGAATTAGTATTCAGCATAGCAGCCCAAGATATTGAGGGAATCGGTTGAAAAAATAATTAGATAACAGTTCGGATAAATACACACTGTAAAAACTGTGGTGTTAAAACTGACACCAGTGGGTGTTAATAGAGGATCACACCCTCTGGTGTTAAAATTACACCCTAGAGATTGAATATAACACCAAAGAGTGTACATGTAACAACCAAAGGTGTTGCAATAACACCTATAGGTGCTACACTAACACTGTCAATTTAACACCGGTGTAAAATCACTGGTGTGGTCCTCTATGTACACCGGTTAACACCGCAGTTTTTGCTGTGCAGGGTTAAATACAAAGTCTAAATCACCAAGCTCACCCAATAAAACGATGTGTTTTGCATTGTTTCCCAAGTTCTGCAACTCTGTCGTTCGTATTTTATCAAATCATCAATAAACAGGGACATTGGGTGAAAGTGAGAATTTTTTATTTAAAAAGTTGAAAAATGGTGAAGTGATTGAAAGAAAGAGTAGAATTGAAGAGGAGTGGTACTAAGAGCTGGGGAGAGTTTCATTAAGACTTTTGTCTGTGATATTAATTGACAGATGTTATAAGCTACTGGAAATCCTCGCATCTGATTGGCTCAGAGCAACTTAGCAAAGGAAAATCACAGGCAAAACTCTCCATGAAATGCTCCCCTAGATTGTACATGTGCGATATAAACCGGAATTTATCATATCCTTACATATTGCTTTTCTTATTTTTATTAGGGATTTGTTAACTATTCTTGGAGTATGAAACTTATCAGAACTTTTTTTCAAATAAGAAAATAAAAGAATCAAATATTATGCTTTATAGTTATCATTATCATCGCAGTCAAAGAACATTTCTAGTAAAAAAATGATATCTTACAAACTGCTCATTATAAAGTATCGAAATGGAATGTCAGACTTTCTTAAATTTAGAATATGAATTGGATAGTTGGGGGAATTATGATGTATTTATTAAGAAATCAGTATCGATCAATAGGCTAAATTCAGCCAATTTACTCTTCATTCATAAGCTTATAATAAACGCAACACTGTGCAGTAATCGCATGGCTCAATCCAGCTGTTTAGTGTACATGTACAAGTGCAAAGGAATCATAAAAGCATAAAAATCATAAAAACATGACAAATAGCCAAAGCAAAAACAAAGAAAATGACAGACAAAGATACATGTAGGAATGCAGTAGAAAAATAGAAATATGGCATAACCATACAAAATACTGCAAACACAACATGCAATGAAATACATGTAAGATGTAAACTACGATATGCACATGGCATGACTAGCAATGTGCAATCAGGTACAGTATGACTGTGGGGGGGGGGGACATGCGGTTGTTTTAAGGATATCATCATTGAAAACTAAGTCAAACTTTCTCAATGTTTTTCCATTTGAAATGAGAGAGGAACTTGAAGGAAAGGTCAATAAAATTGATATCACAACAAGACAGTGTTTACTTTCATTTTAAGCATGTAACATTTGAGGGATCAGAAGACTGCAAACACAAAAGAACCCACGTCTCACAAAGAGCTGCAATAGATTCAAAACAAATTCAAATCGTCATTGATCTAAATTTATGTACATATAGTTAAGAGGTAGGAAATTTTAGTTCAATCTCAATTTGAGTTGTTTTCAAACAATTGCAAGTCTTTGTGAAACTTAAGTCCAGATCTCAATTCAGGAATTAAAGGGATGGTCTGGGCTGAAAGTATTAATAGCTTAATAAATAGAGTAGAATTCACTGAGCAAAATGCTGAAAATTTCATCAAAATCGGATAACAAATAACAAAGTTATTGAATTATAAAGTTAAGCAATATTTTGTGAAAATAGTCGCCATGAATATTCATTAGATGGGCTGATGATGTCACATCCCCACTTGTTCTTTTGTATTTTATTATATGAAATTAGGTTTATTCTAATTTTTACCTCCAAGAATTAGAAAAATTGGATTGACAACTGATTTAGTGCATTAGATATTTATTGCTGCAACTTATTTCATTATAAGAGAGACATATTATTCACCCAAGTATGAAATAATGAAAAAAATATGATTTTATGTAATAACATAAGAAAACGGAAAGGGGAGATGTGACATCATCAGCCCACCTAATGAATATTCATGACGACTGCTTTCACAAAATATTGCTTAACTTTAAACTTCAATAACTTCATTATTTGTTATCCGATTTTGATGAAATTTTTGGCATTTTGCTCAGTGAATTCTACTTTATGTATTAAGATATAAATATTTTCAGCCCGGACCATCCCTTTAATCATTTGTAGACTGTTGACTCTATATAGTGTCGGCAAATTTAGACAAAAACTGCAAACTATGTTTCATAAGATAACGAAAAATATCATAAAAATAACAAAAAAAATCTCCAAAGAGCATTTTTCGGCTCCAGTTTCACTGCACTCTAAAGATATAATCATACCACATAATCTTGGAGGGAATCTAAATATGCTTCTTCCACAAGCTGTAATTAAAATTGCAATTAAATAAGAAATAAAACATGCATATAAAGCAAGAAATAAAAGAAATGTAAGGACTCGGGCAGAGGCATATTGATTATCAAAGCAAAGCCGCAAAAACAGAATGAGCCCAAAAAGAAAGAAATTCCAAGAGAGATACGTGAAAACATTTCAGGGATGAGATAAAAGGGATCCCCAAATTAATGTTATATCAGGAAAAAAAGACTAGTCTTGTTTGAGATTGTTGTTTTTTAAGAAATAAAAGAACCATTTAAGACCAAGATAGACAGTATTAATCATTCCAGACATATTTATGACCTGGTCCAATTTCAAAGCTTTTAAGTATTATTGTCTGAAGAAAAAATAATAATTGAACCATGATTTTTGTACCTTGCAAATGCAAGAAAGTTTTCCCAATCATTTTTCAAATTAATAGAGGTCGCAGCAAAGCATTGATTATGCAAACTGTTTCATCAAAACTGGTGTTGGACTGCAAAAACTATTCCTAAGTTATTCTATTAATGTAACTAATGGTATTAACTAATACACAGAGAGGCAATATTGCATTTGAATTCATGTGGTTTCTTTTGTAAAGCCTTAGTCCTACATGTATATGGATTCAATGTTTGTAACATACAGATACATGTACATGTATAAGAGCGCAAAAAAATTATTTCAACTTAACCTACATGTATAGTACCCTAAATATAGCCCTATTCAGATTACAACCTAGCCCAAAACTTAGAATATATTTAATACATTTGTTTTGGCCCAGGAAATACACATGGATATTAGAGGAGCAAATATTGCCTGGAAAGATAATGGGAGTCCCTGATTTCCTCATCTGAAATCCATCGCAACTTAACCAATAACCTAGTCCCAGGGTAGGAAATAATTTTTATTTTTTAGGGGCTATCTTTTTTTCCACATTGGGGCGATTGCAGAATTTTGGGGGCTATATCTTTCATTTTAAGGGCTACTTTATAGGGGTAACAAGCAATTGTGCAGTAAAAGCAAATATCATCATTCTTCCACAGTTAGAATATTGATTTTCTAAATACTGTAATCTTAAATATTGTTTGTTACAGATCTTGGGGTGACTCTAGAAAGAATGGTCGCCCCACAGCATGCATTGCAGGGTAATTTGATGGGCAATTTGGGCTGTAATGAGGGAGAAATCACCCGTCACCCTAATGTATTTCCTACACTGCCTAGTCCAAAAAGTATGTGTCAAGAGCGAATATTGCCTGAAAAGATATAGGGGGGTGTCCTTGCTTTCCATATCTCTTTCTCTGATATCGGAGGAAAACTGAAATCTCTGTGTGGGAGCAAAGGACATAATCCTACCTTGTGATCCTGCAGGAGTTCTAGAAGAGCCTCCTTGCGGATGATGATGGGGGCGTTGACGACCCTACTGGTGTTCTTCTCTGCCTGCTCCAGCCAGCGGAGGAGGTTGTCGATGCTGTCCTGTACGCTGTGCGACTGGGAGAGCATGCTCTGCAGTTGGTTGCTACGTTCGGCGAGCTTGCCCTCCATCTCGCTGTATTTCTCTGACACGTCACCTGCGTTGGAAAAGGGGTTGGGTCATGGAGGGATATTGAGAAGCAATCATATACCCATCCAGCATTTGCCCATAATAATAATCATACTTGCTTGAATAGCGCTCAACATTATTTGTTTGGGGTTTTCCCTTGTTTTTCTGAGTGTACAATGATTAATTTTGTTTTGTGAGAAACATGCAAATAAAGATTGACAAAATAAATGCAGCATAAAGCAGACATTCATATACTATGTCAAAATCTCTCAAAGGCTATTGTGAATGACAAATTGATAGCCAAAGATGGAAACCATTAGACCATTATTCACACTAGGGACATGAATAGTATCCCCAAATGAGATTTAAGTTGTGGATGCTAAAATTTTATGTATTCACTGTGAACCTCTACACACAATGATTACTATTTACTACTGTAGCTCTTTGGAGACATTGCACGGTCATGAAACATGTTATCATTTCGCCGATCCCATGAACAACTTACGGACAGTGTGCATGACATCATCCTTGACCGCATCTTGGGAAGCAGCTAAATCCTTTCCATGTCCCTTGAGCTTCTCTACATCCTTCGTGTGCAGGACGATCTGGTCATGGAGGTCCTACAGATATAAATCACAATAGTTGCATGTAAGTGTCATGGCATCTCATCTGGGCCCGTCTTAAAAGAGTTACATACAGTATATGATTGATTCGACCAACCACAATTAATCGAAAGCCAGCTACGTCAACATCTAAAATGCATGTTTTTTCAGAATGTTTTTTAGATATGATGTATTTTAATACATTCATTGTTTCTTGACAATTTGATGCGCTCCTCTTTGCGTACAAAAGAACTTTGTGCAAAATTTTGACAGGAAAATTATGACAATAATGGATTTTCATATAATTGAGATTGATGGAATCAATTGCAACTCTTTGTAGGACGGGACCCTGGTATACAGTGCGAATAAGTCATTTAAAGTCACTGATAAAACTCTTCATGAAATTCTCACCAGAACTGACCAACAACGAATCAAAATAAGCATTTCAAAATTAGTTACTCGATGCAAACTTTGTGTCGCCAAGCCCGGACAGGAGCATGTAAAATGTTCTAGCTTACCTTCAGTTTTTCCATCTGAGCGTTGATGTTCTCTGGCTCCGTGGCGATTGGTTCCCTCATCACGTCCGAGAGCGTAGCATGGGCCTCATTGATCCATGGAAGGACAGCATCACAAGAAGTTTCCCACTTCTGCTGCTTGCCTACAAGGCCCTTGAGGAACTTGTAGTGTTCCTTGGCTTGGTTGCGTAGTCTGGTGTATCGGTCGTAGGCGTCGGCCAACTCGTCGCGGATGACATTGGAGTCGGGAGTCTCTGCAAACGTCCGGTTGAACTGGGATGGAAGGGCTGACATGCGGTATTCGGAAAGCATTTGCTTGTATGCCTGTGTGTGAGAAAATGGGTGTTTTTAATTAATTAGTTCAACAGTGTACAATATGGAAAGAATTTCTCAGTGATTGTTTTGGACAACTCAGATACAGTACTATCCAATCACTAGATAAAAAGAATATATTTGTGGGAATTTCCAGATATGAAATAATAATGGACAGATTTGACAGGGATACAGACCTTCTCGTTGTCAATGTACTTGTGACCAGCTCGCTTGATGAACTTCAAGTCTCCCTTGTGATCACTGATGTCCTCCATAAGTTCCTTCTCTTCCTCTATCTGCTGGTTGAGGGCCTTCAGGTCGTTGCGCCTTGCATCAGGGCGCATCAGCTTCTCATGCTTCTTCTCCGCATCCTGGAGCCAATCGTCAAACTCCTTGAACTCCTCCCCGTACCTTTCCAGGTCGTCGAGGGCAGCGGTGAGCTTCTCTCGCCGGCTGAGGGACTGCATGTTGGCAGCGTTGAAGCGTTTCTTGAGGTCGTCCCGGTCCTTCTCCAAGGCCTTGGCATCCTCGGGCGCAAGCTTGCCGTCGAACTCACGCAGGAGGAGAGTGACGTTGTTGACTGCCTGGCTGACATCGGGTTCATGTCGCACAACATCATCACGCAGAGGCTAGAAAGAATATGTGAAGCAAATACATCAATATTTTCACAACTAGAAAGCAATCAATCAATGGGAAAACAATTTTAACAAGAGTATTGAGGGAAGATGCCTCATACAAACAAGACACTTTAATTAAATACATGTAATACACTGAAACAACAAAAATCAAGAATAAAAAATAAAACTAAAAGCTTTTTCAGACCCTTACGAAAAACAGCATTTGATGATAGGGTGTTCCATCCCAAGAGTGGTTAAAAAAAAGGGGGGGGGGAATAGTTGCCCTCCTCACACTATCTTTACATATATTTTAAGTGGGAATCGAACCAGGGTGTATGGCATACATGTATGAAACCCCTTCATTACAGGCGGATTTATCACATCTCCTCATGCAGATTACAGTTATTATTATCTTTATTATTACTTGTTAACTTACAAGGTGTCTCTGGAGTTGGGTCTCAAGTGGTTTGATCTGTTCACTGATTGGTTGCTGAACGCCAAGCTTCTGCTCAGTCTCTGACAACCAGCTCTTGAGGTCACTGACCTCTGTAAGAGTTTCATCCAGGCGACGACTCAGGAGAGACTGTACAAGAAGAATGCAGTAACGCATACATGAACTAAGATTAAGTGCATAGAGGTCCTTTGTAAGACAAGGATAATTTTTAACACAAAGGACAGGCCACTAAACATTCATAAGTTGTATTGGAACAGTTAGGACTTACAGTATTCAGTAGTCAATGGGTTAGTCTCTTTAAACCCTTCACTAATCCCAATAAACAATCCTAATCCTTAGTTAATCCCACCTTCTTCTCCTTATCAGCCTTGACCCTGTTGATGGTCTGTTCCAGGTCCATCTTCTTCTGCTTCACGCCGGATGCGAGGTCGTCATAGCGATTCTTCAGGTCCACGTTCTTGGTCTGAAGGTTCTGGTTCTGTTCCGGTCGAAGCTTCTTACCCTTGTCCTTGATGAGCTGATCGGCGCCCATGGCGGCATGGGCAACCGGGGCTTGGGACTGCTGGATGGTCTCTTCAACAGCCTGAAATAAAACATTGAAACATAATCTTCAGTACTATCCCTAATATTCAAAGTGAAATTACAACTATTTTTTTATGGTGGATAACTAAAATTGTGCTAGTGTCTCAAGCCAGAAATAATAATAATAATAACAATAGTTGGATTTATAAAGCGCTTTTTGCCAGAGGATACAAAGCGCTACTATTATTACCACGGCTTTAGCTCGAGCTACCTGTACCATCACCGGCGCTCAGTGCATGCAAGGAATTACTCCTGCCGGGTACCCATTCACCTCACCTGGGTCGAGTGCAGCACAGTGTGGATAAATTTCTTGCTGAAGGAAAATACGCCATGGCTACGATTCGAACACACAACCCTCTGTTTCAAAGGCGAGAGTCAGAACCACTAGACCTCGACGCACCCACAAAAAGCCATGGGTCTTATGAATAGTTGGGAAGCGTAATCACAAGCATATGTTAAACTCGACTGTCACAAGTTTTTGTAATGTCTAAGTAAGGAAGATTGGTCCTCTTGCAATAGCTTTTATACAAGTGAGACTTCCAGACGTGACACTTTAACTACACAAGATGCTTCCTTTATTAAAAATTCTGCATCAAAAATACAGATGAGACTTGCATACAGTACATGTATCTAAACTTATGCCCTTTCTTTTTCAGTAACTGTGAGAGCCAGTGTCTTTTAATGTATCTTGCATATACATGTAAATAGTGCCATGAAAATGCTGTTCATCATCATCATCCGCTTCATAAAAACTTCTTATAATTAAATATGCACAATTTGTATAAAAATATTACTATCAGCCAGATTGCATGATTTCAGTAGCTTTTAACTGTTATTTCAAACTTGTTATAACAAGATTTATGTAACAGGCCCCTGATCCTCTACAAAGATGAATCAACAGCATCACTCCTTACCTGGATCTTATCAAACTCCTGCATGAGATTGTCCAGGTCATCCTCGCCGGCAAAGTCCAGCGGTGGCATGCTCTGTGCCAGTTCCACCTCCGTCACCTGAACCCAGTCCAGGAGCTCATCCACGGGCTTGCTGCGTTCGGTCAACGCCAGGGCAGTGTCCAGTTCATCGTCGCGCTCGTCGATCTTGATGTCCAGGGCGTTGTAGCGGCGGTTGATGTCGGAAAGCTGTCGCTGGATCTCAGACTCTTCTGTAAAGAGAGAAGAGGGTCAGAACCAAAGTTAACAAAACTTACAATTATAAATCCATCATTGCCTTTTGAAAGCAAAAGTAAAAATGAATTATTGAATGCAAGCAGTCAAGAATTAAGCTCCCGTCATTGCAGGACCAAGAAAAATACATGTACATGTACTGTATTACACACAAAACTTCTGAAAATTTGAATAATGACCTCTGTGAACTCTGACCTTTGGCCCCAATATCCAATCAGATCCCTATCCCCCTCCAATATGCATACATGAACCAAGTTTGAAGTTGATAATCATTCTCCCAAAGACGACAAGAACACACTTGTCGAAACGTCGAGTTTGGTGGTCCTTTTCAGGACCAACAATTAATAATAATATATATAATAATAATACAGGTATATTTACCCAGGGAAGCCGCTTCAGTTCCGAAAACTGTTCTCCCAGCGGGCCCTGCTATTATTTATTGCCCATGAAAGATGCATGGTGTACCGTGAAACCTACTACACTATTGATAATCTCGTCGTGAAGATTCACAGAATCCTACCTTCCATGAGGCCACTGATGTTGGCATCCTCGAAGGGTCGTCTGAGCCTCGAGGCCACACTGGCTGCTTTCGGCGTGGAGGTCATGATCTGGGCTGACCTACGGTGCGCCCTCATTGGTACGCCCTGCGCATCGTGAAGCATGGCATCCAGGCGGGTACCTTGCTCGTTGAGTTCGTCCACGTTCGGGCGGTACTGGTTGACCTCTTTCCTCAGAGGCTGCAAGTGAATGTTCAAGCATGAAATGGTATGTGTATAAAACCTGCATTGCTGTACAACATCCAATCCTCGATTCTGAGGGATTAAATGTATCTCAAAGACTAATTACATGTACAACACAACCAGGAGAACAATGACTACTAAATTGAAATTTTACTGTATTGTTGAGGACAGAATGTGCATTTTTTCTTTCGAACAAAAATCTGAGTTCCCTGTCACACTAAGCCGTCTTATATACTATTAGAAATAAACTGCAATGGTAGATAAAAGCAGTCCTAATGAATGTCTTTCCATAATCATAGGATCCTCCAAACAAAAATATAAAACGATTATAATTTTTTCTCTTAAAACAAAAACCCTTC
Source organism: Lytechinus pictus (assembly GCF_037042905.1). Classification (NCBI taxonomy): domain Eukaryota; kingdom Metazoa; phylum Echinodermata; class Echinoidea; order Temnopleuroida; family Toxopneustidae; genus Lytechinus; species Lytechinus pictus. The sequence continues at coordinate 27,600,290 of NC_087261.1, forward strand.
ATAATGCTCACACATGGCAACACATGTACATGTATTTCTAGAAATGTTACCTTAATACATCCGACTGTCAATACAAGACTATAACAGGTATCTCATGATTAGATGGTTATGTGCACATACCTTCAATTCATCATACTGTTCCTTGATGTCATCTAACTCCTTAGCAACTGCCCTGAAGCCATTGAAGCGTCTTTCAACAGATATCAGCCAGGAGCTGACATCCTTGAGACTATTGTTGTAGGCTTGCTGGGCGGCGCGCCTCTCCTCGAGCTGCCTTGATCTGTAAGGATATACATTGTACAAGAGTAAGATTGAGTTGGAGTGTATGATCACTTAAAGGTTGCCAAACATTGCAGACATCATTACCGTGATTATGATGTTCATTATCATTGTCAACGTCACTGTCACCATTACCATCATCCTTATAATAATTATCTGTTATCACTATCATCATTATCATCATCACCATCAGAATCATCATCATCGCCATCATCGTCACCATCACCATCATCATCTCTATCATCATCATCATCAGCAGCAATATCATAATCTCCATCATCATTACCGTTATCACCATCATCACCTTCATCATCATCATCATCATCATCATCATCATCATCATCATCATCATCACCATCATCATCATCATCACCATCATCATCATCATCATCATCATCATCATCATCATCATCACCATCACCATCATCATCATCATCACCATCACCATCACCATCATCATCAACATCATCATCATCATAACCATCACTATCATCATTATCATCATCATCATCATCACCATCATCATCATCACCATCATCATCATCATAACCATCATCATCATCACCATCATCCATCGGAATCATCACCAACGCCATCATCATCAACATCATCATCATCATAACCATCACTATCATCATTATCATCATCATCATTATCACCATCATCAACATCATCCATCGGAATCATCACCATCATCCATCGGAATCATCACCATCGCCATCATCATCATCGTCATCAACACCATCACCCCCAATAACACTACCAGCATCATCTTGTACCTGTATTCCAGGAGTTCTTGAAGATCCAGCCAGTTGTCATCAAGGTTCTGCAGGATGAGATTGAGAGCAGCTGGGTCGCTGACTCTTCTCTCATGGAGCAGCTCATCGGCCATCTTGTGGATGTCGGTGTACTGGGACTTGTTCCTGTCTGCCTGGGTACGAGCATTCTGTGACAAGAAATGATTGAGAAATAGACTGTATGATAAAACAAAACAAACAAATCAATGTGATATACATGTACATGTACTGTACATGTATTGGAACTTTTATATATTTTCTTTTCTGCATCAAGACAATGAAAGCATACTGTACACAATTCATGCACTAATAGATATTTTCCAAACTAGGAAGAACAACTCAATAATTTCCATGACTAACAACTGCTAAATATAACTGCATTGTATAGAATATTTGCAAAATTGCAAGATAACACTAAGAACTGGCACAAGTCATTCAGGTTAAGGTAACAGAGTTATGCAAAAAACAATTATTCTCTTTGAAACAAAATCAAGAATCTATGAGAAATCCATGAGAAAGATTATCTCTGATAATAATAGAGATGAGATCAATTTTATTTACTCTAGTGTGATTCAATTCTTTTAAATCCTGATCCTTTGACTGACCTGTAAGATGGTAGCCAGTTCAGTCAGATCCTTCTGGCTCAGGTCCGGTGCCTTCAGCAGGTCCAGGGCAGGTATCAACCAATCCTCCAGCTTGTCCACCTCATCCTGGAGACGTCCAAGCCTGTCGGACAGCTTCTGCAGGAAGTCACAACTGGAGCGGGCAGGGCCGGACAGCCGCTCAAAGCGGGTGTTCAAGGTGTCCAACTTGGACTGGAGGGCACGCGCTTCAGCTGCATCGGTCGTGGTGGCTAGGAGCTTGGCAGCCGACTTGTTGATGCCGTCAACGCTTGGTTTACGGTTCTCAACATCGGCAAGGAGTTTCTGAGCCAATTACAAGGGTATTCAACATATTTTATTCTCTAGAAGAAGCTCAGAAATTACAGTCACAATAGAGCCAGTTTCTTAAGTACATGTAGAATGATTATCATGAATACCAAAGAGGTACAGAATATAAGTACAGTGTATACATACATCATGCATCTTCCCTGATTGCATTTTATTCTAAATTGATCTCTGCAAAATGTCCTTTTGACTACTTCTACTGAATGAAAAAACCTCTGCACGATACAAAGGTACATTGAAAAGAATAACAAGGTAAACCATACAGAGTCTAGATTTGTTACCGTGAGAAGTAAAGTGTAATCATATTCATAATATTCTTGATCAATTGCCATATTTATCAAAATTTCAAAATCATAATTTTTCTCACCTTGTATTGTTGCATGATGTCAGCCAAGTGTTCCTTCCTTAGAGAGATTGGTGTCCTTTCTTCCAGTCTGTTCAGTGTTGCCTCTGTGTCATCCAGCCACCTGAGAAGGGAGTCCAGTCCACCCTGGACAGTCTGGGACTCGGTCAGGGCGGTGTGGAGCAAGTTACTGCGATCGGTCAGCATGGCTTCCAGCTGGCTGTAGCGGTCACTCATGTCTCGGGTCTGCCTCTGGATCTCAGGTTTGATGTCCTCATGGGAGTCGGAGAGGTCGCGACCAGCTTCCTTGGCGTTCTCTACGTCCTTGATGTGCATGAGAACTTCATCACCAACAGCCTGTAATTTCATGGTGATGGGGGGATACATTGTAGGTAATAACTGTCTGTTGAATGTCTTCCTGTAAAGCAGAGCTGCCAAGTCTCCCTGATTGTCAGGGAGACTCCCTGAAAACTGACTGATTTTCTTGCGAAAAACTGCAGATTGTCAACATGTCCCTGATTCATATATTGATTTCTTTCATCGAATTGTGTGTAATTGTTAAAGACCCCCTCTTGCTTCAGTAAATTCTCCTTGAAAGGTGAATATTAAAGTTGGCAGCTCTGGTATAGCTCATATTAAATTTAACTTTCAAGAAATTACCTCAAATACATACAATTCCATGCATCTTTCTTCTTCTATGTTTTCAAAAACAAAAACATTATTATGCAAAGATGTGTCTAGAATTCATCAAAGATTGGGTTATTACCATTTCACAGGGACTTTTAATCATGCCTTGACCAGCTTTCAGATAGTCTTTGTGAATTGAACATTAGTGAGACAAAATTTAAACAGGTTCCTCATAATTCTTTGTTATTGTGAACTGAAAATAAGAAAGCTTTCTTTTGGTACTTTTCCCCACTATGTATTTGTCTCTAAAAGGTTGTCAATCTTCATTCCATTCACAACTCTGACTACAAGAGCAATAAAAACAATAGATACACAAAGAAACCAAAACCATTTGAGACATCCCAATTACCTTGAGATCATCGATCTGTCTCTGGACGACTTCAGGTTCAGTCGCGATGGGTTCTTTCTCCATATCCTTTAGTGCAGCATACATCTCATCCAACCATGGCAATGTTGGGTTAACCACCTGGGCATATCGAGCCTGCTTATCGCAGATGTCTCCAAGATGATCCCTATGCTCCAGGCATCGGGTCTTGAGCCTCTCATAGCGGGTATTGATGTTGCCGAGTTTGTCCCGGATGGTGTTGGACTCGGGTGCCTCACTGAAGGTTTGACCGAACTGCCGTGGGAGAGCAGTGGAGCGGTAATCGCTCAGCTCTTCCTTGTATAGCTACATGATGAAGAGGAGAAGTAAATGACAACATCAAGAAATGAATGAAAACTTCATGTATGGTGTAAATATAGAATGCATTTTCAATTGATTACCAGATTGGTCTTACATCAATCAAATGTATGTAAAAGCACATCATACTTTACAGAACAAAGAGGAAGACATTGAGAGCAAAAGACAATACAAACCTTAGCATTGTCAACAAAGGCTTGTCCAGTCATGTTGATGAACTTCACATCAGCACGATGGGTGACGACATCATCAGCCAGAGCCTTCTGTTCCTCATACTGCCTCTGGAGAGCTTCCTCATCAACCTCAATCTTGCGGTTGGACTTCTCCAAGGCTTGTTCAGTATTCCTCAGCCACTCCTCCATCTCCCGCATCTCTGGCTCAAGACGGTTGAGGTCGTCCAGTGCCCCGCGGAGCTTGTCGGTCCGCATGGTGGACTGGACGTTGGCGTTCTCATAACGGACTTTGAGGTCATCCATAGGGGCCTTGAGGGCAGCACGCTCATCGTCGGTGAGTCGGTCACCCTTCTGCTTCAGGAGTTGGTTGCCTTCCTGAACAGTCTCAAGGAATGGACCTTGATGCACAAGGATGTCTTCATGGAGCACCTGCAAGACAAATGTAAACATAAGAAAAATCCTTGCAAGAGTCCACTTTCTTCAGAACATTATCCAACCCTTCACGAAAAGAATAACCAACCATTTTTTCACTGACAATTTTGCTCTGAGCCAATCAGATGCAAGGATTTCAGTAGCTTAGAACAAATATTTGGTGAAAATACATGTAACTGAATTCTTGTTTCATGAAATGCTACCCTATGTCATTTCCATATCACTTTAATCAAGATTAACTCAGATGTACATGTATTTTCACATTCCATGGTAATTTAGATGTATCAACATACAAGATCATCAATATAAACAAGAATTATTGTATTTCAAAATCATACTTTCACATACATTGTAGGATATAACATATCTAGAAAACATTGTTGATGCTTACACTTTCGCCAAACTATCAATGAACTTCATTCAAAGTATGGCGGTCTTAGTGCTGGTACACTTGTTACTTTCACACACTATCATATGAAAACAAAACTATGACAGAAAAAAAAGAGTACTGTAACTGAACAAAGCATTGTGGCATGCACCTGGGGCCCGTTGCATAAAACTTTTGCCATAAAAAACTCTGACAATTTTTTAGCCATAGTTTTTAATGTGTAATTTTCAATGGCAGAATTTTGTTTGCCATAGTTTTTTTTAAGGCAAAAGTTTTATGCAACGGGCCCCTCATGTCACTGATCCTGTACACGGGGGATCTTAATAATTGATGCTTGAGATGTTTGAGATTTGAGCCCTGGGCACATCAATCGGATGGTGACATTAAAAGGTCAGACCCAGATGTAGATAATCGTAACTGATAAATATGTGCCAATAAAACTTGATTGCACAAATGGCCCATAAGAAATCTTAGTGATCAAAAGGGATTTCATTCAGCAGAACGTACCTTGTGGTTGTTCTTTTGGTCAGTCAGAGGTCTGATGAGTTCCTGGATGGGCTGTTCAGCTCCCAGTTGATGTTCCGCTTGGGTGAGCCAGTCGCTCAGGCTCCTGAGCTGATCCTTGATCTCGGCATACTGCTCCTTCAGCTTCATCTGAAGATCAAACACACGATGGTGGAAGGGGATTAATGGGTTTTGGCAGTGGAAGCAAAAGGGGTGCATGGGGACACACCACAGGCGTAAATCTGTGACATCACGCTATTCAAGGAGGGGATGGAATAATAGGTCATTCCCCGTGAACAATAGGTGTGATGCAAGGATATACGCCTGTGGGACACACCCTCATCCCCATCCCACCCCATTCACAGCTGATGGCAGCGGAAGGAAAAGGAGATTCGTTGGGGACACACCCGTCCTTCCCTCTTCAACCACAATACATGTTAAAGTGAAGTGAGAAAGAGTATAATAGATGGTAGACGGTGAAAGAACAAAGGGGTGCATGGGGACACACCCTCATCATCATCCCGCCCCACCCCTATCAAACAACATAGAATGTTGGAGGTGAAAGTTTAATGGACTGCTGACAGTGGAAGAAAACGGTGGGACGTTGGGGAGAAACCCATCAATTCCCTCTCCGACCACAAAAAGTGTGAAAGTGAAGCGAGAAACAGTATAATACCAGTAGATGGTAGACAGTAGAAGAAAAAGGGGGTCCGTGGGGACACACCCACATCCCCACCCCACCCTCGATAATAGATATGGACTGAAGGCAATGAAAGGGTTTAAAGGGACACACCCAGCCCTCCCCCCCAAACTCCAAAAAGAAAAAAAAAGTAAATGGAAGGTAAAGTGCAGAATAGATTGATAATAATCATTCGGACAAAGGCAATGAAATTTGGGCCTTCCAAAAAATGTATGGTTTGAAATTTAAGTCAAGAGGGAACACCCCATGAAGTATCATTACTACATTAGAGATTGTGTCTTTTAAACTGAATAGTTGTGCCTTTAAATGACTGTGCATAGCACTTTCATAATGCTTGTAACAATTACTGCAAAATGTACACCGCACATTGAACTTCTAGAAGCTGTATACATGTACTTGCATGCCAAGTTCATTGACATATGCAATGATTATAACTCTAGAAAATTAAATTAGGTTACCTTCTCTTCCTCCTCTGTGCGCAGGCGAGCAAGGGTGCTCTCCGTGTTCTTGAAGACATCATCAGACTTGCGGCTGAGAAGGTCGTACTGCTTGCGGAGGTCAGCAAGTCTCGTCTGGAGCTCGCCTACCCTCTCCGGCGAGAGCTTGGCACGTTTGTCCTTCAAGAACTGATCGGTGGAATGTATGGCATCCAAGATGGCCGCCTTGTTGTTGTCTATGTCACCATGGACGTGCTAAAATGGGATCGGATCAAGGAGATCACGAATGGTTTGAAATGGAGTAAACTCTAAAAAGGACAAAATTTTTGACTCAAAATCTAGGCCTATTGTGGCATCAGCATTGCTGGAATGGTTAAATGGTCCTCCTGGGTACATGTACAATTATGTTTCAAAGATATTTATGATTGTAGAAAAACTTACATCACAGAAACTACATGTACCATTATTAGCTACTGAGCCCTCTTACCATGGTACATGTACATGTACTATCAATAATGCCATTAACCATAATCCTAAACCTTTATAATGCAGACTATCCTCGTTTCATCTAGTTTTGCTCGTTTTTTTATCAAGTTGGGGGTTTGTTGATTTTTCTTTTCAGTTGAAATAACAGAATTCATGAATGTCCTGGAATGTTCAGGAATAATTCAGTTAGGAACCAATACCCATTGCAGTTCTAATATTCTATCTCACTCAAACATCTAATATTATAAATCAACAAAAATTGCACAAAATTGTCTCATGTACATTATTTAAATTTCATCTCAGTAATTTCTTGCCTGTCACTATTTCTCTTGGAGAAGTTGGAAATCCTTCAACATTCCTGAAACCATTTTTCTAATCACTAAGTACTCATGCTTTCTAATTCTGGGGAATACTACATGTAAGTACGCTGTATCTAAAGCATTCCTTCTCCGGCATTTTTTTTTTGGACCCACCTTGTAGTTCTCCAGCTCATCGCTCAACTGGCCCATGTCGGCTCCACGAGGAGCTGCGTTGACCACCTTGGCATCCGTAGCAGTGACCCATTCCATCAGGCCACCAACATTATTGGTTTTCTCGGCAAGCTTAGAGTTCAAGTCCAGGTCCTCTTCGCGGTCGGTCAGGGTGGCACGCAGGGCCTCGTAGCGGTGGTTGATCTCCGCAAGCTCACGGACAATCTTGCTGTCATCTGCAATTGCAATGATGGATGGTGATTTTATAAAATTATGTATTAGGACCAGAACTGAATGTGAATACAGACTGAATGTCAATTCGGGTATAAATATATACTACAGCGGTGCTCAAAGATTAGTGAACCCCAACATAAATTAACATACATGTATTTAAAGTGTTCAACTTCTGCAATGTTTTAGATATTTAATTGTGAAATCAGGTGTTAAAATATTACATTCCATGATGTTTGCTTCTCTTGGCTCGCTGAACATTGTTGTGTTGATGTCTACATTCAACACTCAGCATGAAGGAGTGCATTTTGTGGTGGGGTTCACTAACTTTTGAGCAAATCTGTATATGGTGTATTCATACACGAGCAAGATTTTCTCAGCCTTCTTAATGTGTAATGTGACCATATGAAGATAACAGTACACAAAATTACTCTGTGACAAGGGAACTTAATCATGTAGGACACAGAGAAGGAGGGACAAACCTTCTTGATAGTCACTGATGTCCGAGGTATCAACTGGACGTCTCTGCAGAGACATCTCATCTCCCTTCATGGAGCCGAGTTGAAGAGACCGGTAGCGTGGCCGTAGACTGACCGTCGAGTCACCCTCCTTGATCAGGCGGTCAAGGGTCTGGCCGAACTTGTTGACGTCGATGATCTTGGGCTTGTAGGCCATGACGTCCGTCTTGAAAGGCTGTATAAGGATGAAAATCAAAATCGATAACATACATGCTTAATCAACCCACAGAAAATAAGAAAATGTGTCATTAAAATTATCTTAATTACACTTGATATTCCTCACTGCTTTCTTTACTATGGTACGAATACTACATGTACACAATTATGAGGGAATCCTGTTCTTCGACTTCATATTTTACAACTCTGCTTAAATAAACAATAGGGGATCAGGAAGAGCCACTGTCAATTGCTGCATATGGCAAAGTCATTGACAACTCTTTTATTATAAAAAAAGGTCTGAAAAGCAATGATTGATATATTTTCTGTAATTAAAGTCAAACCTGGCAATCCAAAGGAAACCCAAATTAAACAATGACTACTGTAACGCAAGACCAGAGTGTACAGGCGGAGGCTGCAAAGCATTAGACATATTGCCAATGTTTTGTGTAACAGCACCACAGTCATAAAGCCAAAGAAAATAGCTGCATTCTCCACCTATATCATACGCTAACCCGACAGTGGTCTATGCTTATGGAAAAAAAGAAGTGGACAAAACTGACCTTGAGCTGTTCAACCTGCGTCTGTAGGGTCATGGGGTCGGTAGACACCGGCTGGAGTTGGGCCATCTTCCGTTCCATGTTATCCAGCCAGTGGTTAACATCCTTGTTGCTCTGGTTGTACTTCTTAGCGGCCTTCTGCTCCTGATCAATCTGCCTAGACCTGTTGGATAAGATATTGTTCAGTAAGGGAGTTTTAACATTTGGAACAGTGTGAATGTATGTCTGACTGACAGACGACTACTGACCACCCCAACGGCATGCTGGCCCCTTCATATAACTACCCCCCCTTTCAAACTATGGCAGTGGCAGTATAATTTTCCTCCCAATATATAGCAAAAGCCTGAAAAAATACTCTAAGTATTTTCTTTGTTCATGAAAGTAACTGTGTAAATCCAAATTGCATCCTTACAAAAATTATTGGCCACACTTTTGAATACAAATGTAGAGAAGAAGCATCAAAATGATGCTTCAAAGAACAAATCCTTGGTCCCGATACACAAATCTTGGCTACTGAACATACAATTAATTTTCATGTTTCAGTGTACACTGTGGTCAATGCAATCAGTTGTAAAAGCCTGTTCTAATATCAATTACTACGTCTGATGTTACAGGGCCATGCTCACCTCTTCGCCAGGACCTCCTCCATCGTCTTCCAATTGCTCTCATGGTTCGAGATGACGTCGGTGACATAGGAAGTGTTTCCCGCCTTGGGGTCACGCACCAGGGCCTCGCCAAGGTGGTTGACCCGCTTGTGGGATGGTCGTTGGTCGTTCAGCTGTGCCTTGTAGTCCTGTGGAAGGGGGGGAGAACACAGATATGAATATTAACAATCTATTGTAACTACATACCCTGTAGGTTTTTGCTTCCTACCAAGGGGCCGTTTCATAAAGCTGTTTGTAAGTTTAAGAGTGACTTTAAGAATAGGAGATCCTTTCCCTTCGGTAAATGATATTCACTGTTAAATGTTCATTGGTGATTATTAAGGGGGGCGTACGAAAGGGTCACCAGTCATTCTTGAGTTTACTCTTAACTTACCAGGTAACCAATGAACACATGGGTGGAGAGTGGCAAAGAATACAACACGGGCGCCCACATATAATGTATGCACTTTCTACACTCCCTGGGACGCATTCCAACAAGAGTTTCCAAATTCGGTTCCCTGATATTTGAAGGAATAATTCAAACCCTGGATTAAACATTATGCCCTAACCTAAACTTAACATGAAACCCTCTTGCAATCCTTATCCTAACCCTACTGTACATACAAATCTTTGACAAAATAAAGCCCGGAGCAATTGTTGCCGGAACAAATATAATGTCACTCCAAATTCAATTGCTAGTCATTTATCCATATGGGCTTTTGCATCCTATTGGGTACCCATTTAACACCCGGATGGAGAGTGGCAAAAAACAAAACATTACCTTGAGTTGCTTCTCAGCTTCAGGGATCTCCTGACGGCCAAATTCACGGTGTTCCAAGCGGTCAATGGCTGGCAGGAGGAAGTCTTCCAGGTGGTCAACCTCCTTCTCGAACTCGTTCAGCTTCTCCAGCATGTCACCAAGGGTCTTACCATGGTTGGTGGTTGCCACGCTTACCTATGATTTTATGAAACAAGCATATTTTATCATCATTTTAATTTTCAAATAAAAGTTAGCATTTTACAGAATTATGCTGGGCATTGATTTTGATATTTCATTTTTGTGTTATATTCATCAAACTCTTTCCCATGTTGTATTTTCAGTGGTAAAACTTGAACATGTAAATATTCCTGAAAATAATTTTTACATGAATTCATAATAACACATTTTTCATGTTACATGCGCCAGTGTGGTCGACATATTAACATGACATAGGGAGAGTGTAAAACGTTAAGTGGGATACATGTATGACAAGTTCAAATCCCGCTGGTTCAAAGACTTTTCCTGACTTTTTTATATGACACCTGCAATATCACTTACTGGATGAAAGCCAAATGCATTTGAAAAATCGATATAAAACACAAACAAGGAAGAATTGAAGAATTGATACTAAGGCACTGGGATTTTGAAAAACATGCCTTGTTGCACTCTACAGAATGGATTTGGCCCTTCTTAGATGACACTGGCCTGTATTCTGAAGTCAGGTTTAACTTAGACCACGGTCTAACTCTGTGCAAAAATTATGGGAAGCCAAAAGTGTCAAAATTTTTATGAAGTTGTACGTTTCTTATATTTACTGTGCTCTTTCCTGATTCATCGATGGTGAAGATAATTATCTATTTATACTTCCTAGACAATTATGAATGATTTGAGAGCTACATGTACATGTACATGAGCTGAAATACTATATCTCTACTGTTAGTGATTTATGTAACAATTGGCTGTCCATACTTAAACCACAACTTTAAACCTGAGTTTAAGTTAAACCCGACTTCAGAATACGGGCAAATATAATTATTATCATTATCTAACATGAGATTTACATGTACATGTACCTTGTCATATCGTGTGTTGACATTGTTGAGTTTGGTTTGCAGAACCTTGGCAACCTTAGGTTCACTGTTCTGTATCAGGGTCTTCGCCAAGCGGTTGACGTTCTCGACGGCGGGTTTGTGAGCTGTGATATCATCCTCAAGAACCTAGGAAACACATTGGTGTATGAGGTTCAAGCATGATGTTAACATGGGCAAACATACATAACAATAATATTAACAACAACAATAATAATAATAAAAATTATAATAATGATCATGAAAATAATGTCATATTTTACCCAGAGTAGCCACTGAAATTCCAAAAACTGTTTTCCAAGTGGGCCCTCATTAAAATAATGTTATTATTACTGCGGCTTAAGCATGGCTACCTTTATCGGGTGCATGATCATTCAAGGCATGTCTTCCTACCAGGTACCCAATGACCCCACCTGGGTTAAGTGCAGCGCAATGTAGGTAAATTCCTTGCTACAGGAAAACACGCCATGGCTTGGAATCGAACCCATGCCCCTCAGATTGAAAGACAAAGACGCCCCATCGACGACATGTACACACTTTGACGGGATGAACATACATGTACAGTACATTTTATGTATTCATATTTCACTTCTCATTATCGTGTCACATCTACCAGAGATACAATTAAGTAAGGAATAACCCTTATATGAATATATTACAAAAGGAATTGAATTGGCAACCTTTTGTTCCTGGATGTTCTCTACCAACGGATCTCGCTTGACGACTAGGATGGTACCCTTCTCCATTCGGTGTGCGCCCTTCTCGCTCTCATCCAACCATCGGAGCAGTGTGTCCAGGCTGTCCTGCACGCCCTGTGACTGAGTGAGGGCGTTCTGCAGCTGCTGGTTTCGCTGGTTGATCTGGCCGTCGAGGTCGTTGTAGCGGCGTGTCAGTGTGTCTGAAAATTCAAGAATATGTAAGGTAGCATGCATGTGTTGAATGTGAATGTGGGTTTAGGTTTTTATATGATTCTTGTATGTGCTGATGATTGAATATTTTAGAGGAAAAAAAAACATACTCAATATGCAACTTCAGAACAAATAATGAAAACATTATCCAAGTATCTCCATAACATCAATGACCTGTTTCATAAAGATTTAAAATGATGGTAACTTTACTATAATTGCACTATGGAAACATTCATTGTGATTGACTAGTCTTCTAACCTTGGTACATGTAGTTTACCATAAATAATTGGAAGCCTTTATACATGTAAATAGGAGCACTGTACTATAAATGCAAGATACATGTACAACTGTTCAGATGTTCAAAAGTTGAAGTAGATTGTCTTCACTACCAAAATTTAGTTTACAATGTTATCTACATGGTTAGGCACAGGACTAAAAAAAATGTTTAAAAATTTTATGAAAATCATGATCAGTAAGTACTTTTTTTTTTTTTTTTGGGGGGGTCCAATTTGAGTTGAAAAAAAATAAAGTCAGCAGGTTTTACCTACATGTAGGTCAGTCAGGTTATGGCAAACAACTTTATTTTCTATCCTCATATACATACATGTACATGTCCAACAATTTCTACATTAAATAATTTATCCATTTACTTATCCCGGTGGTTTCACATAGTGACATCTGTGACCTACCAATTGTCTTGTTGATCTCGGGCTGGAGTTCAGGTTTGGAATCGGCCAGGTTCCTGCCTGCCTCCTTGGTCCTCTCGATGTCCTTCAGATGGAAGGCAGTCTCGTCACGGAGAACCTGAAAGAATAGACAAAACAACCATTGTAATAAGCAAGGCTTTTAGCACTTACATGTAGCTCTCCATGGCAAAGCTACATTGTATATCAATGAAGAAAAGTGAGATGAAAGTGAAATCATTACTCATACAATCATAGCATAATAATTATGTTACCAATTAGCAAAACAGGTAGCTTTCCTCTCAAAAACATTTGTTTCTCTTCACACAAAAAATAGGCTAATGTATCCTCTCTATTACTAATAGTTGTATCTCAAAGGGTACACATTTATTTCAAGGCTAGCCTTTTGTAACCCATGAGAGACAACAGTGTTTTTCAGTTTGATCCCCATTGAAGACGAAGATGTATTTCACCTTGAGCCTGTCGATTTGCTTCTGCACGGTTGCAGGATCAGCTCCAATGGCCTCCTTCTGGAGAGCCTTCAGCGATCCCTCCGCATCCTGGAGCCAGATTCCTAGACTGTCCGCAACGTCCTGGAACTTCTGTTGCTTCTCCACCACATCCCTGAGGGCGCTGGTGGTCTCCACGGCCTTGCCCTTGAGACGGTCATAGCGGGTTGAGATCTTGGCCAGCTTGTCACGGATGATGTTACTCTCAGGGTTTTCGGTGAAGTTGCGGTTGAACTGGCGCGGGAGGGCCGCATCGCGGAAGACGGCGAGGTCTTGAGCGTAGACCTGATGGCAATAGAGTGTGAAGTAATAATTCATTACATATGAATTTTCATTTACCATGTTAGATATGAAATGTCTGTAATGCAAGTATAAAGAATCTCATGTCCAAATTCACATCTAATGTAAAGGCTACAGCTACATAGTAAGCTTAATTCTATCAGGGCAACAATTTTTGGATTAGCTGTTTGAATTAAAAGTCCAAGTCTTACATGAAAAGTGAAATATCTAAATGAAGGACACTTTTCACCTTGAGCCCACCTCACACATGTATGTAACTTTACTTCCGAGTGAATGCAAAGAGTTACATCAATGATCTGCAAACTCTTAACCAAAGTTCTTTAACAAAGAAAACAATCAGAATAAAGACAAAGATTCAATCAGATCTCTCTGCAACATTACCTTTGCTGACTCCAGGAACTTCTGGCCACCCTTGACCACAAACTTGATATCCGCAGCGTGAGCGATGACATCCTCAGAGAAGCCACGCATGGTGTTGTACTGCTTGCGGATCGCCTCAGGCTCCATCTGAGACTGTCTCAGGGTGTTGTCCAGGGTGCGTTCAGCACCGTCCAACCACTTCTCAAAGTCACCAACCTCGCTCTCCAGAAGTGGAAGGTCCTCGTTGGAGAATCGAAGCTGCAATCAGAACAAACATTATATGAGGTTTGAGTGGTACATGTACCTTCATTGCTTGGCATCCACTTGTTTTATCTACCATTCTTTTGCTTTCTGTCCTATCCTTTGAATAAAAATACGTCCCCCCTCCATTTGGACACTTTCCCCTAATTCTCTCTTTCAACTAGATACAAGGACTTCTAGTCTAGTTAACTTATAACAGTTGTCAGTGGAAATAACCAATTATTTGTTTCATAAAATGCACCCAGGGGCCTGTCTTACATCTATGGAAAGGGAGTACCCTCGACATCTAAGACGAACATGCCCATTCAATTTTTTTTTACTGAAATATGATGTATACTCATTACTCATGCATCCATCATCATCAATAGACAAATCAGTCTACTCCTCATTGTGTCCGAAGGGATTTAGAAAGTTTACGACACTGATGGATTTCTATACTTAAAGGTAAATTCCAGTTCTGGTAACGATCTCAAAATGACTTTTTACAGAATCTAATATAATGACCACCCAAGTGTCTGTTTGTATGAATAAAAAATATGTGCCAAAGGATTCTGGAATAAATTGTGTAATTGCTGAGATATAAGCAAAATAAGCGCGGATTCGGTCACTTCCGTCGGGTCTTTATTCCAGCAATTATAATACACTGTCCCACGTGTGCCTATCTGTGTTGGCGATCTTCAGTGTGATCGCATTTCAGCTTAGATTTTATGATTTCACAAAGTTCAGTTTATGTAACTGTACCAGATCTAGATCCACGATGATATAGTCATACTTAACCTTGGTTTTACAGACTTTCTCACGAAATTAGTGTTTTACTGCAACTACTACATGTATCATTTAGCTTTAAGGCTACATGTAATTGGATCAATCACAACTGTTTGTCGGACAAGGCTCATGCCAAGAGTTTTGTATCCATTCCTACCTTGTTGGTCCTGTTGAGAGACTCGGTTGTGACAGCATCGTATCGGTTCCTGAGGTCTGTCTGCTTCTCACTGAGTTTGGTCTGATCTTCTGGTCTAAGACTCTGGGAGTGTTGACGGATCAGGGACTGGGTCTCCTGGAGAGCCTGCAGGACTGGGGTCTTGTGGTTCTGGATCTCATCATGGATGGCCTAGGAAAAGAACAAGTATGCTGTTAATTTATGTGATGTTTCTCTTCTACGAATTAATCATTTGGTCTGGTCTTTGTAAATGTTGATGGATCAGGGACTGGGTCTCCTGGAGAGCCTGCAGGACTGGAGTCTTGTGGTTCTAGATCTCATCATGGATGGCCTAAGAACAAATACACTGTACATGTATGTTGTAAATTTATGTGATTTTTCTATACTATGAATTAATCATTTGGTCTGGACTTCTGGTCTAAGACTTTGGGAATGGTGACGGATCAGGGACTGGGTCTGCTGAAGAGCCTGCAGGACTGGGTCTTGTTCTTCTGGATCTCTTCATGGATAGCCTAATGAAAGACCAAATATGTTGTTGATTTATGTGATTTTTCTCTATCATTAATGTACCTTGTTAAAAGTCTGTACCCCATTTTTTTAGCATGAATGCCGCTGTACAGGCTTTTCTGCGTTTTCAATTGTTTTGTCTATGACAAGGTGTGAGAATTGGTAATGAAAGGCTACTTGCGGGATTCTCGCACAAAAAACGCGGCACTGACTTTTAACAAGGTAGCTAATTAATCATTTGGAAAATATAAATGGCAATGTAATCCAACTAAAATTCATCACACATCAAGAGTGAATGTTAGAGTTCATCCTTTTAATAATCATCAAGTTTGTAGTACACATACCTTGTGTTCTACTTCTTGCTGTGCGAGAGGTTTTGATTCCTCGGTGAACGGCTGTCCCGAGCCCAACCTCTTTTCAATGATCGGAATCCATTCAAGTTCATCATCCAAGGCTTGTATCGTGGCCTGCAACAGCTCATCTACTGCAACCTAAAAAAATATTTTTAAAAATGAAGATAAGCATACTGTCAACAATGGGCTAACATACATGTACATGTACTGTAAGTTTCAATGATTCAAGTATACAAAATATTTACAATATTTCAGAACATCTACATGTACTTTCAGTCAGCCATATTTATTGATACAAATCTCATAATTTGTACATGCACATGGATTACTTCATATCTCCTATAGATGTACATGTAGATGTAAATCATGTATGTAGCTGAGTTTAAAAAAAAACCCAAATCAACCTTTTCTCTAAAATCTACATGTATGGCAAAATATGTACAAAAATCTAGTAAACAATCAAATTAAATGTATCTCTGTATATTATACATGTACATGTACATCCAATAGTCTGAAGTAGTACAATATCCCTGCAGTATGCAAGGGTCTTTTTTAACTAACAAATAGCTACATGTAGGTCATCACTTATATTTAAGTACCTGCTACTGTATTTCCACCAAAACTAATTTGCATTCAAAGACTTTTAAATTTGATTCTTAAAGATGGATGCTTTCCAAAAAGGCATGTTCATCTACATGTAAAGAGCATAATAAAAATGTGATTTAATCAAATGAAGTACATGTACATGTATTAGACAGTTTAGAATAGTAGAATCCAGAACTTGCACAGGTATCCCATTGATAAGGATAACAGTCATACGATTCCTTAAGAATTCCGCAACTTTTATGAAGTAGTCCCGACTGGGTCTAACAGAAGAGGACTAGAGATCTTTCTCACCTGGTCAGATTCCTCGCTCTTCAGGAGGTCCAGGACCTGGGTAGCTTCCTTGAGCCAATCGTTGGACTTGAGCGAGGCCTGTTCGTAGGATGACCTGAGGTTGGAGGTCAAACCTTTGAGCTTGTTCTGCAGGTTGGGGTGGAGCCTGTCACGATGGTCCCGGAGGAACTGCTCGGCGCTGTGCACAACCTCCAGGATGACTGGGCGGTGGTCGGCCACCTCCGCATGGATGGGCTGTGGGTTCGGAGAAACGATGGCAGTGAGAAAGTGCTTTTGTCGGCCGACACATATTTCATGCAGAGAAGTGGGTCCGTGCCCACTTTTATATAAGTTTGTGAGATGTTTCTATAATCACCTGTCTCTTTTTTCTCATTACAAAAATATCAATCACAGAAAGATTTGGAGGATTCCTTATAATCAAATTCATTAGTTTACGGTATGGTCTTCAGTAATAATATTATCCTATTGTTGATCAGTCTTTATTAAGGACAGAGGTAGGAAATATACAGGAATTCAAGTCAATTAGCCCTGGAAAGTGTGTATGTCATAAAAGAGAACTTTTTTTTATTTGCTATTGGAATCAATGATTATAGATTACATAATTAGGAGCATGAAACATAGAATACATGTATATGATCAATCTTGTGATTAGTTGTTTATTAAAGTCTACAGTAAACCATGTCCAAACACCTCTGATGATCGGAAATTATTGATTTCAGGGTCCTCAAGTTAGAATTACATGTAATAAAACATAGCACCACTTCAGACTTTTTCCAATTGATACATGTCACCAATTATGTACTGTATATGCATTGCTTCTTTACATTTCCACTAAAATGATTTTGCTTTAATTTAAATTCAATTTTCAATTTCATAGAAGGTGGTAGAAGAAATGTATACATTTTGAAAGATGAATGCTTTTTATAACTGAGAAAACATGTATCTGCATGTGCATATGGAGAGTTTCACATGATTTTTTTTATCAAGAAATATATTTTAAAGCAACCTTTCATTGACAAATCATGGGGAAATCAAGGCTTATCTCAGAACAGAGAAGGGATTCAAGTCTTTCACTCGGCTGCATGCCTGGGGGTGTTATGTAATACATGTAGACGCCGGCATGTCTGGGAGGTTTTTCGGAGAGCAATAGTTAGTAGACTAACCAACCAGAAGTAAACTGCATGTTTTCACTTTGAAAAATGTAACTTCACAGAGGTTATTTACTTTGGTTTAGCAATCAAGAGACCTGCTATGAGTCTATAGGAATTGGGATTGTTGGAAACTGGAGCTGCGATGATCCGAAATAAATAACCATCACGAGTTTGGTCAAATTCGTGCTGTCCGAACTTTTATCGCATTAGTCCGACGGGCGCTCATGACAGACGGATTATATTATGCAAGTCAATTGGCCTTTTGCAAATTTCGTATTGATTCAATTTCCCCATGATTTGTCAGTGGCTGGGCCCTTTAAGTGTAGTTTGTTACTGTACAGTACATGTACATATATGTATGTAACAATGTTTACTAAAATTCAAACCGGGAAATGAAAGGTTACATTCATGTTTGAATAAAATTGTAGTTTGATCTTGTGGAACAGTTTTGGTGATTATTCAAGAGATGAGGGGATAAAATACATATTTGATTGAAAACGGGCTGAATGTTGTATATCCAAATGTATGAGAATATGGAAATTTGTTCTTCTGTGGTTAATGTTTTAAATAGATATATTTTTCTAATAAACAGTAAATATGATTGATTCAAAATCACACATGATTAATAATGTGTATACCAATTTCTAAAGAAAATAAAGAAGCTAATAATCAGTAATGGCAACAGGAATAAGTTTTCAGACTATTGAAAATACATTATAAGGTCATGAACATGATAAGAGAATTTTAAATTACATGTAAGGGTTAATCATGCAAACAGGATAAGGATTACATAAGGGATAAGGAATACGTTCAGATGTATACATATCTGTTCTACATTTATTGTGCCAAATTTGATTGTGAGCCTGGGGAATTTCAATTTTTTTCAGAATGACTGATAAACTACATGTTTGTGATGCACAAAGAAGGAGGTAAATAAAGATAAATTCAAATGAATTCAAATAAATGTCTCCTAAAGCCTGTCTAAAGTATTGGCATTGAGTCGGAAATGTGAATGATGCTTGAATATCATCGAAAATTACAATATTACAATTTAAGATTAATTTTAGATGGAGGGGGTGAAAATACTAATATTAAATTCATTAAAAATTAAAAATTAAATTTACAAGAAATTATATTTAAAAAAACTCCAGTATGCACACAAATTTGTTACCTCCTCTCTCATTTTTTTTTTTTTTTTTGGGGGGGTGAATCAGTAATAAATCACGCGCATTTCAGCATGTGCAGTGAAAACTTTGTTTGAGACCATTTTTTTAATGGCATGTGCTTTCTTTGTGTGTGTGATTTTTCTGCTTGAATGCTTGCATAGTATTGGCAGTACCCTAAATTTCTAAACAAGTAAGAACGAACAAGAGTGCAATAAATAAAAATAAATAACAGGTATAAAAACACACCCTCTTGCTAATAAACGTACAGATATGAATATGGGAATACAAAGTAGATATATAAAGTGTATTATGTACATGTACAATGTATTCTTTTAATAGAATGTACATGTGCATTAATGGATATGGATAGGTTTTAATACTTATAAACAAGATCAAATAAAATTTATAACCTGAACTTTTGTTACAATCAACTGCAATTCAAAACGTTCATAAGACTGTGGAGAGAAAAACAGGAAGGAACATTTCAAGGTAAAAAGCTTTCTTTCATCCCTAAGTTTCATAATTTTGTCAGCTGTTATGAATGTTCCTATAAGTACAAAAATGGTAATTAACAATGTCTAATCCAAATCTATTTGTATTCTAATTACAGCAGCGACGGGGCGTTCATACAAATGAGTCATGTGTATGAACGCCCTGTTTATTTAGATAAAAACAATCTACAGAATGGACCATACTGTGATTATACTTTTATTATTAACCCACCCCTCCCTTACAAAAAATTTAATCCTTCGAAAGTAACAGACAAAAACCTCGCTACATGTACAGTACATCTGTTTTCTCTAATACGTATATCTTATCGTCACTAGGCGTAGGAACAGCTTATGAAAATCTCAATGCAGAAAAGGGGTGGAAAGATATTTTTCTCAGCCAGTGAGTGACTTTAACTGCTTACAAAATTCAGATCACTTCATGGCACTGTCTTACAAAGAGTTGCGATCGATCCAATCAATCGTAACTCTATGGAAATCCATCAATGTCATAATTTATTTTGCAGGAAATTTACTCAATGTCTTTGTAAGCAAATAAAAGCACACTGAACTTGCAAGAAAAGGATGAGTGCATGAATATACAGCATATCTAGAAAATATTTTGAACCAACGTGCATTTCAGATGTTGAGGTTGATGGCTTTCCATAGTTGCTATTGATTGGATCGATCGCAACTCTTTGTAAGACGGGGCCCATAAGGCACTCTTATATAGTGAGAAAAAGCTCTTGAAAATGACACAACCCCAACCAGCTTCTCACCTTGAAAACATCCAGTTCTCGGACCAACGGCTGGAGCTCTCTGCTTGTCGGCTTGGTATCGGTCAGTCGGGCCTCGATCTGGTTGACCCACTCTTGAAGGTTCTGGAGAGAGTCGACCTTGTCGGCACAGAGGCGTACGATGCGGAGGTCCTCCAGGGCATCCGCAAGGCGTCGGTTGAGCTCATCATAGCGCTTGTTGGTGACTTCCAGTTCCTTCTCGACTTCTGTGTCATCTGTTGGGGAAGGGATTGAAAACAGAATTAGTAAACTGAAATGAATTGAATTGAATGAATTGTTCATTTACATAAAATTGGCAAGGAATTACATGTAACACTTGATTATCCTTTAGCCTTGGATGTTGCAGATGAGTTGTACATGTAGGTAGCCCTTATCAAATTACATAAGGAATATGAAGTGGTCATTGGCAAACAATGACCATCACTTACAGTATTGTAAAAATTCCCCTTCTCCTAATAATAAACATTACCACCTCTATCATCATGATCAGCATCCTCCTCATCAATATCACCCTCATCTTTATCAATACCATCATCCTCATAATCAATCATCTTTATTATCATTAATACCACCATCATCATCATCCTGCTCTTTGCCAATATCATCACCATTAAAAACATCATCAATACCATAATCACCACCATCATCATTGTCATGATCATCACCATCTTCACCATCATCATCACCACCATCATAAACACTTTCATCATAGTCATTATCATCACCACGATCATCATCATCGTCAATACCATCATCCTCATAATCATCACCATCCACCATCATCATCATCACCATCCACCACCATCATCATCCTCTTCGTCATATCACCCTTATCCGCTTCATCATCCTTACCTTCTAGGAGAGTCTTATCAGTCTCATCTCTTCCGCCGGCCCTCTTGGTCTTTGGCTTCTGTGGAGTCCACTCCGTCTGGAGGGTGGCACCAATCTGGGAGGACCAGTAGTGACGTCTGCTGTCCAGCGGGTGCATGATGTCACGGATCAGGTTGTCAAGGGCGGAGCCCACCTTGTTCACCTCCACAATCTTGGGGCGGTAGTCGGTGATCTCTCGCTGAAGAGGCTGAGGAGTCAATAGGAGTCAAAAGGTTTAATTCATTTTGCATATTATCACAATCTCTTTGGAAGTTTGTAGTTTCAATATTACATTATTGTACACAATGTGATATATTGCACAGAGTTACAACTAATAAATGATTTTAAAGTTTTGTGCCCGTGTTTGAAAAACGGCATGTATGAAATGTACACGTAATGTTTTTATTTTTTTGTTAGAAAGTAACGCATAGTGTACATGTGTAATTTCTCAATCCTACATGTACCTACAGCATACAGTGTAATACATGTATATATTTATCAAACAAATGTGTCGTTATAAATCTTGTCATATTTAAGTAAATGGGACAAAGAATCGATGTTATTACGTATCTGATGTCTCTCAAATCTCTTTGATCAATCACTATTTTGAAAACAAATTTTGCAATTCTATTATTCTTGG
This sequence comes from Lytechinus pictus, assembly GCF_037042905.1. Classification (NCBI taxonomy): domain Eukaryota; kingdom Metazoa; phylum Echinodermata; class Echinoidea; order Temnopleuroida; family Toxopneustidae; genus Lytechinus; species Lytechinus pictus. The sequence goes on from NC_087261.1 coordinate 27,622,402, forward strand.
AAAACAGTGAATACAGTATGTCTCCAATGGCAGATGACAAATTAAGCCAACCTTGAGATGCTGTATTTGAAGGTCAACTGCCTGAATATCTTGTACTTCCAGGTCAAGCTTGCCCAGCTTGTCTTCCATGTTGTCAAGCCAGTAGTTGACATCGTTGGCGCGGCTGTCGTACCGTCGGGTCGCAACCTGGCGATCTTCCAATTGTTGTACCCTGAGTCAAATAACAAAATAAAATTTTGGAAATCAAACAGGAAAATTTTTCTTTCAAATTCATGACAAAAGCTACAAAATACAGTAATTTACAGAAAGTTGAATCACTCAGACCCTAGAAATGTTCTGTACAATCTTTTGTAATACTGAATTCTACATATATTAATGACCATATAATATGGCAAAAAAATTAGAACAATCCTCTTACCGTTTGGCAACAACATCCTCAAGACTTGTCCAGTTTTGGTCAAGATTGGTGAGAACTGCAGAGACAAAGGAAGTGTCCCCAGCCTTGGGATGGCTGATGAGTTCTTCACCTAGGGCGTGGACGGCCTGGCACTCAGGACGATGAGCATCAACGTCCTGGATGATCTCCTGTAAGACATGAGAGCAAGACAGAATACAGTTAAACCTGATTGAGCAACCACTCAGGGATGCCACTAAGAATTGATTAACTCTTTGTTCGTTGGGCCATGAACCCCTTTGTGCTGGATAATTTACAGGGAGGGAAACAACGCATTGTTTCTTTGAGCATAAAATTGCGAAGTTCGCGTGGCACTGACTGTGCATTGGTGATAGGTACACGTGGAAAGAATTAAAAAGTCTAGAATGACCCTTTTTCCTACATGTACATGAAAAAGGTTTTTGACCAGAAATACATTAAGGAAGTCTGAAAAGTTGCATCTCTGAACCACCTGACAGCAGTGAATACATGTAGTACGACCATCTGTCTATGCAGACCACAAGGTTAAGTTTTCTTTGAATCATTTTCCCATAGTCACATGTACTGTATCACAGGAATTTGATCATAAAGACCCCTTGCTCATAAAGACTGCTCTTCTTGTTTCCTTGGTCTTTAAATGCAGGTCTCGCTTTATTTAGTAAGGCCCATCTTAGAGGCCAACTAATACTGGCAACTGAAATCGTTATTATGTGTAGATGGATAAAAACCAATCCTTCAATCATGTTGCCACAAAATCAGAATGTACAATATTTACATTTTCTGCAGCAAAGTGATTGTATCATGCATTCAGATGTTTTAGATAGCTACAATTGAATTACTTGAATATCAGTCTCACAGTGCACATGAATACATTCAAACTTTCATTCCCATAAAACCCATAGTAAAAACAAACTCGATAGCCATACCTTGATAGCGGTCTCTACTTCCGGGATCTCTCTGTCGTTGAAGTCGCCGGACTCTAGGGTCTCCAGGAGAGGCATAAGCCACTCCTCCAGGTCATCCAGCTTCAGCTCCAGCTGCACAAGGTTCCCTGAGAGGCCCTGGAGGTTCTCTCCATGCTCCTTGAGGGAGCCGGTCAGCTGACCGAAGCGGGCGTCAAAGTCGTTCATCTTGTCCTGGTAGATGGCTCGCTCCTCGGGGGCAAAGTTTCGAAGGGCAGAGTTGGTGGCCCGGAAGACAGATTCGATTGTGGGCCGGTGGTTTTCGATCTCCTTCTCCAGAAGCTTCACAAAAATAAAGAGGATAGCATTGTAAAGATTTGTATTTTGAACAAAAAGAGAAATAAAATGTGACCAAACAAGAAGATACGTAGTATTGCTGGTATAGCTATGGTCATACTTTAAAGTCACCTTCATTATTTTTGTGAAAGATATCATGCTAGTATCAGATATTTCCTCATTATTATATTGATCCCACCGCTGCCACCATAATTAAAGGAGAGACACATGTACTGCATTCTTTAGCTTTGTTCATATCTGATGCAACAAAGATCATCCAGTAGTACAGACTTCAGTAATGGCACTAAAACTGGCACATTAACATCCATCATAAGCTCTCTCCCTCAATTGCAAAACTCTTTGTCGTGCAATCGATCGGTTCATAGATTTTTTGTTTGCATCTAGGAGAGAAGAAAATGATTCCTACCTCTGCAAAATTTGTCTTTCTGCTTGCAATGCCAGATACTTTTTTTATGAGATATGTGGTTGAAATTTGTTTCTAAACTTTGTTTCATAAGAGGAGAACTGTTGCTCAGTTTGTATCTAAAATTTGTGTCATATGAGACCAACTAGCAATGACGTCTAAACAAACTAAACCTTCCTTTTACAGGAAGCGGGCACAAGAGATTTCAATGATTACCCTATATTCCTGTAGGTTCTCAACCAATGGCTCCTTCTTGACCACAATCACTGTTCCCTTCATCATCCTCATCAATGTCTTCTCCTTGTCTTCCAGCCATCGCAGGAGAGCATCAAGGCTATCCTGGACGGACTGAGAGTCGGCCAGTGCCTTACGCAGCGCCCTCATCCTGTCCGCCAGCTCTCCCTCAAGCTCATGGTAGCGTCTCACCGCATCATCTGTTTGGAGAAATATCACAAAGAATTAAGATCGTCTTTTATAGCACTACTAGGGAGCAGTCGATGAAAGGACTTTTCGGATGATTAATCTAGCAATGTCTGTTTTATCTGACAGTTACCATACATGTAGTTAAAGTTTCTCAGCCAATCTTAATCAAGGACAGTTGTCAGATCTGACAACTTGCCAAACAACAAATGTTGATGAAACACTTTCCAGGACTCACCGGATGTCGGCCAAGTCATTAGGCAACCCCATCATCCTATTGATAAAGTATCTCTTCTTCAAATTTTTTTTAGTGTCTCACCACAAATTGTATCACAAATATCAGATATTGTACCGTACTATCCTCAAGAGTGCAATGTGTAACAGATGGAACTGAAAGGACCCAGTAACAAAGCTTAGCAATTTATCATACAATTGATCCTACACTATAATCAATGCAATCAAAATCAATTTCAGAGCTATGATCGCTCTTGAACTTAATGTTATGGGGCCCAGGTATATTTACAAGCTGTATTCACAATGCTGTATATGAAATTATGCATGACTTTACTGGTGACACAACATTTTTGCTTCAGAGCAGTTTGACCGTACACACTGACCTGTAGCCTGGTTGACCTCAGGTTCGGTGGCAGGCTGAAGGTCAATCAGATCTTCTCCCGTTGACTTGACATCATCGACATCACGGCCATGGAGGACAACATCATCATGGAGAGTCTGGATGATTTGAACACAGAGCCATAAAAGGTGTCAATGAATCTCATTGGATAAATGTACTTATGGAAAATTTCAAGATAGTAAAGCTTAAGTCCCAATATCTGTAGCAAAGGTCATTTAATTAAATGAAAATATTCAGTTGATTCAAGTTCAATTGCAACTCAACTCTCTTTCAACCCCCATTATGCTTAATTTGGCAAATCCCACTTGATATGCAATTGATCGAAAGTTGCTTGCATTGGTCAATGAGGAGTAGAGGTGGTATGGATCACCGGACAAATTCCGAAACTATGAACCATGATGTTCTGTACATGTTCAATGAAGAAGTACCTCAGGAGAGAGTTCCATGGATGGACTTATTAGATATTTTATCCAAAAAGAATGTTTGTCCGAAAGTTACATGTACCATATGAAATCAAGGAAAGCAGTAAGATCTGACAATTTGTCTGACAAAAAGAAGTTGATGAAATATTCTCCCGGCAACTACATGGCCTCGTTGAAGTGCCAATCACAAACTCAGATTTTCAATGGCCTTCTCAATTAATTATGACTCTTCTGCAGCCCATCCTAGAATCACAAAACAGAGTTTGTCATACCTTGAGAGTATCGATCTGTTTCTGGATGTTGATCGGCTCTGAGGCAATCGGTTCCTGAAGGAGAGCATCCAGGCTCTCCCTGGCATCATTCAACCAGCCATCGGTCGATGTGAGGTTCTTGTTGTACCGACGGTGGCAGTCTACAAGATCCGAAAGCTCTGAGGTCAGGTCATTGGTCTTCAGCTTGAGGGCATTGTAGCGGTCATTGCTCTTGCCCAGGTGGTCCCGGATGACATTGGTCTCAGGTTCTTCACTGAAGTTAGCATTGAAGTCTCTAGGCAAGGCTGACTTGCGATAATCAGCTAGCTCTTCTTTGTACACCTAAGGATTAGGAAACAACAAATATTATGAATAGAAATATATTCTCTCCTGTAGGTATAAGATATATACATTATATATTTCTTTTACATTAAATCAATCTACATGTTTGTAATAGAAGATATCCTCAAATGATATTGAATTGTCATATTGATTTTGTGAAAGAGTATCATGATTCCATCATTATAATAGAGAGTTTCTATAGAGGAGGCTCCTTCAGGAAACAGCATTCACTCGTGAATCTCCCAACTCCAAGCTCTGGAATAAGGAACCCTACCTTGGCATTGTCCAGGAACTTGTTTCCTGTCTTGGTGATGTACTTCAGATCAGCCCCTTGAGTCACAACCTCCTTCTCAAAGGTCTTCATATCCGCAAGGCTCTTCTCCAACTCTTCTAAAGTCTTGGGTACAGCACGTCTCTTGGATTCCACTGACCTCTCTGCATTCGTCAGCCAGTCATCAAACTCGCTGATGTCTCCATCGTAGCGCCCGATGTCCTCCGCCGAGGATCCGAGCTTGGTGTTGCGGGTGTAGGACTGGACAACAGCGTTATCGAAGCGTGTCTTGAGGTCACTGGCTGTGTTCTTGAGCTTGAAGGCATCAGCATCCCTGAGCCGGCTACTGTACTGATCTACAAGCTGGGTGGCAGTGTGGACGGCTTCCATTACAGGCTGTTGGCGGCTGAGGATCTCTTCATGAAGAACCTGGAAAAACAGAAAGAGGTATATTAATGGATACCAGATTAAACTACGATTGGTCTGAAACTACTATAAGATCTAGAGTTCATACTAATGAAAGATACCAAGCAAGCTCTTTCATATGTTTTGTCTGCGGATCTTTCACATCCCACTATCACGTAAACCAGTTTACTACTGAATTCTGTTATTATTAGTTCTAGCAAGTGATCATTTAACACCCTTGGAAATCAAGTATTGGATCACAATAGAATGGACAACTGAGCACACACTTGTACATCTATGTATATATGGAAATTATTGAGACAACATCCACATCTACACAGATGACTTTTTGTTACTTATATGTATGTCAACATCAGCAAATCAATATTTCACATTTGAAGACTGTTGTAAGTCTCATTGATGTACATGTACATGTACCACTATTTATTCATTCATTTCAATGGTTGTATAGATGAAAAGGTGTGTACACATGAAAATTTAGCAAAGAATTTGCCGTCCGAACTGGAAAATGCCTACCTTATGCTGCGAGGCTTGCTGATTGAGTGGTTTGGTTTCCTCCTTGATGGGTTGTTCGGATCCTAGACGTCTCTCAATATCAGAAACCCAGTCAAGGAGCTTGACATTGGAGCCAAGGGCATCGTTGAACAGCTGCCTGACACGCATCTGAATAAATGGGACCATGGACAGTATATTATATATTGTGCCAACAAATCTAGGGAGCCATATCTCCCAGCTCTTGCTTCTTTGGACTCCCGACCGTTTTTATTTTGTATTCTTTTGGTGTATTGTTCTTTGAATATTAATGTAAATTTGTCCTGTTTTTTAAAGATGAAGGATTTCAGTAGCTTTAGCTGTTATTGCAAATTTGTTATCATAAATAGTATTACAGTCTGTGACAGACCCTGAAGGAAAACAAATATCTGGACTAACCTCTTCTGAGATCTCAAACTCCAGGTTATCAATATTAGCCTTGGTGTCTCCGTCAATCTTAGCAGCCTTGTTCTCGACGGTATCAAAGTACGTACGGAGTTCATCTGTCTTGCGTTGGAGCTCCTCTTGTTGTTCTGGAAGCAGACGGTCCTGGTTCTCTCTGGCAAACTGTTCACCTGTTACAATCGTCTCAAGGATGGCTGGCTTGTTGGTGTTGACGCTGCCCTCAAAGTCCTGTATGGATGAAGTGAAATAAACTGTACATGTAGGATGATGTGGCATTAAGTACCTTTTGGTTCAAAATGTCTCTTTACGTCAATGAATATTGTTGTCTATCTACATCATCTCTGCTACAAGAAATTTCCTGGTTCATGTGAACTGAGTTTTATCAAGTGAGAATGAGTAATGCCAATAAGAAGCAGAAAACTACCCTACCTTGAACTTGTCAAACTCCGCCTTGAGTTTTTCAAGATCCCGACTGGTTGGCTTGAGTTTCATCAGCTTGCTGTCTGCGTTGGCACACCAGTCCAGACGGTTGTTGACATCACCAAGACGGTCCAGGAACAGATGGGCAAGGTCAATGTCATCCTGCCGATCCTTGATGCGGATCTTGAGGCCATCGTAACGGCGGTTGACATCACCAAGCTGGCGCTTGATGTCGCTGTCTTCTGTAAGACCGATGGAGGAAATTTGAGAAGCTGGTTAACGAGTTTCATCCTATCACCTACCTCTTCACCATGCAATCACCATAAAATCTACACTTCATGTTATTCTGCAATTTCAGTACCATCAACAGTGTCCCCATCAAAAGAGGGAAGGGGCACATTTACCTCACATTTATCAATTGCCTTACCCACCCCCCTCCACTTTGCATGATTCAGTGCACCAACTCTCCCCCTCCACTTGCTTCTTTTACATCTCCTTTGGCCATCCCCTCTCCTAAAGCCACCCAACTCAAAAGTCCTTCTTACATGTAAAACATGCCCTTCATCCCTCTTCAGAGCATGGCCATACCAACAAATCTACTTTGTCAACTACATGTACATGTATAATGTATAATGTCCCATAGTTTACAATGATAAGGTATTTTTTCCTATAATTTTCTCATACGTGCCACCATAGAAACTTCTGTTAAAGATTGGCATGCAGACGTCAAAAGAATTTGGTCTTAAAAACTTTGTAGCCTCAGGAATCTTCTTTACCTGTTGGTTCTTGGTACGTGCTGCGCTCCAGGGTGTCCTTGATCTGCTGCTGGACTATCTGGTCTCCAGAAAGACCTGTGCTGAGCTGCAGAGACTTGTAGTGAGGTGTGGACTTCACCGGTGCTTCTAGCTCCCTGAGCAGGGTGTCCAGGTTGTTACCGACCTTGTTCAGTTCGTCCATGGTGGGCTTGTAAGCTGTGACCTCCAGCTGGAAAGGCTGGGAGATGAACATGGAGAGAAAATGGATTAAGAATTTGAATTCTGCACAATTGGTCATCTATGGAAACTTTAGTGAATGGATCACATTGTTCTCCTGAAGGAATCACCCTAAGCTCCAACGATCCTCATTCTCGTCAACATCAGCTTTCATCCATAGCCTCAGAAATAATCTTTACCATCTACTTTTTCAATTCACTACCCATTCTTTCTGATCTGAACATCCTCCTCCTCCTAATCATGATCATCGTCACCATCAACGTTTAACACTTTATCAACACCACAATCACAATTATCATCATTGCCATTATCATCATGATTATTATCATCACCATAAATACATGTACTGTATCATCATATTTTCCAAAACTATCATCCCCATCACCACTACCACTATCACCATCATCATCAGTGACCACCAACATTATCATCCTCATTTTGACCAATAGCACAAGTGTACATGTACATGATTCCTCTCTTATCAGAAGTCGAACAACACAACTACATCTGTGCATATCCACTATTGATACTATCAAGTTGATACATTTTCAAAAAGTAATCCTTCTCAGTCGATCCTCACCTTGATCTCCTTCTCCTGCCTGGATAGCATCCTTGAATCCATGGCAACGGGTTGGAGTTGACTAAGGGTCCTCTCCTTGGTGGTGATCCAGGTGTTGGTGTCCCGGTAGCCGGTGTTGTACTTGTTCGTTGCTTGCTGCTTCTGGGTCAGCTGCTTCTTCCTGCAAGGATTTCAAAGAAAGTTAATTTCTCTACAATAGGGATGGAAAAGCTATCTGCGAATGTGGGAAGGACCAGATGCGACATCTTTCGGTCTGCCCCCGCCTACAAAGGCTTTGCACTGCCAAAGATCTTCGAACACCAAAACCAGATGTTGTTCCTACCACTGGACAGGACTTGTTTAGAGTTAATTCCTCAACGTAAACACTTAAAATATTATCCATTATCAAGTCACCCAGCATAACTTAAAGGAACAGCACAATTTCACAATTCAAACTTTTGGCCTGAAATATTGGGTTTCCCTGACATCTTCTTCCTAAATTCTATTATTTTTTTTTTCCAATTTCTGAATCGCAAAAAAGTGGGGATTCTAAACATACCTAAGATCTTTGAGATCCTGGAGGTCCTTCCAGTTCTTGTCCACATTGGCAAGTACTGCGTTGACATAGCTGGTATCCTTGGCCTTGGTCTTATTGACGATCTCTTCACCTAGCTCATGGACAAGCTTGTACTGTGGTCTGTGAGCCTCAATCTGGGTGTTCATGTCCTACAGAATATACAGAAGTGTAAAAGGTTGTGTGGCATACCACATGTTACATTACATACAGTACTTTACATATCATTTCAATTTATTTTGTTCCAATCAAATTCATTTCACCTCATTTAAATTGAATTCATTTTATTCACTTCATTGCATTTGATTTCACTTTAATTTGTTTCAATTAAAATCATTTAAATTTATGTCAATTCATTTAAAATTCAATACATCTCATTCCATTGCATTTCATTGTAATACAATTTAATTCCAAAATTGAATTTACATCAATTCAGTTTCAATCCATTTCAACTCAGATAATTGCATTCCATTTCAATACATTTCAACCCTTTTTCATTGCAAATTCAATTTATTTCAGATCATTCCAATTAATTTTAATTCAGTTCAATTCATTCCATTTCAAAACATTCCAATGCATTTTACTGAAATTTATTAAAAATTCAGTTTCAATATTTCAATTCAATTATTTTCATTTCAATAACTTTCAATTCATCTCAATTCAATTCAATTTGTTTCAATTCAGTTTCAACTCTTTAAATTCAATTCACTTACATTGAGCTTCTTGCCCAGTTGGTTCATATCCATTCTCATTAGATCCTTAGCCTCAAGGGTCTCCAAGCCAGGGATCACAAAGTCCTCCAGGTTGTCGACCTCCTTCTCAAAGTCGGAAAGTTTATCGTTGAGGAGTTGGAGATCTTCCCCGTGCTTCCCAGTGACATCACTGATGACATCATAGCGCTTCTGGATGCTGTCGACCTTTGATTGGATGTTGCGAGCTTCCTCGGGCTCGCTGTTGAGGAGGACTTCGTCAGCTGCTTTCACGACGGACTCAACGGCTGGCTGGTGTGCTACGATGTCAGTGTTGATGACCTGGGATTTAAAGAAAAATGAAGGAAATTGATAAAAACTGACTTGCATGACTTCATATGAATGAGGAAATGATTCAATACTGACTTGAATGAGAATTTAACTCTGGCATTTTAAAAAAGGTACTTTCATTAAACAACGTGTGCAACTGGCTGACATTGAAACAATAATGATCAATTTTAAACTTTCAAAATGGGTTGAATTTCAGTTCATAAAAATATCTCATATAAATACATGTAATCAGGGATTCAAACTTATACTGTGAAAATGATGCTGGGAACCTGCTGTAGTTGCAAAATGATTATAATGTTGTTGTTTTTTGTTTATTATTATTAATTTTGTTCAGTCTTTTGGGGGAAAAAAATTGGGTAAAAACACCAAACATGTATATAAACAGAATGTGTTCACTTCTTTGGTTGCCATTCTCATTTAAAATGATAAATATTTTGTAAGAAATACAAGACATTTCTTTTAAAAATAATCAATTACTTTTGGTTTATGTATGCATTTTTCATTCATAATTTTATATGAGTACACGTATTTGTTTCTTTGTAAAGCACTGTGATACAGTCAATGTGAAGAGTGTTATATAAATACATGAACCAATATTGTACTGTATTGTATAATTTCTTGAAAATGGGGAAAAAAATAAGGAGATTCCACCCACCATCTGTTCCTCCATGTTCTGGACCAGAGGCTCCTTCTTAGCGATGATGATGGTCCCACGGTCCATCTTGGTGACATCCCTCTCGGCCTGGTCAAGCCATCGGAGCAGGGCATCCAAGGACCCCTGGAGACCCTGGGCAGTGGCCAGAGCCGTGTTCAGCTTGGTCAGGAGATCCGCGATGTGGGCCAGGAGAGCCTGGTAGCGCTCGTTGCTTTCATCTGGAAAATATGTAAGAGTGGAAGGTTAAATGAATAGTATGACGATCATGTTCAGAAAGATATACATATTTAAAGAAATAGGGTGGTGTTTCCTATAGCCATTCATTAGTTACGTACATCTTCACGAAAGACTGGTGACCTTTTCCATATAGTTAACTTGGCACTTGAGAACATGTTCCAGTCATGCATAAAGTTGTGTTTAACTTTACACACAGATTCATGAAACACGCACCGGGGGGGGGGGCATTTCATGAGGCTGTTTGTAGGTTATGCAGGACTTTGCACAAGACTGGCAACCATTCCTTAAGCTGGATGAGATACTTAATCATTTGAAATCCCATCAGTTTCAGTTGAAATCCCATCTTTTAGACTTTGTTGCTGTTGTTGTTCACCATTAAGCATTTGAATCATTATCTTTTTACGCACCCTTATATCAATGGCAATGGGATACACAATCTAATTATTGTGTTTATTCTCATCATATCAAATTTGATCATATACCTTTGGTGTCATCCACATTTGGTTTGAGTTCTGGTTGGGCGTCGACCAGCTCGTTTCCTGTCGACTTCACCCTCTCAAGATCCCGACCATGGGCGATCACGTCATCGTTGAAGTCCTGTCAGATGCAAGGATTTATCAAGAAAATATCAGCTTTGGGAAGGATGGCACTAATCTAGAGGCAAACTCTATGTTCTTCACTTTGTTTTCTTTATTCATTATTCCTTTTCATTCATTACTGTATTATTCTATTAATTTCCATCTTAGAATCAAGAACAAGCACTTCAATGGATATTTCAGTCTCAGCAGGCAATTATAGCACAGATATCAATGCTTTAATAACTACTGGATTGGATTGGATGGCCATGAAGCACTACCATCAGGGATGCCAGTCAATTTACTAATTTTGCATGAAAAGTCCAAACGTGCTGAAAAATAAAAAGCCTGAGACTGTCTGAGATGGGAAGATGTCAGGACCGAACATTACAAAAAAAAGCCTGGAGTGGAAGATTTCAGAAGCTGAAATCAGGCAAAAGCATGAAATGAAAATAAGTCAAGACCTGATACCAGGCAAAATCCTGAAGTGGGAAGTTGTGTTACCTGATATCAAGCAAAAGCCTGAAGACTGGACATTCTATAGCACAAACTGACTGTCTTACCTTGACCCTATCGATCTGCTTCATGATGGAGACGGGTTCCGTTCCAACCGGTTCCTTCTCCAGGACGCCCAGCTTCTTTTCCGCATCGCCGCACCATCCGTTGAACCCATCAACAGCAGAGTTGTACTTCTCGTGCTTGTCGACAAGATCCCTGAGGTGCTCGCCGAGCTGTCCTGAGGTTGTCTTTAGGGTGTCCATCTTGTCGTTGATGGTGGAGATGCGGTTCCGCATCACCTCAGGTTCCGGGTTCTCCTGGAAGTTGCGGGTGAAGGTGCGTGGGAGCACCGTGTTCCTGAAGTCAGTAAGGGTGTCTTTATATGCCTGTTTTATGGATGAGGGTAGGTGGAGAATGCAGATGTACAGAGATTATGAAGACTTCTGATGAGTTATTTCTGCATTAATGTGTATCTCAACTAAATTCAATATTGCAAGAATGTTACAAATGCATGTATGTTAGCTAAAATATGCTATAAAAGACATGGAACAAACAATAGAAAATAATTATTATTCGCTCTAAGAAACCAACATTCATTTGAGTAACACTGTATCTTCAAACATCTTTAAACTGAATATAAATATTTCATCTTGATTTATGAAGCAACGAAAGGTAAATTTGTGCAGTGTTGAATACAAGACTTTCTGGTTCAGCAAAAATTCATGATGACATATTGACATCAAACTCAAAACTTAATTGCAGATTTTAAATATATTTGACCACAGGCCAAAGGAAACTAAAATTCATATTTCACATCGATATCAGTAGCGAAATCTTTTCAGGGGTACTGTACTTGCAACAAGAGTTACATGTATAATCAAACACAACTTCAAATATTAATCACAACACAATTTTTGCCCAATCAAGAGCTCATATTTCCAACCTTCTGCATGATTTTTTCAAGTGCATTTACATGAAAATGCAACTCTTTTTGCAACATGCCCCAAATTTATGTGTACTCACCACGCAACACAGGTACATGTACAGCAGACATACGTACAGTAAACAACAATTACACTGTTAAAGGAGACGTCCATCCCAACAAAAAGTTGATATGAATAAAAAGAAAAAAAAATCTTTTTGCGTCTGATTTTGATGATATTTTCAGGTTATGCTTGTTGGATTTTCTCTTCCAATTCAAATCAACTTTTTGTTGGGGTGGACTTGACCTTTAACTTTTTTTACCACAGTTTACACACAATACACACCTACCCATGCAGACATGCAAGTAAATGTAATTTCCTCAGTCATAATGTAGGATCACAAATTCACAACTTTGGTAAAGTTATAATTTTGAGGAGAAACCTGATTGTTCGTACATGTAGGTCATCAAGGTTTTATTAATTACATCAATGTGGAATTTTCTCATGCAAGGTAATCCTCGATTAAATCAACAATAACCAACAGTTCCTGCATGTACATGAAGCAAACGACATGAATTTGCCATTCACTTTGTGCGCTGAGCAAGATATTATACTTCTTATTCCGTGATGTGTGACCCAACCACTCCAGTCGACTCGTACCGTAACTAGTGCTACATGTAGTTTGGTCGCATCTGCTTTCGCACCACCTTCTCAATCAATTCTTCTTCTTACATTTTGAGGAGGAATCCTCGTAAATATTGATACTTGTGTTATCACCCTTGATGTATATTATTCTTACCTTCAAGCCATCGATAGTTGATGGGTATCACAAGTAAACGGTGTGGGCTACATGTAAATCCAGGAACTTTGGGTTATTGTTGATAGCAAGAATTAAATCCATTAAAAACCTTCACAATATTATAAACATGCATGCTTAGAAGTTTACTTCATTTACCAACATCAATATACATGTACATAACTGACCTCATACATTTACAAATTTTTGACATTTTAAACACTTTTTTATGCAGCAACAATTTCCTACACTCCAAGGCTTCTGAATTACTATTGATGTGATTTCCCAACCCATGCAGATATATGTATCACTTAATTTTCTTCCTCATATTACAAATTGATATCACAAATCAAATCTGTTTGATTTAATTTGGTTATTTATAACATTTATGTGGGGAACAACAGCAACACTCATGCTGGCCAGTCATGCATTTATACACTAAAAGCACACCGATATCGCAAGGGTGAGTCAACAGCTGAAATAAATTTAAATACCATCGTGAGGTCTCCCATGTTCTGTGCCAGGTGCAAAGATGTTTAGAAAATAAAATATCACAATTCAGCAGATGTATGTACAGTTCAGAGAAGCTGTCATTATTTTAAATTTCAATAATACAAAATATGCAAAATGCTGTAGTAAACAACTTATATGCATTTAGCTCTGATCCAATTGCCAATGGGCAATTCCATAAAAAGATCAACCTTTTTGTACATACGTCCGACCCCCATTTTTCTCAAGTCTTACGTCACTTCATAAACTGAGCAAGTCATGGTCCTTTGAGAATATTACAGACTGTCATAAGAACCAGAAATCAGAGACAGAAAATTTCATGAAGGTCTCGCATACATGTACATGGAGTCGGACGTACATATTTTACGGAACTGCCCCCCTCCCCCCCCCCCCCCAATTAGAGCTTAGTACTGACCCAAGTGACGATTTCTGCTCTTATAAACTCAACAATTACATACATGTCATTATTAACTGCAACCCTTGGTATGATTTGAATAAAAAATAAGTAATCCCAATCGATTTCTTTCCCTCCAACTCTTTTTGAAAAAATACAAACAGAATCACCTTCATTATTCTATTTATTACTGCTGAAATATGTGATTCAGATGATTAACTTCAAACAATATTGGTAAAAAACAGTAGACAGCATTTGGTATTGTAAATGCACTCCAAGTTTTCTACCATGTGACTTAAGAAAGTATGCAACTCTGAATGTATATGATATTTAAAAAAATATGTATAAATACCACAATCTCTGGACAAAATAGTCTAAACTATAGTAATCTACTAAAAGTGTAAATTAAGTGCTCCAAGAGTGGAATTAGATATAATAAATTGATGTTAGGGAAAATTAAATAAATATCAAGATACTTACCGTTGCTTGTTCCTGGAAAGTGGCACCGGTCTTGTTGATGAATTTTCTATCTCCCTTCTGATCGTTGATGTCCTCCGTGATCATGCGGTGCTCATCCAGCTGGCTCTTGAGCGTGGCATAGTCTGTTCCAACGTTTGCACCTAGCATGTCAATCTTGTTCTCTGTCTTCCCCAGGAAGGTCTCCAGCTCGTCTGTCTCCTGCTCGAACTTCTTGACCTCTTCCAATGCTGGGTTGAGCTGATTGGTGCGGACGTAGGACTGGTTGAGGACGACGTCAAAGCGGGACTGGAGGTTCTGGCCGCCGTCCTGTAGCTTGTTGAAGTTCTCTGGACTGATGCGGTCGCCGTACTGCTGCAGAAACTGGACAACGTCTTGCGTGCAGCGAGCTACGGGTTGCTGGTGGCCTAGAACATCATCGTGAAGAACCTACAATGTAGAAGACAAAATGAAAATATATCAAGAACATCATTAATAGAAATAACAATGCAAGTAATTAATGATGGAATTGTCAAAAAAATGATTTAAATTTGATACAGCACATCATCATGAAAAACATAAAAGATAAAATGAAATATTACAAGAACATCATTAATAATAATAATAATGCAACTAACAGAGCACATACATATCTGCTCTGCTGACACAAGATCAAATATAGTGTATGGTTTGATGATGGAATTATAAAAATATGATATAAATTTGATCAAGCATAATCAAACATACTCCAGATCCATAATTCTTTTTTCTATCTATTCACAAAATGAAAATAGAAGAAAAAAATATTAATCATCCATAAAATATAATATCTCTCCGTCTCCCTCTCTCTCTCTCTCTATAAGTTTGTAACAATCCATTATTATAGGGCACATGCATTTGAAATGCTTTTATTCACCATTGTGGAAATGCACATGATAGGGCCTTTCATCTACCATTCTGGCCAGACTCAATTGAATCTGATGACTAGGGTTACTAGTATTCTGCCTAAAAGCACTGAGTGATGTTCATAACTGATATGCAAATGCAAATTGCTATCATCATCATTATCATAGTCATCATCACCCTCATGTCTAAAAGTGCCCCTCCCTTTTCCATGGATGCAGACAATTTTACAATGGAAAAAAAATTGTTCCTCATATAAGAAGTTACATATAAATGGAAGCCCTGTATAAGAGAAGGGGGAACCCTGGTGTAGTGGTCCACCTGCACTCCCCCAATCAGTTACATCAGAGGAGAGACCTGAGGGTCATAGTGATTCCGTTCACTTTTCGCCTCCCGGGCACGAGTGATGCCAAACAAATTATAATAATTACCTTGTGGCTTTCCACCTGTTTCTGGAGAGGTTGAGACTGGTCACTCTGGGGCTGTTCAGACCCTAGAGCATGCTCCGCCTGGCTTACCCAGTCCAGGAGATCCACAAGTGCCGTCAATTTCTCTCTCAGAAGAGTGTCAACTCGTTTCTAATAGACAAAAGTAAGGATCGTGTAAAATAAAAAGATAAATTTAAATGATAAATGGTATCATGTAGGATTTTATATTAATATTTTCTTTCTATCTTACTAATATTTCAAGTGTGCAATATTTTTTTTCAGTTCCATGGTATTTGCTCTGGCAACAATTGCTCCGCTATTAATTTCACACACTAATCAAATGACTTACATCAACCCTAGACGCCCTTTAACCCAAAACCTAACATAAAACCCTATTGGAGCCCTAACCCTACACCTTAGACGATATAAAGCCCAGAGCAATTTTCGCAGGAGCAAATGTTGTGTCACCTATTTGTTCATCTGTTTAATTTTGATCATTTTGATAATGTGAATACATTGGAAATTTGTTTGGTTGTTCTTATACTGGGTGAAATAAATGAAAGGAATAAATCAATAAATGAAAGGAATTAATGAATGAGTGAGTGGGTGGGTGGGTGGGTGAGTGAGTGAGTGAGTGAGTGAGTGAGTGAGTGAGTGAGTGAGTGAGTGAGTGAGTGAGTGAGTGAGTGAGTGAGTGAGTGAGTGAATGAATGAATGAATGAATGAATGAATGAATGAATGAATGAATGAATGAATGTATGAATGAATGAATGAATGGACTCTATCTACTACTTCTCGATATAAGGCCATTCTTACAAAAAAAGTTGGTGATAATTTCAATCAAACTCAAATTAAAATTTATCACTACTTGAGTCTGATTTGGATCGATCTTAAATCTGTATGCAATAGAACCAAGGTTTAGCCCTTACCCTTTCTTCATCTTCTCTGACAAGGTCATCCAAGGCCTGAGTCGAATCCCGCAGCCAGTCGTTGGAATCGTTGTAGACCTGATCGTAGCGAGACTTGAGCTTGTCGACCTTCTCTTCCAGTGGTTGACGCTGGTCCTCGGAAAGCTTGTCGCGGTACTCCCTCTTGAAGTGCTCTGCAGAGCTGATGGTGTCACTGACTTGGGGTTGTTTGGCTTGCACCTCTGCTTGAAGAGTCTGAATCATAGAAGTTTGGGAGATAGATATATAAGCTTTAAACTGTGCAATTTTAAGAGCAACTTTAATGTACCCTTGCAACAATGGAGATACCTATAAAGAATGTTAGGAAATCTTGATCCCGTAACACGAAGGTTGGCAATTAATCGCACACTCAATTTTGCACACTGTTGTCAATGCAATCAATCGTATAAAAATGTTCTCCGATGGTTGCTATGCTTTGTGTTATGGGCCACAGATAATCAGATTAATCATATTAAGAAGACAATGCAATCTTTTAAAGGACAAGTCCACCCCAACAAAAAGTTGATTTCAATAAAAAGAAAAAAATCCAACAAGCATACACTGAAAATTTCATCAAAATCGGATGTAAAATAAGAAAGTTATGACATTTTAAAGTTTCGCTTAAATTCACAAAACAGTTATATGCACATCCTGGCTGGTATGCAAATGAGGAGACTATGACGTCATCCACTCACTATTTCTTTTGTATTTTATTATATGAAATATGAAATATTCTAATTTTCTCCTCATTGTCAAGTGATACAACGATTAATTCCTCACTGAACGTGCAGAATTAGCATTGTTTAATACTATATGGTTCAGTCAAGTTGGTCCTTATTGTCAAATCTATAAAAAATGAAATATTGTATAATTCAAACAATAAAAAACAAAAGAAATAGTGAGTGGTGGACATCATCGACTGAGTTACCTAGTTGTGCATATCACTGTTTTGTGAAAAATAAGCGAAACTTTAAAATGTCATAACTTTCTTATTTTACATCCGATTTTGATGAAATTTTCAGCACTATGCTAGTTTGATTTTTCTCTATTTATTCAAGTCAGCATTTTCATAGGGTGGACTTGACCTTTAAGTTGACATTGATAGCAAGTTTCATGAAACTGAGGCCTTGACTTTCACCCTCTTTCAACATACCTTGAAAGCCTTGACTTCCTCCCTAAGTGGCTCTATCTCTCTGCTCTTTGGTTTGGCCTGTACAAGCTTGGTGTTTGTGGCCTCAACCCAGTCAAGAGTGTCCTGGGCATTGTCGGTCTCCTCGTTGCATCTCTCGGCTACATGGAGATCATCCAGGCAATCGATCAGGTGCTTGCGAAGGTCGGCGTAACGTTGGTTGACATCATCAAGCTCACGCTGCACTGGTGTGTCGTCTACATAAATGGCCAAAGTGAAAGAGAAAAATTATGATTTTCCACATTAACTTGCGTGAAATACATGATCTCAAGTAGAAATAAAGACAAGACAAGACTCTTATTTTCATCTTTTACTTTCGTATTGATTATAGTTTATCTTTTTTTCTACTGCTGTTCTTTGTCAAGAAAAAGGAAATTAAAGTTCCTATGTATATTAAACTACATTGCTTGATTATTTTTTCAACTAGAAGTATTGGAAAATGCAGTGGGTATTGGAAACACAAATTCTTAAAAGATGTGTTAAGGATTGCACCATCAAATTTAGGATCAGTCTAATTACTAAAAATAGTACAATACAGAACAAAATACGTTTATAAAAGCCTCATCTATCCTTAGTCATGACTTCTATTGGGAATCCTACTCAGCGTGCATTCCCTTCCTTTCCTCCAATTCCTGCATATACAAAACAATGCAGGACAAGAAACCTGCAGTGAAAGTTTGCAACCAGGAAAGCTGCGGATGCTACTTCTGTTAAGGTACAAAGAGGGGAACCCAATCACACATCAAAGCTAGGTACAGTGTAAGTCCACAAGGATTTAGTTGATAGACTCACCACCAATATGGGGCTCAGACTCGACTCTTGACGCTGGTACTGCTTCTAGTCCAGGCTGTGTGGACCTCTGTAAGGGTTTGCATGGTACTGCTTGAGCTACATCCCTCTTGAGCGCATCTAGAGCATCACCAGTCCTGTTGATGCTTATGACGTTTGGTTCATAGGCATCCACTTCTTCCAAGAAAGGCTGTAAAGATAAAAAATTAGTCATTAGACCTCGATCCCACCGCTGCCACCATTAATGTGGTTGCTAATCTATTATTCTATGTTAATAGGAAACAGGACACTGGATGATGTCAACTTTGGAGTTAACAGTTGGTGTTGGTTCTGGGCCAATGTTTACATCAGCACGGCACCAAGACCAAGAATAAGACTGGTCTTGGGACAAGTCTCACTTGGTTTAGAGCACAAACATTTTCCTGTAACTTTTTCCTTGTCCAGCATTTCCTCATACATGTATTGCAACATCATCCATTTTCAATTCTATTTCTTCAGAAGCAGTGGAAAATTCTGCAATCAATACTGGATATTATCAAGATATACCACAGCAAATACATGTATCAGTCAATACCTATCAATCCATCTTTCCAATAGCCATTTACAAAGCAATCATTGCTGATTCATCTCTTTACCTTGAGTTCTTTCAGTCTGGCCTGAATGGCAGCCTTGTCCTTGACATGCGGTCTGGCCTGGTCTACCCGTCTCTCCATGTTGGTCAACCAGAAGGTAGTGTCCTTGTGCTGGGTGCCATATTTGTCACTGGCGGCCTGGAGGTCATCCACCTGCTTCATCCTGTCAAAGGCCACAAGATATTCAGGGTTAACCATCATATTTGTACAAACTGTATTTAGAAGCTCCATTAAGATGTTGCAGCCACCAGCTGCCTTTCACTCATTGTTTGCACGGATTTTACGTGAACTGAGCCCTCCAAAGACAAAGCTCTTCAATTAATCACAGAACTGATTTCTATGCATGATTGCATTGATCATTAGATGTGCAATCAAGATAGGAGAAAAAATCTATATTGACAAATGCTTCATTAAATGATGTACTGTGCAATTCTCTTTGCAACTTCACCTCCATGTACTTTATCAGACCAATATACATGTAGCTTCCCCCATAGGGCTTCTTTGGGTTATTTAATATAGCATGATTTTAGGGCAAGAGGTTCATGCAGCATACTTCACAAAGTTAGGAAATCACTTACACTTTAAATCACTCACACAGATTTTCACCACCACTTTATCAAGTCTAAAGATGGATACAGGTCTGCCACATCATAGTAATCTATTACTAGTACTCATAATCTTTACCTTTGTCCAAGGCTATCCTCCAGTGTGGCCCAGTTAAGGTTGACATTGGCGATGATACCCTTGACGTGTGATGTGTCGTTGGCTCTGGGTTCCTTGATGAGTTGTTCTCCCATCTGCTGTACCTGCTTCAGGGCAGGGCGTTGACCATCAACCTGCTGGCGGACATCCTACAAAAGAAATCAAGTTCAAAATCTGTTTAAACTATTGTCCAAGGTCAATCAAAACTCAAGAAACTCAAATGCATGGACCAAATTTGGGATGAAATTATTCACATCAGACCAATTCACTCACTTTCTATTTTCTCCAACTCTATCTAAATTGGGAGATTCATCTGTTTGTGCTTACCTTGAGTTTGCCAATGAGCTTTGGAGTGTCCATCTGTCCCATCTCCTTGGCATTCAGGGTCTGGATCACCGGAAGCTCCCAGTCCTCCAGCTTGTCCACCCGGTTCTCAAAGTCACCAACCCTGTCCACGAGTCCCTTGAGAACATCGCCGTGCCTGGAGGTGGTGTCACCGATCTTCTTGTAGCGGTCGTTGACTTCAGCTAGCTTGTCGCTAATTAGTTTGGCCTCCTGGGGCTCACTGGTTTTGATCAGCTGGGTAGCGGCTTGGTTGACTGCATCAATGTCAGGCTTGTGGCTAACAATGTCCTTCTGAAGGATCTGTGATGGCAAAGAGGTTAGAATATACAGTCAATACTTCGATCTTTGCCACAGCGAGCGAAAGTGCACTGTTTCTACATGTATCATTACTGCCTGGAAAGAACTGCCAAAGTGTATGAACTATTATTTCATACTAACACCAAAGAACTTATGTATATTTTATCAGAAAATGGTGATGAATACAGGAAACAATCTAACCTGTTGTGACTCCATGTTCTCCAGGAGAGGCTCCTTCTGGAGACTGATCAGGGTTCCCTTCTCCATGTTGTAGCAGTCCCTCTCTCCCTTGTCTAACCAGCGCAGGAGCATGTCCAGGTTCTCCTGGACACCCTGTGACTGGCTCAAGGCTCGGCGGAGAGCAGCAAGGCGGTCGTCGATGTTGCCTTCCAGTGCTCGGTAGCGCTTGTCAATGTCATCTACAGTATCAGAAACATACATATTATGTTCTTGACATCTTATCTACAGATACCCCAAACAACATCTCTGGTTAGACAGTCCAGAATGGACCAGCCCAAGATATTTGGTATGAAATTCTTTAAAAGCACTGAAAAAGGAAAGACTTCTGAAGTACTCTCATCTGAGTACAGTGAGCAGCAAATCTTCTGTCAAAGGTCAAACATTGATCCTTTATTCTCAAGATGCAAGTACATAACTTGAGCAGGTGCCTTACAAGTAAGGAGTAAATGTACTTGTAAATTCATTGTAGCAATCAAATTCATCTTTCCTGATGGAACTGTTATCAATATACATGTACATGTATATGTACATGTATAATGAAAGGCAACAAGAAATGTTTTATTTATCTAACAACAGTAATAGCTTTGGTCAAATCTAATTCAAAGTGAATGGAAATATATGCATATGTATAACCAATGATAAACAAGGCTTTTACATGACTCTAAATGTTGAATAAGCAGAACATCTCCATCGGAGTCTGCTGAGAATTGGACATACATGTAGGGGTTAAAGGTCAAAGTTCAGATACCTGATTGTCTTGTGACATCCCTCTCTACAGCGGGTTGAATGACCACCAGGTCATTGGCAGTGTCGTTGACCTTCTCAACGTCGCTAAGGTGTTGGACGACATCATTCCTCAGATTCTACAAATATCAAAGGAATCATTGTCATCGTCAGTAAAATCGGAATATTGCTCAAAATATATCACTCAAGACATCCAAGGAACACTGCTCTGGGTTCTGTTTTATAAAGACTTGTTAGAGTAACAAATGCACAATTTCCATGACAAGTTTACTATCAGCCAATCAAATCAAATGATTTCAGTAGCTTTGAACTGTTATTGCATATTTGTTAAAACATGTTTTATGAAACTGGTCCCCTAACTTCTGACTTTCTGCACTTATTTTGCATGCATATTATTGCACGTAATCTAAAGAAATCAATTACAATTACAAATCTTGGCACTGTTACACATATGATACAATCAATAAAGCAACTAATCATAATTACAAGTCTATGGCAAACCATGTACATGTACAAGAGGTTATATAATTTCAAAATATTATTTTTATCTCTTTATGTAATGGAGCTCTATTCCCATTAGACAGACTTGAACTCTGCAATTTTGATCATAGCAATTGATCATTTCACATGTAGCATATACACTGAATCTATATACACTCCATTTTTACAATTAAAAACAATATATATTAAACAAAATAAAAAGGAATTCTAATGTTTTTTTCACAAAAATATAGAACAAATCATAGTGGTAAATTTCATGCATGCACAAATCAACAAACATTCTATCCCATGTATAAATTTGATCAAAAATATTGAATGTTTTGCTCAATGGAAGGACCAATAACCTACATGTACATGTAGTATACAGTACATTTTCAAATTAAATCTAAAACACATATATGTACATATTCATTGATTACAGACTAAAGAATTTCACCAGAAAGTTTAGACATTGCAATATCAATTATTGAGTCAGGCATCAAAAAGATTTTTCCAAGAAAAACAAATCCAACATGGATTACATTGGCTTTTTTAAAGGATATCAGGCAACACATTTATGTACTTACTGTGGCATCCTGAGATAAGTTAAGAAAAGATGGCAAAAATGAATAAAATGACACTTTTAATTCAACCATTCAACTTTGCGATTCTTATTTTCCTTGTTCTTCATACCATCAGATTCTCCAGAAGACTAGATTACTTTTTGAAATTTTATATGCATTTATTGGATCTTTAAAGACATTGTGTGACATGATATTAGACGCTAATTAATCATATACGTGTATGTATTCCAACACGTACGTTTCATGTGAAAACGTTTTGGTCAGGACACGAACACGTAGTTGTTATTGGAAGTTGAAGCTTTGATTCTTCTTTTGACATACATGTATTTCTTTGATTTTACATTAAGAAAGTCTGTGGTTTTCATGTTGGTACTGAATATTGTGAATGGGTGAAAAACAGTTGTACTGTACCTGAAGTTTCTCGATTTGCTTCTCAATGGCTGTTGGATCGGCACTAATAGGCTCCTTGAGAAGCTTGGCCAAGGTGGTCTCAGCGTTGCCCAACCACGGTAGAATGCCTTCAACGGCATTGTTGAAGAGCTGATGATGGTCTACCAGGACGCGTAGCCGTTGCGTCAGGTTGGACGAAGCGGTCTTCAGGTCACCATACTGTCCATTGGCGTTGTTCACGATGTCACGCAGGACGGTGGGTTCTGGCTCCTCACGGAATGAGTCGTTGAACTTGCGAGGGAGGACAGTCTGTCGGAAGTTGGCAAGTTCTTGACGATAGACCTGGTAGAGGAAAGTGTTTTGAACATTAGCACAAATCTGCAAATTGCAATCCACAACCTCTGGTCTGTCAAATATTCCCCCAGTAACATACTGAAAAATCCCCCAACCCGTCTCATTACATGTACATGTACATGTACATATGGAGATGAACACTCTCCCACTCTGGTAGACGAGCCGTTCTGACTACCAGACCAGCAGCGACGGATAATGTGCATATATTAAGAGGATAATGTCTTCCACCAAATTTAAATGACACAGTGGGGGACCTGTATTCCATCCTTTTCTTGTTAGCACAAGATCTCCAGGACTCCTTTTTTCTTCAAAATTTCATCAGATTTGCGGATCTGTTCTGCCATGTGTATGAAACAACATTAACTTTAGACTACACTAAAATATATTTTAAAGGGACAACTGCTATAGGCACTGACATTCATGTAACCAGCTTTAATACACTGTATGTAATTCATTATCGATTAAACCAAATTGAAAGGACCATGTGCAAAATGTTTAAAGAGATGGTGAGTGGTATTCTTATTACTGGCCACGTCTAAAAGGCTGTGGATATGAATGAAGCCCAACCTTTTCCCCATCCATGTTCCTCTTGGCATTCATGTTCAAGAAGCGCACATCAGCTCCTTCCGTTAAGATCTCCTCATTGAAGGCACTCTGCTTCTCAAACTGGTCTTTGAGAGTCTTCAGGTCACGACCAATATCCTTCTGTGCCACCTGCAGCTGGCGATCAGCATCTCCAAGCCACTGGGTGATCTCCTGGTTGTCTTCCAGGATCTTGTCAAGTTCAGGGATGGCCCCGTTGAGGCGGTTCTCGCGGGTCTGCGACTGGACGTAGACCACGTCGTAGCGCTTCTTGAGCTCCGAACTGAGGTCCTGTAGTTTGGTGCGGTCTGTCGGTTTGAGCCGGTCAGCGAACTGGTCAATGAGCTGTTGGGCAGTCTGAACGACCTCTACCACTGGCTGCTGATGAGCCACAATGTCCTCGTGCAACACCTACAAAGAATGTCAGAACATAATTATCAAATAAAACTTTTATAATGAAGCAACTGACAACCTACAACTATACTAAAATATATTTGACATGGACTCACTGTTATAGTCACTGAAATTCATGTAACAAACTTTAATGTGTAACCCATAGTTAATTGCAACAACAAAATTGAAGAACAAAAGCTCATAAACAAGCATTATCTTCCAAGGAGGCAAACGAAATGAAAACTGACAAAAACAAAGGTAATTAAGCAGCCAAATAAACATACAGAAAGCCAATGAATGGGAGCAGATAATACAGGAAGAAAGCTTTGACCTTACCTTGTGATCCTTAGCTTGTGCACCAAGGTTCTTGGGTACTTCTGACATGGGTTGTTCTGAGCCCTGTCTACGTTCAGCCTCTGCCACCCAGTCTAGAAGATCGGCTAGTCCAGCAAGGGCTTGCTGCAGACGCTCAGCCAGGGACAACTGGTTT
Source organism: Lytechinus pictus (assembly GCF_037042905.1). Taxonomy (NCBI): domain Eukaryota; kingdom Metazoa; phylum Echinodermata; class Echinoidea; order Temnopleuroida; family Toxopneustidae; genus Lytechinus; species Lytechinus pictus. Next base: position 27,647,317 of record NC_087261.1, read on the forward strand.
AATGCAGAGACAGAGAAATACATTGAGACAGGTGACCATAACATGCATGTGTTTCACCCACAATCCAGGAAATGAATCCAAGAGATAGCTTTCATATCCAGGACTCCTATCCAACTGTGGACTGTCCTCAGTTAGATGAATTAATTCAAACTGGATTTTGAATATATGTGTTATTAGCCCCCCCCCCCCCAGAAAAAAATAATAAATAAATAAATGCTGGTAATGATAATGTTGCAGGGAAAGTCCACAGTTAGTGAATAAATGTTACACATCGAGAAAGGTGTTCATGCTGTACTAGACTGAAATTTTGCACACACGTGTCCTCATATTGCTGCAAAATTTCAGGTTAATTTCTATGTCCATGGCTGACAGCAAATACAGGTACATGTACATGTGAGTCAGAAGTAAATATCTAAGATTCTCACCCCTTGGTCTCGCTCATGCTTGAGCCTATTGAGTTCATCGTTGGCATCCTTCAGCCAATCTGTGGAGGTGACGTTAAGACGACCATAGCCGTCTTTCAGAGCGATAGTCCTGCGGTTGAGACTATCCTGCTTGTCGTAAGGGAGGACGTCCTTGTTGTCAGCAACAAACTGCTCACTTCGGAGGCTTACATCATCAATCGGGATCTTGTGGGCGCTGATTTCAGTGACAATTTTCTAGAAATATGAAACAATAAATACATTATAAAATCCTTTGAATTTCTTTCATTTTTATCTCATTTTTTTTAGATATTGTCAGACAATTTGTTGCTATTGTTGTTGTTGTAATTTGTAAGTTTCTAGAAATATGAAACAATAAATACATTATTAAATCATTTGAATTTCTTTTCTTTTTATCTCATATTTGTTAGATATTGTCAGACAATTTGTTGCTATTGTTGTTGTAATTTGATTACTACTTTGATGTGTTTTATCAATTTGCACCTCAGAATAGTTTGCAAGATAGATGGTGATTTATAAATGCTGCTATTATCATTATGATGTGTACATTGCAATTAACAAACTTTAATATGTGCAAAGATTTCAGTGGCAATAGCAGAGATAACTGAGATACGGTTTCCAAGAAACAAGGGTGATGTTTAAAGACTTCAATGTCAATAATTTAGCAATTGAGATTTCCAAATTTGTGAAAGGCTGTTTGATCGTTTCTGTTGGTGACTGAATAAATACACATCGTAGAACATGCAAATGTAAGTCTTCAAGTAGATTTTTAGGAAATGACTTTTATATGAATTATGCACTGTCGACCCTAATGGGTTTTTTTTAATTACTGCTCTAGTAAGTATTCGATGAAGTTGGGTAAAAATGGAGGTAATTTGAGGATGGATGAATACAGAATTTAGGGACCTGCAGATACATGTATATGATCCATGCAATTGATTGTAAAACTCTGCTCTATGATTAATAACTAAATTTTGGGACTTAAGACCAAGCTCTCACCTCAAGATTTTCAATCTCCTTCTCCAGAGGTTCGATCTCCGTAGCTGGGATACGGGGCTCGGACCTCGCTAGTTTGGTCTCTGTAGCCGTCACCCATTCCAGCTGCTCACCGACCTTCCCATCACGCTCGATGTACTGCCGTGTCAGGTTGAGGTCATCGATGCGGAACTGCATGTTCTTCAAGAGGTCATCGTAGCGGCGGTTGACGTCTGAGAGTTGACGCTCTGTTGGTGTCTCATCTTTATTTTGGAGAAGAAGAAAAACAAGAGTCCAAAGTAGTCATTTTTACATCATTGAATGAGTCACTTCTCTTCTTCATACAAGAACATACATGTACATGTACATGTATGGTACAAAAACAGTACAAGAACCATACTGCATAAACAACTATTCCAGTTGTTATGCCATACAGGTATTTATTTTATTTTTTTACAAATTATTCACATCTACTTTTCACTGGAATGGACTCACGTTTTAGGACCAGGGCTCCTTTTCATAACAACTCATAAATGGCAATTCAAAAGCTAATGCTCTAAGCGACTAAAATGGGGCTATCTGATTGGTCAAGCGCAAATTTGTCACAGAATTCATGAAGGGAGGACCCCTTACCTTCTTGATAGATGCCACTCTTGTCCAGATCAACCACTGACTGCTTGACCTGTCCGCCTTTGGGCATGGTGGCCTGGAGAGACCGGATGTGAGGTTGGGCCACGATGGGTTGGTCAGTCTCCCTGATGACCGAGTCGTAGGTGTGGCCAAGCTTGTTGCAGGTGTCGATGCTGGGTTTGTATCCAATTACCTCTTCCTGGATTGGCTGTCAGGGTGAAAATGGAGCAAAAGTTAAGTAAGAACTGCTCAAGAAACAACCTGTCTGCAAATACTACAGCATGTAAATTCAAGCCAATCCATTTGGTAATTGGCATCTCACCATTCAACTGGGCTCAAGAAGTGCTTAAAAATGTGCTCCACTGGACGATCTGTCTTCAAAAATCACTTCCTGCTTCCATTCCACATTGAATCATGTCTTTTGTATGGAAACACATGTCCATAAAGAAGTTATGCCTGTGAAGGTGGACTTTTCTTTCTTTTATAAACAGGTTATACAGTCTTTGATGAATCATGTAAATGTGTTTTGGTCAAGTCATTGCACATGCAGGGATGTTAGAATTGTTTGAAAAGAGGCCTACAAAAAATAATAAATCAGACCATGTTATAAAATACTTCACAGTTAAATCTAAAAAAGATGTTCTTGGGCATTCTTTATGTATCAATGATCAGGCACTCATATTTGATTGGGGTTGATTACAAATAAAGAAATTGAAATGGTTTTTTAGTTCTAAGTATCATATAAATGCAATATATCTTTATCATTGATAGAAGTTTTATCCGTTCAGTATTTCAAATAACTGTATTTTGTTTTCTATCATTCACCAATTAATATACTTTTTTGGGGTGACCCAACTTAACAAGCACATTGCTTTCATGGGCATCCAATTTTCCTGATATATATATATACAGTACATATAACGAACTGCTGTGTATTTTTTTTTTTTTTTTAAAGTATGTATATGATACGTCATATGTATAATGTCTCATTTTTTACACTTTGTAATGTTTGTTTGTATATTCTTGACTTTGTATATTTTTTAATGGAAAATACATGTAAATGAAATCAAAATCAAATTGATATCTCTGATGTCATATCTCCCATAGGGCATTTACTTCTCAAGTACTACAGAGTCAACATGTACGTAATACATTTTGCAGGAGTTTCAATTACCTTGGACTCTTGTAACTGTTTCTGGACAGTGGCGAGATCCTTGCCACTGACCGGAAGCTGGTTGACCTTGCGCTCCATACCGGTCAGCCATTGGGTCGTGTCACGGTGACGATCACCGTACTTCTTCTCCGCATCTCGCTTTCGGTCAAGGTCTTTGTTCCTGTGATTCAAAATTTAAACTTACTCATCTTTTCAGGTACATGTATTTTACAGATATTACAAAAATAAATAAATTGTTACCATTAGTTCTTTGTTTCACTGAAGTTTGAATAAAGTTATGATCATTACCACAAAAATAAAGATCAAGGCATGAACCGTATGCCAACTTGAAAGATATGATCAGTACTACATGTACTTCATATTGAACAACTCTTCATCGTCAATGCAGTTCTTGCTGACATTTTCAGTAATTACAAATTGGTAGCAAAATGCTACAGTGTAATCTATTCAAAGTGCAACACAACATTTGCTCCTGTGGCAAATTCTCCAAGCTTGATTTTGTCTAAGTCGTAGGGTTGGTTTTAAATTAGGTTTATGGATACGGTTAGGATGGGGTATAGTTAACTCCAGTGTAGGAATTGGTTGTTCGATTAGTGTGTGGACATTAATTGCAGAGCAATTGTCACCAGGGCAAATGTCTGCGGAACCATTCAACGACTATGAGCATTCCAGGAGTTACAAATGGGTTAAGTGAAATACGATCAGTCCTACCTCTTTTTGAGTGCCTCTTCAAAGTCTAGGTAGTTCTTGTCGACATTGTTGACAACCGATGTGACATAGGATGTATCATTGGCCTTGGAATCAGAGAGGAGGGCTTCAGCAAGCTTGTGGATGCGGCTGTACTGTGGCTTGTGGGCATCATGTCGACGGCTTATATCCTACATGTAAGAGGGGAAGGAAATTCACCCAAGATTTCATTTGGCTGGATTAGGTAGTGCAAGTCAATATTTGACTAGGACTAAAGGACGGTACTCTAAGACTAACTTCCAAATTACCAATGTGCCTTATTCGGTTTCAGAGAAGCAATTGATAATAATATGGCAAAGGCAAATGGGGTAGGCTGGTATGGATCATTGTAGGAGCATTTGGGTTCAAGGTGGCTGGTCAGAGCATTTGCCTGTGAAGCCCCTAAGCTCTGGAATAGCTTATCCCTGGAAGTTAGGAAAGCACCATCCGTAAACAACTTTAAATCAAAGCCCAAACACATCTATTTAATAATAACATGCATTTTAGGAGTCCTATAAAGCGCAGTAGAATATAAACTTTATGGAATAGTTTCTGCTCTCTATAAATGTATATATTATATTACTACATGTATTACTACAAATACACTGTACTTGAATGTGATTGGCTGAGGGCAAATAAGTCTACTCAGTGGAAATCACTCCATGAAATTCTCCCCAGGATAGCTCTTCCTGTACTCACCTTGAGGGTGTTAGCCGTGTTGGAAAGCTCCTGCTTCATCAGAGCCTCCGACTCCAGCGTCTCCAGGTCCGGCAGGAGCCAGTCCTCAAAGTCGTCCACCTCCTTCTCAAAGTCGGACAACTTCTTGCTGAGGGTCATTAGCCCTTCGCCGTGGTCCCTGGCAGCCGATGACACGTTGCCGTAGCGATCGTTGACCCGGTTGAGCTTCTCCTGGACAAGCTTTGCCTCGTTGGGTGGAACGGTCGTCATGAGCTTCTTGGCGGCCACATTGACGGAGTCGATGGGTGTGCGGTGGCTGGCAATATCATCCTCGAGGACCTGTTATAAGGGAATTGATTTAATATCGATATTCAATATTCATATGTTTTATCTTTAGAAGAGGTAGTACATGTATAGTAGAAGAAGATGGATAAACATTATGTATCATTACTACTACATTTACATTACTATGATTATAATAATTACATGTACATGAACTGTAATACTATAACTTCCAATACTAAATAATTATTAACATAATTTTTTCATTACCACAATTCTTATTTTTTTATGATTATATTTACAGTATTGTAAGATCTATATCATCATTATCAATATTATGATCAACATCAACATCTTCTTCATCATCATAGTCATACATGTATATCATGGAGAATAACAATACATCACAATATTTTGGAAAATTAACATTTTCATCCATTCAGAAATGCATGCAAGTACATGTAGAATGTAAGACTTCAGAGCAATCTTGGGATCAAATTCTTCAAAGTCTCAAACCATTTTATCAGTCTGACATGTGACAAAGCTGTGAACATAAATGCAAACATGCACAAATAGTCATGTATGTAGACATTTAACAGCAGTATGCAAGTACCTGAACAGAATTTCAATAGAAAATTTGCTAATTAAATAACAAGTAACAACAAAATGACAAATTAAATCCTAAATTTCTGAATGAATTAATAATGGATCACTAACTAAAGATAATATAAAATTGATCTATATATTTTGTATAACTCGTACTTGTGCACTTTTGTAGATGAAATGTAAATGTACATCTACATGTACATTCCAATTTAGAGTTTTCAATAAATGGAAAATTTATGTACATGATCTACATGTACATGTATCATTAAAATAAACTAAAAACATTTCTGCATGAACAATATAATTGTCAAAAAGATATGCAAAAGAACAAGGAACACAGCTTTAATTCTTAATAATACATTCAGCCACACGTACTGCATGTACAAAAAAATGTACACAAAATTGTACATGCTAACATGCCTCAATGTACAGTAAACTCATTGACTTATATTGTACATCCACCCAACATTTACATATACTGCATATGCATTTGAGTTCAATCTAAAATTGAATGAAGCAAAAACCAAATTAACTTAGAATAAAATACTAGGTATACTGTATGTACATGTACTAGGAATATCTATCCTAGTGGAATGATCATTTAGAACTGAACTCTAACAAGGCACCTTCACAAACTCAAAAGCCACATCTTTTTAGCGGGAATCTCACTCAGCGTCTTTTCACATTTAATCCTCCCACTGCAGCACACACAAAACAATGGGGAATGTGAGAATGTCACTGTGAAAGGTGCTGAGGAGGATTTCTGATAAAGATGTGGCACAGACAGTTGCAAGTGCCTCAATAAATAAGAAAACTCTGCTAATTCCTATACATACATGTACAGCTAAACAAATTAAGCTTTACAAACACAGGCGGAAAAAAAACAGAACTGAAATTCAATTTAACAGAATGTTGTATACATGTATAAACTGGCATTCATTTTTACAGATGGAAATTAAAACAAAATGATGACAGAACCATGGAAAGATCACACAAAAAAATAATAATGCTTTGTTTTCACAATAGATTCTGGTAAAAACTTACTTTCTGATCCTGCTTGATCTATTGCATTGAAATACATGGGAATATGAAGACCAGGTAGATTCAGCTTTCATAAATGTTATGAATATATTTCAAAGTCATGTAGGCTGCCTTAAAGATGATTGCATCAAGGCAAATATTCCTTTGTACAATGCATTGTTTTTCTTTAGATATCAAAATAAATGACAGTATTCCCATTTTCTAATTCTAATCTTATTTATAATTTGGATAAACATCACTGTATCAATATCATCACCATAATCTAAGCCAATAACATCATGATTGTTTTCATTATGATCACCATCATTATTGTAATCATCATCATCATCACCAAAGTCAGCATCACCATCACCTTTATCATAATCATTGCAATTTTGTTGTCATCATCAGCTAGGCCACGACCATCATCATCATCACCATCATCACCACCATCACCTTTATCATCACCATCATCACCACCACCACCATCATCATCTTCTTCTTCATCATCTTCATCATCTTCATCATCATCACCATCATCATCACCATCAACATCGTCTTCATCACCTTTATCATCACCATCATCACCACCACCATCAACATCGTCTTCATCATCATCATCATCATCATCAAAGCCACTACCACCATCAGCATCACCATCTCTGACCATCACTATCCCAATCCCCTACAACTAACCTTATTGTTCTCAATCTGATCCAGGATGGGCTCCCTGCGAGCAGGAGTCACCGTGCCTTTCTCCAGCTTGTGCTGCTCCTTCTCCGCCTCGTCCAGCCATTTCTCCAGCATGTCAAGGTTCTCCATGACTCCCTGGGTGTTGGCTAGGGCCACCCTGAGCTTCTCCAGGAAGTCGTTGACACCCATCTCAAGGGCGTCATATCGCTTTACGATGTCTCCTGTTAGAAACAAGACAAAGGGTTGATGTGGAACTGTAGATACTGTACATGTACATGTATGCTTAACTTCATGTTGGTCAAAACTGAATGTTCCTTCAATGTCTTTACTTTACATAACAAAGCAGATAACATCTCAACTACTCTTTCACTGACTTCTTCAAACTCAAGAAAATTAAATATAAGCAATCGCTGGGAAAGTTATCTGGAATTGAATATACAAGGAAAAGAGAAAGCGGGTGGGCACATCTAAATGCGAGTTCGCAGGGAGAATGTACAACTTGGCGAAAGGGTGTGCATGCAAATCTGTGATCAATACTCACTGATCATACATGTACTGTACATATAGATAGAATGAAGAAAGTTTGAATACATTTCAACTGAAAATGAAGAAACCAATCTTTACCTGTTGTTCTCTGAACGTTTTGTTTAACAGCCGGCTGTGTTCCTATGAGCTCTTCCCCATTGGCCTTCACATTTTCAACATCGCTGGCATGGGCAACAACGTCTTGGTGGAAAGTCTAAACACAAATTGTAAAGAGAAAGGTACATGCAGTAATACTTCCTATGAAATACATGTATAAAAGGGAAAGCATCAATCAGGGCCCTGTCTTACAAAGAGTTACGATTGATCCGATCAACCTCAAATGTATGGAAATCCATCAATGTCATATTCTTTTCTACAGGAATTTTGCACAATGTCCTTTGTAAAGAAAGAGAAGACTTTCGAAGAAAGCAATGAATATGTGAGTAAACAGCAATCTAGAAAACATTTGGAAATGTATGGAAATCCATCAATGTCATGTTTTTTTCTACAGGAATTTTGCACAATGTCCTTTGTAAACAAATAGAAGCCTTTCGAAGAAAGCAATGAATACATGTATATGAATAAACAGCAATCTAGAAAATATTTTGAACGAGCATGCATTTTAGATGTTGACGTTGCTGGCTTTCCATAGTTGTCGTTGATCGGATCAATCGCAACTCTGCATGAAATGGGGGCCTGGAATCACTTCATTTGTCTTCTTCTGGTGGGGTTGCATCAGATGCAGGGCTTTTGGATTGTTTGGATTGGTCTTTTGGATTGTTTTGTAGTGTTTTTTGTGGTTTCTCTGTCCTGTTTTGTCCTGCCTTGTCCTCCTCTGCACACTGTCTTTGTTTTTTTTTCTCCTGTTATTGATATTCCGTCTTGTCTTGTCTAATTTATTTTATAAACACTATCTGAATCATTGTTTTGTATATTTTCTTGTATACCGTGGGTATGATTATGTTGTAATGATTGTATTAAGTTTTATATAGTGCATAAACATACGAAGCTTGACCCCATTAGTATATTTCAATTGAACATTGTTAATTTCTATTTGTATTTGATAAATTTTAATCTGTTATTTATTCCAGGGGACTCACATAAACAAGCGATGCTTTCCAGTGAGTTCCCTTTTTTTCATTTCTGTTATTCATATTCTGATTTGTTCCTACTTACTTTGTAAATTTGTTTGAAATGAAGAAGAATAAATTCAATCAATCAATCAATCAAAAAACAAGAATCCCAGCCCACCACAGCCATTACCTTTTTTGTGTGTTTTTTTGTTAGATATCCTCCACATAATAAACTTTATATGGTATACACATAATTTCATATAGTAATAATTTAGAATAGTGATAGCCATACCATTAAACTAAGGATAGGCTTTAAACCTTTACTTCAAAACAGTGGGCACATTGAAAATTCATTGAAAAGATAGATGAGGTACACTAAAGGCCTATTCACATACCTCTGCCTTCTCAATTTGTCTCAGGATGGTTTCCTTGGTAGCACCGATCGGCTCGCTCTTCATCTTACTCAACGTTGCCTCGGCGTTACCCAGCCACGTGGAGACTCCACCCACGCTGTCTGCATAAAGCTGGTGCTTGGCAACCAGCTCGTTGAGGAGACGCAGGTGCTTGCCGTAGCGAAGCTTGAGCTTGTCGAAGCGGGCGTTGATGTCGGTGAGCTGACCGCGGATGATGTTGGGCTCTGCAGCCTCCTGGAAGGCTCGGCTCTGCTGGCGGGGGAGGATGCTACGGAATTCAGCAAGCCTTTGACGATAGACCTAGTAAAACGGAAGGAAACATTACAATTTTAAAGAAATAAACACATGATTTGGTGAGGCTATTTATTTCTTTGTATTCTTCAAGTAAAGTATCAAACAAGGCTTCTTTTATAATTTTATTCAAAACCTGTTTAATATATGCAAATTAGCCTATCCGTAAGGGTATACATATACAAAATGGACTCTCATCAGCCACTCAACAGGAAAAAAAACATTTTCTTTGAGGAATCTGGACAATTCCTTAACAGACACACAAACAATATTTTTGAAAATTTAATTCTACATGTATTTTGATTAATCTGTTACAATGCTCTAATATAATTCTTCACCCAAACGAAAGTGAATCATTACGATATACACAACAATCACCATTGACGAACAGAAGATTTTATTGAAAATATCCACTCTCGCAGTCCGAAGACTGAATTGCACTGATAACAATGTAAAACTCGATGATACAATAGTTAAATGTAAAATGTTTGTAACATCTTTTTGATTTACCTTAGCCATATCAATGAAGGCCTGTCCTCCTTTGTTCAAGAACTTCAGGTCTCCCTTCTGATCGTTGACGTCCTCGCCAAACTCGGCATGGTCGGCCTGTTGCTGCTTGAGTGGGACGAGCTCGATGGCGACGTTGCGCTCGGAGTTGTCCATCTTGCGCTCCGCAGCTTGAAGCCAGTCAGTGAATTCAGTGAAGTCGACCTTGAGGAAATCAAACAGAGAAGTACAGTAATGAATGTTTGTTCCCATATTTCACCTTGATATTAACTTGCCTCATCTTTTCTATTGTCAAGAGATAATCAGTTTCATGCAGAGTTTGGAAAGCTTGACCCGTTGACTACTGAATACTGTAATTCCCATAGGCTTTGGGCAAGGATCACCCAGTTCAAGTATGCAATGGGTTAACATATCGTATAGCCCATGGTTATCAGCTTTGAGTACATTAATGTTACCATAGAAAACTATGTATTATCCAAAACAAAAAACAATTACTTTAAAGCAAAGTTCATGAGAATCACATGAACTTTCTGCAAAATCATGACACAAATTGACCAAACATATATAGATATATGTACATGTACATACATGGTGTACCGTGAAACCTACTACACTAGATATATGTACATGTACATACATGGTGTACAGTGAAACCTACTACACTAGATATATGTACATGTACATACATGGTGTACCGTGAAACCTACTACACTAGATATATGTACACTGTCAAGAAAAATACTGGTCCAAAATAAACAGAAATATATCTGTACATTATTTTGTCTATGTGAGATACACAAGAAAGAGACAAAGAAGACAGATAAAATAATTCAAAATAGAATGGACATGCATACTAAAGAAAAACCTTGAAAAAGAAAACAAGAATCAGATTGGAAAACAGCCCAAATTTTGGCTTAATAATTGGAATCTGATGGCTATAGGAATCAATGGTACCTCAAACTTCTCAAGATCTTGGATGGCCTGGGTCAATGTCTTCAGTCTGTCTTGGGACTGTGTATGGACAGCCTCGTAGCGCCCTCTGAGTTCGTCCTGACCGTCCCTGAGGCGTTTGGTCTCAGTCTTGCCCACCCTGTCACCGAGTGTCTTCAGGAGCTGTTCGATGTCCTCAACACACTGCAGGATGGGCTGCTGATGTGCTTGGATGTCATCATGGAGAGGCTGCAAAAAAACATGACACAACTGATGATAAAGGGTCCTGTTCCCACAATAACGATGGTGTTTCTCTTTGGAAAAAAAATCTCTTTGGAAAAAAATGTGAGGTTGTTAATCTCCTGTCACCCTGTTCCTCATACAGAAGCTTCAAAATTCATAAGGATAACATTTTCATCTCCTCAGTAGAAATCAATGAACCTTGTTGTGGAAAGTCACAGGGAAATACAACTCTGGAAATGGACCTTCTGTATGTGACGTCGCATGGACCGAGAAACCAAGGCATTTCCACGATTGGAGGACAAGCAAGGTTGCTTGAGGATTATATTCATTCACTCAATTCCAATCAAGTTCAGACTTGAGCATTGAGCAATCACATACATGTACCGTATAAAGGTTATATTGGCAAGGTAATTGTTTGTCCTCTAAACAATGCGTCCTGATTGGTCGTTTAGCTGTGGATGAAATCAATGCGTAAGGTCTCCACAAACGCCACACAAAATATGATCAATAATTCCAATCATGCATTTGCATTTGTTGGTGTTTAAAGTTATTTCAGTACCTTGTGGGTTGTGTACTGTTGTACGACCTGCGGACTCTTCTCATTGAGAGGCTGTTGTGCAGCTAAGGCCTGTTCCGCCTTGACCAACCAATCCAAGAGATCCTGGAGTTTGGTGCCCTTCTCTCGTAGCTCAGTCTCAAGTCGCACCTTTAGGTTGATGAGGAGTACAAAGATCATATATTAATAAAGATTTTGCAACAGAAACGAATAATACACTGTACCTGTACAAATCTTACTATGCAGCCATATAAGTAGCTGAATCAGGCTTTTATGGTTCTCATTTAAATTTGTAAAATCAAGCAACAAATCCATCCTCATCTTACAGCATCTTCTTTAAAAAAAAAAGATTCTGTACTAAATATTTACATTACAGAGTCTATTACTCACACATATACGAACATACATGTACAGTAGAACTTGAAGAATAGTAGAACTTGAAGAATGAAACTCTGAGTAGAGTCCATGTTTAGTTCAAAGTACTTGGGATCTTTAATTTTGACCGTCTTCATGAATTGATTTGTAAACTGTACAAGAGATAAACCAAGTACATTATAACATCATTGAATTAATTGCCTTTAGATGCCCCAGTAACAGTAACCACGTGGTCACTGTACAAAGCCTATTAGTGTTAGAAAATGAAGCAGTCTAAGGAGATGTTGCAAGAAAATATTTGCAATCAATTGCAAATTTGAGCTTTACAAGTGATAGATAAATTGTGAATAAACAAATCGATTTGTTCTTGTTGATACAAGACACAGACGATTAATTCCAAGACATATATGTATGACTGATTTTGGGACCTAAATTTGACTAGCAAAACAAATCAATTCACACTTGTAGAAGCAGACGAGTGATCAACAATAAATTCATAAATAATTGCAAGACTTATGATTGATTTTCAGAACTAAAACTGACTTGCAACTGATTACATTTTTCTTGCAACACCCCATAAAGGTTAAGTGTAAGTGGTTCTTACCCTTTGTTCTTCGTCCATCTCCATCCTGTTCAGCCTGTCGATGGCTTCCCTGAGCCAGTCATCTGACCTGTTGTAGATGTCATCGTACTCTCCGCGAAGGTCGCTGGACTTTTGGGACAGGTCCTCGTTCTGCTTGGGGGAGAGCCTGTCCTTGTTCTTCCGCAGGAAGAGCTCGGATCCATTGACGGTGTCGGAGATGTTCGGTTGCCTGCCGCGGACGTCGCTGTGGATGCCCTAGACAGGAACATGAAGGGAGAAAGAATTGGGATGACTAGAGGGTACTTGACGGTGAGGAAAGGTATCCCTTTCTTCGCACATCAACACGAATGTATCCACACACCAAGACACAAACCTTAAAGCAGATAGGACGTTGTAGGGTGGTATGTGTGTGTGTGTATGGGATTTAATCCCACGACCCTCTCTTTCGAAGTCTGGAGAGTACTCCACTGGGCCACAACGCTTCTTATTCCCTTGCTACCTGTGATAGAACATCTTAATGAAGTAGGAACTGTCTTTTATCACTCACCCTGAAAACGTCAATCTCTTTGGTCAGCGTGGGAATGTCGTTGGCCATCGGTCTCGCTCTCTCCATCTTGGTGTCAGAAGCAGTGACCCATTCACTATCACCGTTGACCTTGTTCAGATTGTTGACCCATTCTTCCGAGAGGGCGATATCTTCCAAAGTGGCGTTGATGCGGTGTTTCAGATTGTCGTAGCGATTGTTGACATCATAGACCTCGCTCTGGACTGGCGTCTCCCCTGTATACGGTGACGGAACAATATTGTTAATTGGCAAGTAGAGAGTGTATGATTCTACAGTGTATCTAAACTCTTTGCCCATTTTGTTTGACTAAAGTCGTATACAGTGGACTGCCAACTCAAGTCATATTTCTTTTACTACACATGCATGCACCTAGTGCATCAAGTCTATTATCCATACACACATAAACAATAGTGACATGCACATCGCATTGTACAGTGTACACTCAAAGCTTTTCTTTACAATAAACCAATAAATTAATCATAAGTTATTGTGAGTTGATTACAAATACATGTAGTCAATGCAAAACTCCTCCATAGATTCACTGTTAAGGTAATGTACATGTAGCTCAGGAAGGGTTACGTGTATATCCGGGGCTCTAATATTCTGAAGCTGAAGTGAAATGGGAAGAACATTGTACACCTTCTCACCAATGAATTCAACTGGTTCCTGGAACTTGCCAGCCTGGTCCTGCTGCCCGATGCTTCCGAGCTCAGTGGAACGGTAGTGAGGGACACTCTGAAGCGGTTGAACGGTGTCACGGATGACCGTGTCTAGCTTCTGACCATTCTTGGCATTACTGTCTATCTTGGGTTTGTGGTCGGTTATCTCCTTCTGCAATGGCTGTTTCAATTAAAGGAATGAAAATAAATCTAGTGAATGTGAATACCGTACATGAACAACACTAAACTTGTAATCTTGGGCTGGAGGAGCTGTGCTAATATACACAGACTACATGGAAATTATAATATGCACTTCCAAGTAATATCTAGCTCATTTGGAAAATCAGGATGTCTACAGTATCATTGATAATGTCTGGGTATGAAAGATGATAAACATGTATCGTGGGCTGATATTGGCTATGAAATTAAGGTCCAATTTCACGAAGTTTTTACAATGTATATCATTGTCATATCTCCAAACCTTTTTCTACCTACATTCGACTCCATTTCAATTAAGTGTGATCTAGAGACCTGCTTAAATGCAAACGCTTACATGATACATGTACATGTATGTAACACGCAATGTTACTGACAAATCCATATTAGGAGGCATTCTGTTGATATGATTTGACCAAAACGGTGATGCCTTTTAGGCATGCAACTAGGAATTTAAGTGCGACTCTACTTGTAAGTCACACCTAAATCTTTGTAAACCAGCTCTAGGACTTCAGAATAGTGAGGACTTACCCTAAGCTCTTTGAGAAGGATCTGGACAGTGTTGGCATCCATGGCCTGAGGCTGGACCTGGTCAAGGCGACGTTCCGTGTTGTCAAGCCAATACAGGACATCTTTGCGGTCAGTCTGGTACTTCTTGGTTGTGTTCTGGAGGTCATCGTGTTGTTTGTTTCTTTGGATTAAAAGAAAGAAGGGGATGTTGGTTAGTCGCTTGTTCAGAATTCTGTTCAAGACAAGCCCCAGCACTACAGTGTACATGTACATGTACATGTACCTTAATTTTAAAGACAAAATTTTCACACTGTAGATCGCAACCACAGATAAGCACATGTGGGACAGTGTATTATGATTATTGATCAGCAAAATACATGACATTTTGCTTGAATCCCAAGCTTTTTTTTGCTAATTTTTAAGCAATGATGGGAATTCTTATAGAATTCTTTTACACACATTTTGTTGTTTTCATTTATGCAGACACTTGGGTTATCATTATATTGGATTCTGCACAAACTCAATTTGAAATTGTTACAACTGGCGTTTATCTTTAAATTTGGTGTTGTACTGAGCTAGAAATCGACCTAACACCAATACCTAAAGGACAACACTGGGCTAATAATCACTTAGGCTCATTTTCTGAAGTCGGGTTTTTAATTATACCATGGTCTCAGCCTGTGCTACAATTACGGGAAGCCAAAAATGTCAATTTTGTTTACATTGTAAGTTTCTTATGTTTGCTGTACATGTACAGTAGTTCCAAATTCTTTAATGGTGAAGACAACTATCTTTTTGATCCTTCCCAGACAGTTAAGATTGTTTTGAGAGTCAAATGAGCTGATATATTGAACCTCTATTGTTAGCCATTTGTGTCACCATAGTTAAATCACAAATTGAATTAAACTCGAGTTCATTACCTGGTGTTGTAGGCCTTTTCGCCAGCCTTCCAGTTGGCATCCACGTTGCTGAGGACCGATGTCACATAGGACGTATCCTTGGCCTTGGTGTCTTTGATCAGTTCATCACCGAGCTGGTGAACCTTCTTCAAGGGTGGCCTGTGTGCATCCGTCTCCTTGCGGACACTCTGAAAAATGATAACAAACGAGAACGATCTCAATATCAAACATACGCTAATATCCTTTTGGACTGTCCATTTGTTGGTGCAGCAACTTCATCTAAAGCCAAGCACAATCGTTGCCATCTGAATGAGCTGATAGCTAAATAGCATATGGCATTCTCATGAAGTCATTGACAAATCAAAGATGAAATGATATCTCTAACAGAACACAGGAAGGAGTTGGTAATAGGAATCTAATGAAATAGTGATCATCTGTGACATTGGAGTCGAACCGCAATTCAATCACCCTTCATGGCGCATGTATTGCAATATCTTCCCTCAATATCTGTATCCCCAAAACAGTGTTTTAAATGAATAATATTGAAATCACTCTTACTCTTGAGAGAATCATAAGAACAACTATTCGTATGGGTCAGGTCTAAACATTATGGGACATTGGGACTGGAGGCGGTTGCTTTGTAAAAACACTGAAACCAGTAGCTTGGTCTCCGAACCTACCTGCAATTTGCTGCCAAACTCTGGAAGAGGAAGCTGTGCAATTTGCTTAGACTCCAGCTCGTCAACAGAGGGCAGCAGCCAATCCTCTAGATTCTCCACCTCCTCCTCAAAGTCGGACAATCTGCGGCTAAGCCTATCAAGATGGACGCCATGGTCTTTGGTCCTGGTGTCGACCTTGCCGTAGCGTTCGTTGATGGAGTCGAGCTTGGACTGTAGCTGGCGGGCTTCCTTCGGCTCACTGGATTGGATCAGGGGATGGGCCAGGGTGTTGACTGCGTCCACTGCCGATATGTGATTCTCGATGTCCGACATGATCACCTGTGAATGAATGAAAGTACTTTCTTTACATCACGCAGATCTTGCAGAATAAAAGTTATGTTATCGCCAGATTGTGCACAATATATACAGTTGAGGCCAAAAGTTTACATACACCCATGGAATTCAGTGAAATTTGTTCGCTTGCTAAACAGGAAGCAAGTGATTTTCTGGAAGCAGAGGTCTTAATATTTCTCTTACTAGTTCTCTTGGTCTCGAGATATTTATCTGAATCACCAACTCTCTTTCCCATCCTACATACAATATTGTAGCCCAAACTAATATTCTGCTTTCCCTCCTTAATTTCATGTAAATCTTTCATTCCCCATTTGTAACAACTTTTCCACTCCGCATCGTTGGGTCTGAAAGTGTCTCTGTTACCTTCTGCTCCTGAAGATTCTCCAGGAGCGGCTCCCGCTTCACGGCAATCAGCGTCCCCTTCTCCATCTGGTGAACGTTGCGTTCAGACTCATCCAGCCATCTAAGCAGCATGTCCATGCTCTCCTGAACACTGGTGCACTTGGCCAGGGCAGCCTGGAGCTCGTTCAGACGTGCAGCGATCTTACCATTCAGGTCATCGTAGCGCTTGGTGATGTCGTTGACGTTGCGGGTGACCTCGGGTCGCAGTTCCTCCTGGACTTCTAGGAGTTCATTGCCAGCGTCCTTGACATTCTCTACATCCTTCAGGTGCAGGACGACATCATCACGAAGAGTCTGTTTGCAAATATTTAAATACATTGATATAAAAAGTTTTAATTGGGTGAAGCAATTTTCAAAAGGGTTGAAATAATAAATGAAAGTAATAAAATTGCAAGCGAAACTCGAATCTTGATTCAAAGAAAATACAAAACAGAAGTGCTAGAGAATTCTCTACTAAATCTACGAAAAAAATTGTAAATTTTCTTGCAGACAAACAAGATCAAAAGTACTGAAAGTAATATTATAAATGGTTAATATTACAATACATTAAACACTTCATTCATACAAATTCCTAAATAGTTGTCTACATGTATCTTACCTCAAGTTTGTCAATCTGCTTCTGGACATTTGCTGGCTCCGCGGCGATGGGTTCCCTGAGGAGTGTCCCGAGGGTATCCTCAGCACCGGGCAACCAGTCCAGGACCCGATCACTGGCCTTGACGTAGACTGTGTGCCTCTCAACTAGGTCCTGGAGAAGTTCCAGGTGCTGGGCAGACGTCAGCTTCAACCTGTCAAAGCGCTGGTTGAAGTCAGCGATCTTGTCACGGATGAGATTGCTGTTTGGATTCTCTGAGAAGCTACGGATGAAGTCCCGGGGCAGGACGCTGTTGCGGAAGTCTGCAAGCTCTTGCCGGTAGACCTAAAAGGAAACAAAGGAAAGCATATGTTTATTTTCAAACACTTTACCACCAGAAGGGTTAAAAAACAAGCTTTACACAAATGCTAAAAACGGTTGAGCTTATTTCGATCTTGTTCATACATATAGCTCATTTTCAAGTTGACTTTAATCTTCAGAAGGAACTTCTGTAAACTAACCAACAGGAATTCAGCAAGAAAACTGTAGCATTAATCTTTTGGCAGCAGGCTGGCAGGAACTGCATGGATATGCTGACGGATTATCATTTTTGCTAAGAAAGTTTTCCAAATCTACTGAACCAAATACCTTGGCAGAATCCAAGAATTTCTGTCCTGTAACATTGATGAAACGGAGCTCTGCAACATGGTTGACTACATCTTCATTGAATGACTTCTGTTGAGAGTTCTGCTTCTTCAGAGTAGTAAGGTCCCGTCCCACATTCTTCAGGACATCCGCCTGGGTCTTCTCCGCCTGTATCAACCATCTCTCAAAGTCACCCTCGTCGTCGGCATACTTCTGGATTTCTTCGGTCTGGGAGCCAAGCTTGGTCTGGCGTTTGGTGGACTGGTAGTTCACGACGTTGTAGCGTGACTTGAGGTCATTGGCAGAGCTGCGAAGGTTGTTCTGGGTTGGTTCATCGATGCGTTTCGGGAA
Organism: Lytechinus pictus; assembly: GCF_037042905.1. Taxonomy (NCBI): domain Eukaryota; kingdom Metazoa; phylum Echinodermata; class Echinoidea; order Temnopleuroida; family Toxopneustidae; genus Lytechinus; species Lytechinus pictus. The sequence continues at coordinate 27,665,874 of NC_087261.1, forward strand.
CTGCTTGATTAGGGACTCAACATCCTGGGCAGCCTCCAGGATGGGTTGCTGGTGCTGCTGAATATTCTCATGCAAAACCTGTTATACATTCAAAGACAATGGTCAATGATTTAAAGGTCGGACAATATTGCATCAGTTTGACTATAAAAGCACGGTCAACTATCTACATTCAAAAGGATGTTTAATTACATGTACTGTATTAATCTTTTGCCAATAGTGCCCTGACATGTTTGGTCCAAATGCATTAACTTAAGAAAGGATTAATATGCTCTAAAGAAACTATTTTCAAACAAATCAATTCAACTTTGAGATAGGCTGCAGAGCCCTTAGCAGATTATACAGAAGCATAAAAGTATGAAATATATCCTATAAACTTTATTCCTAGATGTAAACCAACAAATGAACGTAACTTAAAAACCTTTGGCTGCAATCTGACCAGAACAGCTCAAATTACAGTTTCCCGTAAAAAACAAGTTATTAAATAGGAGAGACACATACCTGGTGATCTTGTTGCTGTCTCGTAAGAGGTTGAACGGCCTCTTCTTGGGGCTGTTCTGAACCAAGGTGTCTCTCGGCTTGCGATACCCAGTCCAGCAGGTCCTGAAGAGTTCGCATCAGTTCCTTCACTCTCTCCTCGACGGACATCTATGAGAAATGAATTGAGCAGTACAATGTGATGAAAATGTGTTAACTTCAAAGATGGTGAAAGTACCAATCAAATCATGTATGGTGATAGTAAAAGTAGAGTATAAAGTACATTAGACAATGCAGGTAAAAAAAAAAAGATTCCATTCTTGGTATTAAACAATCCTGTTACTGGGTAAGTACCCAAATGGTGTCAACTCCTCCCCCCCCCCTTCAAAAAAACAAATGGAACGCCTCTGGCAGTCTCGCCTGCATTACGCAATTTAATATAGCAGCAGTGCTAACTTTGAAAACTACTATAAAATAATCATTAACAAAAACATCATTCATATAATGACATAATACCACGTTCATTGACCATAAATGACATTTGAACAGAGACTTAAGACTGTCAACTACACCCATGTCCACATTTCATTCACTCTATCCATAAACTTTCAAAGTTATGATGGCACTTCAACAATTACCCCAACATGGCCTAAGTTTATTGACCTTAACTGACCTTTGACTTGGTTTTGTGACCTGAAACTCACAGGGGATGTTCAGTGATGCTTGATTACTCTTATGTCTAAGTTTTATGAACTAGATCCATAAACTTTCAGAGTTAGGATGGTAATTTAACATATACCCCCAACACAGCCAAAGTTCATTGACCTTAAATGACCATTGACCATGGTCATCAGGTCATGTGACCTGAAACTCTCACAGGATATTCAGTGGTACTTGATTAACCTAATGTCTAAGTTTCATGAACTAAATCCATAAATTTTCAAAGTTATGATGGTAATTCAACAAATACCCCCAACTTGGCCAAAGTTCATTGACCCTAAATGACCTTTGACCTTGGTCATGTGACCTGAAACTCAGGCAGGATGTTCACTAATACTTGATTGACCTTATGTCCAAGTTTCATGGACTAGATCCATAAATTTTCAAAGTTATGATACATGTAGTAATTCAACAAATACCCCCAACTTGACCAAAGTTCATTGACCCTAAATGACCTTTGACCTTGGTCACGTGACCTGAAACTCGAGCAGGATGTTCACTAATACTTGATTAACCTTCTGCCCAAGTTTCATGAACTAGGTCCATATACTTTCTAAGTTATGATGTCATTTCAAAAACTTAACCTTCGGTTAAGATTTTGAAAATAATTTTCCCAACATGGTCTAAGTTCATTGACCCTAAATGACCTTTGACCTTGGTCATGTGACCTGAAACTCAGGCAGGATGTTCAGTAATAGTTGATTAACCTTATGTCCAAGTTTCATGAACTAGGTCCATATACTTTCTAAGTTATGATGTCATTTCAAAAACTTAACCTTAGGTTAAGATTTGATGTTGACGCCGCCGCCGCCGCCGTCGGAAAAGCGGCGCCTATAGTCTCGCTCTGCTATGCAGGCGAGACAAAAATGATGAAGGACAACTAATGGCCACAATGACAATATGCATAATTCTTATTTTGATAGTGCCTTTGAGGCACTTCTGTGCTGAGGACATCACCTACCGTTTCATCTCTGTCCTTCTTCAGTGCAGCTAGTGTATCCTCGGCTTCTCTCTGCCATCCCTGGCTGTCACGGAGGAGCCTCTCATAGGTGTCCCGTAGCTCTGTCACCAGACCGGTCAGCTCCGTCTGAAGCTCCGGAGTGAGCTTGTCCTTGGTGTTGCGGATGAACTGCTCGGCATGGACTGTCACGTCCGAGACTGGGACCCTGTGGTCAGCAATGTCCTTGCAGATCGGCTGAAAGTGGGGAAAAGATGATGGATGATAATATTGATCTGCACAAATGAACTAATATCAGAATTCCTTAACTTCGCGATTTCAAGAACTCTGCAAAGAACTCTGAAAAGAATTTGTTTGATGACAGGTAAGTCTCTTTCCAAATTTCATTGCAAAAGAAAGTAAATTTCTTTATTTATTTCAAATTTCAGACCTCTTTAAAGACACAATCCTTTTAATATTTTGTTTTAACGGGGCCTTGTGATATGTATCTGTAAAACAGATGCATGTGGAATTTACAAAAAGATTCTGGCATTGCTGGTTTCCAGCCAAACTCTGGCCAAAAATCTTTTAGATGTGATGTTAAAGTTAATCCCAATCATGGGTCAGTTTCATAAAACTTGTTATAATAATAACATTGCAATAACAGTTAAAAACTACCGAAATCATTTGATTTGATTGGCTAATAGTAAACTTGGTATAGAATCTACACATTTGCTATTACAACAAGACTATATGACACAGGACCCTGATCTGATTGAAAAAAAAATCACATTGTTTTTTTCCTTTATTTCAGATTGCTTCAAAGACACCATACCTTGAAGGCCTCTATCTGTCTCTCCAGCTCTTCCACATTCCGGCTTGTCGGTTTCAGCTGATGGAGCTTGGTCTCCGTCTCGTTGGCCCAGTCCTGCAGGCCAAAGATTCCACCACAGCGTTCCAGGAACTGCAGCATGAGTTCCAGGTCCTCTAGGCGCTCTGAGACCTCGAACTGGACGGCTTTGTAGCCTTCTTGGACCTCGGCCATCTGGACATCAACAAAGGTGTCCTCTGTAACATACCAATGTCAACAAAATGAAATTACCTCAGAGCCAATCAAATCACACTCTCAAAACATACGCCCAAGGGATATGGTATGCATTGCACATTTAAGATACCACATTGTATTACATCTAAGGTACATGTACAATCAATTCTGTTACACCTACATGTACATGTACCTGGAAAGAAAAGTGAACAAATTTTACATGTGCATTGTAGTAATCATTTTTATAATCATTATTAACAATATTTGTACAGCACTTATCACAAAAATGTCTAAAAGCACTTGAGAAAAATAGAACGAGAAAAGGAATTTCAGCCAAAAATTAAGTAGCACATGTATAGTTCACAGTAGACGGTAGACAGATGAGGGGGCTGCACATGCTAAGGGAAATGGCTATTTCACAAAAAAAGTAAGTTTCGAACATGGATTTGAATTTGACGATTCAATGTGCTTGTTTTATACATTGAGGTAGATTGTTCTTGAGTTGGGGGGATGCTGAATAAAAATATCTGGTGGGTGTTTCATAAAGCTGTTTGTAGTGTAAGAACGACTGGTGGTCATTTCTTATGTAAATGATATTCACCATAAAATGTACATTGGTGATAATTTAGCGCATAAGAAAGGTTCAACAGTCGTTCTTAAAATCGCTTTTAACTTACGAACAGCTTTATGAAACAGCCTCCAGGAACCATAAGATTGGGTATTCGCGGCAGGAACTATTAAGAGTGATTTGTTTCTCGAGCACAAGTTTCGGGAAGGTGATTATTCTGATATCAACTTTTGAAGATGGACTGGAGCTGATTTTGTCAAACATTGGAAAGTCAGTATTAAAAGAATCCTTTAAAAAAAACAAGGTACATGTAAGTAGATATTGTAAATACAATATTTGATCCTCTTACTGTCTTCGATGAAATCCGGAGTGGCGTAGGTTGGGGGTCTAGCATCAATCGGCTTGGTGACGTCAATCTCAGTCGAGCGGGAGTGAGTGCGTGTGTTGATGGTGTCCTCAGTTTCACTGATCAAACGATCGTAGACGGTACCGAATCGCCAGTTCTCATCGATGCTGGGTTTGTAGTCTTTGACTTCAGTTTGGAAGGGCTGCAGGAAGGGGGAAGAAATGACAACCAATCAAGTAAAACATGAGCGATGATCAGGAGAGTGTTTCATCAAAATTTTCTTTTTGTCCGACAAGTGGTCAGACCGGATAACTCTCCTTGATTCCCGATTGGCTGAGAAGCACTGGTGTCCCGAATCTTTTTATGGTTACTATTTATGGTAAATCACGTAGGAACTCGGCAGAACAGCTTTCTGCTGGTAAACGCCAAGTTGGTATATAACCAATTACAGGAAACATTTTACGTCTAGGTTAATCAGTCATAGAGGCTGACCTTAAAGATGGCAGATATTACTCTTGGGTCTTTTTTATTAAAGTGGAGACAATGGCAGAGTTGGGATTCAAACTCGCAACCTAGCGATTATGAGTCCAATGCTCTAACCACTAGACCACACGTCCCATTAGAATGCGACAGTTACTGCCACAGTTACTGTTGCATTAACAGACTTTGCCGGCTGAAATATCTAATGAATGCTTCAATGAAACACTTGCCAGATCTGATAACTTTCCCTGATTTTGATAGGCTGACATGTACTACAACTGGTCTGACAAATCCTTTCATGAAATTCTTTTAAGAGTTGATTTTTATTGTGTTTCTTGTATTGTTTCCCCATGCTTTAATATTGAAAAAAACTACATGTATTTTAGACATTATTCCCGGTCATGACTGAATTGGGAACCAAATTTGCTAACAAATTAAACCTCCACTGTTGCAGACTAGTGTCTCAATTGGCTATCCATAGTTAAAGCACATTAGACCATAGTTTAACGAGAATCCGAGTTCAGAATATGGCCTCTGGGTAAAAACCAATAGCTTTGACATACTGGCGTACAGATAGGGGAATTCGAGGCCATGGACCCCCCCCCCCCCTAAAAAAAAATCATGATTCGATAAAAAGTACAGAGAAGAAAAAGAGGAGAAAAAGGGTGAAATATGATATAACTTTCTGAATATTTGATAAATATAGAAAACTAAAGATTTTTTTTGTATTAAAAAGGTCAAAATTTTGCTTTCTCCCTTCGCTCGCTCGCAGCATACGCCATGTCTGGCACCCCAAAAACTTTTAGGCCATTACGCCACTGCCTTGACATACCTTAATCTCTCTGATCTGTCTCTTGAGCTGCTCGGCATCCCTAGCGACTGGACCCATCTGATCAATCCTCCTCAACTGATTGTCAATCCATCCTGTCGTTTCCTTGAAGGAGGTGTTGAACTTCTTGGCAGCGGCTTGCTTTCTGTCAAACTGCTCAGCCCTGTTTCAAATAATAATAATAATACCAACATGCTTATACAGTATATATCACTGCCAAATGCATCCCTATGTGCTCAATTGGATAGTATTAACCTGACATTAGCCAAGCAGCCTTTTACAGCACGGTGGCATTTCAAGGAATAAATTCCTGCCAGGTACCCATTTACCTCACCTGGGTTGAGTGCAGCACAATGTGGATGAATTCTTGCCAAACGTCAGAAGACTAATCCTCTGGGCCACAAAGCACCACACAAATGAATAGGAAAATCACATGTGACTCGAAGCCCAGACATTAAAAGGTCTGCATCAGTGGTTGCGTGTTTATGACTTTTTTTCCTCTCTCACTTGGTAACAGAATCGAGCAAAAGACCAGTGTTTCCATTCACTGATAAACATTGTGAGCGAAAATAATACTGGTAGAAAATTAATATATTCTACTAAGAAGTGAAACATCCTCAAAATTCAATCTGGTTGATGTTTGTTTTAGGAGCAACCTGTAGAAGAGTGCTTTCAGCTGACAACCTTTTTATGGACTGATTGTAAAATTTGAACCTGTATTGCATTTTTTTTTCATTGCTTTTCTTATTTGCTCTGAAGCACCTAGAGCAACTATTTACGATGGAAAGTGCCCTATATAAAGTGCGCGAGATAAATCCTACAGTATTATCAAAATCATGAACCGAAGAAAGTTTCCTTTATCGCTTCACTCACCGCTTTGCAAGGGCATTCTCAAGGGTGTCCCAGTTGAGCTCGCAGTTCTTGAGCATAGTCTTGACCTCGGACACATCTGTTGCCTTGGGATGCTTCATGAGTTCGTTGGCGAGGTCATGGATCACCTTGTACTGCGGGCGGTGCTGGTCGATCTCCTGGCGGCATTGCTGGTTTATAGAAGATATTTTGTTAATTTTAAGGTAGGACCATTGACAAGGTAAAATAAATACCCCATTTCAGCCACCACTATTTTCAGAGAATTTCAGGAGGTTTTTTATCATTGTACATGTTCGTTATTTGCATCTTTTATGAGATGACCTCACAGAAAAGCAAAAAAAAATACTATGCCACTATTCAACAAAGTATGTACTTTGTGGAGGTGTCATAGTTAAGTGTTCTCAGGAGCCTGACTAGACATTAAAAAATCCGGGGTTCGATCCCCGGCCACAGTACATGTAGCTTCATGTATGCCTGTGAGCAAGGCATTTAATTGACATACATGTAGATCTTTTATCCTACATTCCAATTAATGGAAATGCTACACCTGTATATGCATTCTTGGTAAAACTATATGTGCACCTATTAGAAATAAAAAATTATTCAACAAGAAAGGGTCGGATTCTCACCTGGATCTCGTCACCGATTCGTGGAAGTTCCTGCGTCATGAATTCCTTGGATTCGACGCGGGCAATCTTGGGCAGGAGCCAATCTTCAAGCTCATCCAAGGCTCGCTCAAAGTCATTCAGTCTATCCTTGAGGCCAGAGAGCTGTTGGCCGTGGTCCTTAGACGTCCCAGAGACCTACAAAGAAATCATATCAAGTCCTTTCATTCCTTGGTCACTACTTTACCTTGATGCCAGAAAGACATGTACCTTGGTAGTGACACTGTATCTGAATCTTTATGGATACAATTTCCATGTAATTTACATATAATTTGCATATAATTCATATACATGTACATGTATAACTTTGCATTGATGCAGTCTTTCCTACCTGGTTGTATCTGGCATGGAGGTCATCCAGCTTCTGCTTGATGATCATGCCCTCTTCTGGAGCACAATTCTCCACGAAGGTGTTTGCTGACATCACCATCTGTTCCAGCACAGGTTTCTTGATCTCAATCTCATCCACCATCATCTGAGTAGAAAAAGTAACCGCAAGGAAAAGGTTGATCAGATTTTCTACTTCTTAATAATCATAACCTCATAAGAGCGATTCCCTAAGGGCCATGTCACATTGTTCCGTGCAAGCCTAGTGGATTAGTTATGGGTGATTGCTGGCAATTTCAGAACTTTGAAAGTTTTCATATGAACTGGAAAACAGAGGCTAATCATTTCAGGAAGAATAATATTCCGCATTTATATAGCCCTTAACACATCGGAACGACGCCTCTAAGCGCTTTACAGATATATTATTATCCCGGTCATCGGATCCTTGCATGCCCGCATACAATGTATGCACTGTCTCCACTCCCTGGGGAGCATTCCAACAAGAGTTCCCAGGCTCAATTGCTAGGCATACTACATAGGCTTTCGCATCCTACCACATACCACCTGGGTGGAGAGTGGCAAATTATGGATTGATGCCTTCCCAAAGGACGCTAGGCCATGGTGGGATTCGTACATACATGTACGACCCTCTGATTACAAGGCGAGAGTTATAACTGCTACAACACGGCGCTTCCACATACATGTATTGGGAGTTGGATATACTTTCGGCAATTAACTAGAAGAGTTAATACCATAAAATATGTCATCAAACTCAAAATTAACTCTAAGTTTTACTCTTTTTTTCATCTTTAACTTCATCTCTGTATTCTGTCAAGACATCACCTGATAGATATCAAAGTATCTTCCAAGGTATCACTTAGAAACGGGTCATTTTATTAATCGATGACATGTCCAGATTGGTAAATAATAACATGACCATTTTTTAACCAAGCTCACACACAGATTGGTCTAGTAATGATAATGGCCCTATCTGTATTCATTAAAGGGTAAACCCTCTTACCTTGCCCTGACTCATCTGTTCCTCCATGGGCGCAGACTTGACCACTACCACAGTTCCTTTGTTCATCATGTGGACATCCTTCTCCTTGTTGTCCAGCCAGGACATCAGCTCGTCGATGTTGTCGTGGATGTTCTGGGACTTGGCCAGTGCGTCCTCAAGGGCGTTGGAGCGGTCGTTGATCTGGGCTTGAAGGGCTTCATAGTCATCCACGATGTCACCTGATAAGGAACGGGACAAGGGTAGGGTATTAGTATTCATTAAATAGTAACAGAGACGACGGTGATGAAGACGACGATATTCTGGGGCGTGGCCAGCACATAGTCCAAGCATTAGTATTCTGTTGATCCTTTATCACAAGAGATTATGATGTGTATAGTGACGATGGGCATGGGGACGATTATAATGGTGATATTTATCGTTAGCACTGATCTGACCTTCCAGGAGCTCGTACATGTAGCCATATACCCTGCAAATGCAGTTAATAATCAATGAACCACATTAGTAACAACTGCCCTGTACTTCGCACTCCTAGTGGTAAGGCTGATCAGTCTAGCCAATCCACAAAGGAAAATCTGTTTTCGTTCTTTTCTTCTCATGTAAAAATTTCATTCAATGTCCCGTTGCAAAAGGAATACATATTTTTTATTTGTACATTTGCTATGACAAAAGAAGAATTTTCATTTTAATCAAAGTTTAAAGATCATCAGGTTTTCAGAAAGGAAAAAGACCATGTTTTGAAATGGAAAATCAATTACCCTACTGCAACCAACTGATTTGCCTGAACTTAAGCATCCTACATGTGCCTAAACTAAACTTTGCAATACAGAACCAGCACTCATAACTTTTTAACCAATTAGAAAATGTTGTCTGAATTAACTCCTGAAAAACAAGAGACAAGAAACATCCTTCGGGAACTCACCCGTGGTCCTATCGACAGTAGGCCCGATGTTAGGCTGGGCTTGGCTGAGGTCAACGCCCGCTTCTGTGACCCCATCCACATCCTTCTGGTGACTGCCCACCTCCTTCCTGAAATTGGCCAACTTTTCAATCTGTCTCCTGATGGAGACCGTCTCTGCACAAATGGGTTCCTTCAGGATTTCCCTCAAGGAGTCGTCGGCCCCCTGGAGCCAATCCTGCGTCGTTCCGACGCGACCCCAGTACTTGGTGTGCTTCTCCACCAGCTTGCCCAAGAGGTCACCGTGGTCGAAGCACGCTGTCCTGAGCCGCTCGTAGCGGGCGTGGAAGTCGGCGAGTGTCTGGAAGATGACCCCACTCTCCTTGTTCTCCTGGAAGGAGCGCATAAACTCCCGGGAAGCCACTCTGTTACGGAACTCCCTGAGGAAATCACGGTAGGTCTGTTGAGAGAGAAAATACAGCTAAAATGTTGGATATATGATCAAACATAACATGGCCTGAAAACTGATGAAAACTGAAAGATTGAAAGCTGAAAGATGATGATTTGCAATATAGCAAGCATATGGTGACTAAAACCATACAATAAATCAGAATGCTCAGAGGTGAGCATTTTATTTACCAACAGGCAATACTCATTATATGTACATGTATACCACACAATATTTCTTACTGAAGTCTATTCGACTTGTGGATGACCAATTGCAGTTTGAAGAGAAATAAAGGTAAAAAGAGCACAATGTTGTTAACTCTCAGACACAAGGAAGAGTATAGGGTACTCTCATGGCAGAACATGGGGTTGCAATAGGTTGACATACGTGCTACAACAAGCATGCTTGTCTTTTCATGTAAATGTCACTGTTTACCTTGCTGAAGTTCAAGAACTGTTGAGCGCCCTTGTCTGTGTACTTCAGATCAGCCGAGTGTGTCACCACGTTGTCCGTAAACTTCTTGTGCTCTCCAACCTGCTGTTGCAGATGCTCCCCGTCCGTTGCGATGTTCCTGACGATCGCATCCAACTCCTGCTCGGCGGACCTCAACCAGTCTCCGAATTCCGTGAAGTCTTCCTCGATCTTTGCCAGGTCGTTCTCGGCAAGGGGCACCTTGATGGCGCATTCGGAGGAGTGCTTGTTGAGTCGGTCGTAGCGGGTGCGGAGCTCGTCGGAGTTCTCCTGCAGGACGCGCTGGTCGTCTTGGGTGAGCTTGGCGCTCTTGGCCTTCAGGAGTGTGTTGGCGTCCTCGATGGCCCTCTGGACAGGCTCAGAATGGTCTTGGACATCTGTATTGAGTTTCTGGTTTTGGACGATAAAGAAATGTAAATAATTAAAGGCTGTTGACAACAATTTCAATTGTAATTCAATTCCATTCATCTTTCTAAGCAAAAAAAAACAAGCAATATAATATAAACAGTGCAAACATGACACATACGTGTAACAAATAGTAAACCAACAGAAGTAAAGTATACACCTGAGATCGTAGCAGCAAAAAAGGGAGTAAACCTTATCTATGGCAAACCTATATTATTTGGTGATAGAACAAGAAAAGTGGGCTACTTACATGTACATGTATGGTCTACAGAGCCCCAGAGGGTAAATTGCCAATTCGTCCACTCATCACATGGTCTACATGTACCTTCATTTAGTCTAATGCCATTCTGTCCATCAAAATTTCATCTAACAACCATTAGGTCTAATAACCATTTGGTCCAATCATCACTTCGTCTAATCACCATTTCATCTATGACCATTTCATGTAATAACCAGTTGGTACAGTATAATACCCATTTTCTTTTCATTCATTTTGCACAATTAACACGATTAGACCACATGTTACATGTACTGTATATGGACTAAATGGCTATTGGACCATCTGGTTATTAGACGGAACGGCATTATACTAAATGAAAGTTGACCATGTGGTCAGTGGACAAACTGATAGACCAAATGATAGTAGACGAGTTGGCAATTGGACGAATTGGTATTAGACCAATTGGAAATAAACCCCCCTAGACCCTGCCACACTCATCAATGCATCTACATGAAGATTGTGACGTGGCATTTCAAGATTTGTTCAAGGTGCATGTTTAATAAATTCCTTATTGCCAAATATCGGGGGCCAGTTTCAAAAAGAGTTGTAATCAAATATAACTCCCACAATCAAGAGTAACTTGATTTTAAACCAATGAGAAGCATGCATGTGGGACTTGCATTTGAATCATTTCAGTTGATTTCAGCCATAACAATTTGTGCAACTGGCTCCTGAACTATTTCAACACACTTCAAGTACATGTATAATAATCTGCATGTACATGTATTTCTCTTCATACTGTACATGTATTACATGTACATCAGCCAATCAGCACACAGTATAATGCACTTTTATCTTGTTTCTCCCTTTTTTATCATTATGCCAAATGGAATATATGTAGCACTTTTATTCTTTATAAACATAGTAAATGGCAATATGCATTCTAACTGCTAGAAAACACACACACAAAGAACGGAAGCTGCCATTAATGTTACTTACTGTATGTGTCAGATTCTGATCATGGACCTCCCTTTGAATTTCAGCAAGAGGTTGTTCAGAGGAGTGCTGTTCTTCGGAATACTTGACCCAATCCAGCTGATCCTGCAGAGCCGTCAAGACTTCCTGAAACTGTAGGCCCAGTTGAGACTACGAGGGAGCAAGGAGAGGGAGAATATTGTCAGTAGCGACTTTCTGAGCAACTGTTTCACATAATATGACACCTAGATAGATCCTTGTCATTTGATTGGTTGTTTGATGTTGATCATGCAGCCTATTTTACAATGACGTCATTCCTCGTTCAACTTTAGATCTATACAACTTTGTCCGCTGCACGCTCGCCGAGACCAAAGACATTACAGCTACAAACACTCGTGTTTGCAGCGTGTATCACTAAGAACAAAGAGGGACATACAGACTTGTGAAGGAGATGATGCATATATCAATACATTGGCCCGTATTCTGAAGTCGGGTTTAACTTAAACTCAGGTTTAAAGTTGTGGTTTAAGTATGGAGAGCCAATTGGAGCATAAATCCCTAACAGTAAACATTCAGTTTATTAACTCATATGACACCACAACTGTTCATAATTGTCTTGGAATGATAACTGAAGTATTTTCTTCATTATGAAAGCAAAAGGAAACAAAATATTACACATAAGAAATATAAAATATAAACTTAATTTTTGATTTCTTGGCTTCCCATAATTTTAGTACAGAGTTAGAACGTGGTCTAAGTTAAACCTGACTTCAGAATACGGGCCATTGTATTTAGAAAACATTCTGAATGGACGTTATTTAGATGTTGGGGTGCCAGCTTTCCGGAGTTCTTGTTGATCAGGGGGCCCCAATCTCTTCGTAAGTTAAAACTTCACCAGGGGATCGTAACACAAAGCTTAGCAACCATTAATAGAACATTTTTTTTATGATTGATGGCATCGACTTCAATGCACAATTGAAAATCAAGCATATGATTAATTACTAATCTTTGTGTTACGGGACCCAGTACATAGCGCACTCACCTGTTCCTGCATCTCAAGGTTCACAGCCATGATCTGCGTCTCCGTCTCCTTGACGATCTGTTCCGTGATGACCATGACCTGGTCAAGGTATCGCCTGAGGGCATTGATCTTGTCCTGCATGTCCTGGGCCTGCTGACCGGTCAGCTGGTTGCGGTTGACCCTCAGGAAGGTCTCGGCGTCGCTGATGACATCCTGGATGGGCACACGCCTCTGCTCAAAGTCATTCCTCAGGTTCTGAAGGAACAATCACAGCAGACCAGTGTTTTGTTTAACGATAATTATAGTGGTATTAATATCATTGTAGAGGCCTCACTGTACATCGTGTATTCTTTGGTGGACACATGTTTGGTTCTGAAAAAAGATTTGACGTTTTGCAAACATGTTGACTGATAAGCTGGGAAGTGACTACTCTCAACAAGAAAATACCTTCCCCTTTGAATTTCATTTTAATCTAATCGAGTAAATTGATGTATAACATCATTTTCTTTTCGTGCCAAGAAGAGCGTTTCATTGATATTTTGACCCAACAAGTTGTAGGATCTACATGTAGCAACTTTTCATAAGTTTGATTCGCTGAGAAACCGAGTTGCTATGGTAACTATTGGATAAAACATCTGACATGCCCTTTAAAAGGAACTTTAAGTCAACACACAACTTACTGCAAAATCACTCTGGTGTTGCGTGAGCGACTCCAAATCTCCAGCACCACTCTTGGTCATGTTGATCTGGTTGTCAAGTTTTTGGATCCAGTCATGGGTCTCCCCAAGGCGGCCCATGAGATCCATGTACTCACTGATGAGTTCCAGAAGTTCGGCTCTAGCCTTGAGTTTGGCCAAGAGGTCGTCGTAACGATCGTTGGCAACGTTCAGTTCATCCTTGATAGGAGATTCCTCTGTAGGGTTGGGTGGAAAGGATGCCAAGTGATGTCATTTTGAATTAAGATATTGGAAAGGGTCCAGTGTTCCAGACTACAGAGAGTAAGGTACTCTAACATATACGGACATGGTGATACACAAAGGAAGTATGGGTATGGTTTTGACATTTATGCGCTGTATGTCAAGGGAGGGTCAATTCCGTAAACATTATATAAAACTAAACTTAAATTGGAAAAAAATAAATAAATTTTGAAAGAACTACATGTGCATCACTTATTGTCAAGGAAAATTGAAAAATTCATCACTTTGAAAAGTAAAGAATTTGCAAATTTGCAGAAAAAATATGATCGTTTGCCAATATAAGAATTTTAGTCATTAATTTTGTGTATTCAAGAAGTTAGCACATACATGTACATGTACATGTATGTTAGAAGTACAGTACGTGTACACTGTACATGTACATGTACCATTATTGGATGAAATGAAACATTTTTGCAGTGAAGTAAATGAAAAAGATGAAAATCTACTGACCATCAAAGAATCCACTCTGGTCCAAAGCAGCGGCCATCTTGGGTCTCAGCCTCTCACCAGGCTTCCGTTCCTGACCTAGCGTCGTGGACCTGAGATGAGGCTCTGTTGCTGTGGAGGAGTTGGTGACCTTGATGATACGATCAAGGTTGTTGCCGACCTTGTTGAGGTCTGTCATGGTGGGTTTGTAGCTGATCACTTCATCACGCAGAGGCTGTGCAAGAAGACAAAAGTTTGAGGGTGGTTATGGAGGGAACATGAGAAGCTTAGAGTCATTTGCATAAAAATACACAGAATATAGCAGATGAAAATATCTTCAAAGTATCATTTTTTGTTCCTTTTTCTCTTCCTCCTCCTTTTCATTACACTTTCATTCTACTTCTATGTCTACGCCTACTTCTGTCTACTTCTCCTTCTTCGTCTCCTTTTCCTTCTTCTGTCTTTCTTGTCCTTCTACTACTAATTCTACTTTTCTACTCCTCTCTTTCTCTTTCTTGCTCCTTCTTTTCTTCCTACTCCTTCTACCATTACCCCTCTCCTTCCCTTTCTCGTTCTTCGCTTCTTCTTCTCATTCTCCCCTTCTATTTCTGCTCCTCCTCCTCCCTCTCGCCCTTCTTCTCTTTGTTGTCCCTTCCTTCTACTCTTGCTTTTTCTTTCTCCTCATCCTAGATACCCTACTCCTAATTTCATTCTCCTCCTGACTCTGCACCTGGAGCAAACCCATCTATCCTGAATCTCACCTGAACTTCTTTGAGTTGCATCTGTACGGTCTGTCTGTCCATGGAGACCGGCTGTAGCTGCTTGACCCTCCTTTCGGATGTGTCCAGCCAGTAGTTGGTGTCCGTGCTGGCCGTGTTATACTTCTTGGTGGCAGCCTGCCGCTCCTCGAGCTGTTGAGTTCTGCACAGGATACAAAATTTAAAACTCAATTTTGCAATCAAATGATATTTCATATTGCACTTTTTCCTAAGTCTGCTGTGCAAGCCCTGGTCTGAATACATAGCCTACAGAGACTTGTGTACTGAAGGCCCTCTAAACAGCAAGTTTTAAATGTGCTAGTCTTTTGTGAAGACCCACCTGTCGATCAAAGTTTCAATCAGGGTCTGTGCCTGCAGACTACCTTTCCCTTGCGTTTACCATGCACTTCAAAATTTGCTTCAGTAAATATAAATGTGTATCTCGGGCACTAAACAGTGATAAAATTCCAAAGATACCAGCCGAGCAATTAAAAAACAATCATATCAACTCAGAGTGCTACTGCACATCTTGAATCTAACAGTAAAGGCACCTTAACAAAGTATGTGACTTTGTATTTTAGGAGGAATCTCACACAACACCTTTAACAGCAGCATTCCTAAATTCCCCATTATGCTAAAATGGGATAACTTGGAAGCAAAAGGACACTGAGGGAAATTACTGCCAAAATACATGCCTCATGAATTTTGTAAAGGTGTCTTTCGAGTACTCACAAGAAAACACTAACAAAAAATATATACGTAGAACTAGCTGCACATGTCCAATACTGTCAATGCTATTGTTCATCTCTTCATGTGCAATTGAAAAGGAATGAAAAATGCTTGGGCTTTTACTATTATTAATTCTTAATAATAATTATTAATTTATGTGTCTTTTACAAATTTTAGCTGTTCCTTCACATACAATCTAAATTATCAATAAAACAATGTCTCAAAACAAATAAGAATAATTAGTTTCCATTTTGCTCCCCAGGGAGTGGAAATTGTGCACTTTTCGTGCGGGATTGAAATGAATCCAATGACCGGGGTAATGATATGCTGTAACGCGCTTTGAGCCATTCTGGGAAAAGCGCTATATAAAAATTGGCTATTATTATTATTATCAATGCATGCCACATAAAGTTTGTTAAGGTGTCTTACAAGTACATGTACATGTACATGTACTCACCAGAAACCACTCTAACCAAAAAAAAAAACATGTATAATTAACTGCACATGACTACAACTGGCAATGCTATTGTTCATCTCTTCATGTGTAATTGAATAAATGAATAATTCCTTGGCTTCATTGAAATCAATTTTTATTTATGTGTCTTTTACCAATTTTAGCTGTTCTTTCACATACAATCTTAATCACCAATAAAACAATGTCTCAAAACAAATAAGAATGATTAGTTTCCATTTTGAACAAAAAAAAAACATGAATAAAAGTGAATTAGCAAACCTCTTTTCAATAGCATCCTCCAGACTTTCCCAGTTCCTGTTGGTGTTGTCCAGGACGGTGGAGACGAAGGATGTATCGCTTGCCTTGGGGTGATTCAACAGCTCGGAACCGAGGCGACGGACCAGGTTCAGCTGCTGGGTGTGACCCTCCATCTGGCGCTGAGAGTCCTGCACGGAAATTGTGATAAAGGTTTTTTATAGGTAAAGCTAAGTTCTGGGGGGTGTCTCACCAAAATTAACCATGACCTAAAATCATGTTTAGTGCAGATGCAAATATTATTTCAAATGCGGAATCTTATTGACAAATACACAGAGTTGCATGTCCTCTGAGCCTGATCTGACTAGTGCGTTGAAAGGTTTTATACCGCACGTAACTGCAAAGCATAGTACAAATTTAAGTCAGACTTATATCTTTGCGAAACGCCCCCAATGATTATAGATGGACTTACATGTAGAGGCAATTATCTCAAAGGGAACGGGAAAACTTGATAATAATGCATCTAAGAATTGCTGCATGCTATATTTTGGAATCACTTTCAATCTCTCTTCCTGGAATCCTCCCCAGGGAGTGGATACAATGCCATCATTTCAAGCAAACTGCAATCAAATGCCCACCTACATAATACATGTACATCTGTAAAGTGCTACATGTAAGTACAAAATCAAAATTTCATCCTTTTGCTTTATAGTTCCCCAGGGAGTAAAGAAAATGCCAACATCACTTTCAAGCAAACTGCAATCCAAAGATGACCGTAATTACATGTACACAACTGTTAAGTCCATTTTAATAACTGTTCCCTAGGAAATTCAAACATACATGTACATGTACATATATCTTTAAAGAGAAAAGTGCCACTTAAAAGTGAACATTTGTAGTCATATCTGCAATAAGAATAGTCATCATAAAGGGAAAGAAAGAGGAGGCATACACCTACCATGAGTTTGCTGGCGACTTCGTTCAAGTTGCCCTGCATGAAGTTACTGTTCTCGATGGTGGTGATAACGGGTAGCTCCCAGTCTTCCAGGGAATCCACCTGTTTAACAAACTCATTCAGCTTGTCCGTCAGATCAGTCAGGTATTGTCCAGTACCCTGCAATTGAATATTAATCCAATTTGATTAAATATCATTTCAATTCAATTAAACATTAATCCAATTCAAATGAATATCAATCTTATTCAATTGGACATGAAAATACTAAAACAAAATCTGATTGATTCATTGTTTTCCTCCCCCCCCCCCTCCCACACACATTTTTGTAATTATTCTAGGATGCTTTAGTGTATATTTATGTATACTAGTAACATGTAATCTAATTGCTTCATATTAAATTTTTTGATATTCTATTTTATCATACGGTTAATACGCAATTTTGAAAATTAATATGATTTCGATATCAATACATATTCATTCTTGTATATAAACCTAATACATGTAATTTATTTTCTGGTGTTGTTTTTTTTTTTTTCATTTTGCAATGGTTTGGAACGTTTGTCATTGTTGTAAGTGCCTTTAAATCTTTATTATTATTATCATTATCAGTCTTCAAAATACTAATTATTATTATCGTTATTATTATCATTATCATTACTATCATCATCATCATTAACATTATATTATCATCATTATTATCATTAATACTAAATAGGTTCATTATTGCGGACTGAAAAAACGGATCAGTGCCCACCTATTGTTCATGCGTACGGTCCTGGGGATTGGTATAAATAGACTACGTTATCAGATCATTTTCGTCACTTGATAAAGAGTTGCAGCGGCACTCGAAAGCTCGTGAACTTGTAAGCTAGTGAACACTTTTTGCGAGAGTGATCACGAATTTCCTAGAAAGCTAGTGAACACTTTTTGCGAGAGTGATCACGAATTTCCTTGTTGACCATAGTAGATTGCGAGACAAATGAATACCCTCTTGCGATTATTATCATTGTTACATCACTCTTTGTCCTATTTACAATGCCTTACCTGTGTATCAGTATCCACCTTGGCGTAGCGTTGATTGATCTTCTCAAGATTGGACTGGATCAGTTGCGCCACCTGAGGCTCGCTGTTCCTGATCAGGTCCCCGGACTGACGGTTGATCGCCTCCACAACGGGACGATGGTTGTCAATGTCTGTTTGCAGGATCTGGGGGAATGAAAGACATCGTTCATGCAATATATGAGATTAATCTCATCTCTATATAAATTCTCTTCTGGGTAATCCCTAAGCAGGGTAGAACAAAACATTTAAATTAACCTCCCCCCACAAAAAAAAATACACTTTGTAAATATTAGAAATCATGAAACTACATAAACAGAAGTGGCTACTTGGAAGGTGCTCATGGTTGTCATGAAACTTCAAAATTTGAACTATGGCTTTAGTAAACCTCTCAACATGGCATTCAGGGGCACTGGCTTGTAAAGAGTTGCAATAGATTAGATCTGAAACTCCTACATGTATATGTATCTCTAAACAACCCATATTGATGAACCCTACATGTACATTGTATTGTGATATTGACATCTATCACAGCTCTTTGCACGATGAAGCCCAGAAATTCCTGCCAAGTTCTTGCATACCTTGTACTGCTGATAGTGTTCCTGCAGTGGCTCTTTCTTGACCTTGACAGCCGTTCCTTTGTCAAGGACGTAGTGTTCCCTCTCTGCCTTGTCTAACCAGCGCAGGACATCTGCCATGCTATCCTGGACACTCTGTGACTGCGTGAGGGCGTTCTGCAGGGTGTTGAGGCGGTCGTCGATGTTGCCGCGGAGCCCGTCGTAACGGTTGTGGACATCAGCTAAGGATAGAAAACGGAGTGTGACAGGTTTTAAGCAAATTGAAGGTGTCAGTTAATCTATATCACAACTAATAGCTTTCCAGAAACTGAAATACAAATATATATTATAGTTTAAGTGTCAACAGTTGTGTCAAGAAACTAATCTTGTTTCAGAATTTTTCAAAAATCCTAAATTGTAGAACAAAAGTGTAATTTCTCTGGTTCCTGCTAATTTGAGGATCCATTTTTGTTTTAAATACATGTACATGTATCTCAGTGTGTTGCCAACTCAAGGATCCAACTATTTTTAAAAAAATCTCTAATCTACAGTCCTGAATTTGACTGTGGAATAAAGATTCAATCTTTCAATGTATTCCCCAATTTGAGAATCCATTTGTTTTTTTAAATCTCTAATCCCACTGGCAAATCAAATCAAGACGGACGTCAATTGTACTTACTAGTTGTTCGCTTGATCTGGGGTTTCAACTCTGGTACGATCTCACCAAGAGACTGACCTGTGGTGTCCACCAGCTGTACTTCATCGGAATGCATGACCACATCATCAGAAAAGTTCTGCAGGCAAGAAAATGTTTCATAAATCAAAACTTATGTCTTTCTAAAGGCTGCCATTACATGAGAGGAGAGAATGGTATTGTATACATGTACTTCAAGTTTTCTTTCAAATTACACCCCCTCCCCTCCTTGACTTATCTGATTGCAAACTAGTTATGTTGAGTAAATGGGCAAGATCTATAAATACATTGGCATAAATTCAAGCAGCAAACCTAATGCTTGATAGGGGGATCTACATGTACATGTAAGGTCTATTTCCACCCTACCCTCCATACCTTGAGACGATCAATCTGCTTCTGGATCTCAGCCGGTTCCGCAGCGATCGGTTCCCTCATCATCTGGTCCAGGTTGGTCCTGGAGCTGGTCAGCCAGCCATCGATGTAGTTGACCGCCTTGTTGTAACGCTTCTGGCGGCCAGCCACCTCGGTCAGCCTGGCCAGGAAGTCGGCAGAGTCCATCTTGAGACGGGAGTAGCGGTCATTGAGGTCGGTCAGGTTGGAGTGGATGATGTTGGTGTCGGGGTTCTCACGGAACTGGCGAGAGAACTCACGAGGTAGGACAGCAGTCCTGAACTGGGACAGGTCTGACTTGTAGTTCTGCAATGAAAAAAGATCTTAAAATGTTGAGTGTTTAACCAATGCTTGCACAAGTTTATTTGCATTTGTCTTTAGTCATGCGATTACCGTAGTAACTAGAGTGAGCTATGCGTAAAAGAAGTGAGATGATTTATCCATTAAAATCCAAGGATTCCATTACCTTAAATTCATGTACACTGTAGTCAGGAAAAATTATGGACAAATCACTTTATGAAATGCTTCTAGACATGATCTACAAGTACCATATGATAAGTCTGGGCCCTTTTTTTCATTAAACAGTAATGCCTCATTTAAGACACAATATGTCTCTATAAGAACATTTGGGCCTCATGGTATCAAGAGCAATGGTGTGTTTGCATAAATTGCATCATAATACAACGCAAGAGCATGCACGAACCTTGGCGTTCTCAAGGAACTTCTGTCCGGTCATGTTGATGAACTTGAGATCACCCTTGTGGTCATTGACGTCCTCGGTGAACTCCTTCTGCTCATCCAGCTTGGATTTCAGAGCTTCGTAGTCCTCCGGCACATTGCGTTTGGCGTTGGCCAACTGCATCTCCGCGTCTCCCAGCCACTGCTTGAAGTTACCACCCTCGTTCTCGTACTTGTTGAGGTCGTTGGAGGAGTAGCCGATCTTGTTGTTTCTCTGGTTAGACTCCTAAATAGTCAAAAGAAATTTTCAAAAATTGTTGGTTACTAAGATTTCATAAATAGTATTAATTATAGTTCATACATGTATTTCCATAGAATCTTTTCCCTGGTCAGCATAGGAGATCAAAAATACTGTACATACAAATTACCAGGCAGCAAAGGTCCATTATATTACTTATCCAAATCTTAAGGCTCTGTTACCTAACATTCAGGGATGTACTCTAGAAAGGTACTTCAAAGTCAAAAGGTCGCTGGCGAAAACCTTGGACAGTGGTATCTTCTATAAAAATCTTTTTGACCAGGGCTCGGTAACACAAAGGTTAGCGATTAATCGTTTAAATGAAATGACCTATCAAGACCATCGTTGCATGTGAATTTGCTCAGTAGACTGACTAGAAACCAATCAGAACTGTACTTTCAAATTAGCAATTAATTGCTAACCTTTGTGTGACTGGGCCCTAACGGAACCTACTAACCTTTGAGACTGTATCATAGCGGTCTTTGAGAGTATCTGCACCCTCCTGGAGCCTGGACCTGTCGTTGGGCCGGAGCTTGTCACCGTACTTGTTCAAGAAGCTCTGCGTGTCCTGGACGGACTTGACGATGGGTACTTGGTGGGCGGTGATGTCGGCGTTGAGATCCTGTAAAGGAATTGGAATTAAAGGTTATTGGTTGCAATCGGTTTGTTGTGTGCCAGATGCATCTCTGGGTTATATTTGTGATGATAAAGAGCAGGAGAAGGATGGTGGTGGGGAGGGTGATGATGGAAACGATGATGAGGAGGAGGAAGATGAGAAGGAATATAATAGTGACGATAGTGATCATGACAACAATGACAATAAGGATGGTGAAGACAATAGTGATGATGGTGATGATGATGATGATGATGGTAATGATGATGGTGATGATGATGATGATGATGATGATGATGATGATGATGATGATGATGAAAGGGACAATGATAAATGGCAATGATGATGATTACATTGATGACCCTAATGACGATAAAGATGAAGACAATGATTCTGCTGGTTGTTGATAATAGTGGTGATAATGATGAGAAGTACAATGATAATGACATTGACAATGGTGATAACGACAATGATAACATAAAGGACAATGAAAAACAAAAAATAACAGATGACTATATCATTAAACTCTAACCTGATGTTCTGCCTCTTGTTGCTGTAGAGGAACCGTCTCCTCGTTGAGGGGTTGCTCTGATCCAAGCCTCTTCTCAGCGGTATCGATCCAGTCAGACTCCTGTAGCAGCCCGGCGGACAGACTCTCAACCATCGACCTGATCATGGCCTGTAAGGATGAGAACGGTCAATAAAGGATGACAAAGATGAACAGCATCAATAGCATCATTTATTTGTTAAAAAAATAATAAAAATCTAAAGGCGATGGCTCCTACAGTATGTCACACATTATTCACACAGTTGAAGGAAAAAAGATAAGCAAATTCATAATCAACTACCTCAACATGTCTTTGATTTTAGTAAATTACTATTAGCATTGTCTGATCAGTGTTCATTCTTCAATTGGCAACAATCATATTTTTCATCCAATGACCCATTTCTTCTACTTGAATTTTATCAGAAATGAACAAAGAATGGTACAGAATATCTTGACAAATTAAAAATATGCAAATTTACAAGTGATTTCAAGATTTCAATCGCCTTGCCTATTTCGGGTTTCCTGTGATTTCTTTTTTATTATTATCTCATAAAATTTATTCAATTTATTAAATTTAACGATGTTTTTTTTTTTTAATTAATTAATTAAAATGAATGAAGACATTCACAAACCTTGTTGCCATGTATACACTGTGCCAGTAAAATATAACAATAAGATATAACAAGAAAATTATTATTATAAAGTTCATAATCAATATAAATGAATAAAGACTAGAGAAGTACAATTTAATGTATTTGCATGATTTTTAGGATCCTGCATCAAAGGATATTTAGCAAAACCAGAGGACTCCCTGTTATATCGCTCACGAGTCATCCAAATCATTTCACTCACACTCTCATCCTGTTCAGCCCTCAATCTCCTAAGCCTCTCTTCCGCATCAGTCATATCACGCCTGGACCTCGCGGTGAGATCGTCATAGCGGGTACGCAGGGTGTTGGAGAGGTCAGACAGCTGGTTCTGCTGGTCACGGGAAAGGCGAGGGGCATTGTCCCGATTGAAGGTGTCAATGTTGGCTGACGTCTCGGTCACTGGCTGGCCATGCCTCTGGACATCTTCACATATTTCCTAAAATGAAAATGCGACGTGGATGATTACCAAATCATTTACTTGGAAAGGTACTATGAACAGGGTTCCCACAGAAATTTGAAAACAGAATTCCATGACTTTTCCATGACTAAATTGCTGCTTTCCAGGACTTTGTTTCTGGCACGGTTTCCAAAATCAGACACGTTATGATGGCCTCCACCTCCCCTAACATGCCATCCATTCCACCCACTATCTTACTCTTGACATGTACATCTATTATCATTAGTATATGAGCCATTTCTGACCAGGGTACCATTTTCGTTTCACCAACACCCAAATTCAAAATTATCTTGAACACAATTCCATGACTTTTCACAAATTTTCTGAATTCCCTGACTTTTCCCTGACTTTCCATGACCACAAATTTTTCCAGGATTTTCCATGACTGTGGGAACCCTGTATGAAATGACCCCCACATGATTTGTATTCTTTGAGTCAAACACACAAAAGAAATTTCCATAAAATAATAAACCTCCAGTCTTCCATCACTTCATGAATTACCCAAAGCAAAGCTGCCAGCCTGAACAATAATATTTCAGTATTTGTAGTGCTAAAATTAGTATATTGATGAGAAAATCAGTATTTCTCAAAGAAATACCACAGGATAACACATAAAACTGAAACTTGAGAAATCAGTATTTTGCATGAAACCATCAGTATTAATAATACATGTAGCCAATTTTTATATAACGCTTTTCCCAGAACGAAGCGCTTTACAGCACATTATTACCCCGGTCATTGGATTCATTTCAATCCCGCACGAAAAGTGCACAATTTCCACTCCCTTGGGAGCATTCCTTGCATTCATCGCAGCCTAATTATGGCGCTGGCAAATTCAAACATACAATATCTTTCGCATCCTACCAGGTATTCTTCTCATTTTTTAGAATTACTGAAACTCAGCACTACTTGGCAGCTCTGCCAAAGTCGATATCCTTTGAGCTAACGGGAATGCAAAATTTCAGTGGGGCATTTCGTCAACATCTGCTGTCTGACAAGTTGTCACATTTTGCAACTTTCCTCGATGTTGATTGGCTGAGAAACAGTGTTACTATGGTAACTGTCCAATAAATCGTCGGACAAGTCCTTTCATGAAACCCTACCCTGGTGGTCTCTGTACATGTATAAAGGATATGGGAATTCAAAATGTCGGTAGATAACAAGTTTAAACCTACCTTATAGTTCTTGATCTCTTTCTCTAGGGTGTCGATATCATCGCTGGTCGGGACTTCCCTCTCGAGCCGGCTATCTGTGGTGATCTCCCAGTCGACGAGCTCGCTGCCGTTGTCGTTGAGCGCCATCAGACGTCGCATCAGCTCCAGGTCGTCCAGACGGCTGCCAAGGTTCTTGAAGAGGGTGTCGTAGCGGGTGTTGTGTGTGGTGATCTCTTGGGAAATGGGAGACTCTGAATTGAGACAGGAAAAGGAGAGGAGGAATGAGAAATACATACCTATTGGAGACTGACTTGAAGTCTTGTTTCACAAACAATTACGACTAACTCTAACTTTGCCATTATTGTCACTACCTTGGTAACCCTTAGTGTAATTGGCTGTTGAGCTCTGTTACTGTGCTAAATGTAGTTACCATAATGGCAAATTTTTTTGTATACAGGTTCATGTAAATACTGTGTAAACGCTATGTTATTGTTTTGTAACATCTCTAAATGCAGCAATCATTAATGGCCACCAACCTTGAGGTTCGCTGAAGCTTCTCTGGACCTCTTCGATGGTGCGAGGCTTCTTCTCCGTGGAGACCATTGGTGGCATACTGTACTCCTTGGAGCGCTGCACGGTGTACGCGATGGGCTTCTCTACCTCCCTCTGAAGTTGACCCAGCGTCTGCCCGGCTTGTTTGACCTCGTCCATGCGCTTCACGGCATTGGTGACTTCGCTGTGCAGGGGCTGCAAAGAACAGTATTTGGAAATGAATTTTCTTTCTCTCAGTGAGACTAAAACATTTTTCATCTTAATTCAACAACTCCAGAAGCCACTTGGCAATAGAAAACTACTGTACCATCAACCTTGCATCAGTAGAATCAAATGGGACCACATAATATATCTCTCCATGTTAAGGGCAATTTTACTTTTAAGAGAAGACGTGACTAATACATGTATGTATTTTGTATGTGCCAAAGTTTCAATTCCTGATGGGCGTTTGATAACGCTGTTCGCAAGTTACAAGCGACTTCACAAATGACTGGTGATCCTTCTTAAGGGTAAATATGCACACAAAGTTTCATTGGTGCGGATACAGCTCATAAGAAAGAATCACCAGTCGTTTGTAAAGTCGTAATTCTAACTTACAAATAGCTTTATGAAACATCAACCAGGATTCTAGTATAATATGTACATGTAGCAGACAAACTCTACAGCATGTTAAAAGTGTTTGGAGTACTTACAGTGATTTCCGTGACCTGGCGATCGACGGAAGACTGGTCCTTGACACCAGAGGGCAGGCTGTCATACTTGCGCTCTACGGTGTTGATCCAGCTCTCAAACTCGGTGTTGATGTTGCTATACCGGTCCTGAGCTCCTTGGAGTTCCTGGGCCTGTGTTCTCCTGTTCGACAGAAACAGCAAGATGTATAAAGGATTAATCAATTTGTGTTCCCATGAACATGTATTTGGTGTAAGAAACTTAAATTTTTCCTTTCCCACCATCAATGTGACTCTCTTCCAATTATATTTTGGTTTGTATTGAAGTGATTTTTCTTCGTCTTAAATAGAAATAATGATAATAGATGCTTACATGTACATGTACATGTACAGTATATAGGAGTAATTCCTTGCATGCACTGAGCGCCGGTGATGGTAGCTCGAGCTAAAGCCGGGTAACAATAGCAGCGCTTTGTATCCTCAGGCAAAAAGCACTTAATAAATCCAGCTATTATTATTATTATTATTATAGTGCATAATATTCAACAGAATCTCAATGCACTTTACATACAAGTAATTTAGTGTTATACAAGTAAGTACATGTAAGGACAAGAAACAAAATATAAATATCAAATTAACAAACTAAGAATATAATATAACTCTCAATAAACAAAATAATTTAACATGAGAACAAGTATGTTTTTAATGATTTTAGGAAGGTGAAAGTTTGCTGAACAAACTAACAAATATAAGACATATCTTTTTCAGAACTGCCTTAATAACTACATGTAGTCAATATATTTGTCTTTATCCGGTAATAGTATGAACAGACATCTTAATGTCTTTTCATTTGAATAAACACCTTTAATTGGGCAACTGTTTACTACTGTAGATATTGGTATTCCAAAAACTCTGAGTGGTGAGTGACAAATCTACATCATGTATACAAAGATAAATCATAATCCAAAATGTGTACCTTGTGTTATAGATGTCATTGAGAGTATTCCAGTTCTGGTCCGATGTCTTGGCAAGAGAAGTGACATGGGTTGCGTCCTTGACATTGGGGCTGTTCTTGACTTCTTCTGACAGGGTTCTGATCTTCTGCAGTTTGGGGGAGTGCTGGTCCATCTGTTGCTTGGTGGACTGCAAAGCAAAAATGGGAAGAAAAAAATTAACAATAAAGCATTATTCTCTAGGACAAGTCAGATTTGTTCAAATTCGTATATTGTAAGTAGATTTAGGACGAAAAGTCTTTAAAGATCGCATGCACATGTCACCTGCATCTTATTATGTGACTTGAGGCCACCATACACCTTACATGTACATTGAATTGTGGGTAATTTTTATGAACAGTTTCATGAAAAACCATGCAGTTCACCAAGACCATTTACATTGACCGACATGCATATACGAGGCACATGTACATTTAATAAAGATAGAAAGTGCGCTTTTAATATCTATTACATCATTTTTGTTATCATTATCATTGGAAGATAAAATCTTACATCAAGTTCCCTATTGATGGTCTTTGGCTGCTGTCTCATGAACTGCGGCGAGCTCAGTTTCTCGATGGCAGGCAACACAAAGTCATCCAGATCATCCACAGAATCCTCCACAACCGTCACCGTCTCGTAGGTGGTGGTCACCGTCGTTGAGTAGGTGTCGTTGCGTTGATGCAGGTCGCCGTAGCGTTGGTTGACGTTGTCCATCTTGGTCTGGATGCTGCGGGCCATCTCTGGTTCCGACTCCCGGATGAGGGAATTGGAGACCTTGTTGATGTTGTCGACGGTTGGCTTGATAGTCTGGAGGTCGTTGCTGAAGGTCTGAGAAAAAGAAAGAGCAGCAACAAAAGTGAAGGTAGAGATCATCATCATCTGTACGGGAGGGTAGGCAGTCCTGTAGATCTCCCGGTCGTAAACACTTGATGCATAATGGAACGTCTAACATAATTAAAAGTCACTCGATCAAATTTTAAAGTAATATTGTTGCTACATGTAGCTCGCATGGGTAATTTGATACAATTTGGGTGCTTATCCTCAAATATGAGAACAGCTTCATGACAACAAAAGCTCCTTTACCAAAAGAACAAGATTATGATGGACAGATGGGCAAACTCAAGAATGAACTGTGGGTTACCTTGGTGTTGGTGACGCATTCCTGGAGGGGCTCCATCCTAGCAATGAGGGGTGAGCTCTCCATCTGGGTCATGGTCCGCTCATGGGACTCCAACCACTGATTCAGGGAGTAGATGTTCTCCTCGTAGTCCTGGGACTGGGCCAAGGCGTTGCCAAGGGTGTTGATGCGGGCCACGTACTGCTTGAGAAGGGCATTGTATTTCTCGTCTATGGTAGCTGTAAAGGAAACAAAATATTTAGTTTGCATAATAATATTCATTGACTACAGATATCTTGTACTTTCAAAGACTCAATGGGAGGTTGTACTTTGTCCTACTTCTAGTCTAGGTAGCTATAAAGAAAATAAAAGTATCAGTTTGTGTATATCCATGAACTACAGATACATGTATCTCTTACTCCCAAAGGCTTAAGTATCTCTTCTTGAAGAACATCATAATTTGTAACTCACCCCATGTACATATAACTTGAATAACAAGCGAACGCTATCAAGGTACAAACAAAAGATTCTTACCGACTGTTCGCTCGACACCCGGTTTCAGCTCCGGATGACTTTCATAGAGGTCACAACCTGCGTCCTTGACCCTGTCAATGTCATGGCCATGTTTGACAACCTCTTCATAAAACATCTGTAAAATCAATCAAACAAACAAAAAATAAAGAGATAAATTGCAGCTCGTACAGCTGAAATGATAAGGGGGACCTTAGCAAGAAGAGTCACAGTAACATACAGTACATGTAGTATAAAGATAAAATACTGGATGTAAAGATTGAAAATGCCAATTATTACCCTTCCTTTATCATTTTGTTTCTTTTTCAGGTTTTTTTTTTCCATCCAGCTATCATTTTATGTTTTTGATGTATCTTTTGAAACATACCAGAGAAATTTAAATCTCTACACAAATATTTAGAGAGACCAAATAAAATCTTGTACATGTATCTTGTAATCTTAAATGATTTGAATGTCCTCTTTCACACTTAAGTGAATTCACAAACTTTGATATTTTTTTTTGAATCTACATGTATCCTGTATACCATTGGTACACAATTAAAATGAGTGATCTGCAGCACATGATTTCAATATATACTGGTTCTGAACTATACCTGAACACGTTCAATCTGCTTCTTGATGAACTCTGGCTCAGCTCCAATCGGTTCCTTCATAAGGCGGCCCTGAGTGTCATAGGCCTCCTGCAACCACGTCTCCATGCCTTCTACGGATCCCTTGAAGCGCGTCAACCGCTCCAGCAGATCACTCAGGTTATTGTACTGTCCATCACAGGAATTGAAGAGCTGTTCATACCTCTGGTTGAGGTCGGTCAGCTTGGCGCCGATGATGTTCTGATCAGGGTTCTCGCGGAATTGGCGGTTGAACTGCGCCGGCATGACGTTGGTCCGGTAGTCCGTCAGGGCACCCTTGTACTTGTCGGCACCCTTCAAGAACTTCTGACCGGACATGTTGTTGACTCGAAGGTCGCCCTTATGAGCCAGTATGTCGTTGTTGAAGTTCTTCAGATCTTGGATCTACAGTGGAGAAAGGAGAAGATGAAAAAATTCAGTTACCAAAGATATACATGTAACAATAAACTGATTTAAACGTACAGAGAGACAGAGAAAAACTACACCTTAACTCACATATTTTGTGATTGATTACAAATATTTGTGTTACAGAGACAAGGATAGGGCTTAGAAATCTACATGTAGATACAGTACACACATACATTTAAATGCCAAAAGGCTCCAGATAGCTTAAGTAAAAGCCACCCCAAGCAATTGAATCAAATATTTTGTTGGCTTGGAAATCGAATAGAAAAATAAAAGTACATCATATTTTTGTCCATCCATATACGTAAACTGTACTGTACTTGTACATGTGCCGTCTATTATGTTGTAATGGCAATGATCCTGCCATCCCCTACAAAAAATGGTTCAATTTAATCCCCTCCCCTCCACCCTCCCCCAAGTCTTTTGTGGGGATGACAATGGGATTTGATAGGATTAGGAAGCAGGCGTTACAGTTATGTACTAATCTACTTATCTCTGACTATATATCCTTTGTGGATGTCAATGATGATCCCATTGTTTGGTCAACAAAAGAGGGAATCTCTTTTAATACCTCACCTGATCTGGAGGTGTTTTAGTAACTGTTAACAGCTATCGTATCTACATGTACCTGTACTCATGCTGTACTCTGAGAAGTCTTATAAAAACTTTGCACTTTCTCAGTGTACACTGTACATGCTGGATCGAGCGCAATCATACAGAAAGTCTGCAGGAGGGTTTAGACTCTTCCCTCATAAGCCTCCTTTGTGAATTCTTGCCTCATTGAATGCAAATTTTAATTTAAACATCTCTCAATGTTTTTTAATCTTCAGACAAACCAGTATGAACCTACATGTATTTTGGTGATTTCTTGCCTCAATGAATGCATATTCTCATAAAACTTTCAATGATTTCTATCAATTCGTTGAACAAACCTGTTTCTGCAGAGACTGGGTATCAGAGCCAAAGCTCTCAAAGAACTGCCTGGCATCCCTCTCCGCCGTGGTGAGCCACTTGTCAAACTCAGCCATGTCTGGCTCCAGGTGCTCCAGCTCATCCTCCTCCACGCTGAGCTGCTTGGCCCGGGTCTCCGCCTCCTTCTGGACGACGTCATAGCGGCTCTTCAAGGAGGTCTTGCCCTCCTGGAGCTTGTTGCAGATCTCCGGGCTAAGCTGGGAGCTCCTGCGATCCAGGAAGGACTCGGTGTTGTGGACGGCCAACAGGACTGGCTGCTGGTGGGCCAGGATGTCCTCATTGATAGCCTACGAAAATATTGCAAAAGAATATAGAGAAATTTACTTAAATACAAGTCATCTATATCTACCTTAATTAAAAAAGGTTGCATCTGGTGGTTTTCCCATATTTTGCTAGATGTCATTCTGACATCCCACATTTGTTTTTTCTTCTTTCATGCATACATGTATGGACAAAATTGAGGATGACATTGAGCAGGGTTCCCTCTGAAGGCCACTGTAATTAAAAGTGACTGAGACTGTTCAATCAAGAAACTTTGAATTAATTTCAGAGAGTGCAAGCCAACAGGTAGATCCCTAGGGAAGGTTGAGGTAAAAAAAAGGGCTATCAGGGTATTACTAAAGTATTATTTATTTAATTTGGTCCACTCTCTTTTAAACAAAATATTATTGAATTAATATACATGTAGAAGCTTCCATCATGCAGTCTTGCACTGTATATACATTTGCAGTTCCGATGAGCTGTGCATGTTCACTCTACATCTACATGTAATTCATATTTATGAAAATAAAATTTAAATCTTCCATGATCTTCATATTTTGCATACCTTATGATTCTGCATCTGCTGGCCGAGTGCCTTGCGCTGTTCCATGATTGGCTGCTCATTTCCAAGGTTACGCTCTGCCACCGTGATCCAGTCCAAAAGTTCAACCAACGTGTCAACGCGACGCTTGGTCTCCTGCTCAAGATTGGCCTGTTGGGAAGAAACAAGAAAAGGGTCAAAGACACTCAAAGAGATTCCTAGCAGAAGTCCCAGTTTTAGGTCATAAACTGGAAAGCATTTTTAGCAAAAACCTAACATTTCTATCACCAATTCAACGGTCCTTATTCTCCATACTTGACGCGAATCCCCGTATGTTGTTAGTTTTAGTTATCATTGATCAATTTAGTTGAATTGTCAGAAGGTTCAGCATGACATATGTGCAGTAATCTGAAGGAGTGGCTTCTGCAAGATGGTTTTACATAAAGCTGTGAATTGCATTTCAACTTTTAGTAGACTTTTTCATTTTCATGTCATGCATATCGATCTTAATTTCCCCCACATGAATCAGGCCCCCATTCGTTAGTTAGGCCGAAAGGGTCCTATTTGTATTAGGTATTAGAGTATTAAGGTGTCACGCTCTAAGTTTCAAGTTAAGCCCTCACCCGATCTTAAGGCAGGGAGGCTGACATTCAGCATACATTTTCACATTCATAGTCATGCTCAAAGGTTAGTGACCCCACTACAAAATGCACTCCTAGATGTTGAGTGTTGAATGTAGAAAACAATACAATGTTTGGCGAGCCCAGAGAAACAAAATTTATTGAATACAATATTTCATCACCTGACTTGAAAATTAAATATCTAACAAAAGGCAGAACTTAAACACTTAAAAATGTCCATTCTCTGGTGGAGTTCACTAATAATAATAATAATAATAGGCATTTACATAGCGCCGTCTATCTAGAAATATTCTATTCCGAGGCGCGTTGTTATTATTATTATTACCCCGGCTATAGCTCGAGCTGCCTTTCAGCGCTCATGCATTCAAGGAATTAATCCTGCCGGGTACCCATTCACCTCACCTGGGTCGAGTGCAGCACAATGTGGATAAATTTCTTGCTGAAGGAAATAACGCCATGGCTGGGATTCGAACCCACGACCCTCTGTTTCAAAGTCAGAAGACGTATCCACTGGGCCACAACGCTCCACTGACTTTTGATACACTGTCCCATGCTAACTGCTATTTGGTTACCTTGTCACGGTGATCCTGTTCAAGTTGATTGAGCATCTCTCTCAGCTTAGACAGCTTCTCCCTGGAAAGATCGGTCAGGGTGTCGTAGTACTCCCGCAGCTCCTCGATGCGCTTCTGCATCTCGTCGACCTGAGGCTTGGTGAGCTTGGAGCGGTGGTCGTGGAGGAAGTGCTCCGCATTCTGGATGACCTCGTTGGTGTGCGATCGCCTGTTCAAGAGCTCCTCGTGGAGACGCTGTGCAGGGGAAAGGATTGATATTCAGTTTGGTGACATGCATTTACAAGAGTCATCAGGTCACCTAGGTGGAATCAGGGCAACAGAATTCCTATCTAAAAGTATGTCAGATCCAGTTCCTGGATTCAAGAAGGATGCTAGCTCTTCCAAGCTCTGTAGATTTTGTATAGCATGCACTTGAGCTAATATGTACTGTATTAACTTTCATGTAATTTAAATTGTATTGTTTCGTAATGATTTTGAGATGTACACACTGTACTTAAAGGACAAGTCCAACCCAACAAAAAGTTGATTTTAATAAAAAGAGAAAAATCCAACAAGCATAACACTGAAAATTTCATCAAAATCGGATGTAAAATAGGAAAGTTATGACATTTTAAAGTTTTGCTTCATTTCACAAAACAGTTATATGCACATCCAGGCTGGTATGCAAATGAGGAGACTATGACGTCAACCACTCACTATTTCTTTTGTATTTTATTGTATGAAATATGAAATATTCTAATTTTCTCATCATTGTCAAGTGATACAGAGATTAATTCCTCCCTGAACATGTGAAATTACCATTGTTTAATGATATATGGTTCAGTCAAGTTGGTCCTTATTGTCAAATCTATAAAAAAATGAAATATTGCATAATTCAAACAATAAAAAACAAAAGAAATAGTGAGTGATGGACATCATGGACTGACTCACCTACATGTAGTTGTCAATATCACTGTTTTGCAAAAAATAAGCGAAACTTTAAAATTTCATAACTTTCTTATTTTACATCCGATTTTGATGAAATTTTCAGCACTATATGCTAGTTTGATTTTTTTCTATTTATTCAAGTCAGCATTTTCCTGGGGTGGACTTGACCTTTAATTTGCTGTTAATGTGAAAATAAATGAAATGAAATGATCCAGTCATGCGTAAATTTGTGCGTAACTTTATGAACAGCTTCATGAAACACCCAACAGAAATCTAATACTTCATTTCAGAAATTTCCCCATAGTAAAAAACATCCACCAGAAATTTTTCCCATAAGGAAGAAAAAGTTCCTAAAAATTCAGAAACTACAAATGTTCATGGAGCAAAGCTAGGGATCTATCCTACCTTGTGCTCCGTGATGAGGTTCTGAAGCGAAGCCACATCCTTGACATCCGGTATGGGCTCCTTGAGACGGGCCTTGATGGGTCGGCTCCAGTCCAGGAGCCCTTGGAGGTCCTTGTTGCGCTCCTCATACTGTCGGATGATCTCGTACATGTCGGTGATGCCGTCCTCCCGGAGCTGGACATTCTTGCTGAGAGCTTCGTAGCGGTTACGGAGATTCCGGACCTCTCGCATCACCTCCGTGTCTGAAGAATTGAAACAGAGCAAATGAATGATGGATTGATTGTTAAGTTTTAACCAACACTATCAACACATCTGTGCCATTTAAGTGTCACAAAATAGTTATATACATTGATTTATTGTAGTAAATAATTTAAAACATTTAATATAGCTTTGCTAAGAATGATAACAACTACTGGAATATGTAAAATTCTGTACCTTCAGAGACTTGGAAGTTCTGTTGGATCTCTACTACGCGACGTTCTGTGCGTGCCACTTGGCCACTAGCAACCTGGGTAGAGCGCCTCCTGTTGGTCACTACTGTCTCTGCGGCCTGAATGAGGGCGTCCAGGGTCTTTCCAAGCTCATAGGTCTGGTCAACCTTGGGTTTGAAACCAGTCACCTCACGGTTCAGAGGCTGGGGAAACAATGGGGTAAAGAAAATTAGGTGGTGACATTTAGCATACAGTTCAAAGATCTTCTCTCAACCTTCAAATTTGTCCATGGTCATGCTCCAAAATATCTTTCTGAATTGATCCATTTATACATGCCCAGTAGGATCCTTCATTCTGCAAGCCAAAATTTCTTGACGGTCAAAAAGCAAAATTAATCAGTGAAAACCTCTATTTGATGCTTTTAAGAGACACTCCACAATGTGCAACCGCATACTGTCAATCTGCTGGAACCATGGGATTCCTCTATAAAGTCTACAGGAATTACATCACAGAAATCAGCAAGAAAGAGACTGAATACATTGACAAAACATGAAGCTTCATTGTTACCTTCATCTGTTCAAGTTGATTCTTGAGTTCAGCAAGGGATCTGGCAATGTCTGGAAGGCGTTCAAACTTGTCTTCTGTCGAGTCCAACCACATCAAGACCACCTTGACAGCATTGCGATACTTGTCATGGACATCCTTCCTCTCCTTCAGATATGTATTCCTGCGAAGAGAAATATATTTCGTTATTACAGATTTAACCCTTTGCACCCTTTGGACAAAGCCTATGAAAACTACAATACAATGTACATGTTGGTATATATCAAGAAACTTATGGTGGCAGCGGTGGGATTTACAAAGGTCTATATGATAAACCTGTTGACTGCTGAATTCTGTGATTCCCATAGGGTTTGTACAGTGACTGCCTGGTTCAAGTAGGTAATGGGTTAATAATGTCTTAATACACTGCCTTCTGTAACGCAAAATGGCTACATATCATACAGGTACATATAATTTGGAGAGCTGCAATTTGTGCTCCAAGTTACGAGATGATTCAATAATTCAGCACTTGATGGGCTAAGATTTCAGAAATTTGTTATTTTTTATGGAAAAATATAGGGTTAAGGGGGTTGTAAAACAAATTTGAATTTAAAGATCTAAGTGATTGCAACTCATAGGACGGAATATACATGTACATCAAAGTATGGATTGACAAGCATAATAACTATGTCTACAATGTGAAATTCCTTATGCTTACTTGACTAGATACAAACACTCCTCTAATGCACAATCCACTAGAAAAATGAGAATGACAACCTCACATTTCATTCAGAATCTGAATTTTGCTTTGTACAGTACATCAATGTTATCTTTCAATAGAGAGAATGACAAATTTATGATTCAAAACCAGAACAAAAGCAAAATTATCACTTACAGTCTGGTGAGGGCCTCCTCCATGGTCTGCCAGTTACGATCAAAGCTGCGCATAAGATCAGTGACGAAGGTTGCATCCCGGGTGCGCTTGTGACGGATCAGATCATCTGCGACTCGCTTGATGCGCTTGTACTCTGGTGTATGGTCCTCAACCTCACGTGCAATTCTCTGAAAGACGGAATGGAAGAAAGGTTAGAATATGGCATAGGTACATGTAAAACAAACTCAATGCAATCCTCCTATAAGCTACAGAATTTGTGGTAATTTCATTCATACATTGTTGTTAATGTTCAACAATCTCAATATTGTTGTTATAAACTTTGTTGCCTCACCTCAGTAACACTGTCTATGTCCGATATTTCTTGCTTCAGGACACTGAGGGTCAGGAACACCAAATCTTCACCATCGTTTTGTTTTCTTATTCATGCTTTATTGATGTTCAATAATTTTGATAATGTTGTCAGAAGCTGTGTTGCCTTACCTTAGTGACACTGTCAATGTCGGGTATCTCCTGCTTTTTGAGTTCCCTGGACTCCAGGACATCGAGGGTCGGGAACACCCAGTCCTCAAGGTTATCCACATCCTCGCAAAGCTTCCCCAAGGAATCCAGCATATCATGGAGATCCTCGTTGTACTGGCCAGACGTCGTGACCAGCGCATCGTAGCGCCGGTTGAGGTTGTCGATGTTGTTGCGCATCTGGCGGGCCGTGGCTGGGTTGCCAGACTGGGAGAGCTTGTTGGCCTTGTCCTGGAGGGCCTCTATGGTTGGTCGTCTGCTCTGGAGCTCTTGGTCAATCAACTGAATTGGATGGGTAAATATTAAAATAGTTTAAAATAAATGCGAATGCAATGCAGGACACACACATGGTCTCCCTATTTTCTTAAAGCTAGCTTTATTACTATGTATGTACTAAGGGCAAATTTAGAGGATGCATGTGCCCCTTGCGATCTCCCTAGATACATCAGTGCATACAGAAACTGCCAAACCATATAACAAGAGGACTAAATGAACAAATTTATCATCAAACATTGAACTATATTCTTACTTGACCTACCTTAACGTTCTGGATCTCATCTAAGATAGGCTCCTTCTTGACAGTGACCTTTGCTCCGTCAAGTCGACCGACCCTCCTCTCTAGATCATCTAACCAGCTAAGGGTTGTATCCATGCCATCCTGAAGACCCTGCATGTCGGCCAGGGCATTCTGGAGGTCCACGTCTTTCCGCGCAAGGTTGGTGTTCAGGGTGTCGTACTTACTGACGATCTCATCTGCAGGGGGTGATGGAAAGTGAAATTGGAATGGTTGGTGGTGAATGGATTCACCATCATCACCATCATCATCACCATCGTCATCATCACCATCATCGTCATCAACATCATCAACATTATCATCATTAATGTCATCGTCATCACCATCACATCATCAACATTATCATCATCACTGTAATCACCATCATCGTCATTACCATCATCAACATTATCATCATCTTCATCACCAATACCATCATCTCCATCATTATCATCCCCATCAACATCATCATTGTGGAAGAGCCGTGGTGTAGTGGTTCCGACTCTCGCCTTGTAAACAGAGGGTTGTGTGTTTGAATCCCACCCAGTCTAGCGTCCTGTGGCAAGGCGTTAATTCACACTTTGCCACTCTCGACCCAGGTGCTAAATGGGGACCCAGTAGGATGTGAAAGTCATTGTAGCTTGTCCAGTACTGTGCACGCCTTACCGGCGACTGGAATACTCCCCAGGGAATGGAGAACGTGCATACAATATGTGCAGGAATTACTGATTGAATCCAATAACTGGGGTAATAACATATCTGTTAAGCACTTAGACACATCATTCCGATGTACTAAGCGCTATATAAAGCGGACCATCATCATCATCACCATAAACATTATCAACATCATCATCAACATCATCATCACCCTCGTGTAACCATCTCTGTAAGCACCGTCATCATTCTCTGTTTCAAAACCAACAATTAATCTTGTGTAAGGACAAATGTAATGACTTACTGACTGTCTTGTCAATGGTGGGTTTAAGGTCTTGCTGTGCCTCTGCTAGTTCATTTCCAGCTGCCTTCACCTTTTCCACGTCCTTCAGATGGCGAGCAACATCATCGTGAGCAACCTGAACAAAATATTGACAGACATTTCGAACTAAATAGAAAACCTGCATGTCTTCACAGAAAAATCTTTAAAAGTACAGTTTGTATTTCAATTTGATTCCCTCAGAGGGAGCCTGTGCCTCAGAATCGAGAAAGAGACAATTGGAATAGCCACTGTTATGTGCATTTAAGATGAACCGTAGAACATGAGACATATAATTACTATCATAAGTTCTGAATCATCAAATGAATACTCAAATTCAAATTTATGACTATACTTATAAGTATAACATCGAATTGAATTTCTAATCATAATGACATCATGGTAACTTATTAACGGCTACTCGAGATTTTCCAAAAATATTCTTACAGTTATTCTGAACTTCAAAACAGATAATTTTATTCGTTATTCATCATAAGGTGAGCAGTGACCTTCATGCATTCCTTTCCATTCTTCACTTTTGTCTTAGTATATCTTTGTCTAGATGTAACAATTCTACTTTGCATCTTCTCCCAATACTCCACCTTCACCCACCACCCTGTTTCCTTGAAACCTTACCCCTGCAGTGTTGATCTGTACCCATACATGTATCTATCTCATTATTTGCTTTTCAATCTCACCTTGACTTGGTCAATCTGCTCCTGGACCTTTGTCCTATCCTCTGCAACAGGTTGTCTCTCCATATCTTGGATGGTCACGTGCACATCCTCGATCCATGTCGTGACCGCTTCCGTCGAGAAGCGCCACTTCTCGTGCAGCCCCAGGAGGTTCAGGATGCGCTGGGTGTGCTCGTTGCAGCGCATCTTGAGCCGGGCGTAGCGGTCGTTGATGTCGTTGAGCTTGTCCGAGATGATGTGGGAGTCCGGCTCCTCCCGAAAGTTGCGCAGGTACTGCTTGGCCGCCTGTGTCATGTCACGGAACTCGGCTAGCCTCTGTTTGTAGACCTACCATCAAAAGAAGAAAATATATTAATCCATACCCTAACGGCAAGTACTGATTCAGGTAAGAAGCAGATGGGCAAGTTGAGAATCCAAAATGTCAGGAAAACTGCCTACAGGATAATTATATACATAGGCCAAAGATGAAAAATGACAGAACAGTCAGCATTAGAATCATGAAAAGTCACTAAACTAAGTCAGATCACATCGCCGATATTGACCACTTTCCAAGTTTCCCTAGTAACAAAGAATGAAGCCTGTTAAATCTTCACCTTCCCCCAACGCAGACACTGGTAATCTCCAAAGCAGGTTCAATCTAACTTCAGTTATATCAGGAGTGACCCACATGCCAGTGATTCAGTTCGCTGTTGTGTATCCCAGACACAGGTGACACCAAATTATAATATTCTATTTTCAGGGGCTACATGTACTTTTCACAATTTGCCACTAGAACTTTGCAACAATGGTTAAGCTTTAACATTGTAGTAAATAGGAATTTTCCAGGGCTGTATCTTCAAAGGGTCTTTTTCAAAATTTCGGGGGGGGGAGGGGGATTGCACAATTGCACAATTTTTTTCCCTGGAAACATAAGACCAACCAATATTCATTGAAAAACCTACCTGGTTTTCACCAAGGAACTTCTGTCCAGACATATTGATGAAGCGCAGATCGGCAGAGTGTGAAACAACCTCCTCGTTGAAGGGCTGGATCTTGTTGACCTGCTTGCGGAGGCCGTCCCTGTCCCTTGCAACGTCCAACAGGTAGGCTTCAAGAGTTCTCTCAGCAGAGCAAAGCCAGGTGTCAAAAGATGTGTACTCGCGATCAAACTTCTGGACCTCGCCAAGCCCAGAGTTTACAAGGGTAGTGCGAGAGTCGGATTCAGAGCTGACGTTCTCGTAACGGTTCTGAGGATCAAAGTTTGTGGTTAAGTTATTGAAAAGAGTAGTCATATAAAGTCCCCATGATCATCATCAGCATGTGTGTTAAAATGACTATTACCAACAACTATGACTGCCACTGCCATTTTCATCTTCAACAGCATCAGCATGAATATCGTCATCATCGTTATCATCATCAACGATTCTTAGTACCTCTCTCATCATCAACAACATCACGACGAACATCATCATCATCGGCATCATCACCATCATGACAATACTGATGATCATCATCGCCATCAACATCACCATTATCATCATCATCGCCATCAACATCATCACCCCCATCATTATTACCATGATCATCATCATCATCGCCATCAACATCATCAAAACCAACATCATCGCCATCAACATCATCATCATCATCATTGCCATCAACATCATCATCAACATCATCAAAACCAGCATCATCACCATAATCATAATGACCCTTTGTAATGTGTAAATATCCAGTAAGACTTGCTCATGGTACTCAAGATATGAGAAAGGTGTATATAGGACCTACGAGAGGATTCATGAAAAAAACACATTTCTGGCAAACATTGTCTAAAACAAATCATTCTCAGTGAGATCCTGAAGCTACATGTATATGCACCAAGAGTAGAAATACATGTATTAGAGAAATCTTGAAAATCATAAAGAGCTTATTCATTCCATAGGTATGGATAAGTATTGTATTGAAATGATCAATTTCTGAGAATTATGAGAACTACATGTAGGAATAACAAGGACAGATAAGCACTATGACAACATGATCCTGGAAGAATTTACTGTATACACAGAGATCTAAATGTACAGGTATCAAAGAAAAGTTATGAGGATTACTAGTAGTTGTAGGTGAAGGAGAAATACGGAGGTTGATCAGGAGAGCATCCCTCTGTGAGAGAACCAGAAACAATGTCTTCTTCAAATCAATTTAGACGATGGATTGAATGAAAAAACATGTCACTATACAAAAGTATGATACGATGCCCGAAAGGCAACCAGTGTAGAGAGACAAGGAAAAGGGTAGTAAATTCCTTTCAGACTCTGGATAATATCACCATCATTAGCATAAGACTAATACCATCAAGAAAATTGTGATCATCATGACCATCACCATCATCTCACCTGAAGGTCTGTAGAATAATCGACGAGGGTTCTGAGCAAGTCGCCATCTATCAATGTCTCTACCTGGTTCTACAATAAGAAATGACTCCTGTGAAGCTCACCATCACCAAAATCACCATCTTCATCATCATTTATATCCAAAACATCAAAATTGTTTCCGCCACACTCCTCAATCCACCAGAACTGATGCATGTACATCCTTCAAGAGCTGGATTATCACCACCTCATCACCTCATCATCATCATTACCATCGCTAACATCATCATCCTTACCATCACAACCATCATCACTACCAGTCACAATCATATCATCATCATCATCATCACCACCACCATCACCATCAACACCACCATCATCACCATATTCAACCACCATCAACACTATCATCTCCATCATCATCATCCCTAAAATCATCACCATCATCACCATCATCATCATTGCCACCATCACAACCATCATATCATCATCCTCATCATTATCACCATCTTAATCATCGTCATAATCATCATCACAATCACCACTATCATCACCATCACAATCACCACCATCATCATCACCACAATCGTCATCATCTTCAACCACAAGTAACACCATCATCTAAATCCCGAAAATCATTGTCACCATCACCATCAAAACCACCACCACCATCGTCATCACCATCATCTTTCACTCTTGTCCATCATCTATACCCACTCACCTTGAGGTCAACTGAATAATCCCTTAGAGCCGACTTGCTTCTGTCACTCAGTCTGTCCGACTGGCTGTCCAGCAAGAACTGACCGTTGTGAACGGCCAGCATCACATCCTCGTGATGCTTCCTGACATCTTCATGAATCACCTGGCAAGACCAAAATTATAGAAATTGTTTTATACCCATCATCATGTCCTCCCCCCCCCCAAAAAAAAAAAAAAAAACACACATGCACTTTATAGTGTTGGGGGGTCCAAGTATCTCAATAGAACAAAGTTCCATAAATCTAAATATGCCATGATAATTTGAACCCATTTATCATGTTTCATATGTTTTGTTGTTTTGGGGGGGTTGGCTGTTGCTACTGTTGCAGCAAACTATTTGCAGTAGAAAACATCAGAATGAGCCTCACTGACTACTTTCGATTCGGGGGGCCAATGAAAATTCAGACTTTTGCATGATTTGAGGCCTTTTATCGAATTCCCTCACTTTTCCCTGAGTGGAAAAAGGTAAAATAATTTTCCATGATTTTCCTGACTTTTGCCTGATTTGAGGCCTTTTTATCGAATTCCCTCACTTTTCCCTGAGTGGAAAAAGGTAAAATAATTTTCCATGATTTCCCTAGTGGACTGGGAACTCTGAAGTACTGACCTTCTGTTGTCTGTTTTGATCATTGAGTGGTCTCATCTCTTCATTCATCTGCTGCTGTAGGACCAGCTGACGCTCTATGTCACTGACCCATTCCAGAAGGTTCTGGAGAGTCTCGATCTTCTCCTCAGTCTCTTTCAAGAAGTTCAACTGCCAAGGGACGAAAAAAAGGTACAATAAAAAACATGCAGTGTAGCTTTAAGAAGTAATATCATTGTTTTCATCTACCATAAATGTTCTAGGGAATAATCCATGTACTTTTTCCAAGAAGGGTATTTTTGGCAGATTTGTACATGGGTTAAATGCAAAATTATTATTATCTATCATTAAACTAAAATAACACTTAAATGCAATTCCATGAGATATAAAAAAGTACATTGAATGCCCTGTACAATAAGGCAGCTTTCAGAATTGTCTTTAGTTAATACATGTATCAACAGTTGTAATAGTCTCAAATGACAATGGCCTGGAAATTGATGATGTGAATTAAGAACGAAAAATGAAACAAGCTGGGGTAAATACCTGATCTTGCATCTTGCGAACGGAATCTGCGGCCTTGTAGTTTGCCTGATCAAAGTGAGTACGTAGGTCATAGATGCGCCTCTGGAGGGCATCCTGTTGGTCAGGACTCAGACGATCCTTGTGGTCCCTGAGGAACATCTCAATGGCAGTGATGATCTCTTCGATGGAGCGTCTGTTGTCACCCAGCTCACTCTTCACATCCTGAGGTCAAAGGTGAAAACTAAAACATTGGACCAACCTGCCTCATCGTCTCCTCATCATAAAAGTGAGATTTATTAATTATATAACAGCTAGATAATTTATCAAGCAATTCCAATGAATATCTTGAGAAATCAAGGCACCACAATGTACAAGCATAGAAGGGATGATTTTGATGATCACTGTACATCAGAAATAATACCATAAAGGGCCCCATGTGAAAACACCAGCACTACTTAAAAGAAAATGAACTCCATATTTCATTGTTGGAAATATAAATCTGAAATAAAAAATACTCTGAAAATTCATTTTGCCCAATTGATCGTGGGCCGGGCAGCCACTGTGCAGTGCCATATTGACACTGCTCTATCCCTTAAATCGTTAAACGCCAAACAGAGTGATAGCAACTTCCATCTTTTAACATCTTTTGGTCTGACATGGCCGAGGCTTCAACTCCAGACCTCCTGGTTGTGAGACGGGCACTTTACCAACTGAGCCAACACACCGGTAGATCCAAAGAAACTAGGTATTCCACAAATAACGCTCTCATCACCTACCTGCATGCCTCTGAGCTGTTGCTCGAGCTGGTTGATATCGCTGCTGAGCGGACCCTGAGAGTCCAGTTGTGCCTCAAGATTGGACAGCCAATCCTGCTGGGAAGTGACAGAGCGAAGTTTGTCGTTGAAGAGCTTGGAGAGGTTGAGGAAGGCATCCAACTCCTCACGGCGGAATGTCAGCTTGTTGCCGAGGGCGTCGTAACGGTCGATGGTTCGGGTGGTGATGCGCTGGGCCTCTGTGGTCTCTGTGATGGACACAGAAAGGATGAGGGGAAAATAATAACGTATGTCCTTAGCTTATGTGATGGGTCAAGCAAAATGTATCAAAATAGTGACCACTACTGCAAACAGATTTAATATAGGAATGCACAGATCCTAGGAATGTCATTAAATCTCTGGACACCAGCAAATTCTACAACCTAAGAATAACTTTGCATCTGTACTTTTATTTTTTTTTCACATCGGACGATTGTTTTCCTAATTGTATGCCGTTAGAGTATCACCAACAATCTTATATGCAACAAACTCATTTAAACTTCTTCCATTTATTCATTTACTAATTCAATCTAATCAAAAGATCTGGAGCCAGTTGGAGAAAGTTGCAATGAAACATACTAAAATAAATCAAACACATTTTGATTTTTTACCAATCAGAAGCGCACATTTGGCATCTGCATCTCATTTTTCGTCTAGACTTTAAACAGTATGGCCCGTAACCTGATGTCAGGTTAATCTAAACTCTGGTTCAAAGTTGTGGCGTAACTATGGATAGCCAATTGTGACATAAATTTTTAACAGTAGAGGCTCAATGAATCCGCTCATTCACTCTAAAAATCATTCTTATCTTCTTGGTAGGGTAAATAAGATACAGTTGTCTTCACTATTACCAAAAGAAAGAATGAGGAAAGAGCACAGTGAACATAAGAAACAAACAATGTAAACAAAATTTTGACATGCTTGGCTTGCCATAATTTTAGCACAAAGATAGACCATCGTCTAAGTTAACCCA
Organism: Lytechinus pictus; assembly: GCF_037042905.1. Lineage (NCBI taxonomy): Eukaryota > Metazoa > Echinodermata > Echinoidea > Temnopleuroida > Toxopneustidae > Lytechinus > Lytechinus pictus. The sequence goes on from NC_087261.1 coordinate 27,710,061, forward strand.
ACTTCAGAATATGAGCCTGTTTCTTTCTGCAGCAGACTCATGTGCAGAAAGTCAAACAGCTTCTTGGGTACCGGTACATTACTCAATTCCTTCCGGCAAAAACTTTGAAACAGAACTACACCCAACATTACCTTCATAAAGGAAAGAGGTGCGCTTGCGTTCACTCTCTTTGGGCACAGCGGATACGTTCCTCTGGTACATACTTGACCGGTCTCTTGGAGAGATGGCCAGACTGGAGCGTCTAGGGGCAATGGCCAGGGGAAAAGATGCTTCCCGGGTGACGGTATCAAGGTTACGGCATTGCTTGCGGATATCCTCCATGTTGGGTCTGTAGGCCACGTACTCTTGCTGCAGAGGCTGTAGAAGATGAGAAGTGAAAGATAATAATTGACTAATTTCTGAATTGTTGTTGAATAAACGAACTATAAAATACTTGGCAGTCTTGGTTATCACAAGATGCATATCAGAGCTATATGATAAATGTCCTTCAGTTCTAAGTAAAGGCAAAAGTAATAGATACATCCGCTGTCCTCTCCAGGGATGTTTATTACAACTTGAGACATTGTATTTGCACAACATTTCCACTAAGTGCAGTTGGAGGACTGGGATTTCAAAATGATACGGTAAAGATTACAAGCATTGTTTTAATTCACAGATTAGGAGCAAGGAGTGGCCCGATTGTAGGGAGTTTCTCATGGGCACAATAGCTGAATGGCTGTTGTAGCAAACGTCATGGAAACAGTTTGAAAATGGACACACGGAAGCAAACCTACCTCAAGTTGGCGGATCTGTATGTTGATGGTCTCGCTGTCTCTGGCAATGGGCTGAAGGTGCTGGACCTTGTCCTCCATGCCATCCAACCAGCGGTTCCCTTCCCGGACCTTCCCGTCAAACTTCTGGAAGGCCTCGCTGCGCTGCTCCCACTGGGACAGCCTTCGCTGCAGGGCCAGGTCCATGCACTTCCAGTTCTGGCCCACGTTATCTAGGATATCCGAAACGTAGGTGGTGTCGTTTATGCGGGCCTCCTGCATCAGTTCCTTGCACAGGGTCTGGATGTGTTCATACTGCGGCTTGCGGTTTTCAACCTGCTGCTTGATGTCCTGGTAAAAAATATTGAGGTCAAGTGTGAACATGAAGATACAGGATCTCACATACTGTAGAGTTAAGTAGAAAGATTATTTCAAAATCTATAAACAAAAAACTACATAATGTCTCTGTCAACAAGAATCTAGCATTGATATTTTGAACATCAACCAATTATGAATTTTAACGATAAAATCTTGTTATGCATCACATTTGGTTACCTACATGTATAGTCAAACCACAAATTTAGTCCATGCTTAAAGTTAAGCCAGAGTTTAGAATACAGGCCAGTTTGTTATGGACATTTGCATCACATTTGGCTTCCCATAGTCAAACCACAAATTTAGACCATGGTTTAAGTTATACCACTGTTCAGAATACAAGCCAATTGGTTATAGCCATTTCTGTGATATTTGGTTACCCATAAATAAACCACAGTCACAGACCATGATTTAAGTTAAACAGTTCAAAATAAAGGCCAATAACATGTACATGTAGGTATGGTACATGTAATTTGCATCACATTTTGGCTACCAATAGTCCAACTTCAAAACCTTGGTCTAAGTCAAACTGCTGTTTAGAACATGAGCCAATGGGTTAAGTAATCCAGGACTCACCTCCAGTCTGCTTCCAAGCTCTGGGAGCTCCATCCTGGAGATGTCCCTGGACTCCAGAGAATCCACCAACGGAAGGAGCCAGTCCTCCAGATCACCAACCTCCTCCAGGAGCAAGTTCAGTTTGTCCAGGAGGGACCCCAAGAGCTCCTTGCGTCCACGAGCACGCACGATGACCCTCTCGAAGCGGGAGTTGAGGTCGTCCAGGCGGCCCTGGATGTTGCGGGCCATCTTGGGGTCGCACTCCCGGATGAGCTCGGCAGAAGATTCGTTGACCGACTCGACACTCGGTTTGTGACTGTCGATGTCAGTTTGCAAAAGCTGTTCCAAGAGGAAAGAACAATTTTTTATAGTAAGCAAGATGAAAACATCATGACAAATATTTTGATGAAGTTGTTGTTACTGTAAAGAGTTGTTAAGTGCGACTTAGAGTCATGCTTAAATGTTGACAAGTACTTGACATGTAATGTGCAAACTTATTGATTAATACGCAGTAGCGCAAGTCCTCTTCGCATGACTTGACCAATGCAGCACTGCCTTTTATACTGCACACAACTTAAAATTTAGGTACGACTCTAAGTCACACTTAAATCTTTGCGAAATGCCCCCTAGTCACTGTCCAATGAAACACATTTAATACCACAAACAACTCGGAAAGTAATTAGGACTCTACGACACACTTAAATCTTTGGGAACACCCCCTAGTCATTGTCCAAGGAAATACTGTACCTTGTGCTGTTGCAACTGCTCCATGAGGGCATTCCGTTTGATCATCATCCGGGTGCCCTTTTCCAGCTTGTCAAATGTGTTCTCCTTCTCCTCCAGCCAGATCAGAAGGCTGTGCAGGGAGTCCTGGAGGCTGAGACACTGCATACGGGTCATCTGGAGGGTGTTGCTACGCTCAGCAACCTGTCGTTCCATCCGGTTGTATCTCTCCTGGATGTCAGCTGGACAAGGAGGAGGGAAAGGATTGCAAGGTTTGAGGCAGTTTAATCAAGATTCCTGTTTCTTATCAGTATGCTCCATAAAAAGCAATATCATCTTTCATATCATTATCATCATCATCATCATCATCATCATCACCATCACCACCATCATTATCATCACCATCATCATCATCACCATAATTGTCATCACAATCATTATCATCAACATTATCATTATCCCCATAATCGTCATCACAATCACCATCATCATCATTATAAACATACATATAATCATCATAACCATCATCATCACCATCACCACCACCATTATTATCAATTCCCAATGATGTGAACAACAGATACTTAATTAAACAAATTTCACTATCATCTATTGCTCCTCCAATTATTGTAGCTTTGCACTGCCCGTGCATTGGAACTGTGTATAGTAGTTTTGATTGCATCTACATGTAAACAGCAAACTGTTTCAGAATATTCTTTTCCCAACAACTTACGTAAAACATTTTAAGTTGGTGTTGCACTTGGAGGCTAAATCAAAGTACATATGTATTCATATAGCATTCTTACTTATCGACTTTTGGACATCATTCTTGACTTCGTCCTGGACATCGGCTAGTTCCTTTCCAGCCTCCTTGCATCGATCAATATCATTGGAATGGGTGATGATGTCATCATTGAATGTCTAAATATAATAAACCAACAATGAAATAGTAGACATATGATACACATTATCATGGGCATAACATCATTAAGATATTGATGTTATTGAATGATGTCATCATTAAATGTCTAAATATAATAAACAACAATGAAATAGTACAAAAATAATGTACATCAAGGAGGGCATTGGTAAAAATGAGGTACCTTTGGACCAGTTCAATCCCCCATAAGGCAAAACTGAGGGTATTTGGATATTAGACAATATAGGTACGTATAGTCTAACTGGAACTATGTAAAATAGTAAATTGGCTAAATGGCAAATAAACCAAATGAACAAACTGAATGTAGTTGAACTTCAAATAAGATTAAACAAAAGGGTAGGAGACCTAATGAAAATATACAAAGTGGGTGTCGACCTAGGGGCAATTTGCTGATTATCCTGCCAAAATCAGAAAAATCTTTCTTACCCTAAGGTTATCAATCTGTTGCTGAACGGCCACCGGTTCTGCTGCTACTGGTTCCTGTAGGAGCCTGGAGAGGGTCTGCTCTGCATTCTGGGTCCAGGTCCGGGTACTGGTCAGGTTCTCGTTGTATTGCTGAACAAAAAATGAAGTTAGAAGATTTAAAATACATGCATAGTGAGTGACTACTTGCTGGGAAAATACAATAGTGAGAGTTAGAAATACATGTGCATGTTCAGCTGTGTGATACATGTACATGTACTATTGGAGGCAAGTGAATAACATACATTGCAGTTAATATCACTTTGATTTTACAAATTTACACCCCCCCCCCCCATAAAAAAGCAAATAAAAAATAGAAAATAATAATGTAAATAAATTAACAAATAAAAAATAAATAAAATAAAAATAAAAAAGGTAAATAAATAAATATGTGAATACATAAATAAATGAATATATAAATTTCTATAAAAAAATCAAGCAATAAATAAAAATATCAAATGGAATACATTATAAAATAGCAAATATAAATAAAACTAAAGATAAAAAATATGATAAAAAATAATACAGGGTATATAAAATAACTTTTCTTTTCAACATTACAAATGAAAAAAATTTAACTAAAAATATTGTTGGATACTTTTGGGTAATTTTACCATATTTATTACCAAATTTACACCCAAAAAATCTTTCAAAAATAAAGAGGTACAATACCTGATGCTTTGAGATAAGATCCTGCCATTTTCTGTTGGTATTGTCACAGTTGGCCGTGAGTCTTTCAAATTTATCATTAAGACGCAGAAGCCGTTCGTTGATGATGTTGGAGTCCGGTGCTTCTGTGAAGGTCTTGTTGAATTGACGTGGTAGGGCGTTGGCTCGGAACTCCTTCAGCAATTGTTGGTATCCCTGAGGGAAGACAAAAGTTTTTATGTAGAGTATTTCATAATGAATATTGATCAACATTACTAAAAAGAATGATAGACAACAGAACCACCAATACATCACTGCACAAATCAGCACACATTCTTTTATTATCATGAATATTCATTTTTACTGTTATCATTGTTCAATTTGGCAAAAATAAAATTGAAGATTTCAGAGGCACATTTATATACATATATATATACATTAAAAAGTGATTAAAGAAATTCAAATAATAGGGAGAAAATATACATGTAAGGTTGGAAGTTTTTAGATCCCTTGAGGATGAGATGAACATACTGTGCAAGATCTGTTAAAACTTTCAGAAGTCAGAAAATAATGATCCATATCCGTTGACCTATTTTTCAATTGCTATTTCCACTTTGGTAAAAAATGCTTAAAGCATTTTAAGAAACAGAGAAGAAAAGAGATACATGTAGAAGGAGGTAGAGAGAAAACTGGTATTGTAAGTGCAGCTCTAAGTCACACTAAAATCTATGTGAACACCCCCAAGAATTTGAGGTACTTGGGGATCAATTGTCTTAAAGCATTACCTTAGCATTGTTGAGGAATCCTTGTCCAGAGACATTGATCTTGTTCAAGTCATCCCGATGTGACTGGATATCAGCATTGAGGGTCTGGAGCTGACCGCTCTGCTTCTTCAGGACATTGATGTCGCGTCCAGCATCCCGGCTAAATCCCTGAATGGTCTTTATCCTCTCGTCCACCCAGTGCTCGAAGCCAGCGACATCCCGGTCAAACCCTCGCAGGTAGTCGAATGCCTCTCCTAGCTGGGCGACGCGGGAGTTGGCCTGATCGTTGAGGCGCTCGTACCGCATCCGCAGCTCGGAGACACTCTGCTGGAGGTTGTCCCGTTCGTCCCGGCTGAGCCGCTCTCCCTGGCTCTGCAGGAAGTGGAGGACGTTCTCGGTGCACTCGCGGACTGGACGTTCGCGGCTGACCACATCGTCTCTCAAGGCCTGGCAACAAAAATGAAAATGTGAACAGTCTGATCATAAACCATACATGTACCTCACAAGCTCTGGCCATACATGTAGCACATGGCCAACGACATCTCTAAAGGTTGCTGGAAAATGAAGAACGGAAAAGGTCTGATCATGAACCCTACATGCATGTATGTTACAAACTATGACCATAGCCCATGGCTGATGTTGATTCTAAAGGCCTATGAAAAACTAACACTTGAAAAGGTGTATAAATACCTATACCTTCACATTGGTGACAAGAGTCTCCACCATTTGCAAATTTATGCACTCACTACGATTTCCTCCAAAAAGAAGGGGAAAGCTGGTACTGTAGTTCACATTCATATCAAGGAGAGATCAGATGCAGTACTAGTACATGTACATGTAGTTAAAACGGTCCACTGTTCTTTCTGTATGCTTCTGAGGCAGAAGGGGTGCCAGATAAAGGTTCTCTCTCTCTCTCTCAGTGCAATATCATTTGACTTTGGTGATCATGCAATAATTCAACCATCGTTTCTTAGGCTTCTTTAGGACCACAACTCGTAATATTTTTCACCCCTCTCTCTTCTGATAATTTCTAATTTCTAAATCTTATCAACAGAATCCTTCTTTTTCATCTCCCTCCATCTTTTTCATTTCCAAGGCAAGATTCCCTAGACATTCTTCACATGTAATATGTCCCAGGAACTTCAACTGTTTTATTAAAAGCTCACATTTTTTTTCCTCCTTGGGATGTTCCTAGTAAGAATGTCTTCTTTGCTGGTGAAGTCAATACAATTACAAACTGAAACATTTTAAATGAAAAATGACATCATTGGCATATCATATTGTACCTTCATCTTATTGAGTTGTTCATTGAGGGGTTGCACTTGTTCGCTCTGAGGTTGAGCCGAACCCATGGCATGCTCGGTCTCGGACAGCCAGCGAAGCAAGTTCTGAAGATTGGTAACCTCTTCTCTGTACCGTCTTTCAAGTACAGTCTACACAAAGGAATTGAAAGAAATGGTAAATACCTATTAAAGAATACAAATTTGTATATAGAAGAGAAACATTTTCATCATGATGTAATAATTTCATGTTAAGTAGGGCCCATTGAATGAACAGTTTTCGGAACTGAAGTGGCTATTCTACTGTCGGTAAAATTTGATGTTCTTATAATCATTATTACATACAAATACATGAATAGAATAACAGATACATGTACATGTAAAATGGTACGTACATGTATAAAGAAAGAAAAAGGAAAGGAACAGTCAAAATTCATTCCATCAAATTTCCACTTTGAAAAGGGACTTACAAATCAATGATTTGTATGAAAAATAGTGACACTGTGGTGGCGATCAGGAAATGGACTATTATATATGAACTCATCAAGATGCATTAACAATGCAAAATAGAACTCTCCTATTGAAAGAGTAGAAAAGAGGGGAGAAGAAAGAATAGAAGGGACACATACATGTATGAGAGAAAGAGAGAAATAAAGAAAGAAGAGAAAGAAAGAAAAAAAAGTGAAAATGAGAGCAAGAGTGATCCAGAGGGAAGGAAGATAAGAATGAGCATAACTGATATGGTGAGAAAAGATGGAAAGCAGAAGAAAAACAAATTACAAAAAAAGAAAAGCGATAGTGACAAAAGTAAGAAAACATCATACCATCTCCTCCTTCTCCTTCCGACGATGGCCAAGGGCGTTCTGGAGCTCTCTAAGTCGGGCCTCAGCCAAGGAGACGATCTCACTGTGACCCGTACTGAGGTCACTCATCTTGGTGTTGAGTTCCTTCTGCTGCTCCTGCTTGAGATACTTGTCCTTGTTGTGGAGGATGAAGCGTTCGGCATTGGTCAGGGATTCCTTGATGGGTTTCTCCTGGTGGACAACCTCCTCAAGGAAGTTCTGGAAGGAGTAAAAATAAGAAGATATCAGACCTGCCAACCTCCTACCAAAAAAAAAAGTATTCTTAGAAGGAAAAAAAAGTATTTTTTTGACAAAAAAAGAGTATTCATGAAAATTTGTCTCAACGTAACGATCGCCAGCCTGTTGTAGTGAGATCGGTGAAAAACATGTGAAATGACTCTAAACTTGATAATTCACCCTTTTAAACATGTCCTCGTAGGCAAGAATCTACTTGTTCTTTTCATGCAACAAGTTACTGGCCCAACAGTGATTTTTACCAGTCTTGGGACTGTCAGACCAGCGGTAGTGTTACGCGCTGCGTATAATACATACTCCATGATCGGAAATTTTAAAAAAAGTAACAAATCATACAAAAAAAGTATTGGTGTATTTGTAGAAAAAAGAGGAACAAATACTCTAAAAAGGGAACGGTTGGCATGTCTGAGATATGGATCAATGGACAGGGATAAGTAGACAAGGATAAGGAAACCAAGTGGTGTTTCACAACGGTGTCACTTAGAGTTATGCTTAAATGCCAATACTTAAGTAATTTAACTCGTAATGTCATTAATTCATACAAGGTAGTAAGTATTCCATGTGGATGATCCAACCAATGTCGTGATGCACATACTTGCCAACTTTAGAAGAAAAAAAAAGAGGAATCAATTTTTCTGAGTAACGAGCGTGTGACATTTTGCGGGGGAAGAGTGTGGGGGTACCCCCCTACCACGCCCACAGTTAGAAATTTTTGGAATTTTAGAACGTGAAATTGGGGTTTTCCTTCACTTACGAAGTCCCTTTTTACCTGTCCACAAAGAAGAAAAAAATCTTAATTTTGTCCCAGTGTAATGAAGCATGAAACAGGAAAATTAACAGGATTCCTTTCATGAAATTGTACCAAATTTTTAGACTTCAAAAACATGTAGATCTATTTCCAATTCCATTACAATATTGTACTGACTGGATATATATATCCTGAATGAAAATGAGATTGATAGAAGTGAAATAACGTTAAACTGAATTGGATATTTCTCAGAATACTCCTTGTATTTCTGATTAATTTTGGGTTTGCTCATTTTGACTTTATTTCACGAAAACAGACTACTAGTAACAGTCTAAATGCACATGTAACCAACCTGCATGTAACTTACACATAAACTTAGAATCTATGCAATTGCAAATGCACCGGTACAGTACTCACTCACTGTCATAACCCAGGGAGCTCCGGCCCCCGCAGCGGGCCGCGAAGTTGCCGGAGCTCCCAGGGTTTACACTGTCACTGTGTTGTACTGCCCACTGCACTGTCTGTATAACAATCGGAATCACAGTCACATTCACAATCCAAACGATGCATTGGCGACGGTATCCACTTTCCACACACTAAATTTGTAATTTTTGGCTTTAAAATTCAGCGGAAAAACTATATCCTTTGGCCATTAGCATTAGACCGACGATCGTTGAGCTGGATCTTACGTTTGCACACGTATTATGCACTTGTTTAATGCATGCAGCCAGGTACACTCGCGACGTCGCAGCATGCATTGTATTTGCACGTGTTGTCGCTCTAGCTGTGTTTGCATGCGCTTCTGCAATGTGCGCGCCATGTGAGATAGGCAAAGTGAAAAACTACGTACAAGAGTGTGTTCAGTTGGTGGAAAAATAATGCTATTTGGGATATCGCGATATCCAGGTGTCTGCAAGCTTCAGTTTTGTCTAACCTTTGCTCCAGCCGTTTTTTCAATATTATCAATGTAAAAATTAATGAAAATCAGAATTATGGGGATGATATTCGTAATGCGGAATTGGCAATAAAAAAATTGGGATGATTCCGCCAAAATCGGGATGGTTGGCAAGTATGGACGCACTACATGCACAGGTACATGTACACAACTGAAATTTATAAGCGTCTCTAAGTACATTGTAACACTTAATTCTTTTGAAACAAACATGGATAAGCGCCTTGCCAAAGGACTTTAGAGCCAGGTGGGATTTGAAGACTTGACCCTCGGTTTAAGAGGTCAAGTAACTGAACCACTACCCTGCGACTTTAGACGTTTCCTACAATCCTACACACTAACCTTGTGCTTCTCGAGCTGGAAGGTCAGAGTTGGAATGTCCTTGCTGACCGGCTCCAGGTTGGTCAGTTTCTGATGGGTGATGTTGGTCCAGTAGCAGAGGTCGCTGACCGCCTGGAAGATGTTGCGGTACTCCTTGTCCAGATCGGCCTGAGCATGTCCAAAGTGGCCAGAGAAGAATGTGTGTCCCAAAAAAGCACAATTTGGAGAGAGAGGGTACCACATAGAAGCATGGATACAATGGTTATGAGGATAAAGGAAATAAAAGAATAGGTACGTGGGAGGTACAGTGTAGGAAAGAAAGAGGTGAAAGGGGATAGAAGCAAGAGAAACAGAAGAATGATAACAATTACAGAAAGATAGAGAGGGTAAAATAATAGAAGGCAACAAAATAAATGGATGAAAAGAGTGATTGATAAGGGAGCAAAGGGAGAGAAAAAGGCAGATACATGTAATAATAAATTGGTATGAAGCATCTTTTACATTAACAATGTATAAGATGAAGCATCTTATACATGTACATGTACAGTACATTAAATTTTTTTAAAGTTTTCTGTACTCACTATGTTTCGCCTTCTGCTGCTGAGGAAAAGAAATTATTGTTTAATAACCTGAATTTTTTGTATGCACGTTTGCGTGTGCTTGTGTTTTTTATTCTATGTACAGATATATGAACATGATGTTGCTCTACAGTGTATATAAGACTCTCATGAGTTTGAATCATATTAAGTTTTTTTGTGTGTATGTATTTCGTTTTTTCTCTGTAAGAACCTGTTGTTCTTCTGTTTATATGAGTTTGAATTGTGGCAAAAGCATAATAAGAATCATATGTGTATTTTGATTTGTTTTATTATTGCATTTACTTTTCCTTCATATTTTGTTGATTTCAACCACCCACACATACATGTACATGTACAACCTCACACATAATAAACACACACATTCATTTAATCTTCATTGTCAAACACATCACATCCATATTAAAACCACCAACACAAACCCCATTGACAAGCACTTGGGTCCGAAATTCACAAAGATGGTTAAATTCAAACCATGGATTAGGCATATTTTGTGGCATAAGTGCGCTTGATTACCAGTTCGTTTGAAAAGGGGTCTACAATGTACATCTTCATAAGATATACTTGTTGCTTAATAATTAGCCCACTGTCTTTTTAAATGTACCTTACTTACATTTTGCATTAATCTATAAAAGACATGGTCAAAATCATCGCAATGAGTGTGAAATTAGCAGCCAGAAACCTTTTGTTTCAAACATGAATTTAAAACCATAATGTGAATTCAGTTTAAACCAGATGCATAATCAAATCTATATAGTGAAAAATAATTAATTTCATAATACAATTCAATACATATATACACCGGTATACATCACATAATACAAATATAATCATAGCAGAAATCAAGGCTATACGTAAAACATAAACATGAAATAAATTATTTGTAATACCACTTGTATATTCCACTGTTACATGTACTGTAGGCATATGAATTGAAAAATAACCATTATGTAATATACAGTTTTGTACAGAATCTGCAAATGGATTTAATGGAAAATATATAGGATATTAAAAATAAATAGAAGTTTAATAAAAGAAGAGATGCAAATTAGAATTGACTTGCAGACCTGGAAATCACCAAGAATATACATTTTTTGCAAAAGGGCTAACCAGGAAGCTCAGTTGTGAGCATATTATTTACTAACTAGCTCTAGTTTAATCGCATATACCATCACATCAGAATGCCCATAGGTTTTTTAGTAAAAGAATAACAATTTGATCTAATGGTAGAGGCAAGTACATGCACATGTACATGTATGTACTAAGTTTCAAAATTGGCAGTAAGTGCCGAGGCCCTGTTTTATAACCTACACTCAGCTCATTTATGATAGTTTCTGAAAAAAGACATCTGAAAATAAGAAATTTGCAGTGAGTCATAATTTCATTCATTTATAATGGCAGCTATACATGTATAATTTTAGATTGGGGGTTTCATACACCCGATACATGTCACTGAGATCCATTAAAGGGAAACATAATTAAATTTGCATATAATACCTTGATCACTGCACATTTACATGTATTCAGCACAAACATGTATAGAGAAAAGTAACATGCAGGTAAATTCATTTGTATATTTCAACTGATTTACAAATTCTTGAAAACAGAAATCGCAAAAGAAACAGGACAGATGAAGCCTCATTATACATGTGTATACTTATATCTTTATTATTAATGCATAAACATTATTTCCATGACACAAATTGATAATTTACATGTAATACACCAAATATCTTACTATCAATGTATATACATGTACATGATGAAAGCAAGAGTTACAATGTATATTGACATTGTTTCAACAAAAGCTTTCAAAGACCTCACATCAGCCCACTTAAGAATATCTCTCCCATGATATAATATTCTGGTGAAATGGAGACGTTAAAGCAAAAGCAAACATGAATTTGTAATTTCAAAGTTAAACCCATAACTTTCTCAATTTCATCAGTATTATAAAATATTGAAATTCCATATTACATATATGAATGAAAGAGATCTACATGTAGATATACATGTACATGTATATGCATGAATTAAAGAGATTTAAGAGGAAAATATTATCATCACCACTGCTACATGTATGACTCTCATCATTATAATCACCATTCATTAGTCTTATCAAAGTCTTGTTCCTCTCCCTCTTCCAACTGCTCTTCTTCTCTCTCAACTGCTCTTTCTTTTTCTCTCTCTGTCCTCCCTTCCCTGTTCCTCCTCCACATAACAGGTCAAAGGTCAATATAAAAGGTCAAAAGGCACATGAAAGAGAAGCACATGAAGAATTAATGGCACAACATGTTCATGTAGCCCAAGTAGTAGAGGTATTAGTGTGTATCACAATTTTACAAACCCTGTATACAGTATATGTAAATGTACTTATGAGATGGTAAAAACTGTAGAACAAAAGTTAATCAAGTTCTGAATGTTGACCAGGTTCAAAGAATGATATGCAGAAATCCATAGTAGAGATTTGTTGATCAATGGATTAAGATCAGAGATGAAAATGACATTAATTACCTGAACTTTCTTTTACAACTACCACTTGCTTGACTAGGCGAAACAATTCTTGTAAGTATACGCAACATTGGGACCGTCTGATGTTAGGTTATACCAAAGAGTGAATGTGCTTATGAAGAAGTGAATAGTGCTAGAACATTGTTTGGTCTAGACTAGTTCTGAATACTGTCCAGGATTTATGCAGGAAGAGTAGAAATGCCTAAGAAAGTTGTCAGCATATTAAAAGACCAGAGTGAAAATGGCGTTAATAACCTGCACTTTCTACTCCAACTATTGTACACTTATGAATAAAGGAGAGACCATCCTTGAAAGAATGAGGAGTCACTTAAGGAATGACTACTGAGAAGTATGCACCAGAGAGGTAATGTGCAAATGAAGATGCAAAGAACAGTAATTACGTTGACTGGACTTGTTTTGAATATTGTCAAGGATTTCAACAGGAATAGCAGAATCGCCCAGGACATTGGTCAGTAGATTAAAAGCCCAGATGAAAATGGTGTTAGTAAACTGTACTTTCCGCTCCAACATTTGTACGCTTACCATGGAGGTATCAATGTTGGACAAAGAAGCGGCCACAGTGAGATTGGTAAGGCCCACTGGTGGAGGTGAATAAGTGATATCAATAGCATCTGTACAGCCCGAGTCAGGTGTTGGTGAGTTTGCCGAATCAAGAGGTTTCAGTTCCTGCAGTTTCACTTCTGTCTGCATCACAATTTCTGGATCATTGACAAAGGAGCTTGCAGAATTCAGGTAGCGTGGTACCTGATCTTGATGTAATATTGACATTTCAGAGGTATTTAGAGTGGTCATTGAATGTAAAGTTCTACTGTCCCTTATAGCTGCTTCGACAGGAGGCAGTTCCTGCAGCTGTACTTCTGTCTGCGTCACCACAACTTCTGGGTCATTGATCAAGGAGCTTGCAGAATTAAGGTTGTTTGGCTCCTGATTGAGGGGTGGCATGGACTGTTCAGAAGTATGCAGCATCTGCACAGTCTGGGAGCTAAGGACGCTACTTCCATCCAAGCCATCAGATTTTGCAGGAGGACATGAGTGATCAAAACTTTGTTGTGTGTTAGCTATCACAGTCTCTACAGCTCTGGCACTCAATCCAAGTTCCACAGCAATGGATTCTTGGGTTTCCTGTGCACTGGCAGACACGAGCAAGGTTGAGAGATCACTCTCTTGGCCATTCATACGCTCAAGCTCTGAGCTTGTACTTGAATGCACACGATAGACTTTACGGATATGAATCGTGCGACAAGTGCTTTCTCTTTCTTGGGCCATGGTCAAATTGTCAGTTGCTTCACCAACATTCTGCAGCCTGTAACCAAATTTTGTCATTGCATCTACAAGTCCATCCATTATTTGAGATCTTGTTTCATCGTTGTCTGGGTTTTCCTCTTTGTTGGCTGATAAGATTACCTTGGAGTCCTTAATATGTTCATGTTTCACCATTTCAGACCCTGAGGATTCATCAGCCAGGCCAAACTGCACATCAGGACTTTCTATGTCAACACCTACATCGTAGAAGACATCATTCTCCATCATGACGTCCACAAGATAATCCATTACGTAAGATTTATTATCATCAGCTCCAAAATCTTCAGGCATGTTGACTAACCTAGTCTCTACAGAAGGATCACCTTCTTCAGGTCTTACAGCCTCGACTCTTGAACTTTCAAGCTTAGCTAGAATTTCTACTGTATGTTTGTCACGTCCCAGTGTTGACGGAATTGGGACTTCACTGCTATGAATCGACTGTTCAACAATTTCATTTTTTTCAGGCTGGACAATCTCTAACGTTGAAATTTCCTGCATAGACAGAATTTGGACTGCACTGCTATGGATTGACTGGCCAATGTTTTCACTATTGTCAAGTTGTGAAGCCTCCACTGTTGAACTTTTCAACGTTGACGGAATTTGGACTTCACTGCTATGAATCGACTGTTCAACAATTACATTTCTTTCAGGCTGTACAACCTCTAACATTGAAATTTCCGGTGTAGACAGAATTTGGACTGCACTGCTATGGACTGACTGGCCAATGTTTTCACTATTGTCAAGTGGTGAAGCCTCCACTGTTAAACTTTTCAACGTTGACGGAATTTGGACTTCACTGCTATGAATCGACTGTTCAACAATTTCATTTCTTTCAGGCTGTACAACCTCTAACATTGAAATTCCCGGTGTAGACAGAATTTGGACTGCACTGCTATGGACTGACTGGTCAATGTCTTCACTATTGTCAAGTTGTGAAGCCTCCACTGTTGAACTTTTCAGCATTGATGGAATTTGGATTTCACTGCTATGAATCGACTGTTCAACAATTTCATTTCTTACTGGCTGTACAATCTCTAAGGTTGAAATTTCCTGCGTAGACAGAATTTGGACCTCACTGCTATGGATTGACTGGTCAATGTCTTCATTTTTTTCAAGTTGTGATGCCTTCACTGTTGAACTTCCCAGTGTTGATGGAATTTGGACTTCACTGCTATGAATGGTCTGTTCAACAATTTCATTTCTTGCAGGCTGTAGAACCTCTAACGTTGAAATTTCCTGCGTAGACAGAATTTGGACTGCACTGCTATGGATTGACTGGTCAATGTCTTCATTTTTTTCAAGTTGTGAAGCCTTCACTGTTGAACTTTCCAGTGTTGATGGAATTTGCACTGCACTGCTATGAATCGACCGTTCAACAATTTGATTTCTTTCAGGCTGTACAAACTCTAACGTTGAAATTTCCGGTGTAGACAGAATTTGGACTGCACTGCTATGGACTGACTGGCCAATGTTTTCACTATTGTCAAGTTGTGGTGCCTCCACTGTTGAACTATCCAGTTTTGATGGAATTTTGACTTCACTGACATGAATCAAATGGTCACTCCTTTCCTGTTCATCAGGACTTAGATCAATCGTTTGCTCATCATCACTTTGTACTTTATCTACTGTTATGGTCTCTGCAGATGGATCAATCTCTTCAATTTGCACAAGAGTGTCTTCAAGGCTTTCTATAGAATCTCCAATATGAACTTTATTGATGTGAATTGACTGCTCAACACTTACATCTTGGATTTCAGAAGGCATTTCCTCTTCATCATTTTGTTCTGTATCTACTACAATGGTCTTTACGTTTGAATCACTCTTTTCCAGTTGAACCTTACTTTCAGAACTTTCAGAAGTTTGCACAATTTGGACTTGACTGATGTGACTCAACTGCTCACTGCTTTCATCTTGTTCATTAGGGATTTCAGCAGGTGTTTCCGAGGTCAAACTTTGTTCAGTAATACCTACATGTATAATGGTTTCTACTGGCCGAGTCTCTTCTTCCTGTTGCACATCTTTGAATTTAGAGCTTTCCAAAGTATGGATAATATGGACTGTGCTGCTATCAGTTGACTGCTCACTGATTTCTTCTTCATTGTGACTTGAATCAAATATTTCCTCATCATCACTTTGTTGTTTACCATCATATTGCTCTTCATCTACTGTAACCATCTCTACATTTGGATCATTCTTTTTTATTTGCACAGACTGTGATACAGGGATTTCATAAGTATATGACACATGCTTTTGACTGGTATCAATTGATTCCTCAATGATTACATCTTGTGTATCAGGAATTTGAACAGGTATAGCCACACCAACAATTTGATCTGAACTGTCGTCAGATGGATCAATATCCTCAGGTTTCTGGGACTCAAGATCTGAAGTAGGCAGTTCAGAATCAACATCAGCTACACCGATATGAAACGTTTGCATGCTCTTCCCATTTGATTCCTGGTCTTTAAAGTTCGGGCTTACCTCATCTACAATTTGCAGTGTATCTTTTCTTATGGTCTCTACAGGAACATTGATCTTTCCGGCTGAAGCCTCTTCTCTGGCTTGAACACCTGGTGTCCCTCTATTGACTGAAGCCTGCCAAGATATTGTCGGGCCTTCTAACATGAGGAGGGCGGTACTGCATTCCTTAGGTGATTCTTGGCAAGGCTCAACACTCAGAATGACTGAATTCTGGCTTTCAAGCGACTCAGGTGTGATGTCATCTCCAGGTGTTGCGATCATTTGGATTTCAACATCCTCAGCCTCTGGATTCTCTCTAGTGACAGAAGCCTGCCATGATATTGTCTCACCTTCTAACATCAGGAAAGCTGAACTGTGTTCCTTCAGTGATCCCTCGCCAGCTTCCACATTCACACTAAACAAATCATTGGTGTGATGTGCAATCCTTTGTTCCACATCCAGTTCCACTTCCTCCGACTTTGGGCTCTCCTGTGCACAAACAATGAGAGTTCCAACAGATGGACCAATCTTTTCAGGTTCAGCAGCATTTGCAGCACTGTCTCCACTACAAAATGAGCTGGATCTGCTTACACCTTTTTCATCAACTTTCAAATCAGGTGTTTGTTCAAGCATGCTTTGTTGTGTATCCTCTATAAAATCATCTACAATAGCAGGGTTTGATGGTGACAGATCACCCTTTTGACCTTCCAGAACTTCAATCTCTGAGCTTTCAGGTATGTAGACTTCATCAACTTTAGGGAAATGGAGATCAGCTGTGACATTAGGAGCTTCCTCTTCCCTGCTTTTATCCCCAAATGTTATCATGGCATTTACAAGTTCACTGATCACTTGGGATTTTGTTTCATCATTCTCTGGACGTTGCTGCGTGTTGGCTGATATGTTTATTGCTGAGTCAACAATCTTTTCTTGTTTCTCAACTTCAGAATCTGGGCATTCAATGACTGTGCCAGACTTTGATACAGGAATTTCTTTGTCGTCATAAATGCTTTCAAACACACCTTTCACCATGACCACAGCAAAATTATCAATTGCTTTGATTCTACCATCATCAGCCTCTGGTTTATCTTGTGGGTTGACTAATTTAGTCTGAATAGCTAAATCAATCTCTACAGGTTCCACTGGCTCTAGTTCTGACCTTTCCAGGGTACGCACAATTTGGACTTCAAGCCTCTGAACTGAACGGACTATGGTTTCTTTCTCATCAACATCATCAACCGGGGGCAAGTCCTCCCCAAGTTTCGGTAATCCATTATCTATTGCAGTGTTAATTGGAGAATCAATTATCACAGCATCTGTCTCTAAGCTTCCTGGGCTTTCATCCAAAGAGATCTCTGAAGACAGGTCACTGGTCTGGACTTCGCTATTCTCGAATACCAGACCTTTAAATTTACGCACCATTGGAATCATATGCCCATGAATCGTACCCTTGCTGCTTTCCGACTTATCAGCTGTCCTTTCAGGGATTTCCTCATCCAAGTGTTGTTCAGTATCATCTAGAATGTACTCTGCAGAATCATCTCTCTTTTCAGTAAGCACATCATTTGATCTACATGTAGGTCTTTCAACGTCCACTGTACTGATATGAAACCACTGTTCACCAATTTCATCCTCTTCTTCAGGAATGTCAACAATTATTTCTTCATCCAAGCTTTGTTCAGTAACATCAATGATCTTCTCTACAAGTGGATCACTCATTTGAGGCTGCGCAACCTCTTCTGCATGGCCTGCAATATCCACTCCACCAATATTAATCCACTGCTCACTACTTTCATAAACTTCGTAAGGGTTTAAGGCAAGTATTATCCCATCCAAAATTTCTCGAGAATCATCTTCTTGAACATCTACAGACGGATCCCGACTTCTATGCTTGATTACATTCAGGCCGGGGCTTTCAAAGGTACTTGCAATATGGAAACTACTGCTTTTAATCATCTGCTGACTGGGTCCATTGTGTTCATCAGGGTTGGCATCAAGCAATTCCATGCTGATACTTTGTTCAATACTTTCAAATATGTTCACAGATTGTTCACTCTTTTCTACCTCCCCTGAATCAAGATCCTGGCTTAGCAGTTCAGGCTCTTCATCATCTCTAATGATAGAAGGCACATGAATGCCCTCTCCATTCTGTTCTTTGATATCTGGAATTGCCTGTAATATAGTCTCAATTGGTTCATCAATCGCTTGCGGTGTTTCAGCTGAAGCTTGGTTGCTGGCCTGATCACCTGGTGTACCTCTATTGATTGAAGCCTGCCAAGATATTGGCTGGCCTTCTAACATAAGGAAGGCAGTACTGCATTCCTTAGGCATTTCTTGGCAAGGCTCGACACTCACAATTACCAAATTCTGGCTCTCAGACACATCGGTTGAGATCTCTTCAGTAGCATTCATTTGGATTTCAACGTCTTCAGCCTCTGGGGTCTCGCTATTGAATGAAGCTTGCCAAGAGATTGTCTGGCCCTCTAACATCAGGAAAGCTGTACTGCACTCTTTCTGCAAATCGTGGCCAGCTTCCGCATAGAGACTTGACAAATCCGTAGATGGTTGTGCTGTCCATTGTGGATCAACCCTTTTGAGTTCCACATCCTTGACCTCCGAGCTTTCCTGTTGGTTGACCAACACAGATTCAACAAACGGTTTGCTCTTATCAGGTTGCGGAGTTTCCGATTCTGGACTTCCTGGAGTATGCAGTGCATATGCTGTATGACTATAAATCGATCTGTCCATTCTTTCATCATCTTCATCATCCCTTGCTTCTGGAAATGCTTCTACAGTTTGGTTGGTAACGTCTACAGTCATCTCCACAGTCGATAGCTTGAAGGGAGGCGGGATGTTCTCCTCACATTGGATGATTTCAAACTCTATGGTTTCAGGTGTATGTGCTGTGACATCATCTGCTTCTTGGTTATGGATAGTATGACTATTGCTTGCTGTCACAGTATGTGTTGCCCCACCTACACTTATACTCCTATCCCCAAAGCTTATCATGACATCTACAAGTCTATTAACTGCTTGGGGTCTTGATTCATCAGCATCTATTTCCGAGCTCTCACTTGTGTTAGCTGCTACAGAAACTACAGAGTGATCAATCTTTTCATGTTTCACAACTTCAAACTCGGTACATTCATCTACTATGTCAAATTTCATATCAATATGTTCTTTATCAACATCTGTGTTTTCAACCACATGGCTCATCATTGCATCCGCAAGGTTGTTAATTATTGAGGGATTACCCTCATCAGCCTCCAAGCTTTCTGATGCTTTGACTGGCATGGTTTCTTCAGATGAACTACTTTCTTCAAGTTGTGCAGTATTTTTGTATGAGGTTTCCAAGGTATCCAAAATAAGAACTTCATGACTAAGAACAGAGTGATTCATGCTTTCTTCCTCAACTTTTACTTCAGGTATTTCCTGTTTCATACCAGGCACTCCACCATCTAGAATGGCATCGGTAGTATAGTCAATCCCTTCAGGTTTTCCAGCATCAGTCACAGCTTCTTGCGGTTTGTCATTCTTCAAGATCTCTGGTGATGGATCTATCGCCTTGGCTTCCCCAGAATCAAACACAAGGCTTTTGAACCTACGGAACGTATCCATCATACGTCCTTGAATTGTGTGGCTTCTGCTCTCTTCCTTCGTTTCAGCTTTCCTCTCTGGCAATCCCTTATCCAAGTTTTGTTTCGTACCTTCTACAATATTCTCTCCTGATGGATCACTCTTTTCAAGTTGTTCCGCATCAACGTCAGGGATTTCAATATCTATTCTGCTAACATTAACCCACTGCTCACCATTTTTGCCATCTTCTTCAGGGATGTCACCAAACACTTCCACATCCCAGCTGTCTTCAGTATCACCTATCGTAATCCCTTCTGATTGGCGACTTTCCAAATCATGCCCTATTTGCTCTTGATTGATCTGCATCAATTGCCTATTGCTTTCATCGAATGTATCATTTATCATTGTGGGTACTTCTTCGAGCACATTTTGGTTTGCATCTGCTATAACCTCTTCGACAGTATCACCTATCATAGTCTTTAATGACGAATCATTCTTTTCAAATTGCAGAACCTTCCATTGGCGACTTTCCAAATCATGCTCAATTTGCTCTTGAGTGATCTGCAACAATTGCGTATTGCTTTCATCGAATGTATCATTTATCATTGTGGGTACTTCTTCGAGCACATTTTGGTTTGCATCTGCTATAACCTCTTCGACAGAAGTGATGGTCAAGAGAGGTGAACCTAAAGTTTCTTCACCTCTATTCTTTACTCCATCACTATAGTTAATCATGGCATCTGCAAGTCCAGCAATCACATGGGACTTGGTTTCATCACACTCCGGGCTTTCCTGTATGTTGGCTGATACGAATACCACTGGGGCATGCATCTTTACATCTTTCACAACCACAGATTCTGTGCATTCATCAGCTGTACCAGATTGCCCATCAGAACATCCCTTCTCAATATCTATGCCTTCGCACGGATCTCTCATCATCATTTCAACCAGGTAATCAATTGCTTGGTGATTGCTATCATCAGCGAAAGACTCTTGCTTAGAATTGGCATTCAGGCTTTCTACAGATGGACCATGCTCTTCAGGTTGTAAAGCCTCTTCTTCTGGAATTACATGTACAACAGCATGAACACTTTGGAATTCAAGATTAAGAACAGTACAGTCAACAAAGCTTTCCTCCTCTTCATTAAGTTTCCTTTCAGGTATTTCTTGCTCCAAGCTAGAAAATGTACTATCCATCACGACACCGACAGAAGAGTCAATCTTATCATGTCTTTCAGCGTATTCTGACTCCAAGCTTTGCGGCTTGTCTTCGATAGAATCCTCCGTTGATCCGTCAACCATTTGTGCTTCCCCTGACTCAAACACTAGTCTGTTCAACCTACCTAATGTGAGGGTGATATCCTCATCCGACCTTTCTTTGGTATCCTCAATAACGGTCTCTACAGATGGAAGACTCTTATCAAGTTGCACAACCTTGGCTTCTGGACTTTCAAAAGAATGTGCAGTATGAACCCTACTGATATCAACCAACTGCTCAATGCCGTCATCCCATTCCTCAGGGTTGATGGCAGGCATGGCCTCATCAACACTTAATACTGTACAGTCTACTATGGCTTCCTCAGATGGCTCACTCCACTCCTGTTTCCTAGAATTAACATCAGAGCTAAGCACTATAGGATCAAAATGGGTTTCACGGATATAAAGCTTAGGTTTGGAGGTGTCATTCTCTTCCCTTGTCTTCAAGCTTATCTCATCCTTGTTTTGCACACCTTGGGCCTGTCTGTCAATAGGAAGGGTAGGTTGAGCTTCTAGCATCAGGTAAGCTGTACTGCATTCATTTGAAAGCCCTTTACGATGTTCCACACTATGGCTTACCAAAGTCTTGCTTGGTGTTGAATCGACTTCTAAGGTCTCATGTAGGTTTGTCAGTTGGAGTTCCATATACACAGGTTCTGGGTACTGTAGCAGGGCTCGAGTATCTCTGCTTCTACCAAGTGTGGCATGTTTGGATGAAATACTTACCGGTCCTGTGTTCTGCTCTTCATCGGCTACCTTGCTCTCTGCAGATGGATCACTCATGTCAGGTTTCACGCCTACAGCTTGAAGACTCTGCACCAAGCCCACAGTATGGTCTTGACCAACCTGAAACATACTGTCACTGCTTGCATCCACAGGATTCAAATCAGTACTCACCTCAACTAAGCTTTGCCATGTACCACTGGCTTTTGCAGCATCTGCAGACAGGTCACTCCTGGTCTGCAGAGGTAGTACAGACGCCGGATCTTGGCTTTCCAGAGTACGTACTGTGTGGACCTTACGGATATGAATTGTGCGGGTGTTGATGCTTCCATCCATACTCTCCAGGTTGACCCTAGGGATTGTCTGATCGAGGTCCTGCTGAGTGACTTCTATCCTACCCTCAATGGATGGATTCATCAAGCCAGCTGTTCCAGCAGAAGCTTCCTGGGGGAATCCATACCTTGGGTCATAGCTCCCTCTACTGGTAGAAGGCTGCACAGGAATTGATTGGCCTTCAAATGTCAGGAATGCTTCACTATGAAGTTTAGGAATTCCTTCACCTTCTCTCATACCTAGACCTGACGGATCGTGACTTCGCAGTGTGTCAGCAATTACAGTCTCTACATAAGGATCAATCATTTGGGGTTTCCCAGATGGGGTTTCCATCCTCACATGCAGATTATAGCCCCCTCTTGCGGTAGAAGGCTCCACAGGGGTGGTCCCATCGAAAGTCAAGAAGGCTTGACTGCGCTGTTTTGGCAATCCTTCGAAGACTTTCTTTGTCACGATGTTCCGGCGGGTGGGTGAGAATAATTGGTACATCTCAGGACTAGCATGAAGTTCAATCTATCAATGAAAATGAGAAGAAAGAAGAAAAAATTGATAAACATCCTTATGAATGTATCAACACTGTACATCTTTGACTGTGTTGTACTTCATCAATGTCACTTTCTTTCTTAGAAATGCTCTTTGCAAGTACATGTTACAGTAAAAATCTTAAATTGGCATTGATCACAAATTGTCTAATTCAGAGGTAGGCATTGAGATCAATACATTTTTTAGTTTGATTTTAGTTTATTGCACCTCTTTTTTTAGGCGAGGTCCTGAAATTTCTTTTAATACCCCAAAAAAACTGCAGACAGTAGGTTTTCTTTTTAATGTAAAATTGTGTAATAGGAATCGACATCCCTCTTATTTTTACGTTGATATGAGTCTATCATAATCTTTTGTAAGACAGGGCCCTAAAATTTCTTTTAAAACCAAGAATGCTTTCACATCTACTTAAGACAGTAAAAATATTCAAACTTTATGTGAAACTGATCTCAAATTGTGTAATTAAGATATGACTTGAGACAATCTCAATTTGAGTTGGATTTTATTTATCACAAGTCCGTGTCAGACTGGGCCCTGAAAATTATTCTAGGACCCAAGAATTTTTCCACATCTACTACAGATTTTAATGTAAAAACTTAAAACTGGGATTTGATCTCAAAATAGGTAAATAAGATATAAGAATTCAGATCAATCTCGATTTGGCTTCAAATTTAATCTATCACAAGTTTTTGTCAGACAGGGCCCTAAGATTTCATTTAAGACCAAGAATACTTTCACATCTACTTAAGACAGGAAAAATATTCAAACTTTATCTGTAATTGATCTCAAAATATGTTATGAAGATATAAGAATAAAGATCAATCTCAATTTGGGTTGGGATTTTATTTATCACAAGTCTTTGTCAGACTGGGCCCTGAAAGTTATTCTAAAGACCCAAGAATTTTTTCACATCTACTACAGATTTTAAAGTAAAAACTTAAAACTAGGATTTGATCTCAAAGTAGGTAATTAAGATTAAGATATAAGAATTCAGATCAATCTCGATTTGGCTTTGAATTTAATCTATCACAAGTCTTTGTAAGATAGGGCCCTAAGATCTCATTTAAAACCAAGAATGCTTTCACATCTACATGTACTTAAGACAGTAAAAATATTCAAACTTAATCTGTAATTTATCTCAAAGTAGGCAATTAAGATATAAGAATTAAGATCAATATCAATTTGAGTTGGGATTTTATTCATCACAAGTCCGTGTCAGACTGGGCCCTGAAAGTTATTCTAGGACCCAAGAATTTTTTCACATCTACTGAGCATGATCGGTTAAGGGTTAGCATTGAGGTGAAATTTTTTTTTTTTAATATTTCTATCAAAATTGCTTTTAAGACAATCTTTGATATCTCAGGTTTCAAAGAACTCAGTTTCATGAAGATTGATTAATCCGAAAGTACTGGAATAGTCCATTTTATTTGTGGGGGTGCTATTACCTCTCATCACGGACGGACATTTTTACTCAAATTAATTTCTCTCTAGTTTTATTGTTTTTCAAGTTATTCTAATATGGTTTGGATGTTCTTGCACTCTGAACAGTAATCTATTATCAAACATAAATTAGTAGAAAAAAAATATTGGGAAGTAATTTTTTTTGGTAGGTGTGAACATTTCCATTTTGAAATTTCCGTCCGTGATGAAAAAAAATATAAAAAGTTTTTTTACTTTTTATCAGAATAGAAATAAAAAATAAAAAGGTGTAGAGGTATCTCACTAAACACTGTACATCATTTTATTTGAACATAGCTGAAATCCATACATTTTATTCATATCATAAACTCGATCAAAAATGATCACGGACGGACATTAATTTCATCACGGACAGACAATGAGCAAATACTGAGCAGATTATGAATTTAATTTTAGTTCCAATTTGCAGTGAAAATGGCACTGAGAATTATTCAGAACTCAAATGGATGGAAACCTACAACTCTTCACAATTTTTTTGTGAAATCTTTCTTTGGCTGTTATTGGGGTTTAATTGTTGTCAGGAATTTTTTTTAAAACATAATTGGAATGCAGATAGAGTTGGAAGCTACATGTATGCCAAAAAGCAGGAAATGAAATATAGCAAGAATAAGTCAAAAGCTGTATATTTCATCAATTGAAGCTTGCAGAAAGTGATGGAAAAGAAGAAAGGAGAATGCATATTCTGATAAGCAGAAAAAAAAAATCATTTTTTTCCATGTACAAACCTATGGATTCACAATGCTTCTAACAGAACATGACATCACGTCCTTGAGGCTTGTGAAAAGTA
Organism: Lytechinus pictus; assembly: GCF_037042905.1. Taxonomy (NCBI): domain Eukaryota; kingdom Metazoa; phylum Echinodermata; class Echinoidea; order Temnopleuroida; family Toxopneustidae; genus Lytechinus; species Lytechinus pictus. Next base: position 27,735,257 of record NC_087261.1, read on the forward strand.
CAAGAATTCCTTTTTTTTTAAGTCCATTTTGGAGCTAATTTTGAGCAAATTGCTGATCTAGAAATCTGTGAAAATGCATACAATTCATATAAAGCTTGCACTGCAGTGTTTAGAAGTTTAATTGGTATCTGATTTCAATTTTGGATTCAGTCAGGGCCTAAATACATGAGGGCTGTTGATGTGAAGGGGTGTCTCCACTTTCGCATACATTCGTAATTCCGAAGCTTCGTTATTCCAAAGGTTCAGTTATTCCGAAGGTTCGTTATTCCGAAGGTTCGTAATTCCGAAAGTTCGTTAGTCCGAAAAAGAATTGAAGTACGTAATTCCGAAGGTTCGTTAGTCTGAAAACGAAGTGAGGTTCGTAATTCCGAAGGTTCGTTAATCCGAAAAAGAAATGAGGTTCGTTAGTCCGAAAACTAAATGATTAACTAACCTTATTTCGTTTTCGGACTGACGAACCTTCAGAACAACGAACCTTATTTCGTTTTCGGATTAAGGAACCTTCAGAACATCGAACCTTATTTCGTTTTCGGATTATCGAACCTTCGGAATAACGCCACAAATGTTCGGACTAACGAACCCTTTAACGTTTTCGGATTAACAAACATCGAGGTATAGGCAATTTGCGTGTTTTGTAATTACGAACCTTCGGAATCAAGAACCTTCGGAATTACGAAGTGTAACCCTCCACTTTAATATGGACAAAAGATGAATTTGAAGAGAGCCTAGACAAGTGTCGTGGTCATACTTGATCCACCAAACAAGCATAATGATAAGCAACCTGTGAATCTTTTGGATTTAGTTACTGGACATAAAAAAATCTGTGCTCTTCAAAAATTAATGCCTAAAAATGTATGAACATGTATCATCATGATATATCATGAAAAGTATCAACATGATCATTGATCCACTGGATGCTGATTTGGTACCAACTACAGTATTCTCTAAATTGAAAAGAAGACAATGTGCATTAGGATATTTGATTTTGAAAAGAACTGTGTTTAAAAGCAATCATATGGCTAGATTATTTTGTGTGTCTAGCATAGAAATCATGTTGCTACAACTTAAATCAAGTTGTAGCAACTTGATTGAAGTTGTAGAAACTTGATTGTGCAACTAATATTGTTTAATCATATAAAGAATGTACAAATCATCAATACAATAGCATTTGTTCCCCCAAACAAGTAATAAGAACTTCTTACAAGGTACTTCCAATGTATTTTAATTGTGTCCGTCCGTGATGTCCGTCCGAGATGTCCGTCCGTGATGGAAAATATTTGCAATTCTCTCGGAAGTTTGATATTGGTTAAGAATTCAATATGCTAAACATAGAAGCTAACATACCCGAGTGTAAGTTGCATTAACAATTATTGGTCAAAGTTAAGCTATTTAGATAGAAACAATAAAAATGTTCAAAAATTCTGAAAACCACATTTCTATCATGTCCGTCCGTGATATGGCACATTTAGTGGCTACCTATGTTTGTAGGTAACCATGGCAACAAATTTTTTTCATCATTCAACATACTTTGCCCTACCCTTCACTATAAAACACAAAGGAACCATGTTCATCTTATTCCTAATTTGTTACAAGCCTTCAAAGTTTTCAAAATCTATCAAATGTCCGTCCGTGATGAACCGATCACGCTCTACTACAGATTTTAATGTAAAAACTTAAAACTGGGATTTGATCTCAAAATAGGTAAATAAGATATAAGAATTCAGATCAATCTCGATTTGGCTTCAAATTTAATCTATCACAAGTTTTTGTCAGACAGGGCCCTAAGATTTCATTTAAGACCAAGAATACTCTCACACCTACTATGAGCAATAAAATCAAACTTAATTTCAAATTGATTTCAAATTATGAATCAATTGTAACTCTTTGTTAGTCATGGCTCTCATATTATAAAACCAAGAAAATGTTAACATATACTATGGTCAGTAAAAATGTTGCGCTATTGCACAAAAGATGTGAAAATACGAAACATTTGAAGTTAACAAAGTAACAAAAATTTTACTAAAATGGAAAACATCAGAGTAAAGCACAACACAATTCTTTCACTTAAAAACAAGAACCACGAAAACAAAAAAAACATGCAAATTGTTACAGATGATAAACAACATGTACACTGCACTGTTTTTAGCCAACATGTACAGTACATGTAGCTTGGATTGTAACAGAGAATTTGAGAAAACTACTGCAAAATGATGTCAATGATTTGGAATTCTTAATTTAATGGCTCCTCCTCAGAAATATGTGCATATAATAAATGTACTACACTGTATCTGTCTTAAATCCTCCCTCTGTACTGTACATATGTATTGAGGGGTAAATAATCCAACAAATATGTATGCTTTCCTTTATTCTAGAACTAGAAGCTTATAAAGACTCATGAATCTTCTTTAATGTCTATAATGTAAACATGCTTAATTGTTTCTTTTTTTAAAAAATACAGTATAAAGAAAGTGCCTTACTTTTGAAGTACTGAAGTACACTGTATAATGTAAGATGTGTCAAATGCGCAGAAACGATATTTCAGCAAAATTTTCTTCCATTCCAATCCCCCCCCCCCTAATCAATGTTTTGCACTGCAGTGTAAAAATTGGGGAGAAAGCCCTACCAAAAAACATGCACGAGATGCACATGCACTATGCATAGTTTACTGCTTTAAGGTTTACACTGTACATGTATATGTACATGAGTTGACTGTACATTACATGTACATGTACACTGTAGTTAGCAAAGAAAATGGGAAAATTTTTTTTTAACATTTTCAGCAATTTTTTCAACAAAAATATAATCATCCTCTACTACTAATCAACATATGTAAAAATGGACAGGGTATCGAAATCATGTTTCCCATTTCTTACCATACATGTATGTTAAGAAAATTATATAAATGGGAAATTCTTCACATGTTCTTTATTTACATACATGTACACATTGATTCATTTCACACTTTCATATCACTTATCATACAACAATGTTAAATCTATTTTTTAATAAAAATCATGCATAATCAAAATATTTCAGGCAATCATTTTGATCGCAATGCCCAAAATGGCATATCTACAATTAAGGTTTGAATTTCGCATGCTGAACTTTTTTTTTTTATGTTATAATATTCTGAAACCCATGGTTATTCTTTTTTTCTTTCGGAAACTGCATTCCACAAAAATTAAAATTAATAGCAAACAAAATCAAACTGACAATTGCATAGATATAGTCCTATAGGCTATGATGAACAAATACTGAACATGCATGGCACCAGTAAGGGATCTTCGTCTATGCAATTAACTAGATTAATGAAAAAACATGCAAAAAGAAACTTACAATGGCCTTTTTCTGATGCAAAATAGATAATGAAATTAAAATAAATAAAGCAAAATAAGAATGGTGTTTTCTATTAAGAAAATATAGTTTTAACAAGGCAACAAAAAAAGGCTATGACAGAAATGAGATTGGCATGGTATTAGTGGTAGTGGTAGTGGTAGTGGTTACTATGAAAATGATGACAAGTTGCAGCAAAGGACAAGTTAGATGTAAAAGGTCTTAACTCACCTTCAAGATATTGAAGCAGAAGGTCTTAAGATGACTTAGCAGAAAATGTTTTAGAGCTTATAATATCAACCTTTTTTGTTGTTAAATTGACCATCTTTTTGCATAAAGATATACGTACTGTATGCATTTGTATGTGCAAGTTTTAATCCTTTTTTTTTTCATTAGACAAAACAAAGAATGAACAATACAATTATAACAAGCACATGTACACAAGACAAAACAGCAATACACATGTCTTTTGGATAACATGAATGAGGAATAAATGCACCTGTTATTTAAGAAATGTGTAACATACATGTTACATGTGCATATACAGTATAATATGTACAATACATGTATATAAAAAAATTTGTATGTACAATGTACATGAATAATGTACAGATAATTGGTGTATCAATGATATGCAGCTGTAACAATGATTTTCAAATTTGATATGTACCATATTGCAGAAAATTTAGGACCCCAAGTATACTGAGTTAAGATACATGTACCATATGCATGTACTGTCATCAACCAGGAAAGCATTTCATATAACAAATAGTCAGTGATTTTCACTTACAATCTTTCACTGAGCCAATCAGATGCAAGGATTTCAGTAGCTTATAACAAATAGTAAGTAAAATTCACTGACTAACATGTCTCATGAAATACTCCCTAGGATGTCACTTGTAGCTTGAGGTAGATGTAAAGTATGCATATTGTCTGGATGGAAATGTGCAATATGCACATGTACTGTTTGTAATATACATAATTTTTTTACATAAAAAATCACAATATACTAGTACATGTACATAAATGTAGGAAGTAAATACAGAAAAGCAAGCAATTCATGATGTAGACATGTACATGTGTTATGCATGTACTTGTCCAAATTATTGCTGAATTTCACATACATACACCAATTCTTAACCAGTAATAAATGTATGTTCACAAGGTTCAGAACAGTTTTTTTTTTCTTTTTTTTTTCTTATACATGTGTAAATGTGCTAAATGGTCAGAGCTGATGAAAACACTCTGTGCGTGTCTGAAGATACAATGTAGTGAATAAGATGTTAGAATAAATGGATGATCATCGTTTGAAAACAATTTCATTGAAGTGATGTTAGAATAGGAGATTGGAACTCTGGCCTAAATTCATAAAGGTTGGCTTGAAACCAGGCTTTACATACCTGTAGATTCCAGGGGGACGTTTCATAAAGCTGTTCATAAGTTAAGAGCGACTTTGAGAACGACTGGTGAACCTTTCTTACGCGCTAAATAATCACCAATGAACATTAATGGTGAATATAATTTACCATAAGGATCACCAGTCGTTCTTAAAGTCGCTCTTAACTTACGAACAGCTTTATGAAACACCCACCAGGCATTGGCATCGAATACACTGAATTCAGCACATACATGTACACCGACAATTGGGCTCATTCGCTACTGGATGCCTCTCAATATACATGTACACAATGAATAAAGTACCTGAAATCTGCATAAACCATGGTTCCAAAGCATGGGTTCAAAACCACCTTTGTGAACTTGAGTCTCTCTATATTCATGATTTGAAAGAACACACGAAAGAGAAGATCATTCTAATATCATCTATCTATTCATAATCAAATAACCTATTTTAACCCCAATTCAAGCAAAACTCTTTCTTTAGATTTTTTTTTTTTTGGGGGGGGGGGTATTCTCATGTTAGTGTACATGTATATTCCAGCAAATTTTTATCTTCACAATTTGATTTGTAAGTGACCCGGTGGGTGTTTCATAAAGCTGTTCGTAAGTTAAGAGCTACTTTAAGAATGACTGGTGATCCTTTCTTACGCACTAACTATCGCCAATGAATATACTTTTTACCAAAAGAAAGGATCACCAGTCTTACGAACAGCTTTATGAAACATCCACCTGGTGGGTGTTTCATAAAGCTGTTCGTGAGTTACAAGCGACTTTACGAACGAATGATGATCCTTTCTTGTGGTAAGTGATACACACCAGAATATCATTGGCGTTTATTTAAATCCTAAAGAAAGGGTCACTCAGTGACTGGTGATCCTTTCTTGTGGTTAATGGTATACACCAAATGTTCATTGGTGACAATTAAGCGCATAAGAAAGGATCACCATTCATTCTTGAAGTTGCTCGTGACTTACAAACAACCTCTATGAAACACCCACCTATCATAAAGAGACACATACATAATAGCAGGGCCCGCTGCTGGGAGAACAGTTTTCAGAACTGAAGTGGCTACCCTGGGTAAATATGCCTTTGTTATAATTATTATACATGTACACACTCAATTAGGTGTATCAAAATACTAGAAGCAGATGTTGACAAAGCAGCTTTAAATTTCAAATTACACGTAAGCTTTGGTTAATAATATTTTTTCAAAATATATCTTCCCAATTTCCAGCCATGCATTCTAAACTCGGGTTTCATTTCAACTCCGATCTGATATTTGTAGTTCATCTTTGAGGAGCCAATTGCGACACAAATCTGACGAACGAGACAGGTATAATTTTTCAGCTCAACTGATGCTCAAATCCGTCAGAACTGAATTAGTTAATTCTTCACAATTTTAGCACGAAGAAAGGAGGCAATAGAGATGATAAATAAGCACTGTGATCAAAATTTTGCATTTTTGTCTTTCTTTAATTTTAGCAGTGTTACATGTAGACCATGGCCTACATTCAACTAGCATTTAGAATAAGGGCTATAGAGTTTTATTATTTTTCATGAATACAATTTCAGGTCAAAATCTCTCCGACAATTTTGTAATTAATTTTAATAAGCAGAAATTGATATCAAGTTCATCTTTCTACAATGAGGAATACAAGCTGTTAATTTTTCATGTACCTTCAAGATTTTGATTGATACATGTAAGACCCCAAAATATGGCCCTTTCTACATTAAGGAATACAAGCTGTTAATTTCTCATGTACCTTCAAGATTTTGATCGATATGGCCCCAAAATATGCCCCTTTTCTACACTGAGGAATACAAGCTGTTAATTTCTCATGTACCTTCAAGATTTTGATGGATATGGCCCAAAAATATGCCCCTTTTCTACACTGAGGAATACAAGCTGTTAATTTCTCATGTACCTTCAAGATTTTGATCGATATGGCCCCAAAATATGCCCTTTTCTACAATGAGGAATACAAGCTGTTAATTTATCATGTACTGTACCTTCAAGATTTTGATCGATATGGCCCCAAAATATGCCCTTTTCTACAATGAGGAATACAAGCTGTTAATTTATCATGTACCTTCAAAACTTTGATGGATATGACCCAAAACCCAGTATTAGTTCAATACTGTATGAACAATTTATTATCAATATTTAATAGAGTACTGAAGTGACGACATCACAAAAAACTTTCTTTTTTTTTTGCATTTCAGCATTTTGGATACCATATCCTGGCAGAGCACGATGAAAGACATCCACAAGCCAATGTTTTTTTGGTGGGAATCGGTCCATGGGCGCCCGCAAAAATGGAGTCACAGGAATGCATAATTAGGCCCACTGAAATCCGAGCAAATTGTCCTGGTTTGTACTCAGTTGTGAGCCAGGCCAATTTTACACTGATTTATTGTACACTGGGGCATATTACAAGTAGGTATTTATCAAGTCATACCATGTGCCATCATGAACCAATTCATATCAAATTTGGTGTGTGGAAGTATTTCCCCATACTACACCGAAATATTGTACCAAAATACTGAAATGCAAATAAAAAAAGATGTAATATATTTCCTGTAGAGCTTGGAATCAATTTGAACTTGAATTCAAAATTTGATGACATCACACTTCAGTACTCTATTTGTCTTTATGAAGCTTTTCATGAGGCTATGCAATGGGTATGATGCAAGAGAATGAGATGAAAGTAAAACAGACTGACTTGAAAGACAATTTCTACTCACATTTTCCTTCTTGCCGACGGCACTGATGTTGTCCACCCTTTCCACCACCGTAGCAACCAAAGACCTGTACCGCGTGTTGAGGGCGTCTAGCTCTTCCCGAGCTACGTCCGCACCCCGTTGCATTCTGGGATGCTTGGCAGGGGCGGGGCCATGGAAGTTCTCCATGGTGGCCTTGAATTTTTCAAGTACAGCATCATAGGACTGTTCAATAGAAACCAAAGATATTGGACGTAAAGAGATCCATTCTAAGCAACTTGAATATTTACTTTTATGAAAATGGGTTTAAAAAATGGGTACATGTGCATGTGGGCAATTCCATAAAATAATCAAGCTTTTTGTACGTCCGACCTCCATTTTTCTCAAGTCTTACTTCACTTCATAAACTGACCAAGTCATGGTCATTTGAGAACATTACAGACTTTCAAAACTACAAGAAATCAGAGACAGAAAATTTCATGAAGGTCCAACATACATGTATAGGGGGTTGGACAAACATATTTTATGGAATTGCCCATGTCACAAATTCATGCTTTAATTCTTACTACATGTACCCTTTTCTTTTTTTTGGCATCACCTTTGACCTAGCATAAAAAGACTGAGATGCCATAGAATGCATGTAGATGTACATTTTCTTTCACAGAGAGGCTATGACAAGTATTTTTGAAGTGCTTACTCAGGCGTGCACATTGGATACGCCTGTGATGTCATAATGGAAAGCAAATGTTGCCTACCCACCTGTAACTTACAAATATCTAGGGATTTTGGTGCAGTGACAACAGACTTTCAATTCTCACTGCCGACCAGTTTTATACAACAAATAATGCACAATTTAATTTTGATTGGTTCCTTGATTTATATATTCATTTGATTGTCAAATTTTTTATTTTTCATTCATTTACTGACTGTAAATTCACTTGATAACTTTATTGTTGAATGTTCGATTGCATCATTCATAAAATAAGTCTACCTGGCCTAATTCACACCAAGAATAATTATTAAAGAAGCCTTTGTGTGAAGTAATTCTCCCTGTCCTAATTCACACATAGAGAATATGTGATAAACTAACCTCTACCTGTACTAAATAAGTCTACCTGGGCTCATTCACACCATGAATGATTTTTAAACTAATCTAAGACTGTTTAATTATTCATCAGGATACCTGGCCTCATTCACATTGAGAAAAATTGTCAAACTTACCTCTGCCTGTGTAATGAATGTCTCGCCGGCTTCATTCACACTGAGTATCCTTTGTTCGTGCATGGCGACCTCTTGGTTGAACTCCCGGGCCGCAACGAACTGCTGCTGTAAGGTCAGCTGGTCCCGGGCAACGTGGGCAAACTCCATGAGAGTGACCTCGGCCGCTGTGATCCAGTTGCTTTCACTGGTCATCTGGTCAGTGAACTGGTGGAGGGTGTCGCCGGATTGGTCAAGCTTTTCTAATCTGTTAAGTTTGGGAAAAATAAATAAAATGTTTGTTGAAAAACATTGCTTTCTTATGTACAGTATTATTCATAATACATTGTTCACATGTTCAAGTTTCTTGGTGCATTTATTTTTCATTCACAGTAGTTTTCAATAACTTACTTCAACTTTCATTGACCTGCCACTCTGTTTCTTGAATGAATCTTTCTATCCATCCATTAATCCAACTATCTGTACATGTACATGTACTTCTATCAAACAAATGATAAATCCATCTATCCACCTATCCATGTTTCAATCATTCCATATGTCCATCTATATCCATCAAGATTTCCACCAATCCATCCAGCCTTCACTCATCCATCCATCAATTATGTCAATCCATTCATCCATCCACCTATCATCACTCTATTCATAAATACTTTCATCCATTTATACATGTATATACATGTACATGTACATGTAGTACCTATCATTCATTCAATCTATTCATCCATAATCGATCCATCCATCCATCACTCTATTTGTTCATCCTTCCATCAATCCCTCCATCCATCTTTATATCAATCATTTATTCAATCCATCCATCAATCCATCTTTCTATCCATTTATCTCCCTATCTATCCATCAACCAATCAATCAATCCATCTCAAATTCTATCAATCCATCCATCAAACTATCTATGAACCAATCATTCTATCCATTCATCCATCCACCCATCAACCAATCAATCCATCTCGTTTACTATCTTTCCATCAATCAACCTATCCATTAATCTATCATTCCATCCATCCATTCATCCATCTATCTATCTCTCTATCCATCCATCAACCAATCCTACAATCTCACTTTCTATCTATCCATCCATCAACATATCCATAAATCAGTCATTCAATTCAATCATCCATCTCTTTATTCAACCATCAACCAATCAATCCATATACTGTAGCTTTCTATCTATCTATCCATCCATCAACCTATCCGCCAATCAATCCTTCTGTCAATCTACCCATCCATCATCATTCCATCCTCCATCTTACCTTTGGTGTGACTGGGAGCAGACCTCTCCCCATCTCTCATTCACTGATCTCACTTCCTTCTGGAGTTGATCTGCATCCATCCGAACAGCGCCCTCCATGGTCTCTCGGATGTGCTTCAGGTCAGAGTTCAACTGGTCGACGACAGGTTGGAATGGTGGCAGTGTTCGTTGTATTTCCTAATTGGGGGGAACCATGAACGTTTTACAACGGTATCTCTCTGGCGCTACATTTCTTTTTTTTTAAGATTCTGTCTGAATTTACACCACCAATGCCATGTCACAGAACAGACGTCTTGTCTTGATGATTTGCGAGATCAAAAGATAGAGTCTGGCATATTTGAATTGATCGCATGGATGGTAAAGTGACATGATGCTGCTACACACAAATCTGTACTTAATCCAGGCAGCAAGTTCATCAATGAGCTTCCATAACAAGTAGATACATCTAATTTATGGACATCATAACACTGTACAAAAAATTTAATATATCCATACATGTACATGTATGTTACACCCACTCACAAAGCTATTAAAAGCTTACTATAAGAGAAAACGCAAAATTTCTTTGACATGTTAACCATCAACCAACCAGATTGAAGTATTTCAGTAGCTTGCAACTGTAATTGCAAATTCGTTATTACAACAAGTTCTTTGAAAGCCGTCCTTAATAGCCAGTGTGTCTTCCTCATCTTCCTTTTCACAACATTACAAATCAATGACAAAGAAGACAAACCTACCTGTAATTGATCGGAAATGGCTTGATGTCGGTCAAGGTCACATGACATGGGGTCATGACCCCTGAGGATGTTCTCGCAGCTCGTGAGGAATTCATCGACCCGGGTCAAGTTGGGTAGGAGGTCAGCCATGAGAGACATTCTAAATAAGTAGCAGAGAAAAAATATATAATTTTGCAGGTTATCTTAGTGAAGTTTAAAGCTAAACTGGATAAGTGGCAGTGAGAACTTACGTGTATGTTCACAAAGTTTCTTCAAAGTCAAGGTTTACTGTGAAAATGTCACCATAGATGTAGATCTAATTCTGACAGAAACTTTGAAGACAGAATGCAAAATGATGAAATATATACCTGAAAACTAATAAAGCTAAAGATTATTAAGACAAACGAATAAGAATTGCCTTGAACAAAGAGCTGCAGAATGTCATCCATATAGTTTGATGTTTAATTATACTGTAGAACAATGAAAAGAAACCTTGCAAGGCAATTTTAGTCACTCCTTCTTTTCAACTTCACACCCACATATAAATAATTTCTATAAGGAATACCATGGTTATTCAGAGAAATTCATATTCATCATAATCATTTTGTTTTTTCATTTTCATCTTGGTTGTAATTGGGACATTTTCCTTACCTTTGTGTAGATGTGTATGAATGTGAGATGGTTTTATCCCAAGCCTCTTCCAGTTTCTCCTTCTTCTTCTTGACCTCCTTGAGTTCTTTCTTCTTCTTCTTCTTACTAGCCAGGAGCTGATCGCAGGCTAGGATCAGGGTGTCGTACTTTGGTTGGTCACTGGTCAGTACCGCATGGTATTTCTATGGAGGGGAAACAAAGTATTAATGATGACCATGATAATGATGGTCGATGGTGGTGGTGGTGGTGGTGGTGGTGGTGATGATGATGATGATGAAGATGATGATGATGATGAATATAATGATGACAATAAAGATGATGAAGGTAGTGGTTGAGATGATGTTCGGAGCAGTCTCAAGAAACATCATGAAGACACATTACATTTCTTATCTGTAAAAGTAAACAAATTCATTAAGTTCAGAGTGAAACTTTTCTTTCTTTATAAAGCTGGGTATTCATTAGCAGAAAAAGAGATTAACATCCTGCATTATACATTGATTTTCCCAGACAAATCTCTGATGACAATTATCAACCTTCATTCATTCTGCAATGTCATAAATACGTCAGATGGGTTTTCACAATACAAATCTCTGATGATAATTCTACGGCTTCGTTTCATTTTCTTTTGGCAAGGGCATACACGTACCTTGTGTTCTTGGAATGTATCGTCTGCTTGGGAAGCAGTTCTTGGAAGTGGGTCCTTGTCTCTGGAACTCAAGGTGGAATCTTCCCTCTCTAGTTTATCGATCATGGCATCGATGTCACCCAGGAGTCTCCCAGATTCCACATCAGGAGAAGAACCTGAAAATTGATTATCGATAAATGAAATAAGTTGCAGATCACAGAATTTTACAACAATGAGGGAAAAACGGAGATGTGCATATCACTAGCAGTATACTTAAAACACTCGGTATCTTTAGCATTATTTCTTTATTATATATTAAATATATATTTAATTTTTTCCTCCAACTATAAAGTAAAAACTTGGATTGATTCCCAATGACACGCATTGAATCATCATTGACAAGTGACAGGCATGATTATCACCAGAGGTATCAAATTTCACATTTTTTGTTATTACTTGGGACAGAATGAAAATTTGGAACCTTCAGTCGCACAAAAGCAAGCACCTGCATATACATGTACATGTACACATACATGTACCGTATACTTGTAACTATTTGAGGGAAATAAGTGAGACACAGAAATGTCGTAGCTTTCTACTTCTACATCTGCTTTTAATGAAATTGTCTTATGCTTGTTTGATATTTCACCACTTATTCAAATCAACTCGTTGTTGGAATGGATGTCAACATTACCATTCTGGGACCTTGCCGACATCTCGTCGATCAGCTGGTTGCAACTGTCCACCTCCCTGATGAGGTCCTCATTCAAGAAATCCTCCTTGACCTCCTGTCGACCTACGACCTCGGGGTCATGACCCCTGACCTCTGCCTGCACTTCCACCTGGGGCCGTTGCCTCAGGACCTCTGGCTGAAGTGGCACGGGTTCTTTCGGTGTGGCGGTTGCTGCAGCGACCTCTTCAAGCTGCTGTTTGCTTTGGTTGAGCTTGGCAATGGTCGCTTGACGCTGCGCAGGCTCCATACCTTTAAACTGGACAAACAGGATAGCATGGACTGGATTAAATTATTTTGCTGATTATTTATGTTAACTTTAAGCCAGTCCAGTTTCATCTAAAACCCTGATCATTTACAATAGTATCTACATCCACTGACGGCTAATTATTTACCTTGGTCATTAAATGTAATCAGTCCTGCCAGCATACAATATACTCACATTCTCCTCTCCATGTGGAGTATGCAAATCACTGAATCTGTCTCAGTAACCTACTGTACCCGTTCCAATAGTCACCAATGCACATCCTCCACTCCATGTGGAGGATTACATAATAAATGATGAAAATCACTGAATCTGTCTCAGTAACCTACATGTACCTGATCCAATATTCATTGATGCACATCCTCCACTCCATGTGGAGGATTACATAATAAACGATGAAAATCACTGAGTGCGTTCTGTAACCCACCTGTTCTAAGGTCCATTGCCTGACTGTCTCCACGCCCTGTGATATCTGCTGTTGGCTCATCCAGGTCCTCAACTTTGTTTGCTTGGAACGACACAACGCCAGTAACCTGTTCAGCTGATCCTCAAGTCTGAAATACAACAAGGAAATCACAAATGAAATTTCATAACTTTACATACATGTAAATCTCTAAAGTGCAAGGAGACAAATGGGGTGGTCATTTTATTGGATCCGTACAAACTCATTTTGAAATTGATACAACTGGCATTGATGGTATCTTTGATGCAAAATGAAAAGGCACACAAAATGGTATTTTGCTTTCGGCATCTTGTCCAATTATGTACTATTAAAGCAACCTTCGAGATATCACTTTTAAATTAACATATTTTGTAAATCATTCCAATGCTGTTGAATAATAATAATTTCAACTGACATCTGCATTAATAGTGTAATAACAAGTGCAATAAAAGTCACTCACACACTCCCACCTGGCTTCAAGATCAATGACAGTATCATTTACTACTGTAAGAAACAGCACTGGGCCAAACATTGTGCCCTGGGAAACACCTCAAGTAAGCTCATGGCCACAAATATCTGTAATACTTGAAACATTGTTATAAAAATAGATGGCTCTTTCTCTACACAGTTCTAACAGTGAGGTAATATTAGAGATAATATTGGATGAAGTGAACTCGTTTGGTCTATTTAATCCTTAGGATTTTCTGATGAAAGGAGAGACTCACTTATTTGCTACATCTACTGCTTCGTTGTTCGGTGGGGGAATGAGGAAGCAGATTCCAGGAGCGAACCCTTCTAATCCAAGACTGTTTATGACTCTCCATTTCATTCGGTGGGAATTATCAGTTAGGGTGCACCTCTCCCCTTTCTGAATGTGAATCTAAATAGAAGAAAAAAGAAGTTTGGTACCACAAATATTGAAATGATAGGTATGTGTATCAGGGCTTCTTTAAATTCTTGCATTCCACCCTGATCTATTGCCATTTCAAATATAAAAAGTTTTTGTGATAAAGACAGCTCAATAATTTCAGCATACATTTTAATTGGGTAATAAACAAACTTCTATATTCAAGGCTAAGATCATTCTTGGTTTATATATTGTCTTTTTTATAACAGCACATGTAACAACATCATAAACAAATAATATTAACCCAAAAAAACGAGATACACTTGTAAAACTATCAAAATATTAATTTATGATATAAAATCCAATCTCTCAAATCTATACATGTGTATTTCTACAAATCACATCCCTTATACATGTACTGTACATCTAAGTGTTCATATTACAAAATAGTTGAAAATAATGGATTTACATGAAAGAAATGTTATGGGCCTCAAAGGAAAGGATACAAACATCCATCAACTGAAATTAAAATCTGCATTTACACATTTAATATTTACCCCACTATCAGGAAATTTCAATGATCGCAATTTAAAACATTAAATGGTTGATACTCAAATGTATTTATTTATGGTACTCACGTCAATGCCAGCGTAATCACACACTGCTGTAACCGGTATACTGGAATGTATCTTTTGCCTCCTCTTCTTGAGAGGGACTATTCTCCCGCTCCTCGTCGTCAGGTCCTTCACGATCACCCGGTACTCTGACAGGCGAGTCTCAAGCTCCTATGGTCAAAAGATCCAAATGAGTACAATGTAAAGTGAGGTATCTGGCAACATACAGATTCCCGTTTCATAACAATCAGATAGAATGTCAGTACCTTCAAAATGTTATTGAAAATTTGTTAGTTTAACAAGTGAAATGGTCCCAGTTCTTTGTGAGAACTTGAAGAATTTATGGTATCGACATTCTGCTCGAGAGGGTCCTGCTGATGATGCGACCCAAGGCAAGCTTTCCACAACTCGTTCTGTCAGTGATTTCCAACTGTTAAAAGCTACTGAAATCCTTGTCTCAGTAACGTTCACTTTTTCCAATGTAAGCATGTTTCACAGAATCTGAATGACGAGAAAGTTATTCCATATGCGGGTAGGCTGGAAATCGTGAACAGAAAGGGACAAGAAGACTGTATTGAACTTCTATTATTGAAGAAAAAAATAGGAAATCTGCCTAAATTTCAGGATTCAAATGTTTTCCTTACCTTCAACTCCTGGAGCAGCTTTTCAGCCTCGCCCAGCTTGAGATCGGGTCGATCGTACCTGACATTGAGGAGTTCGGCCTGTCGACCCATCCAGTGATCGCACTCTCGAGTGTCGTGGAAGAACTAGGGTGGAAGCATTAAAACGTCAATCTAAAACCACAACTACAGTAGGAGTAACCAATATTCTTTAAAAAAAAAATATATATATATAGTAAAAACCTGCAGTATATTGCCAGAATTCAATAGCCCCAATTAAATAATAGAACTGCAAAAACTTTCATGGACTTTTTGTCAAACTCATATTTGTCTAGCAGAAAACGATTTTATAAGTTTGCTGTGCTTTACATGTAATTCAAAATTAATAATTGAACAAATAGTACATGACATATTTGTAGCATAACAACTAACACCGCTACGTCAAAGCACCAAAAAGCATTACATGCCGACAACACAAACCCAAATTATGGGTACATGCCTTTTAGAATGTTAAACTAAACTTTTCAAATTTTCATATTAATTCAAATTAACGTAATATTTGTACATGTATGAATGTTCCTAAAAAACTTTCATTTAGTTCTACATGTATAACCATTTATCTAATCTATATCAACTTGAACTGTAAAAATTTTGAAAGTCTTCACCAGCACTTATGTTATTTTTTAATGTAACTAATTGAAAGCAAAAACATACTGTGCAAGTATCTTCTTTTTTTTTTACAACATTGTTCTACAGTACTTCTTTAACGAATCAATCTTCCAATATCTTTACTACATTCAAGCCAGTAAGTGACTTTGAAGCAATATGTTATAAATAAATCTTTCCTTTAAAGGTCATTTCAAATAAATATCTAATTTCATAGACCTGAAATAATAAATGAAATGTTAGATTTAACAATAATATTACAGTTATACATATTACATGTAAACAGGGTATGTGTTTTGAAGAAATGATTGATAGAAATGTTGACTGCTGATAATCATCATAAATAAATGTACTACTTTGTCAATTTAAAGTGATATTCATAGAATTAGTGAAGAATCGAAGTGTTAAAAAAAATATATATCTATAAGTTAGCTCCAAATGGAATTTTTTTTTTTTTCAATTCAGCCAATTTTGTAACTTGGATTCATTCTCCGATAGAACCCAATTACAATCAAAACTTTTACTTATACTTTTATTCCTATCTGAATATGTTATTAATAAATGGTTTATTACTTCATCTGTATATTACATGCATTTATAAAAACACACATATATGTGCATGCATACATGCTTCTATAGGTCTATTAATGTTTAAACACTAAAGCAATCATTTCATAATTAGTTAGTGGACTCGGACTAAACCAGTGCAAAATATCAAACAATCCCACTTAACTACTTGTTCACAATCCCGCATTTCATATAAACTCATCATTTCTTTCAACTTTAAAGTGAAGTACAGACTGAGAAACAATTTCAACATAAATTATCATTCAAATACTTTTTCTTGAAGACTGAAAATGTTGCAAATGGCAACAGTGGAATGGCCATGGAAATGATACTAAATGTATATGTACATTCATGCTTCTAGCTTGAGTAAGGTACATTTACATGTACATGTACATGTACATGTATATTGTCTTTTTGCTGTTTAAACCTCTTATCTCAAAATCTTAACTCAATAAAGGACAGCAAAAATAAATCTGTATTTTAGAATAATGACAATGGTGGCGACTTTATATTATTCTTGGAATATCTCATAATTAATAGGAAAAGGATAGTTGCTACTCATGTCATAACTTTAAAATACAAGTACATATCTTTTTTTTGGGGGGGAGGGTGAGATACCAAATTTAAACAGCCTACTAACAATATACATGTATAGTACATGAATGTGTATGAGCACATTGAAAATGCAGCTTTATATAGATACATGTACGATACTTTCTCTCAACAGCTGAAACTTTGTTACTTTAAACATTGATATAAATGTCAAAGAAATTAATGATCCAAATGACCAATAGGGATGAACAGTATTCTTCAAATTGTTATGAAAGAATGATGATTATACATAAATGACAGGATTGTATGAGAAAACTAAAATGCAATACATTTAGAAAAATGTTAAAAGAGTAAATAGGTGAATTTAAATACAAATGTTATAGCTGTTAAAATTCAGCTCCAACAGTGTTGGGTTTTTTGGAAGGGTCAAATGAAGGCAAAATAAAGACAGCCTTTAAAAGTAAAGATTGTTCAGATTTTGATAAATTATCTCTGTCAAGAAATCAATCCTTTTAAATTCTTTAAATTTATTAGACACTGTTAGAGCTGAATTTTGAGCCATATGGTTATATAACATTTAAGCCCTGGTCAGACCTCACCAGTTCCAGTATCAATAAGACCGTGTCCATTTTTTATACAAAATTTCTTTGATCATGCACATTGTACAATGTACATGTATGTGTAGAAAATTAATGAATACTTAATATCAGGTCAGACCACAACCAACAAACAACCATTAAGAAAAGTCCACAGAGCTTTTTAAGAAAGATCTGTTCAGCTAGCAGAACCAACGATTATTTGAGTCTTACCAAAATTGCAGAGGTCTCACCACGGTTATTGTTGTTATTGCCATTAAATGCATGCACACATAGTTTTATTGAGGCCATTACCAGTAAGGTCTGAAAAGGCTATGAGTGGAGACTAAGACTCTAACTTACCAATCAAAATAAACAACTACAACCATGCAGGGATGAGGATCACCGAAGTAACTAACACATGCAGACGTGTGAAATGGGATGTTGCAAGATGGAGGATGGCCGGGATACACCAGTCTCGGAGGTATAGGGGGACAAGGAGAGACGCCCTTTGGGGGACACCTACATGTATGTGATCACTGTCCCTCCCATCCATGTACCATTTCTTCTCATTCTTGCTCGAAATTGTAATGTATGTGTAAAATGACATTCACATTCATTTGTTTATATTAACAAGCTGTAATTCCCCAAGGCATCTTTTTGTCCCCACAGTTGTTTGGGGGGCCTTCTTTTCATATATTCTGTATTTCCCCAAGGTATCTTTTTGTCCCCACAGTTGTTTAGGGGCTTCTTTTTATACATTCTGTATTTCCCCAAGGTATCTTTTTGTCCCCACAGTTGTTTAGGGGCTTCTTTTCATACATTCTGTATTTCCCCAAGGTATCTTTTTGTCCCCACAGTTGTTTAGGGGCTTCTTTTTATACATTCTGTATTTCCCCAAGGTATCTTTTTGTCCCCACAGTTGTTTAGGGGCTTCTTTTCATACATTCTGTATTTCCCCAAGGTATCTTTTTGTCCCCACAGTTGTTTAGGGGCTTCTTTTCATACATTCTGTATTTCCCCAAGGCAGAGTATCACCCCCTTTTTTATGTAATTGAAATGAAAAACATTTAAATATTATACATACATGTATATATACACACAGAAGTATGTATGTTTGAATATGAAGTCTTATTTTCAAATGCCCTGTTGTTTTATAGGGAGTTCCACTCAATCATCCACCACAGAGTCGAACATTATGCATTAACAAAGTATTTCACATCTAATCAAACAAAACCAACCATACAATGTAGCATGCAACACAATTCACAACACAGCTTCAACATGCAACATGCAAAATACATAAAGCAACACACATGCTGCACACTGATCTGTGAAATAATTGTCATTTGTATTACATACATGTACAGTATATGAGAGTGATTGCATCTTGAAGGTTCAGCAACATAGTTTGTTGCTTGCAGATTGTGTATGAGAGAAAGAATTACTGAGATCTATTCAATATACATGAATTGTTGTGTAGTACATGTAAGTAACATTGTCTTTCTTTATTATTGGTGTTGTTCGACGATGTGCGCTTGGTTGAATTTGTTTCTTTCTTCAAATCAGAGTGTTTTTGTTGTTCACACTTCACAGTGATCAAGATGTCACTGTTGTTGTTGTTGATGGAAATGTTGCTGCTGCTGTTAAAATTGCCACTGTTGATGTTAAAGTTACCAACGTTGTTGTTAATGTTTCTGATCATGATTGTAATGTTGCTGCTGATGTTGTTTATGTTGTCACAGCTAATGACAATGTTGCTGCTGTTGATACCAATGTTGCGGCTGCCAATCTCAATAATGTTGCACGTGATGTTGATTACACTATTCTCGCTCTCGAATTACCACTATTGTATTTACCGTATATACACATGGTTATCAAGCATGATCATGAAACAAAACATGAAAATAACCTCCATGTTTGCACTCTCTACGGAGGTGGGAAAAGGGAAACTGGTTCCACCAAAAATTAAAGATGTAATGCTTGTTTGAAACTGAAAAAAACGTGTACAAGAATGTGTGCTTGTATCATGACTTTGTTGAATGATGACTGTGACAATGTCGTGAACATGTGATATAACTAGCTGAATGTTACTTAGACGCACATAAAAGCATGGAACTGAGTGTGTATGAGTGTTCAGACATTGAAAATTGTACTTCTAGTTGCACATGATCATGCATGCACAGAAAAGAACATGCATTAGAAAAATATGAAAATAAACAATAAATCAATGCAAAATTAAAACAAGTAACATCAAATCAATCAATCTGATTATCATAAAATTATGACTGATCAAATAAAACTCAATAAACATGAGGCAAGAATCACTTCAATTATTAGAAGAAATCAAAATCTTTCACATCAAACAGTTGGAAGTACATACTTAAAAACATGGAAATATCACAGATTCAAATGAATGAAGGGTTGTTTTTTTTTGCTGTGCATGAATTGGGCGGGGAAGACATGTAGAGAACACATAGTGAGCGGCAGCTACATGACGACGGTGGTATGTACATGTAGTGCTAATAGAAGAATGTGTATAACATGATGAGAGATGAAAAGGGGTAAGAGAAATAATTGAACAATTGAGGGAACAACGCACAGAGGAAGAGGGGTGTTTTGGGGGAGTAGAGGGAACATTTTACAGAACAATGCACAAACATTAATACACCATAAAGAGATTTTACAAAGAGATGGGATATAAAATGGGAATATACATCTTGTGAAAATACATTTTTAAACAAGTAACCATAGCAACAAGAGAAAAAGAAATACAGAGTTACAATCACAGGGGTAAGAATGTGTCACAGGGTCAGATGGTAAGTACAAGGGTGCACACGGAAATATACATTAAACAAGACATAACTCGCACCACAGGAATGTTTGTACAGAAGCTAGGAGCCAAGGGCACAGGAGAGGGGTAATACAGGAGGGCTGGTGTGGTACATGTAGGAGGGGGGTAAAGCAGGGTAGGGCGGGGCTCACCTGGTGGTACTCCGCGGCGTATTTCAGATGGGTTTCCAAAGAGACAAGGAGCTGCTGCAGCCAGTTCCATTGGCTATGCATGGTAGACAGGTAAGCCTATAAACAAGAAGGACATAAACTTTAACCCTTCGATGACTGAAGTTTGTACATGTAATTCCTACAGGCTTTGTACAGGGACCACCTGGGGCATTTTGCAAAAATCTTTTGCCATAAAAAAATTCTGGCAAATTTTTGCCAGAGTTTTCTTATGTGAATTGAATTTTGAATTGAATTGAAATGTGTAATTTTCAATGGCATAGTTTTCATTGCCAGAGTTTTTGTTTATTTGCCAGTTTTTTTATGGCAAAAATTTTATACAACGGATCCCTGCTGGTGTGGGTAGACAAAATATTACAAATGACTGACCCCTTGTTTGATATTTTCCAACAACAAAAAAATTGCATTCTTTGTTAACTTGGAAAAGAAAAGAAAACTCAATTGGAAAATGGTAAAAAAAAAATCTGAAATGCATCCAATGATTTAGATTTAGAGTTGGTAACCCACTAACTTTCAACTTTCAATTCTGAAACCACATCAATTGATTTCCAATTTCTATACGTGCACTCTTTTGTGGTGTTTGTGTTGTGCTTTTAGAAACTGTCAAATGAATTAAAAACTGACTGATTTGAACTTACACTGATAGTCTCGGTAGCAGGGTGCCTATCCAAGACCATCTTCTCGCCTCGCTGTTGGACGCTGGTAAACTGTCGCTTACGCATCTCGACTTCTTTGACCAAGTTCTGAACATCGATACAAAGCAGAGAATGAAACAATTTTAGAAAAGCAAAGAATGAAACGATTCAGATAGTCAGGCAAGAAAGGATGACTTTTTTTATATCATCAAGGACACTGGTAAATCTTCAACAGCAGTTGGAGCTACTGTACATGTAAAGTCATGGGAACAAATAGTGCCACTGAGCACGCATAGATGCTACATGTATCATGCTATCATCATCAGCATTTTGTTTACCTTATAGTACTTTTCAAGATCAGCAATGTTCATGCTCTTGGCACTCCAGTCTCTGGATTCCTCGTTCTCCTCTTTCTCGTCGAGCCACATCAGTTCCTTGGTGGCTGCTTGAACAAAGTCTAGCAAGGCTTCCATGTCACCGACTCGGTTCACCGATTGGTCCTGGATGAAACACAATCCAAAGGATTTGATTATGAAATGACGCATTTTCCCAGACATTTATGAGATAAATTTTTTAGGAAATATTGTGATTCCTATGGCAGGAACTGGAGAAGCAGGTACAGATGCCTGTGCTTAGGTCAAAACTTTTGGGACCACAAAATGTGGAAGATCTTGTTGGACGTTAAATCCCACATGTCCTGTTTTATCTTACAGTTACCATACATGTAGTAACAGTGCTTCTCAGCCAATCAAAATCAAGTAAAGTTTAGATTTAAAAAATATAAATGAAACGCTCCTCCGCTCAAAATTAGACCTAAAAGATGTACATATTAACATAATCTGGTATAAAGATTGCTTCAACTCGAGTGAATACTGAACTTATGGAAGGTTCATTCTTGCAAGTCTACATGTAATTATACAGCTATCTGTGATTCAACTACATGTATTTCCTTATTGTTGTTTTTTATACAATGAGGGTTACATGTACATGTACATCACAGCTACATGTACACTGTAGAAGGAAAGTTTCCTCTTTTTTGCAAAAGAAACTCTTTGGGAGAGATAAATATTAATTCTTACCATAAGTTGCCTGTATTCCTCATCAAGTTTGTTCATCTGCTCTGTGTAGCGTTGCAAATCTTCTCCCGTCAAGTTTTTCTGTTCATGAAAAATAAAACATGATAAAAATGTGAATTATTAGAGGAAAGCGAGGATATTATGGATGATTGCATATAGATGTCTAGTAAAATTTGTGAAAACACTAAGCGACACGCTTTCCATGACCGACACCTTTTTTTTCATGTTCCCTGCATATTATCCTGTCCAGAAGGATACAAAAACAATGTACATGTAGGAATATGCCAGTCAAACTCTTTATCCTGCATCAATTTTCTTCCCTACATTATATAATTTGGTACCTGGACAGCTCTGCATCTTTCAATGTTGACCCCAAACTCTTTGGCCACCTGGAGGTCAGCTTTGGACTGGGCTAGGGCCGTCTGGACCGAGTTCAGATCTTGACCACACTGGGCAGTGCGAATGGACACCTGAAATGAAAGACGGAACTATGTGTAATTAAGCAGTGATGCGAAATGGATGTAGATAAAGAGGTGTGATATGGAGGGCTCTCTGGATTGATAACATACAATCTGCTAGGGTTGTGGTTTAACCATAGACAGACAATTGTGACACAAAATCTCTTAACAGTACTGGTGGGTTTTTCATAAAGCTGTTCGTAAGATAAGAGCGACTTTAAGAATGACAGGTGATCCTTTCTTGTGGTAAATGGTATACACCAAAATGTTCACTGGCGATGGTTTAGCGCGTAAGAAAGGTTCACCAGTCGTTCTTAAAGTCGCTCTTAACTTTATACGAACAGCTTTTTGAAAACGCAACAGGTTCAATTGACTCTCTATTATTCATAACTGTGGATGGAAGGTGGTTCTCTCTAACATTATAGCATGACACAGCACAACCTCTAGGACAGCGTGTACGCTTTTTGGGAGAGTACTTCTTCAAGGTTCAAGGTTCAAGGTTCAAGCATCACAAAAGAGCAAAGCAAACATAAAAATTATAAATTAGCACAGAGTTAGACCATGGTCTATGTTAGAGAATAAGAGCCAATAAACTTGGAAAACAAAGCATTTCGTTCTAACTGGTGGTGTGAATTAGGACCGATTCCCTTACTCTCTGGAGTATTACATGTAATAATCTAGCATGGAAGGAATCTACTGGGCTTGAAAAGGCACCCTCTTAAACCCAATTATGCCAAATGAGTATAGAAGGCCCTCTACAGATGAAACTTACCGATTTACTCTGCACCCAGTTGGAGCACTCGCTGAGGAAGCCGTAGATCTTGGGGTCCACGATCCTGCGTTCGGTGTGCAGCTGCACGCGACGCTCCACGCGGATCTGTTCCCCTTTGACGGTGGTGCGGGTGGTCACGCTCTGTGTCTTGCCGGCGATCTGGTAGTTACGCACCGCCAGCAGTTTGTTCTGGAGCTCCTCAACTCTGTGGAGTATCAAAGAAGTTTTTTTAATCTTTCAATAATTTTCATTTCCATCACTTCACAACAACATCAAAACACAAATAATCATACATTCAGAAAAAAAATAGTAAGGAATGATCATCGAGGGTAAAAAGATTATCTTTGGATCACATGATTTTAAGCAAGAGTTGTTGGAAGGATGGGCATAATCATTCTAATCTATCACATTCTTAACACAAATCACCTGTAAATTTACCTGTACAAGAAGTGTCTTATTTATAACTTGGGTCTCACCAAAAGTTAAAACATAGTCAATATGGGTGAAAAGGTTTAAGATTTCATGGCTTACAAGAATTAACATAATTGTATAAGAAATGAATTTTCCTCTTTACACAAAGTCAGATTTTGTCAGTCTCATCAGAACACTTATTGCTGGAAACAAAAGCCAACAACATTTTTACCCCATTTAATGACTATCTCATACATGTATGTACAATAATTGATCTTAATTGTACAATTTGTGAATTGTGGAACACAAAAATTCACGATCAGCTTCAGAAGCATTCATTATCATCCCAAGTCATATGTTTCAATCATCAAAATATCATAAAATCAATTTTTAAAAATCTTACTTCTTGGCTAGGGACGGGGCCATGTGGTGTTGACCGTCTCTCAATTGCTGAATCTCTTTGTCCAAGATACGCATGTTGTTCTCACAGGTCTAAAATGTAGGCAAAAGAAAGCAAATGAACGATCAACGAGACATTTGGTATGAACAACAAACCCCGAAAAGGTGGCCCGTTTCATAAAACTTGCTGTAATGACAAATTTGCAATAACAGTTTAAAGCTACTAAAATCTTTCAATTTGATTGGCCGATACTGAAGTTGTTATAGAAATTAGGCAATTGTTATTATAACAAGTCTTTATGGAATGGCACCCATACATGTACTTAGGAGGTGGAGAGGTACATGTAGAGCAGGGGGGTTCTGACTTGGGCGATCTGGGTTCCATAGCAACTTGGTTCACTTATGCCCTTTGGTGAGGTATTCATCCTCACCACCAGGTCCCTCGGAGAGGAACTTAAGCAGTCAGTCCTCTGATTGCTTGTTGACAAGCATTCACACTTACACTTTCTTAGCAATCAGGTAAATAAAAAAAATCGCAATCATACCATATTACTTGTTCAGTGTAGTAATGAAACAACATTCAAGGATTTACATGTAGATCAAGTTTTGTTTTCATGAATGAGGGCGACGTGATTTACTTCACACTTGCATAAATCATCCTCATCCCCTCTTTCGTTTTTGCCGAATTCAGTTCAATCCCAAACCTCAACCCAACCTCCAAATCTCTCCCCTTCACCACTTGTTTCTTCTTTGGTTTCTTTGTTCATCCCCCCCCCCTCCTCAACTTCTCCTTGAAAAGCACGACATGATTCCAAAGGCAGCGAGAACCTAGCAGATGGTCACTTTCATTCAATTTTCTTTGGGGGGGGGGGCTTTCTAGGCGGGTGTTTCACAAAGATTTTCGTAAAGTTACAACAAAATTTACGTGCGACTGGAGCATATTCTTGGGTGCTAAGCCCACTAAGTAGGGTTATAAGAGCCAGCACAAGAAATTGTCACCAGTTGATCGTAAAGTTAATCGTAACTTGTGAGCAGCTTTATGAAACACCCACCAGGCCCGGTGATGGCAACTGAATGATACACCTCAAACTAAAATACCCCTACACTGTATCTCTACCTTTGTTGCACTCTCGATGTCGTCAATCAGGAAACGGACATCGGTAGCACTCATCTTGTCTGCCTTTCCATCAGATTCCTGTATGCGTTGTTCAATGGTCGTCAGATCGCTGGAGACTTGTTCGATCTGGCGGGTCACATGCTCAGCTAGGTTGTCCAAACTGCCTTGCCTGAAAAGCAACAATATCAAAAGCATAGGAATATATTGTATTTGCAAATCAAAGTATATATTACAATCTACATGTATAAGACAACAGAGATGAGAGCATAAAAGGAAAAAAAGAGAAAAAGTAAAATCTCAAATTGGGAGACTCTGATTGCATCATTCTATCTCTCTCTCTCTCTCTCTCAGAGAAATCTCTAAATTGTAACAGGTCTCTAGCTGGAGTAGGACCTGGACCTACATGTACATGTACATGTACATGTATATATGCTTTTATTGTTTTAAACTCTTCTTAATCTGAACCGCCCATATGAAACCATTACCAATAATATTAAATATTAAGAAAAGTTCTCCATTTACACATTGACTCAGACCTTTACCTACATGTACATGTAGCCCTTGAACTTAGACCTTGACTGAGAATCTGACTTGCTTGTTGATCTCCGATTTCAACAAGCTATCTCTCTCAATTTTTGCAGGTCTGAATCTTGTCCTGGACATGCTTTTCAAACTGAACTTTGAAACAAGCCTGAACCTTCCATATGTGCCAGTGCGTTGTGTGTAAACGTCTCTCCCATGTTTCATAGACGCAGACTATGTTACAAAGGAAAACACTCCGTCCCTCGGATAGGATGTTAAATGGAGGCCCCGTGTAGAGGAGAGTCACCACCTTTGCACGTTAAGAACCCACTGCACTATTCGTATAAGAGTAGGGGGAAACCCCGGTGTAGTGGTCCACCTGCACTCCCCCCAATCAGTTATATCGGGAGGAGAGACCTGCGGGTCATAGTGATTCATTTCGCTTGCATTTCGCCTCCCAGGCACAGGTGACGCCAAACAAATAATAATAATGTTTAGGATCCTAGATTAAGCAAGTCCTTGACTTAGATTCTGACTTAGAATCTGACTTACTTATTGATCTCTGATTTCAGCATGCTGTCTCTCTGTTGCTGGGCCAACGAGAGACGGCTCCATCCATCCTCAAGATCGTTGGGCTGCAGGCCAACCGGGGGACGGAAGTTGCCTGTAGCCTTCATCGAGCGCTAGAGAAAGAAAAATGACAAAGAGAACCATGTATTAACATTCAGAACAATGCAAGAGATTGTTCATCCCTATCCCAACTGTGGAATAACCTACAACCCTTCCTGGAGACATCCATTGCTACATGTACATCCATTGACCAGTCCAAGAAGCTCTTGAAGGCACATTTATTGTGTTAATAAACATTAACTGACTTTATTGCTCAACTGGGCCCGTTCCGTAAAGATGAACAACTATGGTTACTTTGCCGTTATGTCAAATACCTAAGTAACAAGGCTCAGAAGCCAATCCCAATCAAGGTTTCCCATAGAAGTTGCAATGATGGCAAAGTGACGATAGCTGTAAGTCTCTATGAAACAGGCCACCGGTATCTTTTGAAATGAAGGACAAGTAATAGAACAATGGAAATGTAATAAAAATAACATGAAAGTGAATCTACAATCATCAATATGGATACTACGTGCAGTCTACAAAACAGTTAGAGAAGACTGTTCTTATGGTGGGTCGAGAAGTACATGTATCCATTATGAAGATGCAAGCAACTCGATCACAAGTCATAGCGTTGGTGCAAGAAAGACCTTAGCAAAACAATTTCGCACACCACATCGGTGCAAACAACCTGACGCAATGCACTGCTGCGTGCTGCTAACAGCGTTTTTGCGGGCTTTCTTACACTGACACAACAAAGTTTTTGTTGGAGAAGTTGGTTACCTCTTGGGCTCTGTAATCTGAGATGAGACGGTTCTTTTCCTCTCGCTTCATGGGGACTTCGTCAGATTGGAACCGTTGGAAATCAGCGCGCAGGTTCTGTGCACACATAAAAATGAATCAAAAACTTCATTATTGATGAATCATGTTGAAATATGAAAGAAAGTATCATTGAATCATTGAAAGTAGAAAGTTTGTGAGATTGGAAAAAAAATATTACATAACAGACGAATAGCTACATGTATACATCATTTGTTTTATGTTCCTTGCAATGTTTCTTTCACAATATCTCTGGGGAAAAAGGGAAAAATACAGATTTACGTGTGAATTTCTGTGTACATCTCATGCAAAAGGTCCCAGTTTTCATTATCTACCATGCATGATAGATTCACTGAATATTTGAGTGTTTATTGCTATTTTTGGTATCTCATTTGAAAGCAAATCATTTTTATCACTGTGATACAATGTATATATGTAAAAACACATTCATGACAACAACGTGATGCCGTTGAGACACAGACGCGATTCTCACCTTCATGGCGGCCGCATCTCTGGGGAAGTTGCGGTCGTCCATGAGCTTGGTAGCACGCTCCACCCATGTGAGGTGCTCATGGGCACGGTTCTTGTATGGCTCCCAGTCAGCATCTCTGGAGGACACCTGATGAATGAGAGAGAAAGATGGAAGGGGTTATTCAATACGACGAGGAGAGGTAGGTGATGGTGGTGGTGGTGGTGGTGGTGGTGGTGGTGGTGGTGGTGGTGGTGGTGATGGTGATGGTGATGGTGATGATGATGATGATGATGATGATGATGGTGAGGATGGTGATGATGATGATGATGGTGATGATGATGAATATAATGATGACAATAAAGATGATAAAGGTGGTGGTTGAGATGTAAGAAATGGTGGAGGTGGTGATGACAATGATGATGATGACAAATATGACAATGATGATGATGGTGAGGATGATGATGATGAAGGCGATGACAATGATGATGATGATGAAGAAGATGATGATGATGATGATGATCTCGGTATTGACAATGATGATGATAATGATGGTGGTATTGACGATGATAATGATGGTGATGATGATGAAGGCGATGACAATGATGATGATGATGATGATGATGATGACAATGACGATGACGACAACGATGACGACGATGATGGTAAGGATGACTATGATGATGAGGATAATGATGATGATGAAGAATATAATGATGGCAATTCAGATGATGACGGTGATGGTGAGGTGGTGTCAGCAGTGGTGGAGGTTGTAATGGCGGTGGTACTGGTGGAAGTCGTGATCATGGTGATAGTGGTTGATGATGATAGTGGTAGTGTGATGGTAATGATGGTGGTGATTGCGATGATTGTACATGTAATGATAGAGGTGGTAGAGGTGGTGATGGCAGTGGTACCAGCGGAAGTGGTAACCATGGTGATAGTAAATATCATCATGGTGAAGGTGAAGGTGGTAGTGGTAATTGCAGTGGTAGCGGCTTTTGAGGTAATAGAGGTACACTGTAACATTGCTTCACATGGTTGTGGTGATGTTGAGGATGGTGATGATTATGATGATGATGATGATGGTGATGGTGATGTTGAGGATGGTGATGATTATGATGATGATGATGATGGTGATGATGATGATGGTGATGATGATGATGGTGGTGATGGTGATGATGATGATGATGGTGATGATGGTGATGATGATGATGGTGATGATGATGATGGTGATGATGATGATGATGATAGTGATGATTATGATGATGGTGATGATGATGATGTTGATGATGATGATGGTGATGATGATGATGGTGGTGATGGTGATGATGATGATGATGGTGATGATGGTGATGATGATGATGGTGATGATGATGATGGTGATGATGATGATGATGATAGTGATGATTATGATGATGATGATGATGATGATGATGGTGATGATGGTGATGGTGATGATGATGATAATGATGATGATGATGGTGATAATGATGATGATGATGTTGATAGTGATGATGATGATTGTGATGGTGATGACGATGGTGGTAATGATTATGTTGATGATGGTGATCATGATGATGGAAGTCAGAAATCTGAATCAAATACTCACAGAGTTGTTGACTGCATTGCTACTTGAGGACGAAGTATAGCGTTGCTACAGAAACAAATGAGAAAAAATAAAGAAAAAGGGGGAAATTATATCAGTGACCATGACCAATTATTTTTTTTCCCTAATCGAACACCTTTGATTAACATTACAAAGTTGTTCATTAACTTGAAAATTCATTATACTTTATGTAACTCTCTCCCCCCAATACATGTATTAATTTAACCCTCAATCAAAATCGAAACTCCATCCATTTTCATGTCAAAAATTGTCATTGGCTTAATCAATATAAAATATCCAATTTTAATTGTAAATTATTTAGAACAGAGCCATTAAGAGTATACAAATATTGACAATGTCATTTATAACATTTATGATTTTTTTATTCATCTGTACTTTTGCCCCTCTTGCCGAAACAATAAATTTAAACTTTAATACACTTCAAATAAAGTAGTAATAATGAAAGTTCCATGATGTCAATCAAAATACAGACTACAGTCCTGGGGAGTGTTTCATGTAACAAACACTGATGTTCACTGGTTAAAAGCTACTGAAATACTTGCATCTGATTGGCTCAGAATGAATTTGTGAGTCAAAATCGCTATTTGTTTTATGAAATGCTCCCCAGGATTTAGAATGATACTTTAACTTTGAAGACAGCAGAAAAATACATACATATAAACATATACTCATATAAATGTCCATCACCACATGAAATGCATACATGGCATTGTTAATATACATGTATTCCATGACGAGAGAGCAACAAAATGACATAAGTCCCCCTTTTTGTATAATTACATTTTCATCTTTCCTTCAATATACTTGGGTCGTAGGAAGATGCATTAAGCCTTTGAGGATAAGGTGTACATGTATTTTATATATCAATATATCCCATTTTCTTCATAAAACTGAGTAACAACAAATTTATAGTTTCAACTTTTGATTTTAAGAACAGTGTCTGTGTGGATGGCTTTATGAATAATCAGATATTTCTTTTTTTTTGATAGAGTGAAAGTTCTAATTTCTCAATGTGCCACCAGGTTAAAAATTAAGTTAGCAACAAGTTGTAAATTTGTAAATAAGGAAAAATATATACATAAGTTGTGAATATTGTATCTTGATATCATAAAAATGTCAAAACAAGCACATCATCTATAACTTAAAATGAAGTAAAGTAAAAGGGAAAAAATGACATACAAAACGATGTGTTCTGAGAATAATAATTACCTTCACCCAAAATGGAATATGATGAACCACAAACAACATACACACATGAATTAAATTACCATATGAAAACAAGGATTGTTAGAATGAGAGACAACAAAATAAATTATTAGACATGACATTAACAGGATATAATATAAAACATTCAATTATACAAATATTGACATAATACAACAAGGCCCGTATTCTGCACTCGGGTTCAAATCAAACCCTGGTTTAAAGTTGTGGTTTACATGTAACTATGGAGAGCCAATTGGAGCATAAATCCCTTACAGTACATATTCAATTTACTAACTCATATGACGCCCAAATTGTTCATAACTGTCTGGGAATGATAACTGAAGTTAAGTTTTCTTCATTATGAAGGCAAAAGGAAACACCATAGTGAACATAAGAAATATACAATATCAACAGAATTGTTGAATTGCTGGCCATAATTTTAGCACAGAGTTAGACCGTGGTCTAAGTTACATGTAAACCCGACTTCAGAATACGGGCCCAAGTTTACAAAGCATTTGAATATGAATGCATGGATACGGATACCAATAATAAACAAGAACCCCATATATGAAATACAACAAAAATGTGTTTTAATAATTTACCCCACTTATGAGTATTTTACAATGAAAGTGGATATTGAGTACAACCCCTTTTATATTTAATGGACCATGAATAAATTAAAAAAAATTATGTAACAATCTTTCAAGTTCCCCAAGCAAAAAAAATGTAAAAATAAAAAACATACTTGTCGGTACATGTACATTTCTCGTGGGATCAGTATTATCTTCGGGTTGAGCAAAATAAATGAATAAAAACATATACAAAATATATTTAACATGAATTATACAGTACACAAAAACTGAAAATAATGATCTAGATATTAAAATCTTGAGCCATGGAGCTTTGTTGAATATATGTGCTTTCCAAAAGAAAATGTAACTAGTGCTCATTTTTAGCACTGGGGAAGGGGGATATAGCAAATTCACAATATACTTTTTTTGTGTGTGTCAAAATACGGTCAATTTTAAATTTTCTTGTGGAATATGATTTTCTATGCTGGGGCAGTACATACATATTTTTAGCAGATGGGGGACAAAAAAAACCAAGGAGCCTTCATTTTGCATTTTTTTTCTCTCAATAAGGGGAAATTTGCAACACATTTCCCTTACCAATCCTCTCTGCTCAATATTCAATTCCCTTTGTTTGTTTTCCCCCTCTTTTGTCATTTTTAAAAATCATTTGAAAAATCACAGGAGAATGTCAATCTTATATGTTACCATCCATTTTCCCCAAGTACAAAAAGGGGAAAGGGGTGGTATTGCAAACAATGGAATAAACCAAAGATAAAGTCCTCGTTTTCTGTATCCTCAGAACATCAATCTCATTTACATAGAAGTTAAGATATTCGAACAAAACCACAAGTACATGTACACACAGTAATATGCAGATGACATTTGGTTAAGAGAAAAAAAACACTGTACATAGGTAATTTTTCAATAAGAGAAAAGTGCATGTGTACACAAAAACAGACTGTGAAACACTGAAAGAGCTTATGTTCATGAGGTGAAAATTTGGTTGAAACAGAAAACATTACAACAGACACAACGGAATATTCATTCCTTTTATACATGTAATTGGGAATAGACAAAAGATTCACTGGAAAGGGAAGCATTTTTTTTTCATAAATAAGCAAATATTTACAAGCACATGCATTTTCTTATTAAAGCAGTCATGGTTAAATACTGTATTGGAGTGAAATATTTGTTTAGAAATAGGTACTTACTTTTCCCGAATCTGGTGCGGGTTCGCTACCAAAGTCGATGGTAGTGTGCACTGGTTTCTATTCAGTTTTGAATTTGTTTGGAGTGTGAAAGAAGCAGGTTTTTATGATTCAAGATTAGAGAGAAGGGGAAGAAAATTAAGAGATGCAAAAATTAATTTTAATGTTTATTTTCAATTTGCATTAGAGATAAAGAGATGTCAGAAAGGCAGATTGACATATATATATAGACAGATAGATAGATAGATAGATAGATAGATAGATAGATAGATAGATAGATAGATAGATAGATAGATAGATAGATAGATAGATAGATAGATAGATAGATAGATAGATAGATAGATAGATAGATAGATAGATAGATAGATAGATAGATAGATAGATAGATAGATACGGTAGGTAGATAGATACATGTAGTAAGACAGATAGATAGATAGAATTTGTACATTTTTAGAACTTGAAGACATGTGATTTTAGACAAAAGACAAATGTTATTTTAAAAAGCAAAGACAGGGGTATAAATTTTTGCATCTATAAGTAACTAAGAATTATATTACAGTAACTTAATTTTTAACTGCACAGAGATTTAAATGCAATTAATATTCATCTAACAAAACTTTTATCTCAGCATATAATTATCCAGCTTTAGCTATGAAGTGACAAAAGAAACAATGCCTTCAATACATTCAATAAAAAGATCATTGTTAGGGGGAACAAAACAATTGTACTTTTTCAAATATATATGATTACACGGAATGTCATACTTTATGATTCTACACTGAATGAAACTGTAAATGTCAATGTGTCTTTAATTTTCAAAATATAAAAGAAAATATTGACAAAATGAAACACATGGATTGAAAGAAAAAAATGGCAATGAAATCATATGGATGCTGTATGATGGTGGGAATATATGGTTTAAAATGACAGAAACAAACTAAAATTAAAAGCTGATATTGGGATTTTATTATATTTCTTCTTCAATAGACCATGCTTGTGAACAAGTAAATCATGTGAAGATATTCAAATCCATCATTTCAACTACCATCATATTATGTGTGCGAGGTGAATCGAGCCACTTCTCAGAATTGGGGACTAAACCTATATCGAAACATCCATTATATCATTTGTCAAGATCATTGAATTATCATTTCTTTTAATGAAATACATGTATGACTAATTGTTTTCAATGATTTTACTTCTTTTTCAGTCAATTGTATATTTTCTTGAAATCTCTGGAGTAAGCAAAGATTGTGGCCAAACTTTTCTGTAATTTTCTTATTTCAAGCTTAAAATATAATTTGTGAACTTCAGAAATTCTGTTTATTTCATTGATATTCAATCATTGTAAATTGAGTGGTACAGTACTACCATAAGTTTAATTATTCTCATATCTTTAATTGCATGTATACAAAAGTTCAACTACAATGTGATTCAATATTAACACATTTTAGGGAAAATCATTAAAGGAGAATGAAACCCTTGAAACCAGCTGAATCCATATCAAAGAGAAAAATCTAAGAAACATATTGTTGAAAGTTTGAGGAAGATTGAATGAATAATAAGAAAGTTATGAGCGTTTGAATATTGAGATCACTAATGCCATGTAGATCCTCCCATTGGCAATGCGACCAAGATCTGTGATGTCACACACGTACAACTCCCTCATTACTTTAGTACTTATTTCACTTATATTCTCATTTTTATAGAGTCTATCACAAGGTGAGGTGTTCTCTTTATGAGAGGACAAGTACAGAGGTTTCACAACATTATATCATTGATGAATTGTTTGTCACATCATTAGAATGAGCAAAAAGAGATGTTTTGGGGTATATTTTCAGTGTCCAAAAGGGGAGAGTTGTTCATCTGTGACATCATAGATCTTGATAGCATTGCCAATGGGAGGATCTCCATAGCATTAGTGATCTCGACATTCAAATGCTCATAACTCTTCTATTGCTAGTCCTATTTTACTCAAACTTTTGTTGATCTTATTCTTTGATTTTTCTGCTTTCACAAAAGCTAACTTGCTCCAAGAGTTTCATTCTCCTTTAATCGAACTGTGAATTAATAGAAGGGTTGATGATGATAAATGTATTTGGTCTTATTTCTAAAATTTATAAGATTTTCTTCTTTGAAATTCCACACTTTGACTCACTTTAATATCCACTATAATAGTTGGCTCAGACTTTCTGTACCCACTGCCTGGACTGCTATACTGTTGTGCGGACTGTGACACATCGCCATGCACAGGGAATAAGGGGTAAGATGGGAACGAGAGTGGTGCAAGCAAAAATAAAATATTGAAAAGTGTAAAACAGGCAAACTTAAATTCAAGTGGGCATGTACAAATAAAATGATAATTTTCCCCCTTTTTACTAAATTAATGCATTTATTATGTGAACTGGGGTGTCATCTACACAAATTCATTGTTTGATTTGGTATCTAATTTGGAAATGATTGATACTGGTTTGGTTTATAATCTATTGCAAGATCAAGTCTATCGTAACTTAAATCAAATATATTCTTTTCACAAGTAATATATTTTGCAATCTTTCATTCCATCAATCATCATATGCGCATTATACACAGTGACCAGATACAGTAATAAGGTTATTATTGTAGGTATTACAAGTATTTACACAAATATAGCATCAATGATGAAACGCTGGCACAGTTATTCATGAGGTGAAAATTTGGTTGACACAGAAAACATTACAACAGACACAACGGAATATTCATTCCTTAATAATTGGGAATAAATAAAAGGCTCACTGCAGAGGGAAACTTTTTTTCATAAATAAGCAAATATTCACAAGCACATGCATTTTCTTAATAAAGCAGTTATGGTTAAATACTGCTTGGAGTGAAATATTTGTTTAGAAATAGGTACTTACTTTTCCCGAATCTGGTACGGGTTCCCTACCAAAGTCGATGGTAGTGTGCACTGGTTTCTATTCAGTTTTGAATTCGGAGTGTGAAAGAGGCAGGATTTTATGATTCAAGATTAGATAGAAGGGGAAGAAAATTAAGAGATGCAAAAATTAATTGTTGATGTTTATTTTCAATTGGCATTAGAGAGATAAAGAGATGTCAGAAAGGCAGATTGACATATAGATATAGACAGATAGATAGTCAGACAGATATATAAATAGACAGATAGATAGATAGATAGATAGATAGATAGATAGATAGTCAGACAGATATATAAATAGACAGATAGATAGATAGATAGATAGATAGATAGATAGATAGATAGATAGATAGATAGATAGATAGATAGATAGATAGATAGATAGATAGATAGTCCGACAGATATATAAATAGACAGATAGATAGATAGATAGATAGATAGATAGATAGATAGATAGATAGATAGATAGATAGACAGATAGATAGAATTTTTTTTAACATAAAGGAATGTGATTTTACAGAAAAGACAAATTAATGTTATTTTAAAAAGCAAGGACAGGGGTATCATTTTTTGCATCTATAAGTAACTAAGAATTATATTACAGTAACTTAATTTCTAACTGCACAGAGATTTAAATGTAATTAATATTCATCTAACTAAACTTTTATCTCAGCATATAATTCTCCAGCTTTAGCAATAAAATGACAAAAGAGGCAATACCTTCCAAACATTCAATAAAAAGATCATTGTTAGGGGGGGGGGCAAAACAATTATACACTTTAAAATATATATCATTACACGAAATGTAATACTTTACGATTCTACACTGAATTAAACTGTAAATGTCAATGTGTCTTTAATTTTCAAAATATAAAATAAAATATTGATGACTCAAATGAAACACATGGATTGGAAGAAAAAAAATGGCAATGAAATCATATGAATGCTGTATGATGGTGGGAATACTTGGTTCAAAATGACAGAAACAAACATACATTTCCATGAAAGACATGACGCATAAAATAAAATCAAAAGCCGATATTGGGATTTTATTATTCTTCTTCTTCTTCAAAAGACCATGCTTGTGAACAAGTAAATCATGTGAAGATATTCCAATGCATCATTTTAACTACCATCATATTATGTGTGCGATGTAAATCCAGCCACCTCTAAGAATTGGGGACTAAACCTGTCCAATATGGAAACATCCATTATATAATTTGTCAAGATCATTGAATTATCATTTCTTTTACTGAAAAATGACTAATTGTTTTCAGTCAATTGTATATTTTCTTGAAATCTCTGGAGCTAGCAATGAGTGTGGCCAAACTTTTTTTGGTAATTTCCTGATTTCAAAATTAAAATATAATTTGTGAACGTCAAAAAATATGTTTATTTCATTGATATTCAAATCTGTTTATTTCATTGATATTCAAATCTGTTTATTTCATTGATATTCAAATCTGTTTATTTCATTGATATTCAAATCTGTTTATTTCATTGATATTCAAATCTGTTTATTTCATTGATATTCAAATCTGTTTATTTCATTGATATTCACATCTGTTTATAACATTGATATTCAAATCTGTTTATTTCATTGATATTCAAATCTGTTTATTTCATTGATATTCAAATCTGTTTATTTCATTGATATTCAAATCTGTTTATTTCATTGATATTCAAATCTGTTTATTTCATTGATATTCAAATCTGTTTATTTCATTGATATTCAAATCTGTTTATTTCATTGATATTCAAATATGTTTATTTCATTGATATTCAAATCTGTTTATTTCATTGACATTCAATCATTGTAAATGGAGTGGTACTACCATAATTTTAATTATACTCATATCTTGAATTGAATGTATACAAAGTTCAACTACAGTTTGATTCAATATTACCACTTTTTGGGGAAAATAAAACTGTTAATTAATTAAAGGGTTGATGATGATGAATGTATTTGGTCTTATCTCTAAATTATAAGATTTTTTTTTTCTTTGAAATTCCACTCACTTTAATATCCACTATAATAGTTGGCTCAGACTTTCTGTACCCACTGCCTGGACTGCTATACTGTTGTGCGGACTGTGACACATCGCCATGCACAGGGAATAAGGGGTGAGATGGGAACGAGAGTGGTGCAAGCAAAAATAAAATATTGAAAAGTGTAAAACAGGCAAACTCAAAGTCAAGAGGGCATGTACAAATATAATTATTATCATTTTTTTTTTCATTTTTACTTAAATTAAATGTATTTATAATGAACTGGGATGTCATCTACACAAATTCATTGTTTGATTTGACATCTAATTTGGAAATGATTGATAATGGTTTGGTTTGTAATCTATTGCAAGATCAAGTCTATCGTAACTTAAATCAAATATATTCTTTTCACAAGTAATCAATTTTGCAATCTTTCATTCCATCAATCATCATATGCGCATTATACACAGTGACCAGATACAGTAATAAGGTTATTATTGTAGGTATTACAAGTATTTACAAAAATCTAGTACCAATGATATGCTACATTGTAGTGTTCATTTAGTGTAAATTATAAATTCAACAAAAATCAATCAAAATTTCTTGAAAGGAACAATACACTTTCTGAATTTCTTTATTATAATCATTATATCCTGTGATGCAATCT
Source organism: Lytechinus pictus (assembly GCF_037042905.1). Lineage (NCBI taxonomy): Eukaryota > Metazoa > Echinodermata > Echinoidea > Temnopleuroida > Toxopneustidae > Lytechinus > Lytechinus pictus. Next base: position 27,773,558 of record NC_087261.1, read on the forward strand.
TAAATTTAATTTTAACTATTCAGTATACGTTCTTTGCAAATAAATTAAATTTGATATCAACTGTGAGATTGATTGGATATTTTATAATGAAGACCCTGTATCTTATCAAGTACATCTTTTCTTCTGTGGCGTTTGGTGGAAATTAAATCAATACTATTTTAAAGAGATATTTAAAGGAAAATCATACTATGAAGTAATAATAAATAATCTTAAGATTGCTTGTTTTATGAATATCAATAATAAGAGATGAACAGTTGGAAAAAAATCATTTAAATAAAGTTAAAAAGCAATGGACCCATAACTGAGCCCTGTGGTACTCCACATAAAATTTGCATTGAATTTGAATTGAGGGGTTTGGGGCACTCTAGTATTAAACTCACATAAGCACGCTGTGATTGTACTGGATCTTCTACGGGTTTCGGAATAGACTTAACCATTTGCTAGAAATAGAAATATGCAAAACATAACAACAGTGAGGCGCAGAGGCAATGCAAAAATAAAATAACAAATTTAACAGTCAAATGAAGAAATATGCTGCAATATTTTTTAGGATGAAGTGAAATAACAAAAACAGACAAAACTGTGATTTTATCAACAAAGAGCATGTGGGTGAAAACTCACATTCTTTGCAAAAACGCATCATTCTTGAGAGTAACATGAAAAACACAAATTTTAATATTCTTTTCCTTTCCCCCATTTCTGAAATCCAAGAAAAGTGGTACAGAAAGGTAGGAGGTGTATCAATCCAGATTTATACTTGCAATTATGAGAAACACAAGACAGAAAACTTACTTTTTATCTACATGTAGCTTAGAAATCTAATTCAAAATGAATGTGTATGAGAACAAACACTACTCCATTTTGTGATTTCAATGAGGGGGCACACAAGGTGGGTCGCTTTCTATCAAAAAAATTTTGACAAGCAGAAAATAAAAGTTTTCCCTCCAGAAAAAGATGGATCATGCTACAAAATAATGATCATTGAAGAAGGCAACTCCATAATGTACATCCGACCTCCTGTGTGTGACATCTTCCTGAAAGGATTTGTCTATGTTTTCAAGTTTATACATGTCTATGAAACCGTTTAAAGCTTTCTAATTATCATTGTTTGTGTACATGTAGTTTATAAAGTAAGAATGGAGCAAAATGGGGGTCGGACGTACAAAATGGTTGGTGATATTACAGAATCGCCCTGAAAATCAATGAAATGAAAGCTTGTACGGTGATACTTTTCATGAAAGAACAAAAACGAACTCATAGTCTAAGCAAAACCAACTTACATCGATTGTGTAAGGGTCAAAGCCACGTTCGGCCTGTCTTCTTTGCGGAGAGCTTTGCGTTTGAGACTGGTGAGCAGAAATCAAAGAGATAACAGTTTAAAAGAACAAGATAAAATTAAGAATATTCTGGCAATTTTCTTTGAGAAAATATATTTGTTTCTTGAAATGCATTAGATGGAATATGTGTTGCACAATAGTATATGATTTTAAACACTTCTCTACCAGTGAAAACCGTCTGTACGTGAAAAGCGTAATACTTGTTGAATCATAGAGAGCGATCACGATATCATTTTTTAGTGCATTAACTTGGATGTATATGCATTAACTGCATTTAACAGTGGAATTGTTTTAAGCTTTGAACTTTTGCTTTACATCTAGTTGATCCATGCAATGAAATACTGGTGAATTCCTATGATATTGCTTTCTATCTTTGAGGATTTTTGCAAACAGCTTGCATCTGACAGAATTAGCATATTGATGAGGAAATAACTGGAAGACGTACCCTAAATTGTAAAATAGTATCAAATAGTCCAGTTGACTTATCAGTTATATTCAATATTTTTAAGGACTTGATAATGTTGCATAGTAATATTCCCGGGGGGGCCAGTTACATTGACGAGTGGATACCATGCGCGACCAAAAAAACACGTAAAAAGGATGTCTTTTTCACGATAGGGCCAGGGTTGGCACGTTTTAAACGGTGTGTTTTAAAACATGTTTTAAAACGCGTTTTAAAACACCTGTTTTTTTTACAAAAAAAACGTGTTTTAAAACACCGCATAGGCTTGTGTGTTGTAAATTTGCATGGATGTGATTTTAGATGAATGCTTTTTTCATACTTTTATTTCTAAAGTGGTGGACTACTAATTAAAACTCTTTCTCAACACCACTCTTTTTCTCCTCTTTCTCTTTCCCCATTCTCCCCTTCTCCATTGCTTTGTCATGTTCCTTTCCTACCTGTTCAATTATGTACATCAATTCATATTAAGAATATTCTCATTTCAACAAAAATATCTGAGTGTTGTGCTCAATTTTTGGACAGGGAAAAAAACACTAGTTAAAATAAGCTCAAATACATAGTAGTACTTGAATGAAATGGAAGTGTTACACAAGCATGATAATATTTTAGAAACTGCCGCCTTCCCGCATAAGGGCCGTTAGCGCGACTGCACGTCGTCTTCCCGCACAAAAGCCGTTAGCGCGCACTGTTAACTGAACGCTAACAGCCTTTCTGCGGGAAAGCGACATGCAGTGTGCGCTACCGGCCTTTGCGTGGGAAGGCGACGCACAAAGCGCGCTAACGGCCTTTGTGCGGGAAGGTGACGATTAATAAACTGTAAAACTGACATCGTAATCTTGAGGTACACACAAAAGCAAGTGAAACTTTGCGCTTTGTAAAGATGAAGAAAAGTACTTTAAACAGTATAAAATAATCAGCTAGCAAACCTTAACCATACAATCCCAGGGGACCTTAATGGCCCCCTCAAAAATTTATATGATAAATCAATAAACATGACATGAGTCCCGCCATATCACTCAAGACTATTTTGGGATGCATGCATGGGTATGCGGTTATGATATTACACAACAAGTGCACATCAGACCGCAAATTGCTCAAAAACGTGATACATGTATTAAAGCCAATTGTAAATTCTCGCCAAAATCTGTATCATTATTGGTACTTTTTGTTAATTAAAATTATTGCCAATAATTTCTATTCCAAAAAAAGAAAAAATGTAAAAAAAACCTTTTATACTGATTATTGTTCTTATATGCATTTGATCTAAATTCCTCAATTGAAAAAAATTAGCAGTTCAAGGGCTTTATTTATAGATTTAACTAAAATTGGCATAATAGATTCAAATGAAATAAAGCATTTCTTGATTTAATGAAATTAAGCTTTGAAACCCCATAGATTACAGCATGTCATTTTCGTCCACTGTGCAAATTCTTCTCGCCCCCCCCCCCCTAGATTGACAAAGCTTAAAATACCCAGGACTACTATGTACATGTATGAGGAATAAACCTATAAAATGTCAACTTTAGTGGGTTATTTGGGGTATTCAATTTTCATGATTTAGTAATTTTTTCAGGAAATATTAACTTTTCTGTTGGAAATTCAGTAACAAAAATTGTAGTCTTCTCTTACTTACTCCAAAAATGTATTTAAAACACCAAGAGCTTAAATCAGACTGTATAGTTAAATTGATTTACGGAAAATTGCATCATTCGTTGGAAAAAAAACGTTTAAAAACGATTTAAAACGTTTTAAAACAATAAAAAACGTATTATTTGTTTTTTTTGATAAAAAACGTTTTTTATTACAACTAGGGCACGTTACGTACGTAACGTGATAAGGGTGTCAAAAACACAAAAATAATGAAAAAAGGGTATCTATTTCGCTAGGACAATTACGTGTTTAGGGTCGAATTTGCGGGGATGATAAAACAAAATTAAAATGTTTTATAAAGGATGTCCTTTTTGCCCCCAACACTTCGTGTTTAGAGTCCAATTTGCGCGAGGTGTAGAAGGTGGGGTCGTACTAAACCAAACAAGGTAAAGCCGACGACCGAAGGACCCGTAACAATAAAACATTCCTGTACTTGTTTAGGGGTTCATTTCAGGGAATATTTGCCAACAGTATCGTTTTGTTTCCAATACTTGTTAAGGGTAGGGTTTCACACGCCAATACTTGTTAAGGGGTGCATTTTCAGAATATGGAAATTACGTGTTTAGGGTGCTTTTCGAGACCCCATGGTCGCGCATGGTATCCACTCGTGAATGGAAGTGGCCCCCCCGGGGTAATATTACTGAACAAAAATGTCAAGATATGTCTCTGAGAAAATTGGGGGACCATTTCATATACAGCTTTTTACTACTGATATATTTTAACCATCTTCCAGTTGCCATAGTAACAGTGCATTTCAGCCAATCACATTCAAGGAAACTTGTTAGATCTGACAACTTTTCAGATGACAGATGTTGATGGAATGTTCCCCCGGATTGATACTAACATTGTTGCAGACATACGTGTAGAGATATGTCTCTATCATCCATGTTTCAACAAAAAGAAGATGGACACAGAAAAAATCACTGATGGAGTTAACCACTTGACTGGGTAGCACGTAATATTACGTGCTGGGCGAGTGTACGATCTGTGCGGGGCACGTAATATTACATGCTTGACCTATCTTCTGTTTGAGGCGTCAGCACCGCGCTGTTAATACCCCTACAATGAAAACAGCGCATGTATATCAAATTTCAGACAATGGTCACCAGATGGCGCTATTCCACAAAAGTTATCAAAACTTTTGCAGTGATTTATAAATTGTTTGTATTCACTTTTCCATAGTGATAGTGTACGGCGCTCAGTTCAAAATGGCGACTCGCAGTGGAAAAGTGAAATCGGAATGATTTTGATGAAACTTTAGATGATAGGAGTAATAGATTTAGTGAAAGATCTGTGTCAGAAGGGGAGGATGATTTTTTTGTATGGATATTGGAAATAGTGATTAGGAAAGTGATGTGATTATTGTCCCAAATACATGTAGATCTAACTTGTTAGTCCCATTCAGTAGCACCAGGAGGGTCAGTGCGCATTACAGCCTATAGCAGTCAAGTGGTTAAACAAGTAGTGGTACCATGACAGTTGCTCCTAGGACAATTGCTTTGATGGAAAAAAATCATAAAGCCTAACATCCAAAACTAAATAAACCCTAATCCTAACATTTACATTATTCTGAATGAAAAAATACATTACAATCCTAACTTTAAACCCTAAGCCCTCTGAGATATAAGGACCAGAGCAAAGGTCGCAAGAGCATACGTCGTGTCACCAACCAAACTCCTAGAAATCAGGTTTTTACCTTAACCTGGGGCACAATGGAGGCCTCGACCTGAGACGGCGACGAGACTGGGAACTCAATCCTAGAAGAGGCTGGGGACTCTATTCTAGATGACGAGATCGGGGACTCGACTCGAGGAGACGCAGCTGAAGATCTTGACGTAGGTCTGGACTCTACCCTAGCCTGTTGTTTGGTAGGAGAAGGGAGGGGGGGTGTAGATGGGGGGGGGGCGAGATTCAAAGAGATTGGTGGCTGGTGAGTGATGCAACTACATATATGGCTTGATTGACTAGTTTACATGTAGCTACATTCATCGTGCTAAGAGCAGTGTGTTAGAGTTTAGGTTAGGGAAAAAGTGATAAGAGGGAAAGAGGTTTAGTTTTGAGTCCATACATGATGATGATGCCGGTGGTAGTGGTAGTTGTGGTGGTGGTGGTTGTCATAGTAAAGATGATAGTGATGCTGGTGTTGATGGTGGTGGGGGAGGAATAAATTATAATAATGCTGACAATCATATGATGATCATGATCATGATCATGATCATGATCATGATGATGATGGTGGTGATGATAATGGTTACTGGCGATGATGACAGTGATAATGATTATGATGATGACGATGTTGATAATAGTGATGATGGTGGTGGTAATGGTTAAAGTGGCGATGATGATAGTGATAATGATTATGATGACAATGTTGATAGTGGTGATGATAGTGGTGATGATAATGGTTATGAAGGTGATGAAGATGACGATGATGATGATGATGGTGATTATGATGATGATGGTGATTATGATGATGATGATGATTATGATGATGATGATGATGATTTTGAGGATAGTAATGATGAAAATAATAAAGATGATGATAAGGAGGAGGGAATAGGACGATGATGATGATGATGATGTTGGTGACAGTTGTAATAATGACAGCAAAAGGAATACAGGAACCAGGAACACCACACCTAATGAGCTTGTAGAGTGCAATGCAATAGAAATGTTTCACGCATGCAGTATTAACACTTTCTACACAAGGAAAAAAATGTCATTACACCATTTCTCAATCATTTCTAAGCCATTTCAAAAGATGGTGGTCACACTTGAAGGAAGACAATTATTTTACAAGAAACAATTTTCAGTCCAACAAAATGGCATGGAAGTATAAAACATAGCTCTGTTTCTTTGAATAAATCTAGAAAGTAATAAGCATCAAGAACATATCTTAGAACTGTACTGTACAAAAAATGAACTTTTCTCTCATACAGGTACATACATTTGATTTCACTTCAGTCACGATAAAACCCTTGAACCTTTTTCCTCTTTTAATACACTAACTAAAAAAATTTAGTCTTTAACACAGACAATGGTTTTGTCTCATTAACCTACCACATACAGTACATGCACCTGAATATTGTCAAAAGTAAACTCAACTTTGGCAACTTAAATTTCTCTTTTCAAATAACATTATATAATATATAAACATTGTATCAGAAAAATAGAATGAAAATATTTCATTTCCATTTTGTTTTTTCTACTTACAGAAGTAGTAGATTTAATGGTTCTTTCTGTTCGAGAAGTCTTAGTGGAGGAAGTTTTAGTGGGGGACGTTTTTCCTCCCTTTCTCTACTCGCATCAAGGTTACCATGACAACATAGTGGGTTGATAGAATTGACGCAAATAGCAATCAGAGTAGATTCATAACCGAAACCGAGAAAATAGATAGCATTGTAAAATGCCACATGAAATTCCCATAATGTAATGATTGACGAAAGTATCAGGAAGATGTTATGGTAATTGCAGAGACCCGAGAAGAATAATGGAAAAAATGAGAAAAATCAGTGATAATTGAAAAACCAATTGCCCCAAAAATCAAATGTACATTACATTCCCATAAAAGCCAAATGAATATACCATATGAAGTTTGAAAAGGAAGATGGGCAAGGCAACAAATTTGATGTGAAGAGAATGAAAAGATGGATGATTTGAGGGAGGGGATGGTGCGATCGAAGAGTGGGAGGGGGGCAATAACACCACCAATGAATGAAAGGAAGGGTGATACACATCAAAGGTGCCAAATGACGGTGCATTTATATGGTATCACACAAAGAGGGTGTTGTATATCAAAGGTGCAAAATAAAGGTGCATTTATATGTTATCACACAAAGAAGGGCAATGCACATCGATGGTGCCAAATGAGGGTGCATTTATGTGGTACCGCACAAGAGGGAAGGTACACATCAAAGGTGCCAAATGACGGTGCATTTATGTGGTATCACACAAAGAGGGATGGTACACATCAAAGGTGCCAAATGACGGTGCATTTATGTGGTGTCACACAAAGAGGGATGGTACACATCAAAGGTGCCAAATGACGGTGCATTTATGTGGTATCACACAAAGAGGGGTGTTGCAGATTAAAGGTGCCAAATAAAGGTGTATTACGAAGGAATGAGGAAAGATAAATTGCACCACACAAAGAAGGATGATGCACAAAAAGGTGCAAAATGAAGGTGCATTTTCAAAGATAAGCGAAATATAAATTTACACCGCCCATAGAATCAATTGAAGAGGGATATAAAAAAAAATCCATGTCCAGGGGTAATAAAGGGGAACAGGAAAACAAAAACAGGGATTCAGCAATATTTTTGACAGATTGGGAAAAAATGAGGGTGTAACAGGCACCAAATGAAATTGCATTGTGGAGGACATCACCAGAGTATGAAAAAGCATGATGCATATGAGAATAATTGACGATACATTTGTCAAAATAGAAATAACATTACACCAAGACAAAATATAATGGTACCAATTTGAAGGAATACAGAATGGAATATAATTTGGTGGAAAGGAAAGTATGAGAAATGGAGGGTAAAATAAAACAGGAAAGAAAATTAGAATTCAACTTAAATTTTGCACTTTGGGTCATGTTTTCAAGAAGAGTTAAGGTATTTCCAGAAATTCCATAAGTAATTTGGAAAATACAAGGCATTTCAAATGGGATGTGAATGTAAAGTGAAAATTTAGAGTAGCAATACACACATTTCAAAAGTTTGGCTTAATGAAAAAAACATGTTCAAAAGTTTTGAAATAAAGATGCATTTAACAAATTTGATGTAATTTATACCACACTACCCGAGGTCAATGCAAATCATGGGATTCCTTTCTTTTTTAAGACACTTAACATTTACAACATGACATGATAAAAGCAACATTTGATCGCATATAACTCCTACAACCAATCGGATTTATTGTTTGCTTTTGCTTGATTTTTAGAGCTTTTCATGCTTATAATTTTACAAATAATTTGTTAGTAAGTGAACCATTCAGCTCCTTCCTCTCATGCAGTTCTTCCTGGCTGTTTGAATTTCCACCAATCAGAGCGCTTGGTTTATACAACATAGCTTCATGTTGTCTTGGAGCTGCATAGTACATACATCTCATTTTTATTGAAGAGAAAGTGCTTTCAACCTATGATGTCATTTAGATGTCAAAGGTCAAAATGTCAAGAGGTCACAGGCTGTTACAGTACAGTGAAGTGCTAGAAATAAACATAATACATAATAATGGATATAACCATTTCTGAGAGTTGGACTGAACATTGAGGCCAGAGGTTACAGCTGATCTCTAGGTTAACAGCTCATTAATCTGTGAGTCAACAGAGGTCAAAGTTCAAAGGTCATCTCACCTCTGAGGAAGAGAATGAAGTACTGCTCTCAGGGACTTTGGGGAAGACATTGTAGAGAGACGACACGTAGGTCATGATGGATTTATCGTCTGGTTTGGGGACATCCACATCTAAAAAAAAAAAAGGGGGGGAAATGTGACTGCCATTAAATGTTTAAATTGATTAATTAAGGATATAATCTGATTAAATTCTATTATTTTCTACATTACCTGGATAAACAGGTCACGCAATTGTCCATAAGGCTCTACCAACGTTTGGTTAACATGGCTATTTTTACGGATCATACAACTAATTATATCCGTTACAAAGTAACTATCGAATTTTGTCTCAAATTCAACTTCACTTTGAATGATACATGAGTATCCATCACCATCGGTTACTGCAAGGCAGATCATACCATTATCTGATTTAGGGGTATTTTTTTTCTTTCAGGGTAGAGGAGACAAGTAACTCCAATGTGTTTCTCTGCAGTGCTGAACGCACATCCCACATTAGTCTCCATCGCAAAATTATTTCACACTCCTAAACACAAATGGTTTATTCCTCCACCACAATGGAGTATTACCATCTCAGATCATACCATTATCTGATTTAGGGGTAATTTTTTTCTTTCAGGGTAGAGGAGACAAGTAACTCCAATGTGTTTCTCTGCAGTGCTGAACGCACATTCCACATTAGTCTCAATCGCAAATTATTTCACACTCCTAAAAACAAATGGTTTATTCCTCCACCACAATGGAGTCTTACCATCTCAGATCATACCATTATCTGATTTAGGGGTAATTTTTTCTTTCAGGGTAGAGGAGACAAGTAACTCCAATGTGTTTCTCTGCAGTGCTGAACGCACATTCCACATTAGTCTCAATCGCAAATTATTTCACACTCCTAAAAACAAATGGTTTATTCCTCCACCACAATGGAGTACACTGTATTACCATCTCAGATCATACCATTATCTGATTTAGGGGTAATTTTTTCTTTCAGGGTAGAGGAGACAAGTAACTCCAATGTCTTTCTCTGCAGTGCTGAACGCACATCCCACATTAGTCTCAATCGCAAATTATTTTACACTCCTGAACACAAATGGTTTATTCCTCCACCACAATGGAGTATTACCATCTCAGATCATACCATTATCTGATTTAGGGGTATTTTTTTTCTTTCAGGGTAGAGGAGACAAGTAACTCCAATGTCTTTCTCTGCAGTGCTGAACGCACATCCCACATTAGTCTCAATCGCAAATTATTTTACACTCCTAAAAACAAATGGTTTATTCCTCCACCACAATGGAGTACACTGTACTACCATCTCAGATCATACCATTATCTGATTTAGGGGTATTTTTTTTCTTTCAGGGTAGAGGAGTCAAGTAACTCCAAATGTGTTTCTCTGCAGTGCTGAACGCACATCCCACATTAGTCTCGATCGCAAATTATTTCACACTCCTAAACACAAATGGTTTATTCCTCCACCACAATGGAGTATTACCATCTCAGGTCATACCATTTTCTGATTTAGGGGTCTATTCTTACCTTCTGGATCGAGGAGACGAGTAACTCCAAGGTGTTTCTCTGCAGTACTGAACGCACATCCCACATTAGTATCAATCGCAAATTATTTCACACTCCTAAAAACAAATGGTTTATTCCTCCACCACAATGGAGTATTACCATCTCAGATCATACCATTATCTGATTTAGGGGTCTTTTCTTACCTTCTGGATCGAGGAGACGAGTAACTCCAAGGTGTTTCTCTGCAGTACTGAAGGCACGTTCCAGATTGGCCCGGTGCTCGGATGGCTTCAGGGACTCGAAGTCAATCAAGTCAGGCCTAAACAAAAAATACAAGAAGATAATATACTAATAGCGGATAGGCATGAGTGCGATGGTGCGATATTTCGCATGAGGTGAAAGAAAGATGCTTTATTCAACAAGGCGTGAGCCGAGTTGAATAGAGCGTTTCTTTCTTTAACCGAATGCGAAATCTCGCACCATTGCATGAATAAGAATATTCGCTATTTGTGTTGTACAACGCATCGGAATTTAGCGAAAATATGAAAAAACAAAGAGTTTATCCCTATAGTAATCTATGAAAAGGGAACAAAAATACCAAAAGCAGAAAGCAAAATCCCACAAGCGCACATGACCTTGGGCAGCCTTGCGCATTTAGTCAGCTGGCTTATACGCGTATTGTTCATTTTTACCGAGCGCAATGAATTAAATCGTATTGTGACGTCACCTCCTAAAGCCGTGCAACGGTACATTTTGGACGGTACATATTGGATGGTACGTCTTTTGTGCAACGGTACGAATGTTTGACATTCAGCCTCCCATTTGCTCGCGTACAACAAGCTAAGTAGGCGTTGTACAACAATTAATGATAATAATAATCTATATTTCATTAGTCGAAAAAGAAATCACAAATAGAAATCCTCTGCAAATTAATTTTTTCCAATTGATTGTAGGTCCAGCAGCCACTGAACAGAGCCAGTTCGATGTCGCTTTGTCCCTTAAATCGTTGAACCCAAAAAATGGTAGCAGCAACTCCCATCTTTTGACCTCTCTTGGTCTGATATGGCCGGGGCTTTTGAACTCCCGACCTCCTGGTCGTGATGTGGGGATGCTCTACCAATTGAGCCGACACATCGGTTAATCCAAATAATCCCTGGTAATGCATGGATGATGTCCTGAGAGCATGGATAAATCTAATTTCATGCCATCTGATTACCAAGGGATAAGCCAAGCTGAGCCTTCCGTCACTTACTGAAGTTATGACCACTGTTCAGCTATTTCCATAAAATGTTGAAAACTATATCCTCAACTGATGGGGCTGAAGGTTGGCGAGAGTGTAATGACCCCAAAATTAAAGGGCAAGTCCACCCCAACAAAAAGTTAATTTAAATAAAAAGAGAAAAATCCAACAAGCATAACACTGAAAATTTCATCAAAATCACATGTAAAATAAGAAAGTTATGACATTTAAAATATTCGCTTAATTTCTCAAACAGTCAAATGCACATCCTGGTCGGTATGCATGTTCAGGGAGGAATTAATCGTTGTTTTAACTTGACAATGAAGAGAAGATTAGAATATTTCATATTTCATTTAATAAAATACAAAACAAATAGTGAGTGGATGACGTCATCGGTCTCCTCATTTGCATATCGACAAGGATGTGCATATAACTGTTTTGTGAAATTAAGCGAATATTTTAAATGTCATAACTTTCTTATTTTACATCTGATTTTGATGAAATTTTCAGTGTTATGCTTGTTGGATTTTTTTCTTTTTATTCGAATTAACTTTTTGTTGGGGTGGACTTGTCCTTTAACATGGAAGAAGTGGGGAGGGGTGCATTGAGGAAGGGGGCGGGGGTCACTCACCTGTTCCTGTGTATAATGGCATTGAACGCCAATCCATCTCTCCAGCTCCGCCCAAAATCTTTGACCTGAACTCCTGGATAGTTCTTGACGTTGCGCTGGGCCCACGCCATGAGGGCCTCCTTCGCCTGCAAGGTCTGGCCGCCTCGAGCGCCATCGGATTCCACCAAAACTTCAGAAATCTGGAGTTAAAAAGATAAATTGGGAGAAAAGGGGTTTAGTATTGTAGATACACTGTTGACCAAAGGGCAGAAACAATGAGTTATTTGGATGTGATGAATACTATTCAAAAATACAATCTTTATTTATATAGGAGTAAGCTCATTGGACAGGTAGCATTTTTTTCCATTCTTGTAAATTTGGACAAAATCAATGTCAAAATAATAATGTTTAGAATACAAATTTTTCAAGTACACAGATCTATGTTGAACTCTGGTAGGGCTTCCTTTAAAGTTTATAATGATATCATGAATGGCTTTTGAACAAAGCAACATATTGACGATAAACATCAGATTTCCAAAGTGTCTTTAAAAAGGCATATAGTACCAGTAAGAAATTAAACTTCTTCAACCTTTCAATTACTTTCATGATTTAAATCTGTCAACCAAAGTTATGGTTCATTACTTTGTTTCAAATAGTTGCAAATTTGATAAGCAGTATTATAGATTAAAATATTGCTGATTTTGAGTTATCTAATATTCAGCTACAACATCCACACACACATTAAAGCACACAGATCATTCCATATAGTCCTCATCTTCAAAGAATAAAAATCAATCACATCATGATCACAGTGAACATACACTTCAATACACAAAAACAGTTTCACAAATCTTCATCTTCCTCACACATTATAGGTTATACAGTTCACCTCAGAACAAAGTAACCAAGTACAACCCTCAGCAAGAATAATAATGTAAATATTTTTCATTAAAGCACTATAGAATTGCTAAATATCATTATTTGGTTGTAGTTGTTGAATTTGAAGTTGTTGTTGTTATTATTATCTTTATGATTATTATCATTATTTTCTAGAAACAATAAAATTTGTTTAGCAAGCAATTCTCTTTAGAAAAAAAAAGGCAACAAAGACAATTGGCCTAACTTTTCAACAGAAGGAGTGCCTGGGATCGCCTCAGTACAAGCCAAGCCCTTGGAACAAGCTGGAAAATAATTACTAAGGCCCGGTCATGCTAAGGAGCAAGCTATTATCTGACGTAATTACCGAGCACCTTCATCCAATTTGCCGACGAGTGATTGAATTCATTTAGCCCTGGGACCGCTCCTGTCTTGGCTAATCCTTGCTCTTTAAAGACACAAAACAGCTTTCGCAAATTCACATGAATATTAACCTATTGATTGCTAAATTCTATAATTCCCATAGGCTTTGTGCAGAGATCACATGGTTGCAGTTGGCAATGGGTTAATAACAACAAAATGCTAATTTGAGCTCAGATTGAAAATCGTCAGAGAAAGCATCATTTTGTATGCACATCCATGTAAAAATAAACAGTGCGGATTTTTTCGCATTTACCAGTAATTAATTTATCACTTACGCATTCATTTATCACTAAATTTATCATAAACCATGTACAATGAGTAGGCTGATATGCATCCTATCTGGGGTCCTGTTTGATAAAGACTCGTTATAATTTAACAAATACACCATTTCTATTACAAGCTTACTATCAACCGATCAAATTTATGGATTTCAGTAGCTTTTATTGGAAATTTTTTTACCATTAGAAGTTACATGTATATACTATGGGCCCCTCGGCTTAAATTTATCCTTGGGTTCCCTATTTATTGGCCTTAATGCCCCTCTCACTAGCCTTCATATATTTTCAGTTTCCTATTTGCTCACCCATTAGAAAAGTAGTCATGCCCAATCTAGGACATGTGCATCATTATAAACCTTGTAAATGTCCTGTATTTTATCATTTATTGAATTTACATTCATTTCTTTTTAATTCAAGGTCAACTTTTAGACTTGAAGACACAATCTAAACTTTGCGGATATAAAATAAATCCAGATCGACTTTGAATAGTGACCAGCTGAAAGTCAGATTTATTTTTAATCCTCAGGATTAAATTCCCAATCTAAAAAGGTATGAATTCAAATCTATTAGCTCTGAATTCAAATCCACAATGTTTAAAGTCTAAATCCAACATTCCGACATTACTTTTCAGTGCCGATCTGGATCTACCTTAAATCATTGAAATTCAAAGAGTAGCGAGACAAAGGATTGCATAATTTCATCCGAGTCGTCCTTTAATACCAACATAAGGTATGTGACTGACTCATAGTGCAGCACATTTGATGTATCATATACCAATGCACATCTTCACTACCTTATATTATAGTCAGATGTGATGTAAGAGGCAATCCATCATCACTCCAATATCATTTCAGAATGACTTTCAATCATGGAGAAGTCAGTATGGCCTCCACCAAGTATGTTCTAAGATGAGCAATGATTCATTACTACACGTATCAGGGATGAAGCCAAGGCCGGCCTCGAGGCCACATTTTGTTGGCCTTGACCTTGACCTTGACTCGACTCAAATTCTAATGATTTTTTTTTCTATTGATTATAAAGTCTAAACATCTTGCTTTTTGGGCAGATTAAATATAGTCTTTGATAGACCCTCACCTCCTTTCCAAATTCTGCACATGCCAGTATACATGAATCTGTAGAATTCTGATACAACTAAAAGCCTCCCTTAGTTTTGGATAAACATCCAGATGATGAAAAAGGGGGAATGTAATCTTCTCCACCACATGCCTGACAAAAATCAATCACAATTTGGCGCAAGCGATCATCTCCAAATAAGCAAAACTGTCTCAATGCTGACGTATTTTTCCCAAAATATCGCTCCTGCCGCGCTCGGAACTCTGGGAGAAACATGATGAGGGGAGGATGAGAGAAGGATGACGTACGAAGATGAGTCATCCATCTTTCCACTCCGAGGGAGTCCTCAGACATTGACGATGGAGAAACGACTCCATTATCATACCAATGTCAATGAGATGCAGAGAGCATTGATGGAGAACACTTGTAACACAAAGGTATATGATCGTACACCTGATGTGCAGAATTGTGTTTCCTACCACAGCAAGTGGATATCTACATTTATTTATAAAACTATATCAGAGATGCATAGAGCATTGAGAACACTTGCAACTCAAAGGTACATGATCTTATACCTGATGTGCAGAATTGTGTTTCCTACCATAGCAAGTGGATATCTACATTTATTTTATACAGTGTATAAAACTATTACATCAATGAGATGCAGAGAGCATTGAGAACATATGAAGGTACATGATCTTACACATGATGCACGCAGCATTTTGTTTCCTACAATAGTCTGAGGTTTACATTCTCATTATCATACCAATGAGATACAGAGAACATTGGAAGAACACTTACACTTGACCTTACACCTGATGTGCAGAATTTTGTTTCCTACCACAGCATTTGTCTATCTACTTCACATGTATCTTGGGCAAGTAGGAGATGACTTAGTAAAAAGAAACTAGGGGTTTTAAATTAAGATTCTGATGCCTTTACTCAAAAGAAATTTGACTTTGAAATTGAAGAGCCATTTTTAACGCATGTTTTGCATAATCAGTTCTGAAAGCTTGCTTTGACTTGGGCAAATATTCAAACTTGAGTTCGAATTATGCAACTTTACCTGAAGGAGGATCCAGCTTAAAATTAGTTTTAATTAACAGGAGAGAAACGATTTCCTTAATTGACACTTTCGAATAACTTTATTCCTTCTGTTACTACACAATAAAACTTAATATTTCAAGGCCCTTTTTAAAGCCACTAATTTAACAGCAGTCGTTCTACAATCAATAGTTATAGAATCACTTTTCTGGTTTCATTGACATTTATATCATAAAATTGTTATGGCTCCCAAATACTGTCACAGCTAGCTGCAGTACAATAATAGAAGTTCATCACAAAAAAAAAATGAATGATTACAGGTATTCAATCGAATTAACATGTCTTACAGTGGATTTGACATGTATTTATATCAACAAAAGTGGCCAGACCCTTTCTATTTACACTCATTTATCACCATGGCAACAAATGACCCACACTCAATATCTGCCATACCTATGCATTCTCATAAACATGGTAATGATGAATGCGAGTTGACAGAGGGATGACATCACACCAGTCTGTAATATCATAGACATCCAAGGGGGAGTTCACACTAGCAATAATGTCAGCCTAAACATTTGCCTCAAACCTGTATTGGATACCAAAGGCGAGGCACCAGGCAATTTCTATGCCCACTTTATTTAAAGGTAAATAAAATCAATTCAATTGAAATTAAATCAATAACTGTATAGGCCTACATACACATACATGGATCAAGATAATTAAATAATAGGATTTCGGGGGTTATAGTTCATTTTCAAATTGAAATTCTAAGAAAAAGTAAAATTAATTAATTTTATATGTTTGCACGTAATCTATTTAACACTTAAATCATACTAGTTGTCGTCCATCCATCAAATGAAATTTTTTCATAATAACTCAATGAAGACATATCCATTTAATATTTCAAAATAATAGAATTTCTCTTGACAGTCTATGGAATTGGTGATGTCTATTTTTTTTAATAGTTTTTCGAATTTATCAGATCTTTATTGTTATGAGTATATTACTCTATGCATTTAATGACAAGAAATTTTGTGACTTCTTCCTCTAGGGGCCAATAAGGTCTTGCCGCATGTTTTTCTCTGGGGGCTGGGGCTAACACACACACACCCACACCAAAACATAAAACGAAACCAATATTCCTCTTTTGTACACAGTAAAAACGTTGTTTAAACATTTTATACAATGCTGTTTACTACATGAACCTCACAGTAGTTGTTTAAACTGTTTAAATAAGTGTTTAAAATGTGTACAATCATAAACAACAAAGTTTATTTGTTTAACTTAATTCTCAATAAATTAAGCAAGGTTGTTGAAACTGTGCTGTAAGGTTCATATTGTAAACATTGTTGTATAAAATTTTAAACAACACCTTTACTGTGTAGTATAACGAGCAGACATGAGCCCTGTTGCACGAAACATTCTATAATGGTAATTGCCATGGCAACAATACTCAACAGCCAATCAAAATCAAGGATTACATGAAAGTGTCCATTGCATGGCAAAGAAATACCTTCTGTCCTAGGAGGCCCCAAGAGTACTGAAGTACAGGAGTAATAAATAATGCATAGTCATTGACAGGAATAAATTTTACCATAATGTGACATGTCTGGCACCTGCATTAAAAACTATCAATGTTCATTATATTCTCATATAGCAGGAGTGGTTTCGAGTTTGGCATTCTCACTGCCACTGTCAATGTCACCCATTCACGTTCTAAATAAAGCATTGACTTTTTAAATCAAACCTTGTATCACTTATATAGATCCTAGTACCCTGTCCTAATACCCATAACCCCCACCCTCCACATCTCATGCCCCCTCCCATGCCCCCTCTCCCCCCCCCCCCAACAAAAATAAATAAATAAAATGAATGAATGATACCCATGAACTACCCAAATAACAAAAAGTCACACACTTCCAGAATGAATGCATGCATGAATGAATGAATGAATGAATGGATGGATGAATGAATAAATAATCAAATAAATAACTAAATATAAAAATAAATTAGGTAGGAGTCACCCCTGTAGAAACATTGTCAAACATCGCTGATCCCCCAACCCCCTCCTGAACAAAATGCAGCTAGAGGGATGCGTAGCTACGCCACTTACGGTAAATAGTACATGTAGACAGTGTAAAACATTATATCCAGTACCCTTTTGCACCTTAGCATTGAGAAGTAGACTAAATAACTATCATCACATCCAATGGAGAAATGTCAGAAGTCAATTGGCTGTGACATGAGAAGCAATTGATCAATCTGTGAAGTGTGGGTTACTTACAAGTATTACAAGTACATTGTATGTTATAATCAACGACTACAAACATATATCATGGATGAGTAGGTGTACATTCGGTGCTGCACCGAATGTACACTACTCATCCATTAACGTGCTACCCTACCCCAACAATAAAATCTGCCTTCTTCCTTATAGATTTATTTTAGAATGACTGATGAAATAACAAGTATAAGGTAGGCTCTGCCCCTAAATGACACCAAATTTTAGGGAATAGGAAAAGAATGCCTTGATACAAATTCAAGCTCATCACCAGTTTCCATTTTACTGCAGCTATATCAATATTTCATTGGACATTTATTGAAAAGTGTCAAATTTTCCACCCAGAGTATATGTATAACAACGCCGGTGAATAATCCTTCTAAATTGGGGGCATGATGTATCAAGAAGTTCAATCAGTTCATTCCTGAAATGGATGCAGTATATAAGGGCCTATACTTTTTATAGGGTGTTTGGATGTTTTCCTACTCATATAACAAATAATCAGAAATTGATTAAAAAGTGTCAGATTGTCAACTTTGAATAGGAGATCATCCAGTATTGACCAGTCTCCTCATTCTTGAGAATGTCAGTGTATTTCTAAAATGGCCACAATATGCATGTACACCTTTCCGTGACTTCTTTATAGGATGTTCGAATCCTTTGGGCACTTCGATTGAGGATAATCATCATAAAGTCCTAAACAGAGCCCCTTTTGAGAGACTGATCCACGGTTTTAAACTTTATCTCACACATCCTCCGCTAAATTTGTTCTATTAATAAAAAAAAGCCTTCCACCTTAGTTCTGGCCTCAAAGAGCCCATCAAGACTCTCCAAGTGAGCGATTTCTTCTTCAATAGTGTCTCGACCTTGGCATTTCTTCGGCCTGAATAACCGACCTTCACCATGGATTTGGAAGGACAGGGATGCCGACTGGGGTATATCTCTGCTTTTAAGTCAGCTAAGAGTTGGTTGCAAAGATGTTTAAAAATTAATAACATTTAAAAAAAAGCACTAAGCAGAGTTCGCAGGAAAGAAATTTTTAGCTATTATCTGTAGATAAAACTAATTAATCTCTTAGTTTTCCTCCAAGTCTCATGAAGCCTATTCATTAACATAAAACACATCATTTTTATGTGGATAGCGCTTTCTATAAATATCAATATTTTGTAAATACTGATTAAATTTTGGATGTTGAATGATTAATAACAAATCTTAAACCTCTTTACTTCTCCTTGAACTAAATACCGTCTACCAACCCGAGGCCTCTTTGGCTTATGTTAAATAAGGTGATGTCTGCGATCCTGCACGGTCTGGTAGATCTGCCGCAAACAGAATATTCATCAATGCTCACAGACAAAAATGATGCGAGCCCCACCCTTTTACAAGCCATTAGCCCCATCCTTGATGATAAATACACTGAGCTAAACTGGATAGATGAATTGGTGGATTGAGACACACTATAAACATAAATCTTTTATCTCCATACTTTTAATATTGGGTAATCATTATTCAAAGATTTTACAGACCTTGTACATAGTCAAATGGATACATGTTTCACAACCATCTCTGTTCCTTTTTCTACATTTCTTTCCTATTCACTTCTAGAAATTCTGGTTCCAAATGACTGTTACGTACGTAACGTGCCCTATCTTAAAAAGACATCCTTTTTACGTGTTTTTTGGTCGTGCATGGTATCCAATCGTCAATATAAGTGGCCCACCCGGGGAGCTTCTACAACCATGCATGAATAAGAATTAAATCTTGTTGTTTAAGATTTTAAACACTTGTTTAAACCGTTTACACAACTACTGTACTATACGGTTTATATAGTAAACAGCGCTGTATAATTCACGCAGGATTTTTTTGTGTGTACCATAAACCATGAACACATTGCAAGCATATTAATACAAATTGTACACGCATTATATATTCAAAGTACGAGAAGAGAATGAAGAGAAAAGAAAAAACACAACTTATTTTGTTTTGCTTATGAATCAAGAAAGTAACATGAATAGATTTCACTTTTTTTTTCTTGGCATTAACCACTTTTCCAAGTCACTGTAAATTAAAAAAGGGGTATCCTTAAAAGTTCTTAAAATGTTGATGAGGTTTTGTGAAAATACACCTGCTCATTTCATCAATAATTTTGCTGTATATTCCTCCTCATACAGTGCAAAGCCCTCTGACATTAATACGTAAATGATAGTCCCAAACGATTTTACCCTTCGTTGCATGCCCATGAAATGTGTTGACTGGTTATGATAAGGAGAAAGGTCGTTAGAACTTTCCAAAATTAAGTTCCTTAAAGGCTTCAAGAAATAAACACTTTATTTGCATTCCTTAATTAAAATGTGATCTTCGCATCTTTATAGTATTTACCTGTTGCCTACAAAAACCGAACACAATTTCATATACTGTTCATAATCATAATAACAAAAGGTAAAAAAGGTGGCAAAATAAAAACTATTTTGGTATCCGAGGTGGGAGACTGTTTCCAAGGGATAATTTTGTTAATTAATGTTTTTGCTTTCTTTTGACAAATGCAATTGAATTCTTGACCTAAATCATGTTGTCCATGACAATCTTGGAATTGTCAGTTCTTTCTTCATTTTGTGAAATCTTTCTACTTTTCCTATCACGGAAAACAGGGGGCATTGATCCATGGACCTACTTGATCTGAGTGAGGCGCAATTCTGCAAACAAACTCAAAGCAGGACAATACATAGATGGAGAGGAATTAAACAACTTGTTTTGGCCTCTTGGCCTTTGAAATCTAACCTTACAAGACCTTTTGTCCTAAAAAGGTTCAAAGCAATCAGGAAAACCCAATTGAAGATTAGCAGACAAGAATCATGCAAGCAACATCAGAGAATATAGAAGCCCTACTTGATATGTAACCTTAGATGTCACCATGGACCTACTACTCAGAGTAGTAGGTCCATGATGTCACTAAATATGTAGGACTATAAGATTACACACCTTTGGACTCCTAAATCGCCCCAAAAAACGATTGAAAAGCACAACGTCCCCTACTGGCATGTCCGGAGTTTTTTTTATATCGAAGTGTACATTTCTAATTTAAGCTTTCTTGCAGTAATATATGTACTCAATGACAAATGCAGAAGCGAAAGTCGTATCAACTGCCTGTTCAATATGAACATTTTCTTAATGAATGATACATCTATTACAGTATATGCCAAATGTTTTACAGATGTTTTTCTCACTGATTTTTTGATGATCTGTATATACTAGTAATTCATCAAAATACTATCAATATCATATACAGTAAAATATCATGAATTTCCTATTTTTCAACAAAATGATAAATTTACACGAAATGAGATAAACACTTTAGAAACTTCACATATTTATTAGTCATGATTATGTTGGGTAGACTATAAATATAAACCTACGGGGATACAACCACTGCTCCGGCAAGTGACATACACTTTTGACATATATTTTTTATTGGAAACTGTCAACAGACTCGCATACTCGGTCAAGTGCATTTGGCCATTGGCTTAGCTGGGATGTATAGCCAGAGTTTGGGGAGAATTGGCAAGGGTAGACGACTTCTGGGATGCTCTCGATATTGAGTTTCTATATTTAGCTACAGCTGAATATACAGGTGAAGTGCAATATTAGCCAGGACATAATTTATGAGAAGCTGAATTGCAAATGCATTTGTAGCCATAGCAAGGCTATACTGGTCAGTTCTTGTTCATTGTGAAAACGAATTCAAATTCTAAAAATGTTAATATTTCAAATTTAAAACTTTGAACTAAAATCCTCTCACTCACATTCAATACCTTTTGATTTGTAGATTCCATGGGAAGTCAATTGTTAATGTAAGGCTGGGCTATTTTTTTTTTATTATTCTTTGAACAAATTCGTGAAATAATTTAGAATTCAATAACAATCATGGGGGAAATAGGCTCATCTCCCAAATGTGAATACAGCTGATTGAGCCAATATTACAAATTCAAAAATTTGTTTGAAATTTAGTCATAATATCATAAGTTTACCATTATTCTATACCCACATGTGATATAAATATAACGATCATCATATTTTACATCCATCAATAATCCACTTATTCAACTATTCTGATTTTCTGGGTGAACTTGGCCTTTAAATCTCTTACTTTCTTCACATCTTTATGCGAGGAAACCCATAATATATACCTCTTTTATCTCATTTGTCATCACTCAACTCTATCACTTTCCACAAAATAACCTGAAAGCAATTTGGAAAACCATGGCAACGGATCTTGAAAAGAATTAGGTCACACATGTACGCTGAATACATAAACGGGGTTAATAACCTGATTTGTCAGACATAATCACAGATCTTGCTTCTTTTCAGTCTCTCTCTCTCTTTGAATGGGTACTTTCATACCCTCACAATTACAGAAAATAACAAATGCCTGATATTTTCTGATTGGGAATTCTTACTGATCAGAAAATATCAAAAATTGTGCCAGTGTGGAAGCATAGTGAAACCATATCCCCTAAAAAACCTGGTATGTTCTGATCAGGAATTCTGTCCAATTGGGAATATAACAGTTGTAAAAGTGAGGTTAATGCAATACCCCCCCCCCCAAAAAAAAAAAAAGACCAAGGGCCCGTTTCATTAAGAGTTGCAACTGCTGTAACTTTGCCATTATAGCAACTATCATGGTAACCTTGATTTGATTGGCTGCTGAGCCCTGTTACCATGGCAGTTGCCATAATGGCAAAGTTACAACAGTTGTAACTCTTTATAAAATGGGCCCCTGTAAATCAAATAGTTTTACGTACTAGTTTTTCTCAAAACTATGAGAACTTTCACATGGAGTGTCTTTGAGAAGCAAATAACAAGGATAGTTGGATATTGGGCAAGAATATGAATCCTTTGTTAAGGAATAATAACTTTACCTCTTTAAGACCGTTGTGAAAGTATGAAATTAATTACCAGGTATTTTGATGCTTTAAAGAAAGTTTTCATAAATGGATGGGTGTGTCAGCTCCTAATCTAAATCCTCCTCTCCCATTTTCTTTCTCTCTCTCTCTCTCTCTCTCTAACTCCTGCTAATGCTTGCAATCCTAAAAAAGGAAAGACCTTTTTTTTGCAAGGCCGTGCTTGAGATAATATTTCAACATTTTGTCCAATATCTCCTTAGAAATCAGATAGCTGAATGACAGGCATGATGATTTAAACACTCCAAAAGAATTAATGTCCATGTTTTCAGCAAAAAAACAAAAATGTTTTGTTTTGAAATAATAAAATATCAACCAATAAAATGTTAGTTTCTAGGATCCACTTTATGATGCACAATAGTTGCAGGCTGAAAAATTCCTTGCCATCTTTTTTGTCATACATGAATAAACTATGAACTTTTTTTTTTTAATATAAAAAAAATTGTCAACTTAATTTTATAATAATAATAATAATGCAGTTCTTGTATAGCGCATATCACATTATGTCATAACGTCCCTATGCGCTTCCAAAGGACTTGGATATTATTAATCTGGCCTTAGCCCCGCAGCCTTTTACAGCGCGGTGGCATTTCAAGGAATAAATTCCTGCCAGGTACCCATTAAACTCACCTGGGTTGAGTGCAGCACAATGTGGATGAAGTTCTTGCTGAAGGAAATTTCGCTATGGCTGGGATCTGAACCCACGACCCTCTGTTTCAAAGTCAGAAGACTAATCCACTGGGCCACAACGCTCCACATTTTAATACACAAAAAGGACAAGAATAGGACTAAATTTATAGTAAACACTGTTTATGTTGTTCTTAACTCATAAATGCCAAATTTATTAATATCAATCCACACTCTCCTACAATTTTAAAGCAAAAAAAAGAGCATAGTATCTCATCCTAGAATTGAAAGGTTGAAGTTAGTCACATGGGCAAAAATGACTCCAGACATTTAAAATATGTTGTTTCCTATGACATACCATTAGTCAGTGACTTTGGAGTCAATTTCGTTGGTGTAACTTTAACACTAGATTGTAAAAGTGCTGTTTAAACTTTAAAACATGTTGTTAAAGCATGTCACTTGCACTACAGTTGTTTGAGCATGTAAACAAGTCGTTTTCAAAATTCTGAACAATTGTTTCACCTTTTTAAAGAACTTGTTTAAAAGGTAAAACAATAATAGTTAGAGTGACAGGCTTAAACAACGAGTTTGATATTTTAAACAGCGTTCTTACAAAATAAGAACTCTCTTGCCCTGAACAGATGAGCACTGTCTATATTCAAGAATAACTCTTGAGATAAACATCTGAAGGATCTAAATTTGTTGGGCGGCTAATAAGGTCCTTTCATCACTACATGGATTGGGGTCAAGTTGTGAATAGGGGGTGAGAAGTTATTAGTCGAACACCTCCATCCGAGGGATCTAGGGATCGTAAAGTGAGAAACAATTTGCTATAAAGGGTGGAATAGCCAAACTGTGCATCACCATGCATTTTGGACTCCCAATAAACAAGTAAATTGATGTGTTACAATCAAATTTCATTTGGAGTTAGATAAAAACAAAATATTGTCTGATGAACTAAATTCCACTAAGCTCAATGTTTAGTAATTCATATTCTTTTTAATAAGCAACATTGTCTCTGTTTAATTTAATATGGATATAAAATTATGCACAATACTAGTTGAATGAAAGTTCTGAAACATCCAAGTAATTGGGACTAGCTAAGACCTTCTACAGAGCTCTGAATAACATAAATCCCAATGAAAAACCTCTAATATTTTTGTCAATCCTTTTGGCATAACTTTCACAATTCCTGTAAAGATTTGAACAAATTTTACGGAATCCATATTGATTTCATTGTTACAACTGGAAGTACTTTGTTATGTCTAAAGTGAAAGTTTGATTTGAAGTTTATTTTTGCTAATATACACAATTTCACTTTCCTAGTGATTATATGAGCTCAATAAATCAATGCAGATACTTTCAGAAATTAAACAAGGATTTCAAGAAGGACACTAAACCCTACATATGATAGAATTGATTTAATGGTTATTGCATTTTTTTTCTCTTTTCAGATACCATAATTTTGCAACCTTTGAATTTATCATAATAATCTATGGTTTCCTCATGCCATTGTTATTATGTGATGGATATTACTTCTTGATCCTCTTGGCGTGCAGACATATTTCCTGGACAGAGATAATTTCACAAGATTTGTATATTTTATCATGTATCTGATGCAGAAGTTGGAGATCTGATAAGGATCATGGGGAATCAAGCTGTCAGCACCCCCCCCCCCCTCATACAGAGAGAGATTTATACTCAAACACACAAACACACAAACACACACAGGGGACCTACGAGGGCACTATGCACAGACATTTTTAGTACTATTTGGGCAGCAAGTTCATTCAATGAACTAATAAATACCCCTTTCATAAACCCAATAAAACCTATCCTCCAATTAGCCGCCTAAGAGTAATGCGGATAATTCAATATAAATTGCGTTCACAAACTCCGAAAATTATCCGCATTATTTTTACGAGCGCCCGTCCTGAAAAAGGCGGATAATCGTCATGACAACTGGACACGCCCCCTCCGATGCGGTTGTGTTGGAAAAAGGTGACCTTGTGACCGCACCATGGCAATTATCCGCATTATTTGGAAATACGTTCATAAACTCAAAATCTTGCCCCAAGGCCGCTATTATGCGGATAATAGCAGCATCAGAATAATGCGGATAACTCTTGTCCTCCTCTGATTTTACGACCAAATTATGCTGCTATTAGCCGCATAATTGGGTTTTATTGGGTTTATGAAAGGGGTATAACATACATGGAACAAGCATATATATCTAATTCTTGGTGAAAAATTAAATCACTACAAAAAGATATCAAAATATTCTGGGTGCTCTAATTATCAGAACTGAATTCTTTTTAAAGATAGTTTCTACATGTTGCATGTTTCCTTCTAATTGTATTACACTTGGAACTGCCAGGCAGGAAACCTTTATCAACAATGTTATTTGTAATCTTAAGAATAATCATCATTTATATGTACAAATAAGATATTGGGGCTCAAGTAATGATTACACTACTAGTACACTACAGTTAAAGCTAAATTACGGTAGTTGCAGTAAAACACTAATTTCGAGAGAAAGTCTGTAAAACCAAGGTTAAGTATGACTATATCATCGTGGATCTAGATCTGGTACAGTTACATAAACTGAACTTTGTGAAATCATAAAATCTAAGCTGAAATACGATCACACTGAAGATCGCCAACACAGATAGGCACACGTGGGACAGTGTATTATTATTGCTGGAATAAAGACCCGACGGAAGTGACCGAATCCGCGCTTATTTTGCTTATTTCTCAGCAATTACACAATTTCTTCCAGAATCCTTTGGCACATATTTTTCATTCATACAAACAGACACTTGGGTAGTCATTATATTAGATTCTGTAAAAAGTCATTTTGAGATCGTTACCAGAACTGGAATTTACCTTTAAACATTCATCTGAACAACATGGAGCAAATCTTATTATCACCACATGTAAATATACCACACTGATTAACATCATGCAATCAGAGCAGTACTTGTTCTTTAATCTCTATTACTATAGTACATGTACATCATGAATTTATGCAGTCCATTGCAACAGCAACTAATTTTATGATATTAAAGAATACGGAATTACATAAAGAGTTCTTTATCTGAAATAACAAGTGGCTAATAAGGGTGGTGGTAGTACAAACATAATCAAAGCAATGTAATGTAGGATCTATACATCACAATCTCATTTGCATAGATGCTAATCTAGCTGTATCTACGATGATGGAAGGATCGAGACATGAATTATCTCATTTGCATAGATGCTAATTTCAATTTCAATTTCAAATTTATTTATTTCACTTCCACATACATGAATTGTATACCATATATAAACATAAATATTTGTATACGTTGCAAAAAAAAAGATGTATATACGATGATGGAAGGATCGAGAAATGAATTATCTCATTTGCATAGATGCTATTGAATCTAGATGTATCTACGATGATGGAAGGATCGAGAAATGAATTATCTCATTTGCATTAGATGATGGAAGGGCCAAGACATGACTTATCTCATTTGCATAGATGCTAATCTAGCTGCACCTACAATGGTGGAAGGATCGAGACATGAATTATCTCATTTGCATAGATGCTAATCTAGCTGTATCTACGATGGTGGAAGGATCGAGACATGAATTATCTCATTTGCATAGATGCTAATCTAGATGTATCTACAACAATGGAAGGACCAAGACATGACTTAACTCATTTGCATAGATGCTAATACAGCGGTATCTACAATGATCAAGGTGTTAGGCTAATCTGCAGGCACAGACCCTGATCGAAACTATGATCAACAAGTGGGTCTCCACGTAAAGACTAGCACATATACATAACTTGCTGAGTGAGAGGGCCTTCAGTACACAAGGCATCAATAGGCTGCACATTCAGACCATTAACTCGAGTGAAGGGTCTGCACAACAGACTAATGATAGGCATGAATATTCCATCAAAGGAGTATTATTCCCATCAGGCCGTCAACCATTAACCAGACACGAGATGACGGTGATGATCGCATCTTTGTTTATAGCTAATCAACTGGTCTCATCAGGTGGTCCCTGTGCATTATCAAGGGCATATTCCCCAGACATGCATTAGAAATAGGGAGATATAAAGTGATATTGCCCTCTTTGATAGCACATCAGTGTATGCTGTACACTGATGCATGTACATTAGTACATTGATGTAGAATTTGAATAAATCACTGTAGATTTTGAATAAAATTAATTTGGAATTTTTAATATTGGATGCTTTAAATCCTATTTCAACTAGGTCTGATTATGCTAACCCCCTCCTCCTTCAGATCTCGGCCAACAAAGACCAGTTTGATGCAAAATTTCAAAAGGTCTCCCGATACTTTTCTTGCCAATCAATGCAACTATTTTGTTATTATTATGCAAATCATTAAAATTATTCAAATTGATTCACAGCGCGATTTCCCAAACTGATACAATGCCATTCTAATTAAGCCCTGTATGCTTTCATCTGTTGAAACAGAAAAAAAACCTCTTTGTTGTACATGTAGCATAGAGGAAAAAAGCCGCCTAGTCCAAAATGTGAAATTACTTTTTTCACAGGAACATGACAAGAGCGCATTAATAAATTAATATAATCTCTAGTTTTGAAAACCACATGCAGCTACAAGCAGCAGACCATGTCCACAGAGCTCTTGGTGTTTCTGTGGAGCAAGGTTGTCACTTTTTTTTCCTCTCCACCACTGGGATCTGTGCTTAGAAACCTTAATTAGAAACACCTTGGGGATTCAATGGCGGATTAGTCATATGGCGATGCACAGTTGATTCATATTTACACAATACATATGTTCGTATTTAATATATTCAATTTTTTGTCTTAGTTGAGTTGACTTGACCTTTAGTAATGTAGTAAAACAAGTTTTTAACCATATCTTGTATACCATAATTATCCTGCAAGCTGATTTTCATTCGTGATATACCAGTAATTTAATCCAAATCTATTAATTCATTCATTACTTATGTTTTTATTATTGCTTTGCAATCATATTGAAAAATGTTTTACAATACATCAGATTTTTTGTAAAGCAATCTTTCTGGCCAGTGCTGCTGGACGTTAAAGTAACCATTGAATAAAAATAAACAATAATAAATGTACTGAATGAAAAAAGGAGATTTCTTTATAAAATAGATGAGATAAAACAGTATTGAATATTAATTGCCTCCAGGGAGTTACTTCAGGTACAAATGCTGTCCATTCCACAATAAATTTTCAAAATTTCGGAAGATTTGAATGAATGTTTCAAATCACCAGGAAGCTATACAGTATACACACATTGACTCGAGATGTTAACATAAATATTTTTTAGAGGAATCTACACTAATTCTAATTAAAAAAAGAAGCAGAAACCTTTACAATTGATGGAGAGGGGATCGTTCAGATCTCGAAAACTGGACATGTAAGAATAGTATATATTTCTATAAATATCTTCCAAATCACAGACATGCAGGTTATCTCCTGAAGACAACCCACTTTTCATAATATATATATTAATCCAATGACCCTAAAATAACCTTCAGTTTCCAAATGAAAATATTGACTTCTTATACTTTTTCGGAAATCAAAACTAGAGTTTTTCAGGTCCCAAAACATCACTTCCAATTACGTTGATATTTACTATGATTCATTCAAAAGCACTGTTCACACTTCCAATTACATTGGTAGTCATCTTTGATTCTCTCAACTGCACTGTTAACATTTCAAATTATGTTGATATTTAAGTCTGATTCATTCAATGCACTATTCACATTTCCAATTATGTTGATATTCACGTTTGATTCAATCAAATGCAATGTTCACATTTCCAATTACGTTGATATTCATGTTTGATTCAATCAAAGGCACTATTCACATTTCCAATTATGTTGATATTCGCATATATGGTTCACTCAAATGCACTGTATCATGTAATTCAAATATCTAGCCCTCCCACCCCAAGTCAGATTCCTCATTGATTTTTCACTAATCAATGAGTGTCTCCCTGAATATCCAAATCAAAATTATCTCCATTGTTTTCTCACATCTTTATATAATCTTTCAAATGAATTATGCATGTATTTTGGGGGTTCATTATCCCCTCCAGCTCTCAAATACAATCTTTGAACCTCACGCCACACATACTAGCACCATGCAAGATTATCGGGGGAAATAATGAAACGGAAGTCATTCCTGTTCGCAATGTTCTTGGGACGTCTGTAATAATTCGACCCTGCCCATTAGCAAAGGGAGAAAATTCCTGAAACATTGTAACTCAATTTCTAGCAAAATTGTTTTTCCTGCATCAAAGACACTTTCATGTACGGAGTCTCAGACAAACCAATGAAACACTTTTGGGAGGTAGCCCAAAACAATTTTTAAGACAATGTACACAAGATTTTATTATATTATGTAAATTGTTATGTTAGTTCATTTTTTTTTTTAATGGAAAACAAGGGACAATTTCTCATGCACCTCCAAGAATAGACATAAACATCCTATTTCACTATATACTTTGGAGCTAAGGGAAATTTCATTCCCTAAATTCAACTGACCCCAGTCATTTAAACAACAAGCCAGTTCGTAGTTCCACTCTGCACATGATCAGAGGAAGGTCATTACAGTGTACTACTAAAGTGACACGGGTAGTTTAGAATTTAATGAGATGAGCACCAACTTTGATGTCTTGATTATTCATATATTCTTTTGAATTGTGTTTTTCACTTATATCCACAAAAAACAATGTGTCCACGAACGACTGGTATTTTATAGTTTGCCAAGTACATTGTACATGCTATATCAAATATTCATTCAAAGTAGAAATGCAACAAATAACTTCATAGTGTTCAAGGATGTGCTTTTCTAGTCACTCAGTCTATTCTTCATTATGCTATGTAAGGCATGCTTACATAATATCTTGGTTTGAAATCTGCCTACCTCAATGAAAGAAATGAAAGGTCAATTGACCAAAATTGTCCATGAATTAACTACAAACTGGTCTGTTTAGAAAATGAGCCATGGAAAACTGAAGAAAATGGTCTAACAATTCCGGGCTAAGTTTGAGATGGGCTATAACTGCAGCATCTCAAATTGCTGTTGGTAAATGAATTTGCCCTGCTCATGCCAAAACTGATGTTTTGGAGTTGCGATGTTCTTACAACTCCAACATACTATGTGAGCTGTCAGAGGGGTATAAATAGCATTCAGGCACCTTGCCACTTCCGAAGGCGGCCTTCCATTCATCAAACCTAAATTGAAAGACGGGGACAAAAATAGTCGGTCCCACCCTCCCTTCAAAGACTCAAGTCACTACTCCCCATGGGATTCGCTAAATGAGTATTGACAGCGACTTCAAAAATAAAATCGGTGAATGCGTCTTGTCATCTGAACCTGCTTGCATAAATTGACATCCCCCCTCCAAAAATAAAAGTAGATGAAGTAGGTTCTTTAGGGTGGAAAATGGCACAAAATGAACGCATAAAGTATGTGGCATTCTGAGCTAAAGTTAAATCCAGGCGAAAATGAAAAGATTGTTTCATATTTTCACTCAAGTTGACTGAAAATGCAGAGTAAATCATACCACGTAGAAATAAAGCAATTAGTCAAACACAGGAGATGGATTCAGTTAAGGGTACATCACAATCCACAAATTTTCGTTTAATTCAAACATCCTACATGAGCAAAAACATATGAAAATGATATAAAATTCTGTCCTCATAAGATCTTTCAAAAGAGCGATATCAGAATTGCAAAATAAGTCCGACAATTACCACTGGATTCATGAAAGGATCAATGCACGTTATGGATTTTGCAAAAACCTTCCCTATCTTGCAGTGATGTATCAAGGTTGGCAAGGGGGCACGTGCCACACGGTGCCAACGTTCAAGGGGCTCCAAAAAAAGATACCCCATCAAAGACCTTGAATCGTGGTCTAGTGGTTAAGACTCTCGTCTTTCAATCTGAAGGACGTGGGTTCGATTCCCAGCCATGGCATGTTTTCCTTCAGCAAGAAATTTACCCACATCGTGCTGCACTCAACCCAGGTAAGGTAAATGGGTACTGGCAGGAAGTAATTCCTCACAAAGCTGTGCATACCGGAATTGGTAGACTAGCTTAGCCGGGGTAATATAGGAGCGCCTTGAGCACCTAACAAGGTGGATACGTGCGCTATACAAATCCTACATTATTATTATTATTAATCAGATGAACATCAAAAGAAATCAAAGGCATCAGAAATCGGAAGGGGTGTGACACCAGCAGTTTTTTGTTTGTTTTTTTTTTCAATGTAAATAGAAGGACACATTTCAGTTCCTATCCTGGGCCTGAAAAACATTTTAAAAATATGCCACAGGACAGGGTATACATGTATTTCACAAACTTTAGATGAAGTAGCGACCAAACAATCAACTCGCAAATCAGAAAGAAATTGAATCTTTGAATGATTTGAATGCTACAAGAAATTGCCAGAGGCGATTCATATTTTCCAATTTGATCCACTATGGCCGGGCAGCTGGCAGCCTGACAAGGATCTGATTGGGGGGGCGTTGATTAGGTTTGACTGGACAGCTTGTCAAGAAGTTGTCACAAAGAAGTAAAATGATTGTTTAGTATTTTGGGGCTTGTAATGTTTTCACTTTTTTTTCACTTCTGACATAAACACTTATCGGATTGGCATTTATCTTCAGTGCACACACAACGATGCTGCATGAATACAGAACAGTCTAGATAAATCATGGGCATATAATGTGTAAGTCAGGTTGAATTCTCTTAAACCTCATAATTTTCAACAATAAATTTATAAAAGGGACAAGACTGAACATTGAAATAATTACCAGAGAGAAGTCCTCTGAGTTAATGTCCTCGCTGTCTCGATCGGGAATATGTGAATATTGCACTTGTCCGCTCGGCCTTCGACTCCACGAATCTCCCCTCTTCGGCTTCCCCTTCTTGTCTTTCTTTCCTAAGAGTCTCGTCCTCAAGCTAACTTTAGCTTTCGGGGACTTTCCTTTTGATGTACGGTACTCTTCCTTCTCCTTCTCCCTTTCCTTGGCCGCGGCTTTTGCCTTTCGCTTGGACAGCGGCCGGGAGATCGGCGCGTTGGCGTCAATGAAATAGGGGATGTCATCGCGGCTGCCGAGACACCCGCAGCACTTACACGGCTTGCATCCCATACTTGCTCACACGTGATGACGAGATCAATGCCGTTTTTACGATTTGTCATTATATATTGCACTGGACATAACTTTGATTGCACATGATTAATGAATAATGAAAATATTTGCCAATTAGAACTTCAGGTGATGTGGTGTTATATTGCAATGGCAGCAATTTACCACAAAATCTGAAAGAAATTATTAAAATTCCTGTAGTATGCAAGCGTGTCTTTGACAGAAAATCATATACTACATTGGAAGAGGGTATCCATTCAGACACCAATGTTTGATGTCTGATTACTGCAATGGTCAAGATAAGGGAGGAATAAACAAATCTTTTGAGTTAAATCAAGATCCAAAGTGAAGTAAACAAACAAACGTCTCTGATGTTTGAGCAGCGCACACTTCTAAACAAAACAAGCCGGTCTCACTGTATTGTTTCTTACAACAAGCAGATGATGTGACGATACTGTATGAAGATGGTATCGCCAAGGAACTATGAAGTATCGCCAAAGTGACACCGGAGATTACATAAACAATGCAGACAGATGGTCAATTGAATAAAAGTATCAATTTCGACACACGTTGTCTGCATTCCATTGATGTGGATATCAATCGTCAAAATATCAATGTTTAAAAATAAATCCTTGTGTGAACACTGCGCTACAAAGATTGGCGCAAACAGCACACTATTGGCTTCAGATTGAAAACGCGACTGGTTTTATTTTTAAGCAGATAACAAAGAAACAGCAAATTTCACACTTTTATTCTAACACTACACTAACACTCCAGTTTATGTGATATATTTCTTCACATTAGAACTCCCAATTTACAAGATAATTTACAGATGGAATTTGTTCAATTGTTGCACTGTTAAGCCTGGAATAGATAGATGCTTGTCCTTAATATATGTTTCTCGCAATTAACTTGGAATATTATCATCAACTGATGCTAGTACTAGTATTATGTTTCCTTTTCTTTTCCAGTCTATGTATTCAACTTAAATAGTATAGCGATTGCAACAGCTTAATAATTTTTCTTTAAAAATGTGATTTTTAGGAATGCATCCTTGATCAAGAGCATGCTATATAACAAAATATGCTGTATTTTCCATTCCAAAATGTATTCCAAAAAGCAACACAGTACACTCCCTTTGTAGGCCTATTTAAATCCTTGATATCAATATACATTTACGTCCATAGTAATCACGTTCAGCATGAGATGTAGTCTCGGCATACAGCTTATTCATTCCATGGCGTCACCATAATAGACAAGCAACAAGAACGGTATATCCAACTCCAATTCCGAGGAGAATAAGATCCAACGATGCCGAAATGCTGCTAGATAGTGCATATATCCAACAAGAAGAGTGAATATTCCTCTAATAATAACCCAATCTGTAATATATCCTATTCCAGTGCATGTAATGCGAGTGCAGCTGTATCATCTATACAGAGTTCTATGTACATGTGCCGAGGATCACCGTTTCGGTCGGTGTCTCAGCTCAACTCATCTCATCTTGTCACCAACGAGGGAGTCTCCGCGGTGATGCACGCCCAGATTTAACAGGAGGGGACCACCGGCGGCTTCGGCACCCACGGAGCGAGACCTTCAGCACGCGTGCATATTACACAGCGCCTCCGATGCGATGCAATGCAGCGCTCGGTAGGAGAGTGGAGGAAAGAGATGCGGGAGAGAGAGCGCATAATGAGCAAGTGTGTGTGTGAGTGGAAAGAGGCCAAGACAGACCTCTATTGGCGTTTGTGTGTGCATAGACGATGCATCCTGTAAAGTCTCAGGTTGGGGGATACAGGGGTAGATGTTATTGTGTAGCCATTATGCTATTCACAGGGATTGTTAGCACATGTGAGCATATATGTTTATCTTCTTTGCCGAGCCTTTATTATCCATCTCCCTACCCCCACAACCTCTGTTTGAATTTATGCTCATCCCAATTCACATCAAGACTTCTCTCAACAAGAGATCAGATTTTATTTTCACTCTCGATTTCATTTTATTTCTGGGACCAAATTTACCATTTGTATCCACATTGTATTCTATGGTGAAATTTTATATTCAATATCTACAAAATTAATGAGTCATCTTTTTTTTTATTTTCTCATTTTCTATTCACATCTCCACATATTCTACATCTCTCTTTCTCTCGATCTATCTCGCTATCCAAATTCCCTCTGTCCTTCTCTATTGTGTCTTTCTCTTTCTCTCACTTTTTCCTTTCGCTCTCCCACTGTCGCCCCCCTTCTCTTTCTCTCTCTCCATTGGCGGCGAAAGCCAAAAATTTTAGGGGGGGCAACCAGAATTTTTTGAGAAGCAAAAAAAAAAAAAAAAAAAAAGGTTATCAACAACAAATTTAGGGGGGGTTCGTCCCCCCCACTTCCGTCGCCTATGTCTCTCTCCCATTTAGGCCTATATCTCCCCATCTTCCACCATCTTCCCTTCTCTATCTCTCTCCCTATCTCACATTCTCTCTCTTTCTCTCAATGTGTCTCACCCTCGAGCCGTGCACTCACATTTTTTCATGTTGTCGGAGCATCATGTGTCACCGGTCTATAATTACTCATCCTCTCTGTTTATCTCTCTTGTCTGATCTCAATTATCATGATTTGCATCTCCTTAACATTTATTAAAGGACTCAATCAAATCACAATATTTACATATGTTAACCTGATGATTGATGAACTACAAACATCTGCAATTGCAAAATTGCATCCTCAATATCATTCTTGTTATGTAGTTCTATAGACGCAAGTTACTTTATGTTCCTTTCATTAAGGGGTCACTTTCACAAGCTCTCTATTAAGTCCGAAACCTATCATGTCATATTTCTTTTCGTCAAAGATTATTTTTTAATGTAAAGAATTTTTTTGTATTGGAACATTGTTTGTAATTTGTTCTGTCAAACAAGATTATCTATTGTTTTGTTATGTTATAGCACATATCACTTTATTGATTTAATAAACTTGAACTAAAATATTGTATCAGAGATCATCTGGTTCTAGTAGATAGCTAGGTCAAAGTAATGATCGAGATGTACAGTATGCTCACAACAGGCATATGTTAATATCTCTCTCGCGGAAGAAAACAAAATCAACTTTAGATGGACTGCAAAAATCTTTTCAATTTCAGCGAAATTCAACTTAGTAGGCCTACACATGTTAAGTCTTCATATTGATACTATTACAGCTCCTAATCTGCAGTGGAGAGGCCAAAACCCTTGTTCTTCACAACCGAGTCTGCATTGTAAGACTAAGACTAAAGACACTCCACAGTCACACACAACAGCATAAGTATCAAGCCAAGTAAGTTACAATCCAAGTCTTCTTAAAACTTTGTGCACAAATCATAACAATTTTTTTTCGGTCAAAGATTAGAATGTACCAAATGGGTCATACACAAGCCCTTTTTATCCCGATTCCCTAAAACGTCAAAAGTGGATAGATAATTTCATAGTACAATATTACAAAGGGGAGAGCTTATACCCCCTAATATATGACCCAGCAGCTAATTTCGGACGCTTCCTCCCAAATTTCCTATCGTCCCTTGATGCCATCTCTATATAAGCTCTCGGGCCTCAACCAAGGTCTCCCAAGCTAAATGTTAGTCTGTATTAGGTCAACGCAGCAGCGACGTCTTGAGGGCCGTCTGCACCATCCCGAGTTTTCAAATTAGCGCGCTATTTCTGATCCGGCAAATTATCCCGATGTGAACAATCTCGAGATTATTTGCAATGGAGACGCAATTATTGCGCTAGTTCATAGGATTAATCTCGAGATTACAATCCCAAGTCAACTTGGGATTATTTGCAAAATAGCGCGCTATTTTACGAATTATGGCGCTAATTCGTAGGTGCAGACGCACTCTGGATTATTCATTCACGGCGTCAGACCATAATGCATCGATGCCTCGCTCGAGCAGGAATCACTCTTCTTGTGATGGTGGAGACGGGGTTTCTTGAATCTCGAGATTAATCGCGAAGAGGGCCGATCGGGCTAAAATCTCGAGATTGAGCAAACTCGGGATGGTGCAGCACCGCCTTTGGAGATTGATCAGAGAAACCCAATGAGGGGTGTTATGTGAAACATTTCCAATTTAAGCAAGAACACCTGAGGTAGGGCCGAAGCAGGGAAAATATACAGGGGGGCTCGGGGCAATTTAGCCCTCAAAAATCTCAAAAGAGCCCCGGAAAATTGAAAAAGAGCCCTCAAAATTCTCAATTCCCTGCAATGTTAAAGCTTATTTTGTATGAATGTTGCAGATTTAGGCATACGATTATCAATAGTAACCCCCCAATTTTTTTTTTTTTGCCTGGGCCGAAGCTGACAAAGTTCTCTTAAAGGGATAGTCCAGGCTGAAAATATTTATATCTAAATAAATAGAGTAAAATTCACAAAGCAAAATGATGAAAATTTCATGAAAATCGGATAGCAAATAACAAAGTCATTGAATTTTAAAGTTTATCAATATTTTATGAAAACAGATATATGCACAACGTCATGAATATTCATTAGGTGGGCTCATGATGTCACATCCCCCCTTTCCCTTTCCTGATGTTATCGCATGAAATCTTGTAATTGTTTCATTTTTCATACAAGTGTAAATGATGTGTCTCCATTATGATGAAATAAGTTGCAGCAATAATAAAGACACCAGGAGACACAAAGTGAAAAATAGAAATAGACAACAAGCGAGACAGAGACAAACTCAGAAAGAAAATATTTATTTAACTGAAAGAAAACATAGAGAAACATTGACAGGGAGAACAGAGATAGGCAGATAAATATATAATTAGAGAGAGAGAGTAGGGCGTGGTACTGACAACAAAATAGAGAAAGTTTATATCAGGTCACTGAGAATCCTGCTCATAGTGTCTCAAAGTGTATGGCGCCATCTTGTGGCTCATGCAGCACAACTTTTCAATAACATCAAATCACAGTCTCCTGGTATCACAAGTTCATATAAGACCTTCTGTTTGGTAATCGTGAGCTTGAAAACACTGCAGAGAGCATGAAAGTAATGGATGGACAAAAATTTTGTTAAAAATTGATATATTTTATCAAATGGTCCATAGAGTAGCTCACTGATATCCAAAACTGTGAAACTGTTTTATAAAGGACTTATGACAACTAAATTTTGACATTATGGTAACTACAAAGGAAACCTTGATTTTGATTGGCTGCTGAGCCCTGTTACCATGGTAGTTCCCATAATTCCAAATGTACCATAATCATAACTCTTAAAGTGTGTGCCAGATAAACCAAAAGGCCCATATTCTTAAGTCGAATTTAATATAAACTTTGGTTTAAAGTTGTGGTTTAACTATGGATAGCCAATAGTGGCATAAATCACTATCAGAATAATTTCAATATATCAGCTCATTTTTCTCTCAAATCATTCTTAACTGTTTTGGAAGGATCACCATTCATGAGTTAGGAAAGAGCACAGTAAACATAAGAAACATACAATGTCAGGAAAATTTAGACATTTTTGGCTTTCCATAATTTTAGCACAGAGTTAGACCGTGGTCTAAGTTAAACCCGACTTCATAATACAGGCCATAGGCCCTAACTTCTGAAGATAATCTTTATATTCTTTTATCATGGATCACCTTTTTATGTAAGGGCCATTTGTTTTGGGGTAGCGTGCTCCTTCAGAATTCATTAGCCAATCTATAGGCTAATTACCTCTGCTGAAAAGTACAAAGAGAATAAAACACATGTGAGTTTCAATGTTTCACATCAAACTACAAAGAAAATAAAGTGCACAGTCAATTTAATAATGAATCAATTTGAACCATTTAATATGTATATAAACCATGCTTAATGGTTAAATGTTAAAGTGTGCAAGTAAATTCAGGCTCTCACACCCCCCCCCCTCCCATCCAAATATCCATCGAAATTTAAATCCTCCATTCAAATCCTCCCATTTAAACCATATCCTCTTAAACTACCAATAATCCTATTTAAAAAAAAAACATGAATTTCAATATTTCTAATCAAAATGCAAATAAAATATACAACATTTTCACAATCAAATTTTTTTATGAAGCAATTCGGACTAAACACTTATGAAAAAGGGGTTATATGTGAACGGTCTAACAGCTATTAAACACTGACAGCCCCCCCCCCCCCCTTCCCTCAGTTAAAAGACCTATTAAACTATTAATACACAGTCAAAGTCACACCACAACTGTCACCTATGCCAACTTGGTAGTCAAACCAATAATCGTAAACAGTAGGGGAGATCCCATAGTCAAACTAGACGCACGCAGCATTTGACCTCAAGTAGGGGTCAACACTGACATCCCGTCTGGTTAAATCGTTTGACCACGACAAGCTGTGAGGTCGCGAGAGAGGCGCGTGGATGCGGCAAGAAGGGAGGAACTCATTCGTTAGCATCCGTTACATTGTGAGAAGCAGTGATGTGTACACAAGGAAATCATGCTGAGGGTATATATTCTAAATTCTAAAATTTGAGGTAACTTCTGGGGGTTGGGGAGATTTGTCTAAGCAATGTGATTAATATACATTCATAAATATTATAATGAAAGTATAGCACACAAAGTGTCTTCCCAATCAACGAGAGCTCTCCTTTAACACTTCAAGTCTAGATTTTTTAATGATAAAAAGGTATATCAAACTCTAACTACTTAATTGTTTTATCAGCCTTTAAACATGTTAAAACTTGCGGAAACTTTTCACTTTTATTTTCTGTATTATTTTTTTAGGTTAGGTATGAGATATAGGCCTAATGATATATTGAATATCAGTTGGACTGTGTATACATATGTGTCACATTTTGAAGCAAATACCTAAATCTTGGAACTCCACAATAACTTTAGTAAAATTCATAATACAAAACGTGCCCATTTCTTGAAAATATATAATATTTTACATTAAAGGAGAATGAAACTCTTGGAGCAAGTTAGCTTTTGTGAAAGCAGAAAAATCAAAGAATAAGATCAACAAAAGTTTGAGTAAAATAGGACTAGCAATAGAAGAGTTATGAGCATTTGAATGTCGAGATCACTAATGCTATGGAGATCCTCCCATTGGCAATGCGACCAAGATCTATGATGTCACAGATGAACAACTCTCCCCTTTTGGACGCTGAAAATATACCCCAAAACATCTCTTTTTGCTCATTCTAATCATATGACAAACGATTCATCAATTATATAATGTTGTGAAACCTTTGTACTTGTCCTCTCATAAAGAAAACACCTCACCTTGTGATAGACTCTATTAAAGTGAGAATATAAGTGAAATAAGTACTAAAGTAATGAGGGAGTTGTACGTGTGTGACATCACAGATCTTGGTCGCATTGCCAATGGGAGGATCTACATGGCATTAGTGATCTCAATATTCAAATGCTCGTAACTTTCTCATTATTCATTCAATCTTCCTCAAACTTTCAATAACATGTTTCTTTGATTTTTCTCTTTGATATGGATTCAGCTGGTTTCAAGGGTTTCATTCTCCTTTAAATACTTGACACAATTTTAAGGTATAAATAGTATCCTATGCTACAATAACAGCTATGCAGAAGAAACAAGGTAATGAGACATAACTTCATCCCAATTTTTCCTTTTAAGGAAAAAAACGAATCCAAAAGAAAGTACAATTCTACGAGAGAACGCTGTCTGTTTAGCTCTCGGTAATGACTTTGTCAGACTATAGCCGTGATAGATTTACCAGCGCCGAGTTCTTGTCAAAGGGCGGATAGATTATAAGGCATTTACGGCCGATTATAGGATTTTGGCCCAGCTACTGCACGGAGCTATCATAATCACAACTGGAGTGACTTCACAAAAAACACTCACATGGATATTTAAAACACAAAATATTTGAATGATAAAGTAAGTGATTTGAAACATTAAAGTATTTCCATGTGGCAAACAAACATGAAAATTTGAATTGGCTTGCTAGTTGGTAGATACGTTTAAAAAAAAATAGGAAAAATATGTTGTGAAAATCCAAACACACTACAACTATGACCTGAAGTTTGAATCTGTTTCTCATATTTCAATTACTTACCATAAACATATATTTTATCTAGAATATAAAACAATTGCAGTATACCCCAATTCAGCACTGATTTTCCCCCATTTGCCGCATATTTGATAAGAATTAGGTTAATTCAAGAATCTTTTGAAAAATGATGTTCATTTTCATGTAGGCATACATAATAAACAAATTGAATAACCCTTTTAAATTGAAATCAGTATAGATAATTTTCTTTAAGTATATGGAATGAACATACAGTATTCATTCATGAAAACGCTTTATTCTTTCCTCAGAGCTACATACCATTTGTGTCAGTGACTTTACTCTGATGCATGTACTATTGTACTGGTACTTTTCAGGCTTCATTCTGACCTAAGAAATACCTTCAATTAAAAGTGGAGTTTACAGCCTATACAAACACCATTAAAGCCACTTTCTTCTTTCCATTATCCAACAAAACACTTCCCCCAGCTCATCTGTCTCAGAGTCAAAGCTTCCACTTTTCATCCCTTTGTTAACAAGTTTTTTCATCCCTTTGTTAAAAAGTCTTCTGTGATCCTGTTGAAAAGAAAACCTACAATGGATGCACGGCAGAAAGGGTATTAGTCAGTCTTAATCCAGAGAAAAAAAGAAAAAAAGTTTTGTAAACAGATTTATAGCTCAAACGGTTCAAAGCTGGCTGAGTATTCATTCAACTTCACCACTTTTAAAATGCTTTATATTTTAAAAGAGAGTTGAAGTTGTTTTTAAGGGCAATGGATCCAATATTAAACCATATTTTGATGGAAATAACACATGGACTGGAAAAGACTGGATGTGGACTGGTTAATCTGTGACTAAAATTTTTTGTCAACTCAAGTATCATGCATTTGCATCAGAAAGATTTAGCTCAAATGTAGAGTGTTACATAATCCATAGAGTAATTCCACTAACACTCAAAAGTCAATTTGGCATCTCCCAGCATAGTTTTTTGCTACTCACTACAGAAGTAAAATGAAATCTTTCTGCATCAGAATTTTTCAATGGAGATGATATTATGTGTGATTTTAGCTCAAGTACAATAATGTCCTCATAGGTAAAATTTACATTTTCTTTGGAATAAAAGGGCTTGCTTTTACAAGACCCATAAATTCATGAAGGTTGTTCATTCAGTAACTTGTTAATCATTTTTTAAAAAATGTTATGGCAATTGGACAATGATGATAAATGTGAAGTTTGTAATATCAAAGAAGATTTAATACATGCTTTTTGTATTGTAGTTTGAATAGGCATTTCTTTTATAATTTATTCATAATGATTAAAAATGTGTATGACGTAGACCTTTGTTTTCATGTCGATATTTTGTTGAAAAATTACAAAGAAAAGAAGATTGATGATATTATAACAATAGCACTTTGGAGTATTTATAAGATGTTAATTTTTAGAAACTTACATAGAAAAGAAGAAAGAGAAAATAAATTATGGTTTACTTTTGTCAGAGAATTGAAATTAAGATTAGATATCAATAAGATTCTGAGGAAAAGAAGAAAGAAAGAAAGAAATGTATAATTTGCCTGTTGCTTTGGAAATGTATCTATGAGTTTTGTTTAAAAACGATGTGTATATGAAATGAATTTTTGTTGAAAATAAATGCCCCTGTTATGGGTGAAAGAGAAAAAAAAAACTTGTTAATCACTCCAGACATATTGTGATTATATTGGCATTCATTACCTGGGGACAAACTCATTCATTAAATCTTGGTTCAATTAATCTTTTACAGGGGTCAATTTTCTAGGTCACGCAGAAATAATTAAGTTCTCCATTTTTCTCTCATTTTTCTCTCATTTTTCCTCCTTTTCTTGTTCTTTTAGGACTAGCGTTGCTAACAAAATTCTCAATAACTTCTATTCTGCTTTTATTGTATTTTAAAATTCTGTTGATCTTTTATCACCACTAATGCACTGATCTTTAAATCAATTTGATTTTAATGTCACGTCTAGCCTAATAAGAATAATGGGGCATGATATATGAGCTGAAGACTTCCTTTTGAGAACTAGGATCAGTTAGATGTCTTTAGTTCGCCTTTCCAACAAGTTTACGGACCGTTTATGAATTATTCTTCAGCATCTGTCTGCCTGAGATCTCTATGAATATAACAATCCAATTCAAAATACAATCTATGAATATCTTTTGACAAGAAATCAATACGGTTTGAAACGAAGCCAGTAATCTCCAATAATTGAAATATCAA
Source organism: Lytechinus pictus (assembly GCF_037042905.1). Taxonomy (NCBI): domain Eukaryota; kingdom Metazoa; phylum Echinodermata; class Echinoidea; order Temnopleuroida; family Toxopneustidae; genus Lytechinus; species Lytechinus pictus. The sequence continues at coordinate 27,816,706 of NC_087261.1, forward strand.
TCAAATATATGACATGTATTAACTTTTAAAAAAATTAAACTATCCTATTTATACATGCATTGTACATAAAGAAGAAAGATTGTTCACATTTATAAATGACCTCATTCAACACAGGTTACAGATGTCAGACACCTTTATCAGAATGACACCCCTTTATTTTCAATACATGAATGACCAGAAATTAATTCCATATTTTATCATTTCAATTTATAGAAGAGGTATTAGATGACCTTTAATATATGCAGTGTACATTAATCAATGTTTCTATATTAGCCCCCCTTCCCCCACATCCCCCCCTCCTGTGGGTCACAGACATCCAGCCCCTTCATTTTGAATAAATTTGTATGAATGATCAGAGTGGTGAAGGGTAGGAGGGTTGGGTTGGGGGAGGAGGATAAACAGAATAGGGTAAAGTAGGAGGAGGGGTAAGGATGATCTCTGTGTGTGAGGTAAATCCACCCACCCCAATAATTGGGGGGGGTGAGATAAACCGGATTTAAAACCCGGATGACTGACTGATCAGAAATCCTTCCCATAATTCATAATTTCCCTCGGAGAGGACCTTATAAATCGTCGGTCCTCTGGTTGGTTGCATACTTTCTAAGGTAAAGAAAAATCACTACCATTTACCATTTTACCATTTCAATGTGTAAAGTTAAAAAACTTTTCAATGACCTTTCACATACAATGATCAATGTTACCACGTCAAAGAATTAATATCATCTCCATGAATTTATAAAAAAAAGAATGATCTGCTGTAGACTTGGTCTAGTTCACAACTGTCAACATCACCGACAAATCCAAACTTTGCTTCGTGAAATGAATTCAATAGTTGCTGACGTAGCCAAACATACTGAATAAATATGCCCGCCCCTCCCTGGTATATTCATGTATGTTAATCTGGATGTGTCTCTTTCACACTGACACCAAGCCCCTTTTTTGCTTCTCGTGAAGAGGAGCTAATATTTGTTTGAACTTGCATGATAACATGAATGGATGGCCATGACCCCAAATAAACACGCCTCATTCATCTGAAGAAAATTTGAGCCCTACTTGATGTCTCGGTTACTTAAATTTTTCCTCCATTCTGGTTCTTTCCTGTTTCCTCTTTTTCTTTTCTCATTTATTTTTCATTGCTATTTTTTTAATATCGAGGCATATTCCTTACACAACCAATGGACCCCCCCCCCCACACCATATACTGATTTCAAACAAAGTTTGGCTTTTTATATAGAAAATTGTTATATGGAACATAAAACTAAGTTCACAATTTGAAATTTGAAATCATTGTTTTTAAGAATGCAATTTTCTTAAATGGTAATTAAGAATAATTATTCCACCATTGTATATTTTGAGAACAAAGAATTTTAAATGGTGCAGGCTACATCGATCAGAAAGTTTGGATTCGTGGATCAAAAAAAAAAAACGCCCACCAAAAACTAAAATGGCAACCTGGCATGTGAAGCATATCATTAGGCGGTGCTGCACCATCCCGAGTTTCCTCAATCTCGAGATTTTAGCCCGATCAGCCCTCTTCGCGATTAATCTCGAGATTCAAGAAACCCTGTCTCCACCATCGCAAGAAGAGCGATTTCTGCTCGAGCGAGGCATCGATGCATTATGGTTTGACGCCATGAATAAATAATCCCGAGTGCGTCTGCACCTACGAATTAGCGCGATAATTTGTAAAATAGCGCGCTATTTTGCAAATAATCCCAAGTTGACTTGGGATTGCAATCTCGAGATTAATCCTACGAACTAGCGATAATTGCGTCTCCATTGCAAATAATCTCGATATTGTTCAGATCGGGATAATTTGTCGGATCAGAAAAAGCGCGCTAATTTGAAAACTCGGGATGGTGCAGACGGCCCTTTAGACATCAAAAGGGCATCTTAACAAAAGTCATGAGTAAAGCTCAAGTCCCATTTCCATTGTAATTACCACAGTGGAAAAGTTAGCAAGTTACCATAATAATAAGCCCTATTTAAAATGAGGGTCTTGGCATTCAAACCCTGTTTTTTTTAACACTTTGCCGAAATCCTTAACCAAGTTTAAGGACACGAATCAGATTTTTTTTTTTTACATTCTTGAATTCCAGACTCATTGTACTTGCTCTATAGGACTCAGCCAAGCCCTCTCTCTATTCAGCACAATGTTCTTAACAACTTTCATGACCTCTTTCAAAGTACATTCTCCTTTTAACGTCCCTTTCCTCATTTTGGAACAATTTTTTTGGGAGAAAGAAAAAAGTGTTCTGAACCAGTATTTTTTATATGAAGTAGAGTGAACTTTTTTTTTTAAATCATGTTTCGAACAGGGACTCGGGTTTGATCAAAGGTTAGGAGGCGCACGGAATGAGTTTTTTCATGAGCAAATCCCATCTACAAAAGTGAGCATTATTCATAAATCAAAAATAGGTCTTATTAGATCTTTCTTCTTATAGCGAGAAGTCCAAACTGTTATTTTGTTTTCTTTCTGATATCTCCATCCATTTCTTTCTGTTACTCTCTCTCTCTCAATATCTATCTACATATCTATCTATCTATCTACATGTATCTACCTCTCTCTCCTCCCTCTTTCTTGCACAAATTCTTTAATTTTTTTATAATCTGTACTCCCTCCATAATCTTAATTAATCAATTTTTTAACAATCTTAAAATTTTCTGTCACCTTCCCCCTCGTCATCAAATGTTCTGTACATTTAGATTACAAATGAACATCTACTTCTTTGCTTCAACTCAATCAATCATAATCGCACAATTCTAACTTCTTTTTAGCACCTTATCAAAACATTGGATTTTCCTATTGCAATATTTTTCTTTCAAATATAATTCTGTTTTGAGACCAAACAATTCATGCACCGATGGCGGTCTTAATCACCTTCACATTTTCTGGTCCGCTGGCTAAAATGAGCTAAGAAAACAGCACCTTTGCACTTGAAAAAAAACACCTTCGGAAAACCTTTATCGCATGTGACATACAAGGCATTATGGGACAAAAACAAACTTCACACATAAATGAAAATAATCATATTTAAACTTTTTGACTTTCATATAAACAATGCAATACAATTTATAATATCCCTGCCCCCCCCCCCCTCATAGTCTGCAGGCACAGACCCTGATTGAAACTTTGATCAGCGAGTGTGTCTCCAGGCAAAGACTAGCACATACAAAACTTGCTGTTCTGCCTTCAGTACACAAGGCACGAGTAGGCTGCACATTCAGACCCTTAATTTGAGTGAAGGGTTTGCACAGCAGACTACCCCACTTCGAATCCCTCCCCCTTAAGAAATGTGCTTAACGCACTGGACACTGAATGATTTTGCTACAACATGTGATTTCCACTCAGCCTGCATTATATAAAAATTATAATAATAGTCAGTTCTTGTATAGCGCATAATACATTATGAATAACGTCTCTATGCGCTTCCAAAGGACTTGGATATTATTACCCTAGCTGTAGCTCAAGCAGCCTTTCCAGCGCTCGGCATTTCAAGGAATAAACTCCTGACAGGTACCCATTCATCTCACCTGGGTTGAGTGCAGCACAATGTGGATAAATTTCTTGCTGAAGGAAACTACGCCATGGCTGGGATTTGAACCCACGACCCTCTGTTTCAAAGTCCGGAGACTAATCCACTGGGCCACTTAATGCAGGCTCATTACCCAATGGATTGAATAGCATTTCCAGCAATAACAGAATTCAACCTAAACAATAAATTTACATTACATTCTATCGCTTTCCATCATTCAACATCATCAACTGAACAATACCTAAAATGACAGAAATTCAGTTTCATTTATTTATACAGAATGGTGTTCATGAACTAGAACGACAACCATACCTGTGGGAATTCAAAACCAGCATTGTATGATACCAGGGGTCAGAGGTCAACACATTCTGGCAGGTGGAATGTGAATGCGATGGAGAAGGACTACATCCTAAACATTGGAATCATGTAACTAGTCTGCAAGCTCAGACTCTTGGTTTTCACAAGTCACTTAGTGCATAATTCAGAGTCTGAAGCAGTAAGACTAAATTCACTACGTACTGTGGCTGGCTCTACCAAGGGTTATTTGACACAGAGACAGAGTTTGGCATCTAGTCTTCATTCTAGACATGGTATAATTGGTTAAAGTGTCAAAGATGAGTCTGCGCTTGCAGACTATCATGTAACCATGGTGTGACAGATGCTGAATTCAAACCTACCCAATCACCCAAAATACCTGTGAATTTACAAGAACTTGTTTAGGCCTAGAAATACACAAAAATATACTTTTCACATTTACAACCATCCGAACCAGGTTATAAAACCACGCAATAAAATCTGTGTCGCAGACAAGACGTTCGATTCAAAATCGCTGGCTCAGCAAAACGACCCAAGGATTCTACGGCACCTGCACCATGCATACTACCTTGAGAGGAAATTTCTTATGATTTGCTTTTACAATGCGAGAACACCAACGACCTTTGAAAAATCCCTGCATAAGTTCTCAAAAAAAGATTGACAAGTATCAACTATCTATCAGGTATTTTCTTGCAGAAATATCACAAGTAATTTGCTTTCACACTGCCATAAGGACCTTGTATTTACGAAAATATCTAGATCCTTTGAATTCATATCTCAGCCCTGCCTGCATGCAAACAACAATATTCAGTTGTGCTTGAAGTCGTGCGTAACTTTACAAACAGATTAATGAAACACCACCCTGGGGGCTGTTTCATAAAGCTGTTCGTAAGACAAGAGCGACTTTAAGAACGACTGGTGATCCTTATTTGTGGTAAATAACTCAATCATTGGCAATGGTCATGTGCGTAAGAAAGGTTCACCTGTCGTTCTTAAAGTCGCTCTTAACTTACGAACAGCTTTATGAAATGACGCCCTGGAACCGGATGATTCCTGCACAAAGCCTATGGGAATCACAGAATTCAGTAGTCAACAGGTTAATATATTATATTAAACAATATTTGATTAAAAAAGCCTCAAAAAACAATATTGAATTCCAAGCTAGTATACATGTAGGTATACTCCATATAGTGAATTCAAGTGATCTAATTCAATTCATAATATTCAATTCATCAAGAAAAGGTCTAACTGACTACTCTACATGCAGTAATGTCCATGCAACTACTAACACAAAACCAGTCAAGGTACGGTCCATTTCATTCTTTGAAAGAATTTGGTTAAATAATAGCAGTATTTGGTATTTGGCATTCCGAGCTGAATGATACAGTGATTCTATTATTCCTGGATTGAACGCATGGCTAGAAAAGCGTGGTGGCCACTAACGAGAGTTTCATAATGGTAGATGATGTATATGGGAACAGGTTGATTGGAACATATACCTATGATCCAAAAGTGTGTCATACATGTATGTGTAATTACACATATATATTCAAATTGAGACCAATTAGTAATTGTCATCACTGTACATGTAGAAAGTGATCAAAAAGTATGTGATACATGTATATGTAATTGCAAATAGAATCACACTAAGACCAATTAGTAATTGTCATCACTGTACATGTAGAATGTGATCAAAAAGTATGTGATACATGTATGTGTAATAACACATATATATTCAAATTGAGACCAATTAGTAATTGTCATCAATGTATCTGAAGAATCATTAATCTTTCGTATTTTTGTGTGTACATGTAAAAACAGGTCTCATGGTCTTGTGGTCTAAACAGGTTTCATCAATGATTGTGTAGGCTGTGGTAAAGTTCGAATTTATCGCAGCACTAGCAATAAGACATCAAATTACTTTCACGCTCTCCACACGGGTTAGGTAGATGATAATCGGGAAGGAATGATTATTAAAATGTTTAGCATCTTAACTTGGAGGTTCTTGAATACAAGTGCCACGCCCACTCTGACTCCAACCAATTCATGTACATGTGCTGGGCATGGTGAGCATCTACCACGCCCCCTCTCCTTCAAGATCATTCACACAAGTACTGTATATACATATACACATATGGCCTGTATTCTGAAGTCGGGTTTAATTTAAACTCTGGGTTTAAGTTGTGGTTTAACTATGGAAAGCCAGTTGTTACATAAATCTGTAACAGTAGAGGTTCAATGTATTAGCTCATTTGACTCCCAAAACATTAACTGCCTGGGAAAACATACTTGGGCAGGTAAATCATTTCTTACATACAGATGGGCTCCAGCAACCCATGCCACGCCCCCTTTTTAAGGAACATACTGGAGCAAGTAAAGCATTTCTTCAATACAGCTGCCGCTTTCTTATCAATTTTCGGAGGGGGGGACTTGATATATCTATGAATACAGTTCAATGAAACAACAGGCATGGCCCGAGGTTCTAATACCAATATATTCTAATATTGGATTTTGTACGAGTTGAATAACTGATTTCAATTCAAATCCATGCTGAAAGCCTTCCCATCAAAATGTCATTATGATATCCCCCACACAAGACTACATGAAGTGATATTTTTGTGGGAAAAGGTGCCTCCAGCCTTTTATTCTTTATTGTGGTGGAGCTTGGAATTTTCCTTGTATATTTACTTCTTCAAAAAGAAGAAAAAACTCAACTTTCTTTCATAGCTCACAGTTCTGTTTTTCAATACATATTTTTTCTAGTACACTCCTTCCACTGTCATTACAAAGTGCGGTTGGCTGGCAAAATTGCAATTTTTTCCCTCTCTCTTTCTTTCTTTGCTTTCCTACCCTCCGATTGTTGTGTCAAATTTGAAAAGGTAGCACAATGGCCGACACTAAAATAACAATATGTGGGGGTATTCTGGTGCGTGTGAATGAGGGGGTATTTATTCACGTTTGTGTGAGAAGTGGTCAGGAAATCAGAGCGAGAGTCACCCTCAATATTGACAGTGATATGTGTGAGCTTTTCTTCAGTTTTTGAATGGATTCCGTGAAGTTCAAGTATGAGGAGAAGAGGCCATGGACATACTAAAGCCAGTCAAGGGCCCGTTGCAAAAAGAACTGCGATCAAACGCAACCCCAAAAAAGCATGCACACTTGGGCCCCGTCTTACAAAGAAAAATTATGACACTGATGGACTTTCGTATAAGTTGAGATTTGAACGGATCAATCACAACTCTTTGTAAGACGGGACCCTGATTTTCAACCTATGAAGTACGCATATTACGGACTTGCACTTGATTTTTCGTATTGCATTTTAACACAACTCATTCTGCAACGGGCACCTGATAGCTGTTTCATATAGCTGGTAGTAAATGTATGCATGATTTTGCAAACGACTGGAACATGTTCTTATTGGCAAAGTCAGCTGCATAAGGATATGTCTTTTAGCACAAGAAAGGATCACCAGTCACAGGCAATATCAATCATATCTTTATTTCTAGTGAAACACCGGCCAGGGCCCCGTAACATTAAACTTAGAGACTGATCATGGGGCTAGTCATACTATTCCTACTCTCAATTCCCAAAGAGAAGAACTATAGAAGAGACAGTTACATACCAGACTACCCCTTACATAATCATTATGCAACTGAATCCAGCTATAAGTAAACTCTTTAACAGTATACAGTCTCAAGTATATTTACTTCTTCACTGAAGAATAAAAGAAAGTTTGGTAATAGTGCTTTGGCTTAAATGGGAGAAGCTCTAATAAGCTTACTTTAGCCAGGGACTCCCTCTCACGTCCCTGCTTTAGCATACCTAGAGCTGACCAGACTCACTTCAAACATGTACTTTTAGCAGAAATTATTAAAAAAACGAAAAACAGTAATCACATCAACAACAAAAATTATTGTCATATAAATGTAGGATTATGAAAGACTGATAAACTAAAAGTTTAAATGGAACCATAAAAATGGTTTACATCCAGGGAATTAATGAAATAATTACCTGGAGTATATAGCCACCGATAAGAAGAGATGCATTTCTTTCTTTTTTTGTCAGGGATTGTCTTTATTTTTTTGGGGGGAGGGATAATGTCTGAAACATCTCTGTATAAAGTGTAATGTCTTGCTCAACTTTACCATTCTATCATAAATATGATGGCAGTACAATGTCACAAGAGGAGACCTTCCGACTTGATACAATGTTTTAGCATTATTCTATAACTGTTCCAGGGGCCGTTTCATGAAGCTGTTCGTAACTTAAGAGTGCCTTTAAGAATGACTGGTGAACCTTTTTTATGGTAAATGATATTCATCATTAAATTTTCAATGGTGATTATTTAGCGCATAAGAAAGGACCACCAGTCATTCTTAAATTCGCCCGTTACTTGCGAACAAGCTTTACGAAACGGCCCCTGGACATTCCAAGTTTTTTATGCAAGGTTCCCCCCCCCCCCAATTATTTATTTTCATACTATGATAGAACATGTACATGTCAAATTTGATAGTGGATTCTACAAACCCTTCCCTCTATACATGGTTTTCATTTTATATGGTTTCCACACAGTGAGAATGTAATGAGAGAAAATCACTTTTTAATCTCTCTTCAAGCAAACGTATTGATCAAGTTGATACCATCATTAGAACTGGGTCAGTGATGCTATTGTAACAACTGAAAACACAAACAATCGGCATATCCATGAGAGGGGGTTAGGAGGGGGCAAGCAATGGAAACTTCAGAGTGACCTGAAACCCTTTCAAACATAAAACAAGATAAGAAAGCGTGTAAGAAGATATTGAGATCAGCAAGTGAATTAAAACTGCATTTCAAACCTAACTGCTTCATCAGCGGTTCTATCTGGATTTATCAGCATTTTAAAAAAACATTAAAAATAACATTTTTTTTCTTTAATAAAATGTCACCAATATAAGAGGATTTCATAAACCTGGATATAGAAGAAAAATTCTTCAAAATGTTTCAAGGATATCATTGAATATTTTGACAACAATTTGGAAAGTTATCAAGAAGTAGTTCAATCTATTAATGGAATTATCAACATTATCCAACAAAATCCTTGCTCACTTTTTGTTCTTTGCAGACATGGTTACCTACATCTGAGGGTGGGTGACTTGTTACTAAATGCAATAATGATGATCGGAAGAGAAGAGATTTCTGCTAAATATGTATCAAGGTTTACAGTGGATACACTTGGTTGACATAATAATCAAAGGACATTCAGCCATCACAAACTTATTTAATCTCACTTGAGGACACCATAAAAAAAATCATAAACATCCTGATTTCTCTTTGAATATAATGCCTGTCTTCGCAAAAGAACAAAACTTTGCGTCCTCTGACATGAATGGATGCTCTCCTTCCTTGAGATAATGAAAAGATTCTTTAATATTAAAAAAAAACAATCAGTGCTTTGAAATTTTGGATATAGCTCAAGGAAAGTTACATCCATCAAAACTTTCTTTCCATGGGGGGGAGAGGCGTCGTGGTCTAGTGGTTAAGACTCTCGTCTTTCCATCACGGCGTGTTTTCCTTCAGCAAGGAATTTACCCACATTGTGCTGCACTCAACCCAGGGGAGGTGAATGGGTACCGGCAGGAAGTAATACCTTAAAGAGCTGTGAGCACCCGAATCGGTAGACTAGCTTAGCCGGGGTAGTATAGGAGCACCTTGAGCACCTAGCCGTTTTTAATCTCCCCCCACCCCTTCTCTGCATAAAGCTATATCTCAATCTATCTACCTACATGTATATCTATCTATTTTCTTATCAATCTACTTATTTATCTATTTTTTAATTTATCGCTTGCTCTCCCATCTCTCTTTTCGCAACCCGATAAAATCCTAGTAATAGTCAAAAACCGATTTATATAAAAGTGTAACAAAAATAACATCTCACGACATGGAATACATGTCCACTGAGATACAAGTGGGGAAATTTTCTTTCAAAAGAAATCGTGGAGGAGAATGGATATTTTGATATTTCTGTTACACATCAAAAAACACTATAAGCCTAATGGCCTTTTCACACGTGAATCTTGAATCATCATTGTAATGATGATTTCTATTGTAATCGTGACTGTGATTAGCGTTCGTGATTTTGATCATGTTCTAGTTTGGTTTCACACGTGCTAAATATTCGTCATTAGCCTTATTTTTCACTGGAATCATCATTCAAATTATTTCTTTTTTACTGTGTGAAAGGGCGGTATATCTAACTTTTTTACAATAAAAGAAAATCCCAATGTTTCCTGTCTCACACGATATGTTTCAATTGCTTTATGACCAAATTTTATTCAACTCCAAGACAATATTTGGGGCGGCAGCATCAAAAGTGTGGAGTGGAACCCATTGAGACTTCTCAGCAAATATGACCTAGTAACAACTTCCTCTTTGCTGTCAAACATGTCGAGATATTGACAACGGGATTTCAACCTTTGCTGTTTGCCGAGTTTGATCCAACGAGGGCTTTTCATGACATCTTTTTATCCCTGATTTTGTTCAATTATTTGATTTAATTTCTCTGTTCCACCCAACATCCCTACAACATCTCGGTCTCTGATCACAATCTATTTCAATCTAAGGAATATCTTTGATCTATCCCCCGGTAAGACCGGTAAGACCGGTAAATTGCCAATTCGTCTACTGCCAACTCGTGCACTCACCACAAGGTTTTCATTTAGTCTAATGCCATTCTGTCCATCAACATTTCGTCTAACAACCATTTGGTCCAATCATCACTTCGTCTAATCCCGAATTCGTCTACAACCATTTCGTCTCATAACCATTTGGTCTAATATCCATTTTATTTTCATTAATTTCACCCAATTAACACTTAGTCCAATTAGACTAAATGGTATATGGACTAAATGGCTATTGGACCAACTGGTTATTAGACGAAATGGTAAGTGTGGACGAAATGGCAATTAGACCATATGGACAGTGGACGAACTGATGATAGACCAAATAATAGTAGACAAGTTGGTTACTGGACAAATTAGCATTAGAGGAATTGGAAATAAACCCTATCCCCCCACCGCTCTTCAACTTTATCATTTTACTATCTCCTTCTCTCAAACCGTCCACCAGTCATCCAGATCATCTTTCTTTTATGATAAAAGTAGTCAGAATTGTCTTTATACCTTGCTATAAATGGGCAGGATGTTTGCACAGACAGTACATAGAAGTCATCAAAAGGTTGAGAAATTGCAGACCATTTTTGACAAAACATAAAGAGATCCCATTTTCATAACTGTTAGGCTTATAGTTTTGTTGAAGTTAGATCTCAGAACAAAATACAATTGAAGGAATTCATTTTTATTGCATTTGGCATAGTTTACAAGAATTCTCCAATAAAAAAACTTTTTTTGTGTGTTGGTGATACTCTGTACATTAATCTGGAATTCAGTATCATCAACTAATAAGTTAAAAGTGAAATAAGTACTGCATTGGTTAAAGAGAAACATTGCTGAATAACTTATATTGCTCAGTATGTTCAATAAAAAAATTGATAAGAAAAAGAAACAAAATTTAAATTCTAATATAGTTGTATGATAGATAACTTTTGACTTTGACAAAATTCATGTGAGATGATTATATTTGGCAAAAGTATTATCATGCACTTGTGCAGAATATTCAGTCCTTGACATGTACACGCACATAACAGTATCATAAACGAAGTTGTATCATTACAACTCTAAAGCTGACTGATATAGCAATTAAATGCATCATTGATAACCTATCCATGACTATAACTATATGTGCAAGGTTTAAAACTTTTAATTATAAAAAAAGGGTACGCTGCTCCTTGCAACACAGGTGCTGTTAACACAATATGATTCTGATTTCTTTGTATCTCATTGTACGTGCAGAAAGGTTGCTCCATTAAGTTTGAATACGATCAAAGGGAATTGGTTTTATTTGATGTAAAGCACTATTGGCTCTTGTCACTAAACCAATTTAAATTCATCAATAATTATGCAGATTTTTTTTTTATTCTTTCTTTCTTTCAGCGGAGATGAATTTTCCCATGGTGCTGTGGAGTAATTATTCTATTCAATTTTTCAATCAATGTATCTTTGAATGTACAACAAGTGGAACGCCTCTGGCAGTCTCGCCTGCATTACGCAATTTAATATAGCAGCAGTGCTAACTTTGAAAACTACTATAAAATAATCATTCACAAAAACATCATTCATATAATGACATAATACCACGTTCATTGACCATAAATGACATTTGAACGGAGACTTAAGACTGTCAACTACACCCATGTCCACATTTCATTCACTCTATCCATAAACTTTCAAAGTTATGATGGCACTTCAACAATTACCCCAACATGGCCTAAGTTTATTGACCTTAACTGACCTTTGACTTGGTTTTGTGACCTGAAACTCACAGGGGATGTTCAGTGATGCTTGATTACTCTTATATCCCAAGTTTTATGAACTAGATCCATAAACTTTCAGAGTTAGGATGGTAATTTAACATACATGTATACCCCCAACACGGCCAAAGTTCATTGACCTTAAATGACCATTGACCATGGTCATGTGACCTGAAACTCGCACAGGATATTCAGTGGTACTTGATTAACCTAATGTCCAAGTTTCATGAACTAAATCCATAAATTTTCAAAGTTATGATGGTAATTCAACAAATACCCCCAACTTGGCCAAAGTTCATTGACCCTAAATGACCTTTGACCTTGGTCATGTGACCTGAAACTCAGGCAGGATGTTCACTAATACTTGATTAACCTTATGTCCAAGTTTCATGGACTAGATCCATAAATTTTGAAAGTTATGATAGTAATTCAACAAATACCCCCAACTTGACCAAAGTTCATTGACCCTAAATGACCTTTGACCTTGGTCACATGACCTGAAACTCGAGCAGGATGTTCACTAATACTTGATTAACCTTATGCCCAAGTTTCATGAACTAGGTCCATATACTTTCTAAGTTATGATGTCATTTCAAAAACTTAACCTTCGGTTAAGATTTTGAAAATAATTCCCCCAACATGGTCTAAGTTCATTGACCCTAAATGACCTTTGACCTTGGTCATGTGACCTGAAACTCAGGCAGGATGTTCAGTAATACTTGATTAACCTTATGTCCAAGTTGCATGAACTAGGTCTATATACTTTCCAAGTTATGATGTCATTTCAAAAACTTAACCTTAGGTTAAGATTTGATGTTGACGCCGCCGCCGTCGCCGTCGGAAAAGCGGCGCCTATAGTCTCGCTCTGCTATGCAGGCGAGACAAAAAACAATAAATTTAATACTACTGATTTATTTCTATTATACATGTTCACACAGAGGGTACCAAATAGACCTGCACTTACCATTCAGTTCAAAACAAGTTTTCAATGTAGTATAAAACCTTTTGGCATGTTTTAGACAAGATTTTATTTATTTAGCAACAATACCCCCAGCTTGCAAGTAATTTTTAAAAAATCAGAAAAGATATAAACACAGTGCAGAAACGATAAACAGAACAAGAAAATAGCCCCAGTCCTAGTCTGGTCTGGCCCCATTATTTCACAAATAAAAGAGTTAAATGAAAACAAACACAAAGTTGATGTACAAGAGTTAACACAAATGAGTAATACCAACCATTAACATAGTCAATTTATTTTAAAAATATATATTAAAAATATATACATATAAAAGTTAAATATGCTGATCAGAAAGATAGGTCCTAAGTTATAGGCTAAACGGAACAAATAAAGCAAAAACAAATATAGAACAGGAAAAGCTTAACCAAAGTTGAACCACAATTGGAGGTATAGAATTATCTTCAAGGGGGGCGGAGTCTGGAATATTGCATTGCTTCTTTGTAAAATTAAACTATAAACTTTTTAAATATAGACAGGAGATCACATGATTTTGGTTCAGTTTATATTACACTATTGTAAAACATATTTTCTGTCATTCCATTGCTATTTCAGAAATTATTCATACTAAATCAGAGTTTGTACACACCTGAAGCTATGGACATTAAACTGCACACCTAATAAAAAGAAAATGTGTAAATATTACTCATTCATTCATTTCAAAGGGTTCTCAACTGTGTCAACTTTGTTTAATCAGTAAAACTATAGTAGCATCATCAAATGACCTTTGACCCAAGAACAAAAGTAAGTGAGTAGGTGTTTAGCATATCTTTTCACCTTTCAAAACTTCAGAAAATCACAGAGCGACAAAAAATGAATGAGATGAAAAAATAATGGTTACAGAATATGATTCTGTGTCCACCGTTCCGCTCTGTATTTCCTTTGTATTTGGATGAAGGACAGCTACCATAATGAGGTAAAGGAATCACAAAAGGGCATATTTGTGGAAAGGAAGATATTTGCAGTGATAGTTGTACAATAAAAGCAGCAGTGTACAGTGGCAATTAGTAGGGGAAGGGAATCGTGTCAAAGTGAATAAAAGTGGAGCGATCATTTTTTAAGTACTGCTGATGAAATGTCAATGTATTATAGATAAAACCAATAATCCATTGTATTTAGATATGAACCTTTTCCTTAATTCCAAAAGGATAACTTGAATGTTGGCCTTGGGACATGACCAAATAAAAGGAGGAAGGAAAAATAAACTTCTACATCCTAAATGTTTTGATTAAAAAAAAAAATCCTTGCATTCTGCATTTTATTACGATTTTTATGAAAATGAAAACTATTTCGTTTTCCAATGGATTCTATAAATCAGGGGGGAAAAAGAAACACTAAATCTTATCAGATGATCCAGGAAGGAGGCAAACTACAAGTGATTAGAAAATAAGATGATAATCCCAACAATCAAACAACATTATCCTCCCACTCATTTCTAACATGAGGGCAAAATATAATTTATAAGACCTACATAAATCTCTCTATACATGACGTAGAGAAGAAACAGATATAAAACCCTTGTGTCTTTTAAGGGTTGAACAACCCATCAATGACAATCACCTTAATATATTGCTAGCATAATTATGATCATGTCTTTTATCGTTTAGATTATATAGATTACTCGTGTACACTCATATCCTTTTATTCATTATTTTTTTTGTTTGCTTGTAAATATAACAGTTTTAATTAGCTTCTTTTCTGGACCCCATGGAAGACCAGCAGTGTCGTGCCTGGCACAGCTGAATGTGGGTTATCCAGCCGATTCCATTTTGTTGTTTCTCTCACTCTTATATATGTATGTATTTGTCTTGTTTTTTATGTATTCTGGAGCGGCAAAATAAATACTATACTATACTAATGACAAGAAATCTTCTTTAAATTTACACAATGTAGTTCTGAAGGCGGGTGGGGAATGTTATCTCGAAAAGTGCCATCATAACCCAAACGTATATCACTATTTTATGTAAATAAAACATGTTTCGTTTTCCAATGATATAAAAATAAGAAAAAGAAACTCTAAAAATTATGAGATAATGAGACTGGGGGGCAGGGGACATGTGATAAGAAATAAGATAACAGACCTAATCAATCATTCTTTTCCTCCCACACATTTCTAAGAATGTGAGGAAGAATATGAGGCTGTTCTCACTATGTTCCTAAAACTAGTTTACTAAAAACTAGTTTACTGGAAACTAGTTTAGTGGAAACTAGTTTAACGCGTAGTGAGAACGGTCAAAGCGGTCTTGGAAGCGATCTTCCAAACCAGTTTGGAAAACCACCTCGCGATGTAGTTTTCAAGATCGCTTTGCCTCGTTATATTGGTTTAAGCGTCAGTGAGGACACAACCGTTCTTCGGGAAGCGATCTTCGCACATTTTGAGCGCGCTACTCCACACGACAGGTGTAGAATGCCTATGCTGCGGTTTCGAATTTCGCGCGAAACGTGTCACCCCACTGAGAGCGTTTCCATAGCAACAAGAGCGCTTTACGTGAAGTGATTTTGAAAACCACTTTCGTGTGATCAAGTGAGAACGCTAGCAAAGCGATCTTCCAAACTGGCTTTCTGAACCGGTTCCCAGTAAACTAGTTTTAGGAACGTAATGAGAACAGCCTCTATGAAAGTTACAAGATCCACATAAATCTCTCCATACATGATGTAAAAAAAAATCAACACAGTGTACACATGGAGTAACTAGTGCACACATTCACAGCATGGTGCATGAAGCTGTCTGCCTGCACAGCTGATTGTGTGCCACGCCCCCACATGCACACTGCCTACTCAAGCCACACCCCCTTTTCCAGCACAGTGTCTGTAGTCTACATTTTCAGACATCAAAATAATAGTCGGTATTTTTTTTCTTTGTAATTCCACAAGATAATTCTTGAGTTACCTCTGTACTATTAAATGTAATGAATAAGCACTAAAACCCATCAAATAGATTTGAAATGCCCTTTCTTTTAAGCTGGATTTCAAGACAAGCACATCATTCTAAAATAAGGTTTTCAATAATACACTGGTGTAGACTAGTACAGGTAAGCCAAACACTGGAAAATCAACCTTCTGAGACTCCATAGGTGATATCGTGCATGTATTTTTATTTGTCCAACTTAGTTCAACAATATCTTCAATTATACATACTTGAAATGTAAAAATTGTTCTATTTCCCACAGGCTAAACCAACCAGCTGATGTTAATTTGATAAAATGTGATTATGGCTTCATATACATGTAAGTGTGCTCTAATGTGCATGCCAAAGGTACTTTTATATAAATTTTCCTCAAGAGGCAAGGAAATATTCACAACAAATCTTTTTCATTTGACTTAAAATGTGGTAATGATAGGCAGTTCTAATTAAAATTCCACAAAAAATGTTCCCAGAAGAACCAATCAGCTTGACCACCTTCCTAAAAGTCTACCACGTCATTTAGCACAATTATGATTCATCAACCCCTCAATTGTGCAGCTTCTTCCTCGAAAAGTTACCTCACAAAAGTTCAGAGTTCTTGTTGAAAAAATAAGTTCCAAAATACAGTGACCCAGTGGTGACCACCAATTTTATGACCGGCTTTTTTTCTTCCTTTATCTTTTTTTAATCAAGAAGAGTTCTTATCAAGGACTGACTGGGCTTAATTCAAATTGTTCACTCTTGCATCGGAACAAACATGTCTATGAATTCTGTTCTGTAGTCTTATTTTCTTCTTCCACAGAACTCTGTCTTGTGGATGTGGTTTAAAATAGACCCCGTTCTCATTACACTTTCTAAAACTGGTTTACTGGAAACGGGTTCAGGAAACCAGTTTGGAAGTTCGCTTTGCTAGCGTTCCCATTTGACCACCTGAAAGTGGTTTTCAAAATCACTACACATAAAGCGATCTTGTTGCTTCGGGAACGCTCTCAGTGGGGTGACACGTTTCGCGCAAAATTTGAAACTGCAGCATAGACATTCTACACACATTGTGTGTAGTGCGCTCAAAATGTGCAAAGATCGCTTCCCGAAGAACGGTTGTGTCCTCACTTACGCTACAACCAGTTTAACTACAGTAAAACTACATCGCGAGGTGGTTTTATGAACCGGTTTAGAAGATCGCTTTCCAAGATCGCTTTGACCATTCTCATTACACGTTTAACTAATTTCCAGTAAACTAGTTTTAGGAAGGTAGTGAGAACAGTGTCATACGCCATAAGTCTGTCTGACCCTGTTCTCATCTACTTTCTTGAACCGGTTTACATTAAACCAGTTCAGGAAACCAGTTTAGAAGCCTCGTGAGCGTTCTCATTACAATCTCCAGACCTTAACCAGCTTCCAAAACCAGTACAGAAATACAGTATTATGGTTTGCCACATGAGCATTCTCATTACAAACTAGTTTCCAAAACTAGTTCACGTAAAGCGATCTGGTTGCTCAGGGAATGCTCTCGGTGGAATGGAATCAAATGTTTTTGTTATTCAACCAATATTTACTGCTATTTGTCTGTTCATCTCATAAAGGTGATCAATGTCACTTATTCATTCTGAGCAAGGCTTGTCAGTAACATATCACATGATACAGCATGTCAATGCCTTCCTACCTGTAAACAAACTTAGTGCGCATTACCATAGAAAAGTGTCATAACATCGTTTACAGAGATGGTGCGCAGTGTTTGCAAGCAATCGCAAAAATTAATCAAGTCTTGCAATTAATTGAACATTTTAAAACGATTGTCAATCTGCAATGCTGCAGAAAGTAGACATTTATTTGCCACAGTTAAAATTGATTCTATCAATCACCAAATTTGCAAATTGAAATTTGTAATCAACTGCAAATCAGCCTCTCGCAGCATATCCTAGAAAACCGAATGACTGGAGTTTGATGATCCAGCTAACCTTGGGTTGCGTTTGATTTTAAAAGCTGAATGGAACCGGCTCGGTAAATACCAACACTGACTGACCTTCTACCGCTCAAATAGAAAGAGACATTCCCAGGCAAATGAAAGCTCCGGTCCGGCTTTTCCCTTAGACCAGTAGCAAGCAAACATGGCCTTATGAGTACAGAAAATAATGGTGTGAGGTCACCAACTCACTCTGGCGAGGAAGACTTTAGAAAGAAGAAAAGTTGAAGGAAAAACTGGCCGGTAAAAATAAAAATGTTTGGACGGAGTTCTTTCCATCCCTGGAAGATATTTATTTTTTAAGGAACAACAAAAAAGCTGTTCTGTTAATTTAACGACAACCCAGGATCTACAGAGAAAGAGGTCACCAACTGGCTCATGCAAGACTTTTGTAAGAAAAGTTGAAAGAAAAACTGGCTGTTAAAAATATAAAATCTTTGGACAGGCTCTCTCTCGAGTTCTATTCACCTAAAGAATATATTTATTTTTAATAAACAACCAAAATACTGCTCAGCCTCAGTGTCCTTATACAATGTTGTAAAATACTATTATGATTTTGAGAAATGAAATTGGTCTTTTAATCTTTGGTTTGCATTTTATTAGGTGATCTGTCAATCGACAGATCACCTCTTAATTTCGTACGAATTTTCTTTTTTATTTATTTTTATTTATTTTTCTTTTTCCACCCTTTTCTTGTTCCACCAAAATCAGAAAAAGTGATCCATCGATTTTCATCAAAATATTATCAATTATGCACAGTTATCATGCAATGTGTACGAAACAAGTTCAACGTCAAATGGTCATCGTGACGTCATCTACGCGCCATTTTGTAAAATCACATTATCAACAATATCTTCATCATCAATCATCAAAAATGAACAATATTAACATCAAATTAACTTCAGATCATGGGTCAACTGTCCATGTCATCAAAGGTCATGAACAGGTCACGACGCGCATGTACGCGCGCGTCAAAATTTTAAAATGCTCAAAATCACTTTTTGATCAAAGTAGAGTACGAATCAGGTCATTTGAAGCATTTCAAGAATTTGCGCGCTCACACGTTTTCGCGCGCGTTCACGCGCGTAATGTCGTTACGCAATGTAGAATCGCCGTTTCTTTTACGTCAATGCATTTCTTATGAAATTGTCAATAATTTGATACCTTGACCGACCTTTTACGACAAGTAATAAAGGAATTAGCCTCCATCAAAGTTTGCATTACGCGCGCAAGCGCGCATTAAAAATAGGCCAAATATGTGCAAAAACATGTCTTTACAAAATTCAATATAACTCTTCAGATAGTCCGTTGACCCCTATATTTTCTTTTATATTCGGATAGAGTATGAATTGTAGATGTGATTTCATGTCACATTTGACCCTAAATTTTATCATCACGTCATCAAAATGGCGTCGGAACTAAAATTTTCCATTTTTGTTTCATGACGTTTTAATTATTTTGCAAATATGACTATAACTCCGTAATTCTTGATCATTTTTCGCCCAGATTTCGACATATTGTAGCTGAGCTTATACTCTTACTAAATATTTTATAACATTTTCACTTATATTAATTATTCATCCTCAAAACTGAGAATTTATAGAGGCATATCACAATGCCAATTTTCACTGTCATAAGTCAATTTAAGAAAATATTCCTTCTTTGAACTATGAGAGTACGGGACGCTGTGTAGTCCAATGGATAGCACACCTGCCTTGCAATGCAAAGGTCCTTGGTTCGAAACTCGCTTGACAATGTTTTTTTTTTGCTCATGTATTTGTGTGTAACGTCTATTAAATACTGATTTTTCTCAAAATTTGATTCTACATTCATGGATTTCGGCAACATTATTTTAATTATTTCGTGTAGTCACTTGCGAAAGTGCATTTGGCATTCTCTAATACAACAAGATCGTTTGCACAACGTAATATTTTGTCTTTCAGCTGCTGTATTTAATATGTTCTTTTGTTAATAAAAGTCTGTTTTTAATGATGATGATTATATTGATCTGCATTGCCATGGTTATAATGATCAAATATTAGATCGTGATCATGAGAATGACAGACAGATCACCTAATTCGTCCTCAAGACGAATTAAAATTCTAGTTTATTTTTCTTTTTCCACCCTTTTCTTGTTCCACCAAAATCAGAAAAACTGTTCTATCAATTTTCATCAAATTATTATCAATTATGCACAGTTATAATGCGATGTGTACGAAACAAGTTCAACGTCAAATGGTCATCGTGACGTCATCTACGCGCCATTTTGTAAAATCACATTATCAACAATATCTTCATCATCAATCATAAAAAATGAACAATATTTAAATAAAAATAACTTCAGATCATGGGTCAACTGTCCATGTCATCAAAGGTCATGAACACGTCACGACGCGCATGTACGCGCGTGTCAAAATTTTAAAATGCTCAAAATCACTTTTTGATCAAAGTAGAGTACGAATCAGGTCATTTGAAGCATTTCAAGAATATGCGCGCTCACACGTTTTCGCGCGCGTTCACGCGCGTAGCGTCGTTACGCAATGTAGAATCTCACTTTCTTTTACGTTAATGCATTTGTTATTAAATTTCTAATAATTTGATACCTTGATCAACCTTCTACGACCAGTAGTAAAGGAATTAGCTTCCATCAAAGTTTGAATCACGCGCGCACGCGCGCGTTAACAATAGACCAAATATGTGCAAAAACATGCCTTTACAAAATTCCATATAACTCTTCAGATAGTCCGTTGGCCCCTACATTTTCTTTTATATTCGGATAGAGTATGAATTATAGATGTGATTTTATGTCACATTTGGCCCTAAATTTTATCATGACGTCATCAAAATGGCGTCGGAACTAAAATTTTCCATTTTTGTTTTATGACGTTTTAATAATTTTGCAAATATGACTATAACTCCGTAATTCTTGATCATTTTTCGCCCAGATTTCGACATATTGTATCTGGACTTATACTCTTAATAAATATTGCATAACATTTTCACTTATATTAATTATTCATCCTCAAAACTGAGAATTCATAGAGGCATATCACAATACCAATTTTCACTGTCATAAGTCAATTTAAGATAATATTCTTTCTTTGAACTATGAGAGTACGGGACGCTGTGTAGTCAAATGGATAGCACACCTGCCTTGCAATGCAAAGGTCCTTGGTTCGAAACTCACTTGACAATGTTTTTTTTTTGCTCATGTATTTGTGTGTAACGTCTATTAAATACTGATTTTTCTCAAAATTTGATTCTACATTCATGGATTTCGGCAACATTATTTTAACTATTTCGTGTAGTCACTTGCGAAAGTGCATTTGGCACTCTCTAATACAACAAGATTGTTTACACAACGTAATATTTTGTCTTTCAGCTGCTGTATTTAATATGTTCTTTTGTTAATAAAAGTCTGTTTTTAATGATGATGATTATATTGATCTGCATTGCCATGGTTATAATGATCAAATATTAGATCGTGATCATGAGAATGACAGACAGATCACCTAATTCGTCCTCAAGACGAATTAAAATTCTAGTTTCTCTTTAATCCATCATTTCATCAACGACAGTTAACATAACTTTTTAAGAGGACTAATATTGTTTTGTAAAAGTGTTTTGTAAAAGTGTTTAGTATTAAGAAACTGTGCAAATAATGTATACAAAACTGATGTTCAACACTTGAGTCTCCTAAAATATTAGTTTAAAAAAAATTAAACTAGCTCACAATAAAAGCAAATTGCATTTCAACTCATCAAGTTCACAAAAAGGTATTGAGTTGCTATTTTCCAGAATGGGCAAATATAGGTCTGTCAGGGTTTGGGGAGGGGGATATTGAAGATAGGGCACAACAATCCAAAGAACCCAAACTCCGGCATTTAAACTATTTAACAATCGGAAAGTAATAAATGTGAGAAGTAATAGCATTCAAACCAATATTTACTTCCCCTCTTGATGAGAGATTTGCAATTTCAATATTTGACAGGCTGACTCAAAGCAAGATAAATTGAGGTATATACAACCCGAAGGGCAATCTCAGTAAGCCATTAAATAAGGATAGCTTAGCATTTTCAAGAAGATTTCTACAAAATTGCTGGGGTGTCACGTAAACTCCTTCAGACTGGATTGTTTGCAGTCGGCCATGAAATGCTTGAATCTGTTTGGGTGCCTTTTTTATGAAGTGGGTAAGGTAAAAGAACTTGAATTGCTACAGACCATGGGGTATACAATAGTTGTTGGTCTATGTGGCAATGATAGCCTTTGAAATACTTGAGAGCTAATGTAGTAGTCTGGTTTGCAGCCTCATACCAATAGTCATGGTTATTATAGCAAAGGGTATGAAGTGTAAGACTACACGTGTGTAAATTTCACACGTTAATGCCCTTCATACGCCATCCCATGATATGTGGAAATACAGGTCCCACGCAGATGCTCACAATTTCAGCTCGGGCCAATACACATATACTCATATATCAGGTACCCATTCAAATCCTGGGTTGGGAGTGGCATTTGCAGATTAATGCCTTGACAGGCAGTGCCTTGCTAGTACCTTGACTGTTCAAAGCTTAAAAAGAAAAAGACTTGATACCTTCTGGCGTTCAGTAAAATGTATTGCAAGTTACAAGAACAGTGTCGCTGCTTTTGTTAATCTACTTGCTCAAGAAAAAAATGTAAGA
The DNA here is from genome assembly GCF_037042905.1 of Lytechinus pictus. Lineage (NCBI taxonomy): Eukaryota > Metazoa > Echinodermata > Echinoidea > Temnopleuroida > Toxopneustidae > Lytechinus > Lytechinus pictus. The sequence goes on from NC_087261.1 coordinate 27,839,529, forward strand.
CGAGATAGTTACAACCACTCTTTGAACTTAGAAGATACTAGAATGCAATATTCAGCTGACTAACCAGAGGACCTATGGCTTCCTATCCTTTCATATGGACCTGGTATAGGTAACGCGAATCAGGAATGAAGATAAAAGTTTACAAATGATCACTAGGACATTCACTTGCTTCAACACTTCAGTCGCCCGATGGCAAGACCATTTACACTACCAACTAAAGTATGGTATCTCTGACTCCACTAAAATTTAAGTAAAAATACTTGAGACCTCTCTTTGAAACCCGGAAGCACTTGAAGTCACTCACTATTTCTGCTCTATTACTAACACATAAAAAGGATTTAGGCAATGTGCCATAACAGAACATGGAAGATGAAAGATGGTCTTAATTTACTCAACAATCACATTCAATTTTATTCAGCTATGTCAACATGGTACAAAGTCTAAACAGGGACTATCTTTTCATAATATCTAGCGTCACCGAACACTCTTTCGAATCCCCTCTCGGCTCTGTTTACATACGGCTTCACAAGCGTTGAGACATTGTAATCAAAGAATGCAAGTTTTATTACACCTGATATCAGAGATGAAAATAATGTACCCCAATACACACATTGTTCATTCATGTATGCAAAGAGAATAAAGATAAGGAAGATCTTTGAACGGAGGGTCTTACTGTTCAGAAAAAAAATTTGAATAAAACAATCAAGCTAATTACTTTATATCATAGGGTTTCCTACATGTATGCTTTTTTTTATTTGTTATGGTGAGAAAAATATGCTTATAATGGATTTCAGCATGATTTTGTAGGGTAAAGAATGGTTGAACAGAAAGATATATTGTTCAACTTCAGGTTTAAGGTTGTGAGATTTATGGATTAATGACCGATTGGGTAGGTTTAGGCTTGGTTCCTTAGAGCAGATTACGGCAGGGTTTATTCTTTGATTAGATTTATCTGAAAGTTTAGCTTGACATTTGAGGTTAGGACTGGATTACAAATTATAGTGCTTAATGTACTTTAAATGTCAAACCAAACCTGAAACTTAATTGAATGAATTCATTAAATTCATGTTTAGGTTTAACCTTATATGTCATACTAAACCTGAAATCAAAATGAATATAAACAATCGCAGAGGTGTCTTACGGTATCATCAGTACAACTCAAGGACATGGATCACAATGATATTCACAAGGAATAACTGTCATCAGACCAACAGAGGACATTACCACAATCACCACCCTCTTCACAGAACACTTCATAAACCCACATTTTTTATTAAACCAGAATTTGAGATCTAGTAAGAAATATTTAGAATTTACCTTTCCAGATTTCGGGGACCTCACACCACTGCTGGAGCTGGTGGTGGTGCGTTTGGTCGTCACGACCCGACGCTGCTGGTGCGAGGAACTCCCGCTTCTCCACGACATGGTTGCGAACTAACTTTCTCCTCTTTAGGGAAAATCACTTCAGATCCACATAGCACTTTGTCAAAAATATCGCAGGAATAATGCTAGCACCACTAAGATGGCGATGTATCCAAATTGTATATATCTCTCAAGTTCCTTTGGGTTCAGAAGATCCCACAGGCAGTTTCCTCCTGGTAAACACTCCCGGCAGAGGAGCAGATTCACCAGAAAAGAAAACCGATGATGTGATCAAGGGTCGTTCAAGACAAGCAGAACGGGCTCGCTTGCAGAAGAAGCAGAACCAGTCCTGTTGGATCTTGATAAGACTCCAAGGGAAATGGTTCCAATGATAACTTCCCAGAAGAATAGGAATCTTCTGACCACACCTCCTGTACGTCTGACTACACGAGCAGTCAACGATGGAGTGATGCATTGAAAAGTTCCAAGCCAACAAGTTGAAGTGACTTTTTCTTCTCTCTCTCTCTCTGAAAGAACAGACAGACTGCCGAAAGAGCAAGCATCGTTTCGCCTCATTCCCTCACACCCTTTCTGGAGTTTAACAATAGGTCTGATGTTAGTCTTCTCATTCAGACACTTTGATGGTTCAGAAATAAGTCAAGCGTATAATCATATCACAGGATTATGCAATTGGCATGTACACATTTTATAATTATTATGAGTTATTAAGTAGAATTAATTATAGTCATTTAATAATAAATGGGAAAAAATATTTATAAAAGCCTGTTGAATTGTCAAAATGGAAACAAAAAGATATATTTATAAAAGCCTTTTAAATTGTCATTTCTAGGTCTATTCTGTTTTAAGGACTCAAATTAACAGATTCCAAATAGCTACTATATTGATTTCATATTTTTCAACAAACAAGTAATAAGGTTTGAACAATGTTTGGTAGATGAATGTTGATAGAAATCTGAATACATTCAGCTTTGTGACATAATTATGGTAAATAGTTTTTATTGTAAAAATAAAATAATGGTGTACATTTTTTTTAATCGAGACCCAGGAACCCCTACATCGTACAATAAAATGCCTGAAACAGATTTAGGAAACTCACTTTGGTGATGATTGCTGTTAAGATTTTTTGTAGAAAAATGAATGTCCTAGTAACAGACTGCCAACTTGGTCTCTTCGTGATTGATTGCTTGATTTGTACTTCGTTCTTTTTTGTCTATTTCGCTAATACGTTTTGAGGCCGCTACCCTAGTCAAGCAGTGCTTATGGTAGCGGTCTCCAGCATTTTTTTTTTTGTCTACTCAACAAAGTACAACTTATAATATTGCAAACTAATACTATCTATATACATTTTTGCAAATGAATGATTATTTGTATTTATTTTTGTAAAAAGAAATGTATCACTATTTTTTTCTTTATGTTGTACATTATGTTTGTTAATTATTTCTGTTGGAAAAATGCTGAAATAAAATAAAATCAAATCATATCAAGTATGAGCAATAGTTTTACTAGGGTCTGAGGATATAGACTAGGCCAACCACAAACTTTTTGGATCATGGTTGAAAACTTTTTTGAGTGTGTGTGAGTGGGATGGTATGAACAGTGCTGTATTGTGATTATTGGTCTAGGGGTGTGACCAATCAGGTGTGGAAAACAAGTGCTACAGAAAGAGGGAGAGAGAAATGGAGAGAGATAGGGAAACACCCCCAGTCGTAAGATATTTAGCAAATCGTTAAAATTAATGCTACTGGAAGATTATAATTAATTAGGTATGGTAAAATACTGCCTGAAAACAAATAATTCTATGTAAAGATTTTTGTGAATAATTAAGATATTTTTTTCTTGTAAATAGTGTAAATATGTTCATTGAAAATGATCGAAATTTTCTGCAACAGTATAAGTAAAATTAGTATTGAATTTGATGTACAATATTGAGATTTAGTTAAATTTATTGTTTTAACTATGATAATGACATTATTTGGGGCTAACTTCGATTAGCATCTTGCTATTATGTTAGCTCCAATTACCAAATGTTTTGTTTATATGTGATGTACTATTCCTTGTAATTGTACCTGACAGTGACATTTGGTAATAAATTCAATTCAAAAGGGTAGAGAAAGAAGAGAGAGGAAGTAAGAGACGGAAAGTGATAAAGAGAGAAGGAGAGAGAAAGAGAGACACAGACAGAGGGAGATAGAGGCCATTCTCATTACGCTTTCTAAAACTAGTTTACTGGAAACCGATTCAGGAGACCAGTTTGGCAGATCGCTTTGCTAGCGTTCCCACTTGATCACACGAAAGTGGTTTTCAAAATCACTTAAACATAAAGAGATCTTGTTGCTATGGAATTCTACACCTGTCTTGTGGAGTAGCGCGCTGAAAATGAGCGAAGATCGCTTCTCGAAGAACGGTCGTGTCCTCACTTACGCCAAAACCAGCTTAGCGAGGCAAAGCGATCTTGAAAACTACATCGCGAGTTGGATTTCTGAGCCGGTTTGGAAGATCGCTTCGACCGTTCTCACTACATGTTAAACTAGTTTCCAGTAAACTAGTTTTAGGAAGGTAGTGAGACCGGTGTCATAGAGGAATGGAGAGAAAGTGATAGAGGGAGAGAAGGAGAGAGACAGGCAGAGAGAGTGAGATAGAGGGGGAACAGCACAACAACATGGTGGAGAAAGAACATAAAAATTATAGAATGTAAAAATCATGGAAATAGAAGAAATTTACAAAGATTTAGGTAAAATATAAGAAACATGAAAATAGCAGTGGACACCACATGAAAATAATTGAGCAGTTCCAAATTCCCCAGACTATAACTATCATTTTTTTTTTTTTTTTTTTCAATTCGGTTTATTAGATATAAAACAGAATACAATGCTGTAGTCCGAAGACTAATTGTGCAATGTTTACATTGATTATTATTTACATTTGAAGATTGTATATACACTTAAAAAAATGATTCACATATAAATGAGAAACAGTTGGTTGATTAATTGAGTCATGCATAAGTGAGATTTCAGTAGATATTACTAGCAAGAATTCTGATAATTGTGTATTGGGGAAAAACCTGTTTTAAACTTACAATTATACAACAAAAAGGTCAGAAATATAATTCAGATTTGATATTCATTATGAAGAGATTTAGAATCAAGTTATTGCAACAGGATTAATCATAGTTATAGAACATTTAAATAATAATAATAATAACATTTGAGATATGAAATCCATTAAGAATGGAACCAAGATTACTTTGAGATATGCGATTGAGGCTGATAAAATAATTCATAATAATTCTAAAGAAAATCAAAATTAACAATTAATGAAAACAAATACATGCATATAAATAAAATAAAAAATCATTCATATAGCTAAACATTTACATAAGGATATAAATCAAATATTATGCACAAAAAATCAATGATTTGTGTTTCAAAATGGGACAATATGTATAGGTAGTGAGAGTAGTATGTCAATAAAGCACTGAAAAAAAATATAAAATAAATGTATTTATACTTCCATCGTAATTGCCTATTTCAAAGGCTATGTAGACAGGAATGACCGCAATTTCTTGGGATAAATTTAACAATTTCTGACATTTTACTATAAAGTGAGTGTAGCCAACATAGCTCGGTGGGACAACCAATGTACAGAGATTGAAGCTTTTGGTCTAATGTATATATGGCATAATTTGACCATATCATATTTTCCAACAAAAAACATCTCCCTCCCATTATAAAGAAATCATTCATCCATAACCTTTTTTAGTTCTTGCCAATAATTCCATTCACAGTTTTCATTATCACATTTTTTATTTGTTTTTTTCTCTTTCACCCTCAATACTACGAGTCCTTGACGAAGACGCTAAATTGGCAACAAACTTGTTTTCACACATCACCTCTTCATTAGTTGTTGCCATGGCAACTGCATAACTGGGGTCCCAAATATTCCCACCTATCGAACTATACTTTCGACCATTTTCCCATCGTTCACTTATCCGTGACCTTTGGCCAATTTTCTTTGCTTTTGTGTAAGCTGTCAAAAATGTATGAATTTTGAAGACAATCTACCATTTCTGCTTTATAACATAAATAAAGAAAAGCAATTAATAAGCAATCATAAAATAAACCTGATCATTCAAGGTGGATTTATGAAACAGTCAACCTTGCCAAAGTCAAATGTGTCGGGACTAAAGAAGCTTTGACTTATGAGAGTTAAAAGAATCATATAAGAAAACAAGATAGCTTTAAAAGACATTCAATAAGGGTTGTTGTAAGGAAAAAAAAGCAATCAATTCCTATTATCTTTCACAATTTTACAAGCAATCAATTTTTGCAGTAGTCAATCAGTTCACACTCCTTAATGCTAGAAGCAAATCAGAAATCAATTGCAAGTTTGCAACTAATTACAAAATATATGATTGATTCTGGTCCCAAAATATATTTGTATTTGATCGCTAGTGTTTTTGCAAAGCTCCATCATCGATTATTTGACGTTATTCGGCAAGTTAGAACTAGGAAAGGTAGACTATATTGCCATCAGGCAAAAAATTATTCTTTTTCATTTTCGGGGGATACTTTTCACAACTTAGTGCCTAAATCTGCATTATTGGAGACGGTTTAACATTGCGATGAATGGGGATTTCTAGGGCTTCTTTTTTTTGGTTTTCAGGGCTCTTTTGAACATTTCGGGGACTAAAACGCCCCCAGCCCTCATGTAAATACCCGATTGCCATGGAGGTAGTTCAATGATATTGCCTTTAAACCCTCATATAAAAGCATTCTGCATTCTCACATATCACACCCTCCCAATTATCCTTCAAAATCATAAAATATTGCATGTCAGCTGAATATTAATGTGCAAATGAACAATATGACATTTGCAAAGGTGTGGAAGGCTTAGTAAAAGCATCGTATTACAGACACAGTCCATAAGGCATTCAATGGCTTTTGTCAGCTGTGTTTAGCCCTCAAGGTAATTGTTATTATAACCAGTTGATCAATGAAAAGCTCCTCGATAAAACAAGATTTTTACCAGATTTTCCTCTTTCATGGCGTTTAAATTCTACATGAATTTTTCATTAACAAAGAGTTTGAATGTCAAAAGATAGACTGCCAATGTTCTTGAAGGAAAGAAAATGTTATCTTTAATATGGAAAATGATTAATGTTGAATAAATATCACTTGGTTAATACAGTATAAGAGTATTTAATACAAAGTTTATAGAGATACTAAATTCTTTAATTTTGTCTTTAAAAAAATAGGATATTAACAAAAGATACTGGAAAATTGAAAAACATTATGGATATTACCTCTTGAATCCTCAAAGTAAGAAAAATTAATCGGTAAATCAAAACCAAAGGGTATTAAATTTTCAATGTCCCAGTGACAGTTGCGTACCTAGGATTTTCCACAGGGGGGGCAAAACCATCTGCAAAAAAAAATTGACAAGCAAAAAAAGAAAAAAAAAGTCTTCAAGCTCGTCAGGGGGGGCAAAAAAGGTCTTTCAAGCTCGTCAGGGGGGGCAAAAAAGGTCTTTCAAGCTTGTCAGGGGGGGCAAAAAAGGTCTTTCAAGTTCTCGTCAGGGGGGGCAGGGATACGTCCTTTGCATAGGTTGTGGCTCGTCAGGGGGGGGCAGACTGCCCCCTGCCCCCCCCCCCTGTAGGTACGTTAGTGCCCAGTGATGAATCTTGCTGAAAAATTAGAGGAAATTGAAATCTATTCTTTTGAATATAAAATATATAATATTTGTCACATTACTTGATAGAGAAATTCAACCACTATCAATAGCACTTGTATCATTAAAACCACTCTACAAACTAAGCCCCAAATATCAACAAAAATTTCCCACAAATTGGCTTTGATGAGAACGACATGATCGAGTGTGAGAATTGGTGCATTAGAAGGATGGCGGGGAAGGACATAGACACTTCAAGCTTTAAACCACTGTTTGTCAAGTAGCTTATAAGACGAATAGGAATATTCATTTTCCAACACTGCACTTTAAATCTCTTTCCATTCAAAGCGAGTGACATTCGAACCAGAAAATACCCGCTGTGATAGAACCTTCTGAACTGTTTACAAAAGAAACATTCATGACCTGATGAATATTGTTCCCACTAAATACCACAAACTAACCCATTGCCTCTAGGAGTGGAAGGTCCCTGTGGTACACCCTGCTACTAAAGGGAATCGGGTAGTTTAAGGGTTAAACTCTCCCAGACATACAATACACCATTGTAAGAGCTATATCCAGCACATATTTTCATGTCCATGCATAGGGTGTAGACTTCATGATAAATCTGCTGCCGACCTGAGCTGAATGCTACAAAAGGTTACATCTTCAGGAAATCATTGGTAGACTTGTGCAAAAGGAATAGTCTTACATTATTTTGGCATTCAAGAACCATAATAATGGATTTTTATAAAAATAGATCAGTTAGCAAATGCATATTGAGCATCCTTACTGCTCAACAATGTATGTTGCATGTTTGTCACATGTATACTAAAAGTATTTAGCGTACCTGGGAACGATAGCACAAACAAGCAATAGTCAATTGCTCTCCTTTCCAACATCTAAAAACGGGGGAAGTGCAAAATTCACACCGCTTCACTCAAAATATCATGGATTTAGAGTAAAATTAAGATCTGTTGTGAATAGTCATCAGCCTAAAACTCAATTTTGATTAAATCTACTGAGATTTATATTTCATCTACAAAGATTTAAATTTAAGTCCTTTGAGATTTAAAGATAAAACCTCAGGCAGGATTCAAAGTTGAAGGGTGTTCCAGGCATTGCATGTAGACATACATCGAGTGTGAAAAGAGCAGGGGCCCGTTTTATAAAGGACTCGCAACTGTTGTAACTTTGCCATTATGGCAACAGCCATGGAAACCTTCATTCTGATTGGCTGCTGAGCCCTGTTACCATGGTAGTTGCCATTATGGCAAAGTTACAACAGTTGCAGAGTCCTTTATGAAACGGGCCCCAGAATATGAAAAGACTGCATCAATGGGCCGTAATGGCTGTGATTTTAACCCTGCTGTTCGAGCACTATGAAATTCATGCCTCATTTAAACAATAATACCTTTTGATTGTCAAACACTTGGACTAATTAAAGAAAATGTTATATTCCGAATCGAAGGTTACAGCTCATTCGGATATACCCTTATGCTACCACAGAGCTACCAAATCATAAGTACATAAGATAGGTCTAAAATATGGGGGGAAATGAATATAGAGATGTGCAGAAGATACTTCTTTTATACAAAGTTTTTATCAAAACCATGATAACACATGTGCTATCACATATCAGAAAAGTTTCTCATGTAATGAGTAATAAAAGTAAAATTTCCAAACAACGCTAAAAAGCTCAGAAACAAGACATGTTCAATCAATTTTGTGATGGAAAAAGTTGCTCAGAAATTAATTTTCATATTTCAATACTGTATGAAAGCGTACCATGTCAAAATTTTCCATATGTACCAGTGGGAGTGTGTTTATCAGTGTAACTCAGACTAACTCATCTCACTCGCCCCCAGTTGACTACGTTGACAATGCAGGAGTCATTCTTACTCACTTTCAAACGTACCAAATTCCATTGCAATGATAAAATTTATAAAAAGTTATAAATGATAGCACAAGATAGAATGAATGGGGAAAACCACATGGATACATGGTTGGGCTGACCAATGTTATTTCAAAGTTGTAGCAGCTCTTTCAAACGTTGCCAAATATTTCCATAGGGTGTGAAAGTCAACTTCCTCGGCCACAATAAAAACCCACTCTTATTGTTCGGGGAAACAAAAGAGGCAAAAAAGGGTACATAGTATGAATAGGCCTGATTAACGGGCAAGTGTGAAGCCTCGTATTGTGGTGTGACCCGGTGGACCCTAAGGACAGTAGCTTTTAACACCTGTGGTTGGAGGGATGCCCACTCAGTCTGCAATGTCAAGGTGGACAACACGCCCTTTCTCAGTAGCTTGTAACACCTAGGCTTGGTCAGAACTAATAAAGCCCATCATAAGCTTTGGTGAAGGGGCAATAACAGGAATTATACTTGAGTACTATCTAACATTCTCTTCTTAAAAGTGTAGTGGCTGTTGACTTTTTTGTATGGGTTGATGTTTGTCGAAAGTCGGATTTTGATTTTCTTTTTGGATATCGCCCTCTGGTAATATTCCTATTTTTCTTCTATGTAGGGATATTCCTCTTGATGGAATAAGGGATATATACCCTGGAAAAATAACAATAACTGAATATTTTTAAAGACAAAACTCATTATGTAAAAAGAAATTAATAATTGAAGTACATCATACATGGTCTTAAGTACCCAGTGGGTTGAATGGGGTCTATGATGAGCATGGATGAACTGCTCTCTCCCTCCCCCTCACCATTCTACATCCTACCCCACCCTAATACCGCATACATTCGTAATTCCGAAGCTTCGTTATTCCGAAGGTTCGGATATTCCGAAGGTTCGTTATTCCAAAGGTTCGTATTTCCGAAGGTTCATTAATCCGAAAACGAAATGAGGTTCGTAATTCCAAAGGTTCGTTAGTCCGAAAACGAAATGATTAACGAACCTTATTTCGTTTTCGGACTAACGAACCTTCGGAACAACGAACCTTATATTGTTTTCGGATCAACGAACCTTGGGAACAACGAACCTTATTTCGTTTTCGGATTAACGAAACTTTGGAACATCGAACCTTATTTCGTTTTATCGAACCTTTGGAATAATGCCACAAATGTTCGGATTAACGAACCCTTTTACGTTTTCGGATTAACGAACATCGAGGTATAGGCAATTTACGTGTTTCGGAATTACGAACCTTCGGAATAAAGAACCTTCGGAACTACGAACCTTCGGAATTACGAAGTGTTACCCCCTAATACATCCCCTCCATCCTTCTAACCCCACCTTCACCTACTCCATCTAAAGACAATCACTCCAGACTCCTTCAACAAAAGAGTCTAGCCTTTATTTACCAACTATTCTTCGCTATTTCTCTTTTCTATCAAAGTTTAGAAAAAAGAAGGAAAAAAGTAAACTTTGATCTCAAACATTATGTGAACTTGAAACCTGACAGTTTAAACAACGCACTCCCAGACGAAAGCAATACAGGTGAACATGAAAGAGCCAGATTATTCAGCTTAGTATTAACAAATAAAATAAAATAAAATAAAGTTAAGGTACTACATCTATTTACTCATCATGTTTGTAATTTCGTAGCAAGATGGGTGGTAAATTCCTATTGAAATAGTATGAGCTTGCCTTGATGGGATTTTTTTTTTAAATATTGAATGAGTATGATTTGCATCGCCCAAGGTGCAGATCAGGGTAATAGGAGTTGAATCAGAGCACAGTCTCGGCGAGATCATGAAATCATCTTTTATCACTTCAGCATTATCACAAAACAAAAGATGGATACAGAAAGGGGTTGCAAATCATTAACATTTGAACTCAAATAAGATATCTACATTGAGAGCCTTTTTTTACATTTAGTGGATATTCTGGAGAATGATTTCTACTTGAAATTCCCATGATGCATCTGAACAACATGAATTTGAAGATATAGGAAAGATGCAATTCCCTTGATCGCCGGCACAGATGGTTACAATATAATCTACAGTATTATACTTGTCATGTTCCATCAAATATCCAATGAAAATCAGTTGAAAACAAGCTATCATGTCTTGGAGCGCGATGTTCCTGGAATGAATATGTCCTCCTCCATACATAGTTATTCAGGTTAAGATTTTAAACCCATCTAATCTTTAGGTTAAAGGCATTAGCAAACATTGATTTCACTTACTAAAAAATCTTAGCTGCAAGGTCCCAAAAGACTCCCAATTGTCACCTGTGTCTTTGCTATGTTGTGAAAAAAAGGCCCTGAAAAAATTGCAACTGAAAATTATTATGTCGTGCTTCCAAAGAAGTTAAGCGGCCAAAAACAAAATCCCAGTTTTATTACGTATAAAACATTATGTTATAATAAATCTCCCCAAGATTCATTAAATTAAACAATGATTTTCAATCACTGATAGCTTGAAAGCATCTACACAAATTTGATTTTTATAGTGTCCAACGGGTGGGCCTGAAATGCGATCGCTCACTTGTGCAAGTAGGGTCAGATGACAAATATCACTGATGAAAAAGAATGGAACCTAGATGGTTCCCTGTGGTACTCCATGTGATAACTTGGTTAAATCTTACTTGATCTACAGGGAAGAATCAGATTTGACGTGGGAATGCATGAATGCTTGCCTAAGTGGACATCTTTGTCTTTTCATTTGATGTTTTTTCATATACATCAATCAAAACAACACTTTATACTAGAGTTAAATCAGAAAAACCAACCAAATTTATTACATTATTTCCTATGACAGACCATTGGCAGGTCGGCGTCTTTTTTGTGTGTGTGTAACTGTTGCATGAGAGCAATACAGAAAAATGATAACACAGTCAAAGAATCAGGAGTGACGCAAGTGAAGTGGGATTTCCAAGTGGCATTTGCTAGGAGCAAACCCGGTTCTTTGCAAAAGAGATATTTGAAATGAACACCCACTCCCTTGGTAGCAAGGACATTCGGTAAATGTTTCAAAGAATGTGCCCTAATTTCCAAAATATTTCAAGGGAATAGGTTTTAATTGGCAGGGACCATTGAAATTTCTTGTGACGTGAATCGAGTCTAGTCTAGTCTAGTCTGCAGGCACAAACCCGTCTTGAAACTTTAGTCAACATGTGGGTCTTCACACAAGACTATCACATATAAAACTTGCTGTTTAAATCTGGCCTTCATTACATTAGTCATTGTAGGTTTGCACATTCAGACTACTTGACTCGAGTGAGGGGGTTTTTCATAGAAAACAATGAAATTACTGCCAAGGGTAAAATTATATCTGTAAAATGCATGCAGGCATTTTTTATATTGTTAAACCCTTTATAAACAGGGGAATTTTTATCATTTGTGTCTTGTTGCTGAAGTTAAAGATTGTTCTTCTAAAGTAAGTATTGATATACAGGTATCATTAATTTTAGCTGATATGACTCCAGCATTTTTGTAGTTTGCATCTGCATTGAACTTTTCGCTACCATATCTTGTAATTACAATAAAATATGTTGGTCAAAATTCTGTTATATCTGATCTTTTATAAAATCTTCACATGGCAATATATTTTGATATTATACTGTATCATATTATGTCTTTTATTATACAATAAATGCAGAAACATTTTCATTGCAGTATGGAAATGTTATATACTGTAGTTGTACATCAAGTTGCAATTGTTTTAAGGTTCAGGTGCACTGAACACTCATCATGCAACTTCATCAAGCCAACTCATAGGTCGAAGCATAGAGTAAGAGGGACAAAGAGGAAGAAACCAAAAATGTACGAAAAGAAATAATGTCTTTAAGGTTGAAATAACATTATAAGCTTCAGAGTGCATGGAAAACATTAATGCAACGCTTTCAATTCCTGGGGGAAAAGAGGCAAAACAACAATGTCACATTTCAGAGACTTTTGGGGAAGGATTTTTAGTTCAATCACCCTTGAAAACAGTCCCAGAATACGTAGACTAAACAAAAAACACAAACTTTCAAAGTATAGAAGTCATCATGGGGGAGGAGCAATAACATTTTCTGCATTGTTGAGATGTTTTTCAAGGATTGGTTTCTCCGAAAGCTGTTTTTTAATGAATACGATGAACTTATTTATTACTTTATATCAAGTTGTATGAATTTTCAGATGCTTCATGATGTACAGAAACGAACAGAAACTAGTGCATCCGAATGGTCTAATTACCATTTAGTCCACTAACAATTTTGTCTAATAGCCAGTTGGTTCAATAGCCATCCAGTCCACATATACCATTTTGTCTAATTGGACTTAGTGTTAATTGGGCAAATGAATGGGAAAAAAGGTATTAAACCAACTGGTTTACGAGACGAAATGGTCATAGACAAACTGGTGGTTAGACAAAGTGATGATTGGACCAAATGTTTACTGGACAAAATGGTTTTAAGATGAATTGTTGATGGAATGGCATTAGACTAAATGAAGGTAGACCATGTGAGTGGTCGAAGTGGCAATAGACAATGGCAAGTTTCCTGTTGAACCACCCTTGCTGGCAAATGTATGTCTCTAACAATGTGCAAGACTTTCTCCAGACTTGCCAAAGTTATTAATACAACATACGTAATGTACATTTACAGCATTCATCAATGCAACATACATAAAACCTAACCATCATTGGAAACTATCGCCAGTAAAAGGTCGATTTTTTTTTTCTTCAGCTAACACACAAACCTTGAATCACTCTTACATTTATTAGTCTTCAAAATATGTGCAAGGACTTGTCCAGACTTCAAGCAAATATCAATGCAACATATGTAACCTAACCATTATTGTTGACCAATCATGAGTGAAAGTAGATTTTTATCAGCTAGCACCCGAAATTTTATTGCACTCGTGCTTGTATGTCTTCAAAATGTGCAAGGATAGCTGCTGTCTGTGACATTAAAAATTCCTAACTCCATTTTACTTTGACATATTTTCTTCAAACCTTCTACAATATTTTCTGTATTCCCCCACCCCTTTAAAGAACTTGTCAACAAAGCACGCATATGACCTACTAGAAACTAATCAACGAACAAACGGGTAGATTTTCTTCAGTTAACATAATCTACTTGATCACTGTTGCATACATATGTGTCTTCGAAGAATCTGCAAGGATCCGTATAATAATGACGGTCTATTATAGGATTAGTACCTTCTCATCCGATTGAAACCATGAGGCCATGCATAGACATGCAAGGCTTGCAGTCATTGTGTTTTCCCAATCTATCATTTAAGATGATTGAGGAAAATGGTAAAAGCACAGATTATACAAGTGTCAATCTTTTCTTGCTAAAACATGATACAAGGATGGAATACCAATAAATGAATTGAACTCATGGCAAGATTCGGGTTTTGAAGTGTCTGACTCGAATAGTACAGTATCACGTTCTTCTAACTTGTCGGTATTGTCAATTTGTAAAGAACAGATGAGTATTTGAGAAATTAAAAAGAGGTGGAATGAACCGTTACAGAAAAGATGTACCATGTATGCTTTGAATGCATCTACATTTACATACCAATATTTAATAAAAAGTAAAAGGATTGTAAGCAAAAAATATGTGTTTTTACTTCATCATTTCTGTAAACATTACCAGTACCATTCACCATCACTTTCATCATCGATATCTTCATCAATATTTTAGAACATTGCCAAAATTACCACAGCACCACAACAATCGCCACCACTGCTATCATCACTATCATACCCAACACCACCACTGCCTCCTTCCACCATTAACATCACAACTTCCACCAGCAACATCATCGTAACAATTACCGCCATAGCCACTCCAACCAGTACCACCACCAACATCATCACTATCATCACCAAAACGACCACTGCTTTCATTACCATTTTCATTGTTACAACTATCATTATCAACACAATCACTACCACCACAGCCACAACTACCACTCCCATCATCAACACTACTACAACCAAACCAACACCGCCACTGTTATCATCACTATTACCACCAAAACCATTATAACAATCATCACTGTTTTAATTGTCACAACTACGATTACAATCCCTACCACCACAGTAACCACCACTATGATCATCATCATTATCACCATCACCACCACTGCCACCACGATCATCATCATAATCATCATCATCACCACCATCATCATCACCATCATAATCACCCTCCTCATCACCATCATCATCATCGTCATCATCATCACCATCATCATCACCACCACCACCACCACCATCACCACCATCATCATCACCACCACCATCATCATCATCACCACCACCACCACCACCATCACCATCATCATCATCATCATCACCAACACCATCATCACCATCATCATCACCACCACCATCACGACCACCACCACCACCACCTTACCTGGAAATGGAGGATGATTGTCCAAATGAGACCGAGGATGAGTTTGGGGTTGCCATCCACGATATCTTCATTCCTAATGTTTACTAATTTAATCTATAGAAATAAATAACAAATCAAACATTCTCCTTACTGCAACAAACAACCATTGGTGATATAAGGAAGAACAGATATATTTAAACAATACTAAGTTAATATCTAATGCTGATTGTTTTCTCATTTCTAACAATCTGAGCAGGGGGTGTTTCATAAAGCACCCTTTCAGTGATTTTCACCAACAGATTTGCTCTGAGCCAACCAGATGCAAGGATTTCACTCAGAGAATGTAATACGAAACAAACATTTCTAATTGCGTTTGCAAAGCTAGCATACAAACACTTTTCAACAAATTATAATATCTTTTTTTAAATTCAACACAATATGGATAGTTACTTAGCATATGATTCAAATTATTTACATTGACAAGAAAATGAACTTTATTGAAGTAATGTTAAGAGTTGTAAAGAATGGTGTGAAAATGTGCAGTAAATTTTGCATTGGATATTCTACCTATTTTTTGTCATTGTTTTTTTTATTATTATTATTTCGGCCTAACTTTACTCTATTTCTCCCATTTACTTCCTTCATATCAAAAGACCTAGGTTTATCATGTTCAATTAACTTTAACATTTTTTTATTTTTGATTCATTTACTTACTTTTCTTTTCCTGAGAAAGGCAAGAGCATTTTCAACATTTTGGAGTTTGTGTATTCGCAGTGGACCCCTTTCTCTTTGCTGCAATGATAAAATGAAGATTAAAAGAAACACTCCTAAAATGGGATGAAGAAACATACATGTACAGACTGTAAAAATATAACATTTTTATTCTATAGCCAATGGTCTCTTTAGCAGATTTACATATATACCATTCATTGATAGGCAATTCATATATTCCCTTTTGATTATTGTATTTGTGTAGATGTTTCAAAATTCATAATCACATGTAGGTGAAAGAGATACATGTATGTAATTAGTCGTGAATTCTAAAAAAAAATCTCAAAGATCTATGCATTTCCACTTTACATAATAACTGGACTGTGTATTTTTAGCATATACTTTTTATACTGTACAGTATGTATATTATATTGATTATTGTTGAATATTAATAAATCTATTTGCATTACTTATTTAGTAATAATGCAGTTTCAAATTCAAACAACTCATGAAATCCTTTAGTCATAACATTCCATTGCATCTATTTCATTAAATCAAAAGGAAAACTTACAATTCTTTCTTGGCCCAAGACTTCCAGGAGAGCGATAAGACTGTGGCCATCTTTCAGATCTTCAAACAAGTCCCTCACCTGTCTCTTTGCCTGTCAAAACAAGGAAAGAAATGATACCATTCTTTTATCTAGGAGCAGAGAGAGTATATTAATGAGGTTTATTTTCAATCGGTCTAATGCCAATTCGTCCAATTACCAACTCGTCTACTATCATTTGGTCTACCATCAGTTCGTCCACTATCCACAGGGTCTAATTTCCATTTCACCCACTCACCATTTCGTCTAATGACCAGTTGGTCCAATGGCCATTTAGTCCACATACCATTTGGTCTAATTGGACTAAGTGTTAATTGGGCAAAATGAATGAAAACAAAATGAGTATTAGACCAACAGGTTAAGAGACAGAATTGTCATAGACGAACTGGTGATTACACAAAGTGATTTTTTGACCAAAATGTTGATAGATGGAATGGCATTTAGACTAAATGAAGGAGACCATGTGATGAGTGGACGAGTCAGCAAAAACTTGGGAATCCACCATTAAGAACTCCATTGACTACTAAATTATGTCATTTTTGTTGCAAACGTACCATCCAACTTCAGGAGGTAAATGGTTAAAAAACTTAACAAGTAAAATTATCAATATGTACACGAATCCACACTTTGCCACTCTCCACCCACATGTTAAATGGGTACCCAGTAGGATGCGAAAGCTTATGTAGTATGCCGTGGTACTGAGTCTTGTAACTCTTATTGGAATGCTCCCCAGGGAGTGGAGAAAGTGCATACATTGTGTGCAGGGATCCAGGAACCATTGACTGCATGGGGGAATAATTAATCTGTAAAGCGCTTTATAGAGACGTCATTCCCATGTATCATTAGAATTGCTACACAAAACACAATATCCTTTCAATGTCCTTTCGCCCCCAGGCCAGTCAATATTGCTATTATTAACCAAATCAGATATCTAGAGCAAAAATCATCAAAATTTAAATATTTTGGAGTTTTAGTAAAAATGGGAATCTTTTTGTCATGTTGAGCAGACTAGGCCTCTGAAGTTTACCATTGTGACGTAATTGAAATGACGCGTCCCTGGCCTGGGGACGCAGTATCCAGCGCTGTCTCAACTTTATTAACATTGTGACGTATAGCACCACGCGGTTCAAGGACGCGTACAAAAACGCGTAGAATATCCGGATGTTAGCTTTGCCTTATTGCCCCACTACATTTCCACGCATTTTCTCATTGACTTTCCTGAGCGGGCAATAAATTGGGTCCGTGGATAAACAATTGGAAACTTATTGACCGACCATTTGATTACAGTCATAAGCAAGCAATAATGTATTAAAGTTGCCCTGCTCAGATGTTTGTTATGGTTAATAATACTATTTATTATTAAAAATATATGCTTCCCAAGGCAGAAAACAAGTTATTTTATTTGACTCAGTGTCAGTGTAATATCTGCTATAATCATGTAGAGTGTTTTAGCGATGCTTAAAAACAAGTATTTTGGTCTGCATCAATTGCCCGTGCAGTATCAGAGCGTATCCCTAAAAAGGACCAAAATCTTACGAATATCCCATAGGTTCCTGTACAAAATTTGCTATTGAATATGAGAGCATATTCAACAGTTTAGGGTGCGTACACGAATGCATGAAATATACAACGCGTACAACAATGAAAGCAATGCGATGCACAGCATAGAGTACAACTATGCTCCATGACGTCATAATGAACTACATGCAAATTTTATCCTATGAAGTGATAATGGCATAATGTGATAAGTGATATGACTT
Organism: Lytechinus pictus; assembly: GCF_037042905.1. NCBI lineage: Eukaryota > Metazoa > Echinodermata > Echinoidea > Temnopleuroida > Toxopneustidae > Lytechinus > Lytechinus pictus. The sequence goes on from NC_087261.1 coordinate 27,857,947, forward strand.
GTTAAATCAAATTGCTCCCTCTTTTTTTTGGGGGGGGAGGGGTGGGATAGATGATAATAATTATATTGGATGGCTTTATTTCATGAAATACCAGAAATATTCCACTCGGAAGGGCCAATATTCCACTCATCTGTGATTCATGGAATATTTTCCTGAACTCTTGGAATATTTCTGGTATTCCATTCTGAGCCATCCAATATAATATAAATGCCATTAACTGTTTTTGAAGAAATGAGTGCATGAAAAAATATAAAGCCCCCATCACACTTATTCCGAATCAAGCAGAATTGGCCGGAATGAAAGGACTATTGTTCGACCACCAGTTGGTCATTTAAATCTACTTCGGTTCGAAAAATACCCCTCGAATGTTTTGAACATGACCAAAACCTTTGGGACGGCCAAAAGAAATGACAAAAATATTTCGAATGCACTCAGAATGCAGACAGAATATTTAGAATGCGCCTAGAATGTAGCAAGAATTATCAATCTGACTCCATTGGGGTTCATTTTGACTAGTGTATGATGATTGACCCGGTCAATTTACTTAATTTCACCTCCAGTTTGGTGAATTCATAAGCTCCTCCCCCAAATTTCTAGATGTTTTAAATCTTTTTTTTCGTTTCAGCTTCTGCTTGATTCCTGCTGATTCCGAATAAGTGTGATAGGGGCTTTAGATGGAGCATTTACTTCAAAGAATACAAAAACAGGACATTATAAATGGTAACAAAGCACAGAAGAAAATATACCAAATTCTGAGCATACTGGTTAGGAATAGACCGGTTTACTAATGTAGTCAAATTTATAGATGTTTCTTCCCTCGGGGCCTAGTAACGAGTTATTCCATTAACCTGTACCTAACAATGGTATTTCAATACTTGGTATCCACTTTGCATACATTAGTTGTTGCTATGTCGGGCAAACCTCGGGCAAGCTTTCCGGTTGTTACAGGCAACCTTTGTTAAACTGGTATGCATAAAATTTGATTGATCCAGGATTAGATTTTAAATCTTAATATTCTAAATAGATTAAAGGACAAGTCCACCGCAACAAAAAGTTGATTTGAATAAAAAGAGAAAAATCCAACAAGCATAACACTGAAAACTTCATCAAAATCGGATGTAAAATAAGAAAGTTATGACATTTCAAAGTTTCGCTTAATTTTACAAAACAGTTATATGCACATCCTGGCTGGTATGCAAATGAAGAGACTATGATGTCATCCACTCACTATTTCTTTTGTATTTATTATATGAAATATGAAATATTCTAATTATCTCCTCATTGTCAAGTGAAAAACGATTAATTCCTCCCTGAACATGTGGAATTAGCATTGTTTAACACTATATGGTTCAGTCAAGTTGGAACTTATTGTCAAATCTATAAAAATGAAATATTGTATAATTCAAACAATAAAAAACAAAAGAAATAGTGAGTGATGGACATCATCGGCTGACTCACCTAGTTATGAATATCACTGTTTTGTGAAAAATAAGCGAAACTTTAAAATGTCATAACTTTCTTATTTTACATCCGATTTTGATGAAATTTTCAGCACTATGCTAGTTTGATTTTTCTCTATTTATTCAAGTCAGCCTTTTCCTGGGGTGGACTTGACCTTTAACCGATTGCGTTTGAGGCCCCGAGAAAAGCTTGGGCCTAGTTTCACGGGAAGTTTATTATTCTGATATCTAAACTGCATTTAATCAGTTCCACAGTTTAACAGATTAATTATTACAATCTCAGTTTGGATCCATCCTTGAGAATACTCTGGGGGGACAAATGAAGGCTAAAGTAATACCGATTCAGTCCAAATTTAGTCCAAATGGTTCTCAAATTTAAAAAAAATGAACTTTTCCTGACCTATCGTCAAACTCAAACAATTCAAATTTTCTGTTTGACACTGCAAATACGTTTTCGCTATTTATAAACACAAATTGTTAAAACCTTTACAAATCTCTTATTTGCAACGAAACAACGGTGAGTCATGGGTAGCATTTCACAATACAAATGCTCAGTGATTGGCACTAAGAATTCACTCTGAGCCAATCAGATGCAAGTATTTCAGTAGCTTGTAACAATAATCAGTGAGATCATTATTTGGTTTATGCAATGCTCCCATGGGTATCCATTCCAATATGTACACAAGCATGTATATTTCAACAAGCAAATGTTAGCATTCGTTGCGATGGTGTATTTGATCAAACATGAATCTATAGAATGATTGTGATTGAAAGGAAGAAATTTTCCCAAGAGTCTCTTTAAACTTTGATCATTTCAGAAATGAAGATCAATTCAATGTTCATAAAAAATTGTATCACTATAGCTTCATTAAATCCTGGTTATTATAATTTAGTGCATGAAATAAAGGTCTACACTCTAAATTCCAAGGATTTAAATAAATCCAGATCTGCTGTGAATGGTGACCAGCCAATTTTTTTATTTATTTTTAATCTTTAGGATTAACTTTTAAATCTCAAATTATTTAAATTCAAATTTTTAAGCTTTATGTTTAAATCCTAATGGTTTATTTCTTTATCTTAAATTTGGCTGGTCACTATTCACAGCCGATCTGGTTTTATTTTAAATCCTTGGAATTTAGAGCATACATTAACCATTTATTGTATTTTCATATTGAACTCAATTTCATAATCACGGAAGTAAATGTGATAATCCCTTCTTACATTTTTTCTCATTATATCATCATTTTCCTCATTACCTTACATTCTTTCTTTCCTCCTCTGATTCCTTCTATCTTTCAACCTTTGAATCTTTCTTTTTCTGTCCTTTCTGAGGAATGCTAAAAGATGTTTTTGGATAAACTTTGTGTCATATAATAGAGTCCTTTATGAAGACATTCAGAAAACAGAAAATTGCAACCAGTTGGCTACACAACCATCATGAACATTTGTTTTATAAAACAGCATTATGAACATTTTTACTACTCCAAAGTCCACCAAAAGCAAATACAAGAATACTACTCAATTCAATTTGCATTTATTTCATTTTCGATTTACAAAAAAACACTATAAAATAATTAGAAATCTAAAATTTATTATCTTATTTATACTGGTAATTAAATCTCGTAGTCTAAATAACAATCAAACCACTTGTATGATTCAGTGACACGACATTTGCTCCTGTGACAATTGCTCCGGTCTTAATTTCATCCAAGATGTAGGGGTAGGGTTAGGGTTGCAAAAGGGTTTTACGTTAGGTGTAGTGTTAGTTATAATGTAGGTATAGTGCTAAACCCATGGTTGAATTTGATCATTCGATGAAGACATGGAATTTAGAGCGTAGCAATTGTTCGCCGCAGCAAATGTCATGGAGCCGTAGCAATTCATCAATCGCTTGTACATGAAGTTACTCCGATTTTTCTTATGGTTTCATTGAGAAGTTTATATATTTGAAGAGCCATGCCCCTCTGCAGACAGACAAATCAACGTTCTTCTCTCCTGAATTGCTAGACATAGTGGATAATGTGAGGGGCAGTTCTCACGCCCACGCCCTCCGATCTATTCCCCCTAAACCACATTGGTTTATTTCTTGGCGGAGGAGCGGGGGATTTACTCAGGGTACGTGAGGAGCTCAAAGGTTGAGGGAGATGGAAGGTGGCTTGGAGGGAGTGGGCAGACAAGAAAAATAGAAAAAGAAAAAAAAATAGAGGGGATATATAAGGTAAGAAGGTGGAAAGGAAAAAGAAATACAGAAAGAAAAAAATAGAAATAGAAATTGAGGGGACGAAGGTGGCAGGGACGGAGAGGGCTGGCAGACAGAATAAAGACAAAAAAAAGATGAAAGGGAAATAAACAAACTTTAAAATGAAAAAAAGGAATCCAACTAAAAATGAGACAGATGGATAGTGGCAGAAATGGAGAGAATTGGCTGACAAATATAGGAAAAACAAAGTAAAGGAAATTAAGCATCACTCCAAAATGAAAACAGAACAAAAATGGGCCAAAAGTTTATGTAAACCAAACACGAAGTGAAACTCAATATGCTGAAGAAGGCTAACAGAACTATGCACATGTGGGCACATTTATCATCATTGCAAGTAAGCAAACAAGGCTACCCTGGAATGCCATGTTTATTTTACTAATTACCGAGCAATTACTCACTTTTCAAAGGATCATTTGGCACACCATTTTTATTCATACCTAAGAATGGAGGGGGGTGGGGTCATTCTGCTGGAATATCTTCAAATTCATTTGAAATTCTGCTGGAGTATGTTCGAATTATTTCAAGATCATTACAATACATGAAGTAAGTATCAAAGTATTATTCAATAAAATCATATGTACATTTGTAGTCAGTACTGCAGACTTTCAACTGAGATTTAACAACCGGCCCCAAACCCAAGCGATTGTGTGAAAATTGGGTTGAGCAGCCCATCCCACTTCAGGACCTACCCACAATGCATCTCTCACCACAACCCAAGCTTAAATCAGGGGGGTACCTATACATGTACACTCTTTGATAACTCACCGACTCTCAGAGAGAGAAAATGAGGGGGTGAGAAGAAAAATTGAAGCAAAAAAGCAAACTCGACTTAAGAAAACAACTCCTACCGTGCAAATAATAAAGGCATTTTCACAAGTTGGACAATACAATTGAATATGTCAAGGTTTTTTCCTAGGTCTTGTTCTTTTACTTGTTTTTTTTTCCTTTGGTCTTTTTCTTCATTTAGATGGTTATTCATGGAGTCCTCGTCAGGAAGCAAAAAATGACATGGGGCGAAACATAGAGGATATTTTATGAGAGTTTTTCCAGTGACACCGTTATAAATGCTAGCAGTACTTCAGTGATGTTAGCAGTCACAGTTAAATAGTTAGCAAATAACTTCTGTACTTTACTAACTATTAACAATATTGTACAAGTGTAATTCTCTGGTTGACTTTCTAGCATGTCTATTTCTATATACAGCATAACAGGTGTTTTCTGCATTTTATTTCATTTTCATTTTTAAGCTGCTTTCCATAGTTCACGATGTTTAATAGGCTAACAGAATTTATATGCTGCTAATAAATATATGTTTTATGTCAACACTTTTATGTCAATAAAGTTTTCCTTCCAATATTCAATTATTCTCTCTCTCTTGAATTTTCTTTCTCCCACCCTTCCTCTTTCTTTCTCTCGATCTTCCTTTCCCCCTTCTCGAGCTTTCCTTCTCACGTTAATTCTCACTCTCTTTCTCTCTGCTTATTTTCTTTTCATCCTTTTTTTTTCTTTATTCCTGTTTTCTTCAAATCTCCCCCTTTCTCTCTCTCTCTCCCTCTAAGGTACAATCTTTCCATCCACCCCTCATCTCCTTTTCTTTTATACACATCTCTCCTTCAAATGTCTTCTTCCCATTTTCCCCTTCATTTCACTATCTTCCATACTCCTTCATTCCCTTCATCTGGTGGTGGGAGCGTCGTGGTCTAGTGGTTATGACTCATCTTTTAATCAGAGGGACGTGGGTTCGAATCCCAGCCATGGCATATTTTTCTTCAGCAAGAAATTTACCAACATTGTGCTGCACTCTACCCAGGTGAGGTGGATGGGTACCCGGTAGGATTTATTCCTTGAATGCTTTAGAATTTGTACGGCGGCTCAGCTACAGCCGGGATAATAATATGATACCAAGTATCAAGTGCAGTAGAGTATATGCAATTATAGTAGCTGTGCTACACAAATAGAACAAACATGTATTATTATTATCATTTTCACAGTTTCCTGTTCAGGGGCACCAAGGCTCTCATTTCCTTTCCTCTATAGTATACCTACTGTATATAACAATCTTATTCATACCTGTTATATTTGAACAAATGTCTGACTCTCAACTAACAAATGAAACAAGCATGCCAAGGCACTACCTTATTTCATACAAAGCAACTTTAGAAAAAATCAGCTTAATCTTCTCAAAATCAGAGTATACAAAACACTTTTCAAGACCAAGATCTCTTCGCTTTCAAGACCCAGCGGTTCTAACCATTGAAATGAAGAGAAGAAAAAATGAAAAGAAAAGGAGTTTCACAGGTCACCGCCTGATCACGATTCCTGGGGACCTTTAGCAGACTTGATATAAATCACGCCATTTGATTCATTCAGACACGAATGAATAAATATAAGAAGCACAAAAGGCTTTAACAAAATCCTGTCTGTGACTCATGCCTTTTCCAAACACAAGAAAAAAGAGAAAGAAAGAAAGAATATGCCCAACCCCCTTCTGATGAATGAAAAGATATGTAACTCTGCATTTGCGGCCACATAGGGGCACATTCAGATTAGTTCCAAATGGGGGCAAAAGCCATGAACCCTTATAGCGGAATGCAATTATAGAGTGAGTGATTTCATAACTTACTACTTGAGGTCAATTTTTGTGTGAAAAACTAGGATAAAGGATGCACCGTAAAATGTATCATTTGGATTACTATCGCGAGTATCGCGGGCCCCCGAAGCAAGGTATTGGGGTCTCAAGCCCCTCTGCTCCTCCCCCCCACACACTTTTTTCGTTAAACATACATAAAACCAATACACTCGCGTCGTGGTCTAGTGGTTCTGACTCTCGCCTTTCAGACAGAGGGTCGTGGGTTCGAATCCTAGCCATGGCGTGTTTCCCTTCAGCAAGAAATTCATCCACACTGTGCTGCACTCGACCCAGGTGAGGTAAATGGGTACCGGCAGGAGGTAATTCCTCGAAAGCTGTGTGCACTGGCATCGGTAGACTAGCTTAGCAGGGGTAACATAGGAGCGCCTTGAGCACCTAGCAAGGGGGATACGTGCGCTATAGAAATCCTATATTATTATTATTATTAAAAATAAAATGTTAAATCAACATTTGTAAGGTTGGAGTGACAACCTTTAATAAACGTTGCATTTACCACTTTAAATGATTCGACTCAACACTTTAGAATATTGGATTCAGCTTTATGCAACATTGGATAAAACATTTGCAAAAGGTATATACTCCTCCAACCTTTCAACTGTTGATTTAACAGGTTTTTTTTGTGTGTTTTCTAGTATGGCCATCCCCCAATGTTTGCCTCACCCCACCACCGCCCCCACTTTCAAAACTGCTCTGCGGCCCCTGATTATGGAACAATTATTGACAATTTCCTACTTATGGACAGGGCAAAAACGTAAAATCAATATCGTTAATCAAGCATACATGTATCTTTGCTGCTGAAGATCAGAAGAAATGGCACTTAATGTAAAAGCTTAAACTAATGTGAGGTATCAAATGCAGTTGTGTTTTGTATTCTCTGAAGAAAAAAATATACGAGTCAAGCTATTATTATTCTTATCATCATTGTTATCAGATATTATTAGACATCATGGAAATAGGACACATATAGTTTTCTGTAAAATTAACAAATTTACAGCAACAGGGAAAATACATGGGGGGTTCTGGGGATATGGCCCCCGAAATGCTCAAACTAGCCCCTGGAAAATAGAAAATGAGCCTGAGAAAGCCCCCATTCACTGCAATTTTAAAACTTTTCAAATGTTGCTGATTTAGGCAGGAGGATGTGAAAAGTAGCCCATGAAAATAATTTAAAGAAAATTTTGGCCTGCAAGGCAACCAGACAATCATTTTGAGCAAGAAACTTCAGTTCTGAAGAAAAAACACTAACACACACTTGGTTTCTGAATACATAATTCTTGTCACAAGAGGGGGCTCTTGCACTGTCTTACACAGTGCCTATAGACACTGTTCATGCACTCGGAGCACAGAGAAAGGTACAGTGTACAGAGAATCCATAAGCTTCAAGGCTGATTCTTATTTCAAAATTACAAAATCTCAAATTTTCATGATTGCCATGACAACAATCATGATGACAAATAGGAGAGTAAATGATCTCAATAATGTCACAATAATTCAATATTAATTTCAATTTAACAATCTTCATACTTCATTTTATTTATTTACTTCATATTTCGCCTTTATTAAACAGGATAGCCCCATTAGCAATTAGAATACTTTTATACTAGTAGAGGACCCTGCACAACACAAAATTCATGTATACACATTAATATACAGGAAAACATTCCATGAAGAGAGGAAAGATTGGGACAAAATAATATTGGAAGCTACTTGCCTACGAGTGGTAAAACAGAACAAATAGTAAAAAACATACTAAATAAACCACATGAGGGCGATTCCATGCTGGAAAAATCATCCATTTTCACAGCATTTTTCAACTTGCTGTCAAAACAAATGAGGAACTTAAATTTGTTTTGCAGTGATAATAAAGTACTACTGGGTAGTAATGTAAAAAAATAACAACCAACAAAAATATGTCGTCCATGGGTGAATTAGGGGTGAAAATGTTGTTTGTCGTACGGGACATTTCTGAGTCCCGTACGACACACAACATTTTCGCCTTTAATTCACCCATAATCAAACATGTTCAATTGGTTATCAGTTTTTCACATGACTACCCACTATTACTTTATCATTGACAAAAAATTAAATTTTATTGCTCAACCACAAGAGACAAGAAATTGTTGCCGAAATGTCCCGTACAACACGTATGGAATCGCCCATTATAAGCCTACAGGAATATGCTATGAAATTCATGTGGCAAGCATCTACATGAACATTTGGTTCTACAGTATGAGGGGAAAAACATCCACTTGTTGGTTGATTTGTTTATATGATGGGGTGGGAGAAAGGCACTCCTTCATGACCTCTGGCCTCGCACTCCAGCCTACAAGATCCTCATTCACAATTAAAGGTATTGTTTAACTTTGTGAGCAGCCATTTTAAAAAATTCTCAAACCAAGATGAAACATGTGTACAAGTGCATGTATTAGAACTAATAAACCCTGAAAACAACCATTATTGAGAATGAAAAGCTAAAACTACAAGGCAAACCCCGATTTTGTAAATATAGTACACATAAGTGTATGGGATAAAATTCAGATGGTGTTTCCGGTCACTTTATATTTCAATTTTTGAAGCACTAAATAATTATTTTCGAACGCGATTTTTTCTGGGCTTCATTTTTGTAACATATCACAGACACAGGTGACAAGTGTGACCTTCTAGCTCAGATTTTTTAAAAGTCAAACCAATGTTAACCAATCACTATAATGAAAAGAAAGAAACGTAAGAATGGGACGATGATCCAATTTCCCATCTTGGAGCCAGCAGCTTGTAAAATACACCATTTTTATTTACGAAATCCCGTTGACAACTGTCCTGTGAAAGAAATGTACTTCGCTGTAAAAATGCTGTTCAAAAATCAAAAAGACTGTCACTCTAACAAAATTTGAATAAATTGTGTTCAAAAGTTAAACAATTTTTAAAAGTTTAAACTTGTTATGAGTGACAGACTTAAACAATGTGCTTAAAATTTTAAACAGCTCCTTTTTTTGCAATATTCATTGATCTTGTTTCAGTTATTATGTACATGGTATCTATGTGGGTCGTTGTAGTTCTCAGTGCAATTGTTGCTTTTAAGATTTTCTTTATAATTCTTCACATTTCCACTGGTATCTTGCAGAGGACTTTCAAGCAGGTCATCCTTGCAACAACCCACACTTAAACTAATCTAAGATCAATTCATAAAGACTTTATCTTCGTAAGGTCTCTAAATAGTTAAAAACAATGAAAACTCATGAAGTAGAAGAGCAACCCCAACCCCAATAACAAAAATGACAAATATTTCAAAATTAAGTTGATAAATAATAATAGAAAATGTAAAGTAATCATCAGAATGACTGTTTTAATCAATAGGGACAGGATAGATTTGTTCAAAAAATCAAAACATATTTCCTTAATATTTTATTATACTTCTATTGTTTGTTATAACTGCATTTCTATAAATTTTGTATATTGTTCTGTTGGAAATGAAAAAAATAAAACTGAAACTGAAACTATGACCCCATTTACACATACGAGTGAAGAAGGCGTGAGGCCGCCGGCGCACTTTCGTAATTTTTTGGAGGTGGCTTGACGCTGGCGTGAGGCCGACTTGATTAAACCGGCCAATGTGTAAATGGGGGCTATGTGAACAGATTTACTGTGGAGAACACATGATATTTCCATAAGCAGACTATACAGTCCCCCAGGAAGAAAAGAAAATAAACTATCATTTCAAATTTTTTTTCTCTCTCTCTCTCTCTCTAAAAAAGGTCTGAAGTTTCATTAGCCGGAAGTTTTTACCTTTTTCTGATATTTCTGTTATCCAGACCCAAACAATCTCAAGTCACTTTTCAGGAAGACATAAGACATAGGGGGGAGGGGGGCGGTGCCAGGGTTTCTTGCTGGCGGGGGGGAAAGCGTCCAACGGGAGTATCAGGCTGGAATTTCAAGACTAAGCAAACTCAAACTGATGGAGAACTGCCTTGGGGTGTGTTTATGCGCCACATTTTTACCTTAAATTCATGTTTGAAACATGTTTAGAAATACGCTTCTGCAGAATCAGTTACATTTAGTCAAAAGTACAGGTGTTTCAAATCACAATTATGAAACACCGATAAAGGGGCATTTGGAAAGACGTTTCCGCGGAATCACATTAAAAAAATCAAACAGCATAACGGCAATTTGAATTAAGATTCTATTACGTCATTGTGGCGGCCTACTTCTGTGTTCATGCCACACTGCGTGCTGCCAGTGGTATTCTTTGCTTTTTCTTCACTCATTAGCTGTACACACGGTTCAAAATCGACATTGTATATTTTTTGCAATTAAACTTGAGTTAAAGTTGACCTATAATTCCTGGATCAAACTGCGCACTATGATGTGCACTGGATAGGCCTGAAGTGAAGTAGAAACGGTGTTGGAGAGAGGGTCGACTTAACCCTGATTCTGCAGTTACCATGATTTACATTTGTGTTTTGAATCATGATACATATTTGGGATCCTAGCTTACGGGTTTGCATAAACGCAGCCTAAAAGGGCAACTCGGACTAGAAATTCAAGACTTCGCAAAAACTCACACTGATGCGGACTGCCCAAACTTTCAGAAGATCTTGGAAGAGACTTTGCACCTGTCGTATTGAATGTCTAATTGCTGATAGAAAAGAAGTGGGTGGAAACTTGGCTTAAATGTTCTTCAAGTGTTGAGTTTAAATATCAATAAGTTATGGCAATATCAATATTAAACATTATCATGATAATTCAAACAATAGGAGTATCATGATAACTGCCCCCTAATGAGCTATGTGGGTGGAATGCGTGGGAGAGTTATTGATTTATTGCGATTTCTTGATTTTTATTGCGAAGAAAAGTTATCATTTGGGGGTGGGTGGTTTTACCTTCAGTATATCAACAAACAAATCAATTTGCACCCACTCCAGAGAGAAACATATTTTCAGTCACCATGAACCATTAAAAATATGAAATTTATAAATTATATTACAACATATCTTGCACTGCTCCAATGACGTAACAAATCAAAAACTTAAAATTCTAACTTTCTTAATCTTTGATCAAGTTTGATAGATTTTCCTCAAACATTCACTAATTTTTTTTTCAATATTTTTTTACTTTTTTTACAGCAAACTTTTCCTCAGGGTGAACTTCCCCTTTAAGTAGTATTCAAAACTTTAAAGGCAATTTCAGACATTAAGCGTCTTTCAGATATCAATACAAAAGAGTATTAAAGTGGGGATAGGACATCACCAGTTTGCTCATTGCATATTCATGAAGACCTGCAGAGAACTGGTGTCATTACTTTGTCATTCCTTGACCGATTTTTGATGAAATTTTCAGTACATTGCTTGTCTGATTTTACTTCATAAGTTCATAATCTGTTTTTTAAAAATAGTACTTTTAGCCTCGAGCACCCCTTTAAATATCGAAAGAATGCAACAGAGATCAGGTGATAACGAATGAACATTGGTGGTGCGTGCATTAAGAAACTACCAAATCACAGAAAATTCAGAAGATAAATCATGAATGTAATAATAATAATTATAGCTGGATTTATAAAGCGCTTTTTGCCAGAGGATACAAAGCGCTGCTATTATGACCCCGGCTTTAGCTCGAGCTACCATCACCGGCGCTCAACGCATGCAAGGAATTAATCCTGCCGGGTATCCATTCACCTCACCTGGGTCAAGTGCAGCACAGTGTGGATAAATGTAGGTCAATCCATAAACCCTTCTTTGCCTACTTCATACAAAGGACCATAACACTCCTACATGTAATGATAATAATAATAAATATGCTCCATTTATATAACGCAGCTAATATAACTGCATATACTGTGCTTGATACTTGGTACCATAATTATTATTACCCCAGCTGTATCTGAGCCGCCATATTAATAGGCGCTAAAGCGTTCAAGGAATAAGTCATACCAGGTACCCATTCACCTAACCTGGGTCGAGTGCAGCATAATCTGGGTAAATTTCTTGCTGAAGGAAAACACGCCATGGCTGGGATTTGAAACCACGCCCCTCTGATTGAGAGTCATAACCACTAAACCACTATGTGGGTGGAATTCGTGGGAGAGTTATTGATTTATTGCGATTTCTTGTTTTTTTTATTGCGAAGAAAGATTATCATTTGGGGGTGGGTGGTACATTGCCATACCCTAGAGTTAGGCTTACAAATTATTATTAATACTGATCAATCGCAAGTCTGGAATTAATGCAACTAATTTATCATCAAAACCTTCCTGGGGGCCGTTTCATAAAGCTGTTCGTAAGTTAAGAGCGACTTTAAGAACGACTGGTGAACCTTTCTTACGCGCTAAAACATCGTCAATGGTGCATACCATTTACCAAAAGAAAGGATCACCAGTCGTTCTTAAAGTCGCTCTTATCTTACGAACAGCTTTATGAAACACCCACCTGATCTTATTAAATGTTTCTACAAACAGCCAAAGAAATTAAATCAAAACTAATATTACTGCAAACATATCTTTTAATTTGAAATTGGAGTGGGTGTATCAAAAATCATATCAATTTTCATGATCATCACTATCATGCTCATAAGCAAATTTTTCACTTTTTAGAGTACATTATTTTAAAAAAAGGTCACTTTGGAAAAAAGGGAAAAGATTTGTTTCAAAATTGTAAAAATCAAATTTTCCAAACATGGATTAAAATCCTTTACAAGCTGTGCAATATGCATTATTAGAAACCATTAATGCCTGCATAATTTTAGTACTGTTCGTGAAAAACATATTGCATGTACAAATTCAAAATGAGGGAGATGGGATCAATCACATTCTCTGCTCGTTTTTAACCTCCGTGCAATAGGCAGTTTCAAACCGCCTCGATCACAAGAATCCCCGTTAAATTACGAGAACATTTTTAGGTTAAAAAATACCCATTAATTATTCCTGCATTCACACCGCCCCGAAACATACCCTTCGGGATAAATTCCTGAAGTTAGGAGCATGCCCAGTATGGTCTAATAAGCAGGCAAGGCGCGAGATTCAAAACCACTAGCCCAGCAGCCACCCACGGCGCCCGCGCCCAAAAACACGCCGGGCTAAAAGTTCCCGCAAATTGCTTTCACATTGCCAAAATACCTGCGACCTTGGAAAAATCCCCGCGAAAGTTCTCGTAATCTCGCCAAGTACCTACTATTTAGCGGGTATTTTCTTTCGGGGAAATTACGCGTAGTTTGCTTTCACATTACCAAAATACCTGGTATTTTCTGATCGGGGTAAATTTCCCGATCAGAGAATACCTGGAACTGACGAACTTCGAGGCGGTCTGAAACCACCTAGCGAGAACCTTGTATAGTGGGTGGTTTCATTACGATTTCATTAAAATCCCAACTAATACCACCATTTCAGGTGGTTTCGATCTATGAGTAGGAGTTTCGAGTGATTGCATGTTTCTATCAAAGTATCTCTTTACAGGGAAACATCTGTCCAGACATGTTATCAACAAGGAAGGGGGGAGGCAAACATGTACCCCATGGGCCATGCCGCCATCTACCCCTTCCCCCATGATATAAGTGAGTACATAAACACACCAAACTCAAACTCAAACCCGATCACAACCCTTCGCACCACTTCAAAGATATTAGCAAAGTTGTCATATGAGCAAATATTGCATTGCAAGTTTCAATCAAATAACATTAAATCATATCTATTAGATTCAATTCTAAATCTATTAGATTGAAAACTTCAATCCATCTTTGGATTGGTCCCTGATCGCAATCTATTTCAATCTAAGGTATTTAGAGAGTACAGGCCCCTGATCAAAATCATTTGCAACATCAGGAAAAGCAGAATGAATTCTAAATCTCGATCTGATGGTGATGGGCCAAGGGAATATTATTTTGTCACAATACTCTATCGATTATAATCAATATATTAGAATCAGAAGTGATCAGAGGAAGTGTTAACTTGTTAATTGAAGGAAGCAATTCAAACTGATTGAGGAAAGGAAAGCACAGTTGGACAGGAAATTTCCTCCACAACCAGAAGCATCACAGCTAGCCTCTTGTCGAGGCCCTGTCGGCTGCTTCCCGAGCGAAGCGAGGGATATAGCGAAGCAGAGCGCAGCGAGACAGGGCCTCTTGACATCTGAGCCGAATTTCACTGACTTTCTTTTGTTTTTTATTGTTTTTACCGATATTCCCGACCAAAATCTGGTCGGTGAAAATCATCCAATGAGAGCGCGGGCTGCTATGACGACATATTGAATATTCATGAGCTCATCTTGAATGGCGCCGACCCGTGGATTCTTGGCGAAGAGTGACGACGAAAGATCAAAGAGCATTGAATATGCCTCTAAAATGCTAAATATTGACCGATTTAAGGAATTGCAAGTCGATGAAATTAAATCTGCACTGAAAGGAAGAGATGTTTTTGTAAATCTGCCCACAGGATATGGAAAAAATGTAATCTTTCATGCGATTCCACTATGCGTCGATTATCGATCTCCGCGGTGCAGTGCAGTGAGTGAGGGAATGCTGGAGTCGAGTTGTTCAGTTAGTGGTGCTTTCCCCTTGGCTCGAGTCTGACCAGGCCGATCTCCCGGGAAGTTTCGGGGTGGTAATGGGTCTGTTCCAGCTAGTACTAGTATTAGTAGTATAGTACCACTACTTGTAGCATTTTGCTGGTTATATCCCCTTTAGTGTCCCGCAATTAATTGAATCCCCTGCAGAATAGTGGACTACTAGTATTCCGAACCCCGGACGAAACAGCTTTGACATGGTTTACTAGGTGACCGGTAATATTCATGACCCATGTATATTCATTAGGAAGACGTTCCTCATGAATATATCATTCTGCTCAGATGTCAAGAGGCCCTGGCTCGCTGCGCTCGCCATTTCGCTCAGTAGACTGACTAAGAACCAATCAGCATCGTTCGTTCAAATTAGTGAGTAATCGCTAACCTTTGTGTAAAACAGGGCCCTAGACTTACTGCTATTGAAACTGCTTCTCCGTTTCAATAACAGAGGTCTGGATGAACATATTTTCTCTTCGTAATAGGTAAATTTTGGCTTAATCTAATTCATTGGTGGGATTAAGGGACAACTTAGCTCCACTGATAACAATAATAGGCATTTATATAGTGACATCTATCTGGAAATAATCTATTTCAAGATGCTCTATTATTATTACCCCAGCTTTAGCTGGAGCATGCTGTTTCCAGCACTATGCAATCAAGGAATTAATCCTACCGGGTACCCATTCACCACACCTACATCGAGGGCAGCACAATATGGGTCATTTTCATGCTGAAGGAAATTACACCATGCATGGCAGGAATTGTATTTCACTGTTGTTTTAGACATAGAACAATCGTAGAATTATGTTATCTATAATATAACCTAATACCAAGACACCATTTTCAAAACCAAGCCTCCACAAAACTCAAGATCCTTATCAAAGTACACAAGACTCCCCTGCCGACCCCATAGACCTACAATCTTTGGTAACCTCACTAATCACTTACATCCACAAATTAGATCACCAGCAAATTTACTCAGCCAAAGAATGGTATCAACCCAAGTTTGTGGGTGAATGGGGGAATTATCATGAATGGAATAGCCTGCTGGGTTTGGTAGCCTTGGGGCAGCAATCTGTCAGACTTGCATCACCTTAACCACAATGTTTGGGTGTTATTCTAAGGTCAAGTGTTTTAGGTCACTGCTTGTCCTTGACCAGTATAAACTGGGGACCCTAGGTTAGTCTCAAGGTTCAGACCCTGTATCCTGCTGAATTCGTACAGCTGTTTGACCATCTTGACCATTTTATAAAGAATTTACAAATGTCAGTCTAGATCAGCTGTAAAGAGTGACTAGCCGTGCATTGGATTCATGTTTCAATCCGTCAGGTTAACATTGAAATCTCATAAGATTACAAATCAAGTCTTTTTACTTTAAATTTGAATCAATGGAGTTTAAAAAAAGTGTACGCTCAGCTGGTCATTATTCACAGCTATTTTGGGCTTTAATTTCTAATCCTTGAAATTTACTGTAAAACAAATAGTAGATTACCGTAAACCAAAATATAAAATGGTAAAGACAAAATTTGAAAAGGGGATGTTTAGGATTAATATTTTCAAAGCGGGATAAAAAGGGTCAAGCAACTGTCCTTTTCGTTGGTATCACTACTTCACAGACTGTGTATACCTAACAGTATCTTGACACATGTCTATTCATTCAAGTTGTGATAATCTGATCTGGAGGTCCAACAATTCACACCAAAGTTGACCAAATATAACTGCAGGGGGTTTATTGTTTGGTCAAAGAATTGAAATATGATCTTGATTGACCAATGACCATTCCAATCTATTATGAAATTAAGATGGATGAAGTACTAACAATAGGTGGTTTCAAACCTCCTCGATCATAAGAATCCCCGTTAAATTACGAGAACTTTTTAAGGCTAAAAAATACCCATTAATTATTCCTGCATTCACACCGCCCCGAAACATACCCTTCGGGATAAATTCCTGAAGTTAGGAGCATGCGCAGTATGGTCTGATAAGCAGGCAAGGCGCAAGATTCAAAACCACTAGCTCAGCAGCCACCCACGGCGCCCGCGCCCAACTACGCTGGGCTAAAAGTTCCCGTAAATTGCTTTCACATTGCCAAAATACCTGCGACCTTGGAAAAATCCCCGCGCAAATTCTCGTAATTTTGCCGAGTACCTACTATTTAGTGGGTATTTTCTTTCGGGGATATTACGCGTAATTTGCTTTCACATTGCCAATATTACCTGATCGGGTAAATTTCCCGATCAGAAAATGCCTGGAACTGACGAACTTCGAGGCGGTCTGAAACCACCTATTGGGAAGTTCACCCAGACAAAATACTAAAAAACTAAAAAAAGCAGAAAAAAAATTCACCTTCACTCATTTTTTTTCATTATTTTTTACTTTTTTTACAGCAAACTTTTCCTCAGGGTGAACTTCCCCTTTAAGTAGTATTCAAAACTTCAAAGGCAATTTCAGACATTAAGCGTCTTTCAGAGTAAGTGGGGATAGGACATCACCAGTTTGCTCATCGCATATCCATGAAAACCTGTAGAGAACTGTTTCACCAAAATAAACCAAAAATTTAAAGTGCCATAACTTTGTCATTCCTTGACCGATTTTGATGAAATTTTCAGTATTTTTACTTGCCTGATTTTACATCAAAATCTGTTTTAAAAAAATATTACTTTCAGCCTCGGGTACCCCTTTAAATATCAAAAGAATGTAACAGAGATCATGTGATAATGAATGAAAGTTGGTGGCGCATCATGAAAGTAGGTCAATCAATGAACCCTTCTTTGCCTACTTCATACAAAGCACCTATAACCACTCCTACATGTAATGATAATAATAATGATATGGTCCATTTATATAACGCAGCTATTGTAACTGCATATACTCTACTGCGCTTGATACTTAGTATCATATTGGTACCCTGGCTGTGGCTTAGCCGCCATATAGGCACTAAAGCATTCAAGGAATAAATCATACCGGGTATACCATTCACCTCACCTGGGTAAGTGCAGCACAATGTGGGTAAATTTCTTGCTGAAGGAAAACACGCCATGGCTGGGATTTGAACCCACGTCCCTCTGATTGAGAGTCGTAACCTCTAGACCATGACGCCCCGTAACTACGTTCTATGGTCACCAGTGAAAAGTTTGGGGCCCTGGTACATAACGCTTAGCGATTGATCGTGAGGCTAATTCCTACGATTGATCGCATTGATAATTGTGTATGATCAGTTGCAAAATTCAGCCTAACAATCAATCGCCAATCTTTATGTCGTGGGGGACTGGTGTTATTGTGGAAAAATGCTTTTTGATTCTGCTTATTCGAAGAAATGCCTTTAGGCCAATGTTGTCCATACTACTACGATCAGCCACACAAAACAAATAAATTATAATTTTGTTTAAAGATAAGTTCTTATACATAAAGGTTCAATGGTTCTACTAGTATATTGCCGTTCTCATTCAAAAGATTGCCTTGTTACGGTCCACACATAATTATGAAAGGAGGGTTATATTTATAAGAATTCTGAGAACTAGGCCGACAGGGCTCTTTCAGCTTTATACATCTATATCTGATTGAAATCAATTTATTATTCAATGGGTGGATAGTCTGAAATAAATAAACTTCATACAGAAAATAAAATACATCATTTCAAATTGCATCAATCATCTTTTTTCATTCATTCATTATAATTATTTTAATTCATTAATATCTTTTAGGTGGAAAGCTAGATTAAGGCATGGCATCAGTTCAGTATTGTGATAGTGACACAAGAAGCAGGACTCAACATAACGTACATGTACTGTACGGGGTATTAAAAATCAAATGAAACCCTTCATGCATGTGTTTATAAATCATTTACATGTAATTAACAAAAACAGAGCAAGCAATGTAAGATTTGAATTTGATTTAATTCCGTTTAAACAAAATTGAGATTTTTTAGAAGCCAGCACGCAGAAAATAACCCTGTCTTGAATTAAATATTTGATGCCTAAAAATGGGGGATAATATCGATAGTATCGATCAAGATCTATCTTCTTTTTTTTATAGTAGGTCGCCATATTGGCGCCATGTATGCTTATACATTCCTGGCCTGAATTTGGAATGTATTTCACACATGAATTCCTAAAGGAAACTGAGCTGGCATCATGAATAATATAATCAAATATTGATAAAATAGATTCAGAACACATATTTGATTGAGGATGAAATAAAACTTGCTCTGTAATTGTTTGCAAAAAAAGACAGTGAGTGTGGCTTCTCACCAACTCGCACAACAAACATTTACTCTCGTACATTAAAAAAGCACATAATGTAGAGTAAATATATTTACACATGGAAAAAAAAAAGAGGGTGCGATGCTGTCTGGATTATAGGTTAAAGGAAAATGATGAAACCAAGTGAAGAGAATTCTGAGCAATCAACATTTCAATTCCTTTCATATTTCTTAGGCAGGGTTGGGTTCAATTAGAAGGTAATTGATCAATTGTGTAATTAATTACATTTTTTGAGTAATTGTAATTGTATTTGTAATTTCAAAAGAGAAAGTGATTGTAATTGTAATTGAAAAAAAATGTAATTGACTTCAATTACTGTCAATAACTTTAAATTACATTCAATTCCTTTACAATAAACTTACTTAATCTATGATTCAATTGCATGACCTTTTTATGTCAACTGCTTCAGCATCTCTAGTGTAAATAGGCAGAATATGTGCTCTAAACCTTCTTCTTGTCAGTTTTTCTGTAACTTAGAATCATGTTGAAATAGGTGGTGGTACGTACCGAATACAAATTCACTTCATTTATGACTTTTATAGAAAGTAATTAAAATTGTAATTGTAATTGACAAAAGTAATTGGTAATTGTAAATGAAAAATGTAATTCAATTGAAAAGTAATTGTAATTGAACATTTCTTCAATTACAAAATTGTAATTTTGTATTTGAAGAAAGTAATTGAGCCCAACCCTGTTCTTAGGGCACTTTATAGGTTAAAGGTATTGTTTAACTTTGTGAGCAGCCGATTTAAAAAATTATCAAACCAAGATGAAACATGTGTACAAGTGCATGTATTAGAACTAATAAACCCTGAAAACAACCATTATTGAGAATGAAAAGCTAAAACTACAAGGCAAACCCCGATTTTGTAAATAGGCGTCTTATAGACGCCTAAATAGTACACATAAGTGTATGGGATGAAATTAAGATGGTGTTTTCGGTCACTTTATATTTCAATTTTTGAAGCACTAAATAATTATTTTTGAACGCAATTTTTTCTGGGCTTCATTTTTGTAACATATCACAGACACAGGTGACAAGTGTGACCTTCTAGCTCAGATTTTTTAAAAGTCAAACAATGTTAACCAATCACTTTAAGGACCTAACTGGAAATAAGCCATCTCAACTTTCATAGGCTATTCTGTTAATACTCCAAACGTTATTTGTATATCATTGTGATATACCAAAAAATAAAAACAATTGATACACTGTAAATCTTACAAATCACAGATACAGGAAAAAGATATCCAGAACAAGAGACGGAAAAAAATTAAAAGAATGAGAAAAAAAACCATGGCTAAGGTGGGTGAACGAATGTTAACTATATAATCTTGTCTTTATTACACAAATTACTCTTTTAAACGACTGGTATACTTTAAAATTAAACTGGAATGACGTGCCAACTGTTAAGATTTCTCCAGACATTCCTACGTGTTCATAGTAATAAAACCTTATCAGTATGAACACTGAATGTAAATATAAGAATGTGATTGTGCACATGCGGTTCTGTTGATTTTTGTGCTTCTATTTGAAAATAGAGTGTTTTGCGACATTACAAATCTTAGCAAAGGTAATTACAAGCTACAGCACATATTTGTGATTAATCAGAATCAAATTAAGCATGCATCATATTCATATATTTTTTCCCTTTTAAAAAAAAAGCTTTAATAGAAACTTTTTTCATCTAATAATAATAATAATAGTCAGTTGTTCTTGTATAGTGCATAACACATTATGAATAACGCCTCTATGCGCTTCCAAAGGACTTGGATATTATTACCCCTGCTGTAGCGCAAGCAGCCTTCTTAAATTTACTATATATATTGCAGTATGACTGAAGTAGATCTCTGAATTTCATAGTGTTCCAGTCAGACATAGGCTCAAGTAAAAAAGTAAATAGTTGTACGACAAATTCATGATCATACATGTACTACTAATTAGGTCCTTCTGCATGACTGACTCACAAAGGATCACGCATAAGGCGTCTAGACACAGTGTATGTCTTTTATGCTCGATTGATGATTATATTTCCTATATTACAATGGGTTTTTTTTTGGTACATTGTTTTTCCATTCATATTTTTGGGGACTGATCTCCGACCTACTTAGAAGAGCCCGAGTGGAGAGGACAGCATCCGCAATTTAAAAAAAAAGTGTAAAAGAGGGTGTTTTTCATGGGAAGGCACACAACATGCAAAACGCAAATACGAAACAGCAGTAAAACCATAATAATAATAATAATAAGCATTTATATAGCGCCATCTATCTAGAAATATTCTTTTCCGAGGCTCGATGTTATTATAATTACCCCGGCGTTAGCTCGAGCTGCCTTTCAGCGCTCATGCATTCAAGGAATTAATCCTGCCGGGTACCCATTCACCTCACCTGGGTTGAGTACAATGTGGATAAATTTCTTGCTGAAGGAAATTACGCCATGGCAGGGATTTGAACCCACGACCCTCTGTTTCAAAGTCAGAAGACTGGGCCACAACGCTCCATGAAGAAAAATAGGAAAGCTGTATCAAAACACAGGCTCGGATGATTTTTAGAAATCACATTCTCTGCCCAGAATTTACATGTACTCCCCCGCTGACTCCGCCCTAGCGCTACTGTCAGTTTCCGCTTGACTGGTACTTTCACATAAGATAACAGCACTCATGTGCGAACAGGGCCTTAGATTATTAATAGATACTACTTCCATAATTCTTTCACAATGACACTCCAAAATTCACATCAATTACGTGTCAGCTTCACCAACTTTTTGGTGTTAGAGGCACAGTGCTTTTTGTTGGTGGTGTTTTGACTCAAAATAAAACAGATGAGGTGAGAGGAATAACAGGTTCAAACTTTGAATGGAAAACGGAGGCCTATTTTCCAGTGACCTGGCAAGCATTATTCTGATACTGTACAACAAAAAACCTCTACACAGCGAAAACAAAAGTTCAAGGTCCTGAGAAATACTGTTTTGTAGAGGTGTTGTGGATCAGTGGATAAGTCTCTAGATATTGAACCACAAGGTCCATGGGTCAAATCCCACCAGATTTCATTAAAAGACTGAGAAGGTACCAAAACAATTTAGGCAGTTCCATAACTAATACCTATAATAAAGTAAATGGTGAATTATCTTCAAAGAAGAATCATCTCGCACTCTAACAGGGATGGCATTATAATCATGAATAATGATTTTATATGATTTGACCTCTGACCTACACCTGGCCTATGCCCCTAATCAAATACAATCATGGATCGCTACATGTGCATAATGTAGTATCACTGAACAGCTCCCATCAAAAGTATTTAATTCATAATTCATCATTTTCAAAACCAGCTATAAGTCACCCAAAATGAATTTTGAGATTTTTATGGAGTTTGAAAAAGTACATATAAGTTTTAATATGGTATATAACTTTTTAAACTTGATCAGCAAAACCTGCGCAAGTACTTTATTGAATGTAGAAGAAATCTATTCATAACAACTCATTTTCAGGGTAGACATTTGCTTTCAAAGTGATAAAGTGGTATTTTCACAGAGTTTAAACTCTTGAATCATGCAAAATCATTCCAACTATAAAGAGCTGTGACCTTAAATGACCTTTGACCTGAGTTAAGGACATTCTTTATCAGCAGGGGTAATCCCCATTATGCAAGCAAGGAGTGTTAAATGACATCATTAGCCTGGAATGTCACTTGCAAACCACAGCATGTGATAACCACCAATTTGGACAGTCCTTAGAAAGTAGTCTCATTTTCCAGACACTATTACAATTTACACTCCACAGAGCTCTGTTGTGATTTCTGTTGACCTGTGCCATTGAATCATTACAATGTTCTGTGTAGCTTTGTGAATAATGTACTGACTGTACATGCCTGCATGCTCCAATTATCATTCCCCATTATCTAAAATACTCTGATATCTTCAAACTGGTCAGGAATCTACATAGTATCATTTTTTTCTAGAGTGTATGTTGGAATAGCCTCGTCCTAAACCCTGGTATAAATATTACATTGCTAGATATTAGTGTGCAAGCACAGACTCAAATTTGAAACTTTGACCAATCATACAATGTCAAGTGAGAAGACTAGACTGAACTATCTGTGCATACATCGATAAACTGTATATGAATTCAAGTGTCAAAAAGAGGCAGTCACAGTGCACAATGAATCTAGTCTCACTACTTCAGACTATTTATTATGCACTATGCAAATTGCAAAAAAAAAGGAGGTCTGTGCCTGCAGACTACATAGATATATCCATCCCATGATTAACCCTCCACTGTATGAGCCCCAATACATGCCCCCTATGGAATTAAATAGGTCATTTGCGGACACATTGAGTATACATACATTGTAGAGCTTTATCAGCTTCTGGACGTCAACCCATAATAAAACCTGCAAATTCAATGTTGGGAGTGTTTCATAAAGCAGCTCGTCAATGATTTTCTCTGAGTAATTTGCACTGGGCCAATCAGATGCACGGCTTTCAGTTCAGTAGCTTATAACAATCATTTTAAAATCATTGACTATTTGTTTCATGAAACTCTCCCCTGAAGAGGAGCGTTTCATCAACATTTTGCCTGACAAGTGGTCAGATCTCTCATCTTTCATCGATTCTAATTGGCTTCAATAGAAACACCATTACTGTGCCCTGTGGTAACTGTCAAATAAAACAGGACTTGTAGGATAAAATGTCTGAAGGTCCTTTCATGCACTGTAAAAACGCTGTTTAAAAGTTTAATCATGTTGTTTAACCTTAAGCCTGTCAGTCTACATGTAACTAGTTTAAACTTTTTAAACAAGTTGTTTGAAAAAGTTTAAACAATTACAAAAAAGTTGCAACAACTTGTTCTTAGAGTGACAGGCTAAAACAATGTGCTATTTTCTTTACTGTGTGAAACACTCCCCAGTTCTCATCCCAAATCAAATGAATCAATAAAATAAAAATAAGGAGAAAAAATCGGGATATATCAAAATACACCTGTTACATCAATTCCCTGCACTACTAACCCTCCCCTCCCCTCCCCCCCTGCTAATTCATACTAAATTGTAATATGATCA
Source organism: Lytechinus pictus (assembly GCF_037042905.1). Classification (NCBI taxonomy): domain Eukaryota; kingdom Metazoa; phylum Echinodermata; class Echinoidea; order Temnopleuroida; family Toxopneustidae; genus Lytechinus; species Lytechinus pictus. The sequence continues at coordinate 27,882,177 of NC_087261.1, forward strand.
TGACACATCTATTTGAAAATGAGAATGAAACCCTTGAAACCAGCTGAATCCATATCAAAGAGAAAAATCAAAGAAACATATTGTTGAAAGTTTGAGGAAGATTGAATGAATAATAAGAAAGTTATGAGCATTTGAATATTGAGATCACTAATGCCATGTAGATCCTCCCATTGGCAATGAGACCAAGATCTGTCATGTCACACACGTACAACTCCCTCATTACTTTAGTACTTATTTCACTTATATTCTCACTTTTATAGAGTCTATCACAAGGTGAGGTGTTCTCTTTATGAGAGGACACGTACAGAGGTTTCACAACATTATATCATTGATGAATCGTTTGTCATATGATTAGAATGAGCAAAAAGAGATGTTTTGGGGTATATTTTCAGTGTCCAAAAGGGGAGAGTCGTTCATCTGTGACATCATAGATCTTGGTCGCATTGCCAATGGGAGGATCTCCATAGCATTAGTGATCTCGACATTCAAATGCTCATAACTCTTCTATTGCTAGTCCTATTTTACTCAAACTTTTGTTGATCTTATTCTTTGATTTTTCTGCTTTCACAAAAGCTAACTTGCTCCTAGAGTTTCATTCTCCTTTAATATTCACAGCCAAGGCCAACTGTAAACTACCTTTGCACGGACATGCTTGGTTGTGGGAAACCCATTCCAAATCAATCTATTGTTCGGAATAATTTTACAATGATATTCGCACCAAGTCTTTCAATTACTTGAATCGGAACATTGAACTTGAAAAGCCATCAATTACACCAACAAAAAAATTTGGCTGGGGAATTTTAATCTGATTTGGCAGTAACAATACTTTCCATGTGATATATATGACCCTTGACTAATGTTTAGTATCAACACTATACAAATATGAGTGCTATTTACAAACAGTTATTCTGATAAAAAACCAACTGAAATGTTTCGAAAAGGTTACATAAATCATGTTTTCTCATACACATGCTTAAGCCCTATATATCGTAGGTGGTCATCCAAACCATGTTTATATTATTTATTGATTTATTTGAAATATGCTCTCTTTTCATATGTTCTTGTATGTTACTTGGTTTTAATTGTTTTTTCTATATTGGTGGCAGCATTTCATAATAAGACTTCAATGTTCTTCCAAGCTGTCTCCACATTCTACTTTATTGTATATATATTTTTACCTTGTAATTTTGTTTTGATTTTGAATGAAATGAATTGAAATTGAATTGAATTGAATTGATTCAATGGGAAATTTGTGGGGGGCATAATCCGCATTTCATGAATCAAATGAATGTTAAAAGCTACTGAAATCCTTGCATCCGATTGGCTAAGTGAAAAATAGTTGGTGAAAATCAGCGACAACTTGTTTGATGAAATGCTCTCATGTTGAGGGAAAGATGTAGTTTTATAAAATGATAGCAAGTTTTACTAGTAATTAATTTTTATGTTAGAAGTTACATTTGCAAAGGATCTCAGATGTTACAAATTCAAGTTACGGTCCAAATTAGCTAAAATACTCATGCCGAGCAGTTGTGTATTAAAACTATGTTTCATTTCGTTTCATTTATTGTTTCTGCAACATTTTCATAAAGAAAGTAACAAAGAAAATACATAATACATAATAACGATAAAAATGTGAACAAGGTCGTATTTTCAATTCATAAAGATTTGAAAAGGCTGCATGGGTTGCCACTATAAGCTTAGCTTGTTCACTGCACACTGTGCAGCTAAAGCAGATTTGAGTAAATTTCTTTAATCATTTCCGTAATTCATTATAAACAATCTATGTCTTACACTGACTGAGACACTTTCTTTTTTCCCATTATCCAATATCATTACCACACAACTGAGGAGCTTTTCATGAAAACAAAAAGTCAGCGATTTTCACTGAAAAATGTTGTACTGTAAGCTCCTGAAATCTCAACACCTGATTGGCTAAAACCAACTTTAGCTGGTGAAAGTCACTGGATATTTGCTTCATGAAACACTCCCTAGGATCCCATTTCATTAGACCTGTTATCTATACCAAATTTTTCATCAACCAATCAAATTGAATGATTTCAGTAGCTTTTAACTATTGTTGCAAATTTGTTGATTATAATATACGTTTTGTGAAACAGTGCCCAGAAGTTTATCAATAAAAGGCAAACGATATGCACTGGGATGTTTGCAGAGCAATTCATCAAATCGGAACTGAGAGTCAATATTAAATACGACGGGATGCTGGACTAGCATGCTAATACACAGAAATGCAAAGCGCAATTCCGCATAATGATGGATCTGCGACCAGAATTTCTCATTCATAATGACATTTTATGTGATCAATGAATATATCCACAATGATCTGTATAGCAAAAATGTTTAACAGATGCAAGGCTATTCCTAACATACATGTATACTAAGCTTCTACCCCTGACCTTTAAGGCTATAACATGTAAAAATCAATGTATCTTCTGAACACAAATTCTACACTGATTAAAATTTACTCTGCATTTAATACCAGTGCAAAAAATCAAAGTATGGGTTTTACATGCATATCCCTGAAGAAAAAAAAAGAAAATACCAACAAACTGCTGACTTCCCTTAAAAATTCTGAGAACTTAACTTAGGGTTGCAAAAGGTCAGATCATCCCCCCACTTTTTTCCAAAACCAAACCATGTACAAAAACATAAAAATGACCATATCATCGTGATTTTTTGTATGGCAACCCCCCCCCCCCCCCACTTTGAAAACCATTCCGCAGCCCCTGTACCAATAAGACTGATTCTGCTTTAATATGACAATTGTTGAAAATCTATTTTTGTGCATGCGCGGCAGGCTGAGATAGATTTTAATATTTGTTTGCCTTGCCTCAGTGGTTGGAGATGGGGGAGACTACCAATCAATTCAAAAAGTCAGACGAGCCCTCAGGGTCGGACTGGATTATATCTGCATTGTAAGCCCAGCACACACTATGCAATCCAATGCAACACAATTTTTTTAATAAATCTCATTTTGCATTAAATGTGAAAGTTCCGAGAAGATATTTCATTTGAAGTTTGGCATAATGTTAAAATATTTGTCAGTTTCCACGGAGTCTGTATCCTCATCTCTACTTTGTGCTTGCTTCAATTACTATTACCATTGTTAAATGTCTTATATTGTATAATGAGTTTTTATTCTTAAGGTTGTCTCTTATTCTCTTTCCAGTTTCCACCTCTTGCTTTCCCTTCTCTTTTGACTTATCTCTATTTGTTTCCCTTTTCTCATCCTTTTCCTCTTCTCTAGTCTCTCTCCTCTTTCATCCTAAATCTTTCACTCCCCCTTTTCTTCATTGGTGACACCTTATAGTAATTATGTTATGGCTTTTGGTATTTACTTATGATACATTTCTTTTTCATCTGTAGGAATCTGTATTGTATTTAAATATTTAATTATAATGTTTACTTTATAGTTTGTTATGTTTCTATTTGTACATGTAAACAGTCACACAATTCAGTCTTTAACTGCTTATGATTGTTTTTTGATAGTTTTATCGCAATAAAATCCAATATATATATATATATATATATATATATATATATAATGTTTAAAGGAATAATAAATCATAATTTTACTTTGCTGCAGGCAGTGTGGTTGGGGTAAACTCCGAATCGGCTTCAAATCGCAGATGATGGTGATATCCCATTATGATTTAGATTTGAATTTTCTTTTATTCCTCCAGGGAGGCGAGAACTAGACTGACTTTGGATTTCAGTAGTCCTACCACTATTCTGAACTCTGATCGTTAAGATCTTATTGGTTGGAATGTCTATATCAAACATTATTACAATTTTTTTCAATTCGGATCTCAATGAATCGCATATAGAGTGCGCTGGGCTTTAATATGAAATGTGCAGGAATATACATGTAGTCTTATAGATACATGTACTATCATACCAAACTGATCACCACATAAATTGTTAACAACAGCAACAAAAAGTCATGGATTTTTCCATAGTAAGAGCAAATTACTTGAATATTCCCAAAAGCAGATTGCTTTATATCCCCAAAATAAAATAGCCTCAAATTACATACAGTATTAAGTATGTTAATGTTGCAGATTCGGCAGTAGATTGTAAAAAGCAGCCCTCAGAAATGAACAAAATTTAAAAATTGCCTGCACAGACTTTGCAACACAAATACCGGTATACATATGTATATACATGTAAGGCTGCCTACTAATGATTGACATCTTATTTTCAATTGGTCTAAATCATAATGCAAATTCGTCCAATTGCCAACTCGTCTACTATCATTTGGTTTTCCATCAATTCGTCCACATGGTCTAATTGCAATTTTGTCCACTCACCATTTTTTATAATAACCAGTTCGTCCAATAGCCATTTAGTCCATATACTATTTAGTCTAATTGGATAAGGGTTAATTGGACGAAATGAATGAAAATAAAATGGATATCAGACCAACTGGTTATTAGACGAAATGGTCGTAGACCAACTGGTGATTAGACAACGTGATGATTGGACCAAATGGCTGTTAGACGAAATGGTGATGGACAGAATGGCATTAGACTAAATGAAGGTAGACCATGTGATGAGTGGACGAGTTGGTAATAGACGAATCAGGAATTTACCTGATTAACATGATACAACTTTGATTTCAAAATTGTGAGAATTTGAAAAAATAAATTCTTTGAATTTTTAAAAGTAGGAATCCTACTAAACAAATTTGACCACATTTTTTTAAATCTAATCAATTACAGTACGTGCATCTTGTTCCAACTGAACACACCCCTTCCCACTACAATGTATGGTGGAGTAAATGGGTCAAAGTGAACATGAAACCTAAGAGATTAGCCCAGAAATGATGAATGAAATGAAATCCAACAGAATGGGGAATTCCTACAAATAGCTAGCCAACTCTTTATAATTGCAACCATATCAGATGGCTTCTAAATAGCACCAAAATAACTTGGTTCACAGTACCCACACAGTGCTTTCTTTGAGAAAAAAAATTGTAAGGAGAAAGAGCATGGAAAGAAGCTGGGTGGTGTTCATATGGTGACCACTGACACGACATTTGCTCCTGCGACAATTGCTCCTGGCTTTATTTTGTCTTTAGTGTAGGGTTAGGTTGCAAGAGGGTTTTATATTAGGTTTAGAGTAAGAGCTTAAACTAAAGTGAGGTATTAAATGCAGTTGTGTTTTGTATTCTCTGAAAAGAAAATATAGGGTATAAATAAACCCGAGGTTGAATTTGGTCATTCGATTAGTGTGTAAAACTTAAAGTGGAGCAACTGTCGCCAGAGCAAATGTCATGGAACCGTTCACATGAACATACAACCAAGGAGCTTCAAACACATGCCATATTGGTAGTCTGCATGCACAGACCCATACTTGACACTTTAACCAATTATACCATGTCTTCAGTGAAGACTAGATGCCAAAGGCTCTGTCTGTGTCAGCCACAGTACACAGTGAATCTAGTCTCACTACTACAGACTTTGTATTATGCATTATGCAAATTGAGAAAACCAAGGGTCTGTGCCTGCAGACTATTCCATGGGCCGGTTGCTCAAATAGCTGCAATCAAATGCAACTCTAAAAATCAAACGCAACTTGATTTCCAACCGATGAGATGTGTGTTCTTAGACTTGCACTTGATATCATTCCTGCAAGAAGGGACTAACAGGTAATTTTATGATTATTTTTTTTATAAATACCCTTTTTAATTTACTGATATTTTTAGTTTTACTTGAATTTTCAAAATAATTTTTGCATCATTGGATAGCATACAATGTACTTTTTCAACATTTGAAATTTAAAAAAATAATTGTAAAACTTACCCTAAGTCACTTCTTGCGGGATGCCGACGAATCTTTTAGTTGTGTTCAAATGCAATTCTTTCTACAACAGGGCCAGGCCTGAATGCCCCCCCCCCCCCACGAGTGTGATAATTTTTACATACATGTGTACATTATTTGCAACACTTTTCGTTCTGTTCATCATTTTCTCTCATTTACTTTTACAACCTGTAATTCTTTGAGGAAATGTCACTAAATGGGTGAATTCCTCCATGATATACATAAATTAAAATAGGAAATATGAGTCTACTTAGTTTCTCCTAATCAGATTTCACACATTTTTTTCCAAAACAACTCTGAAATAAATCAAGGCAGCATAAATCAAGATCTGATCTGGGTCTCGTAACAGAAAACATAATCACTAATAAATCAGCATTAATAGAATTCATTTCATCTTTTAAAAAAAACTATTTAACTTTGAAGGAACTTGAAACAAAACACACCTCAAATCTTTGATGTAAAAAGTGATATGCATGGGATTGTTTCATTCATGAAACTGGCTGAAGTGAAATGTGATCACAACTTAAAACAAATCTGGTAGATTGTTATTATACTGTATGGTAGAAGAAAAGAAGGAAATCCAAGATTGAAATCCAACTCTGCAAGCCAATGAGCCACAGGAGTGTTTTCACTGGTTCCTATGGCAACCACTAGGCCTTGGGCTGTAGATTTTATTCCCTCAATACCCTGCAAAAACGCTGTTTAAAATTTTAAGCACATTGTTTTAATATAAAGCCCTCACTACTACTGTTTTAACTTTTTTTACTGTTTTAAACTTTTAAACTTTTTAAACAAGTTGTTTAAAAAGTTTGAACAACTTGTAGAAGAGTGACAGGCTTAAACAATGTGCTATTTTTTCACTGTGTACATGTATAAGATGCACCTTGTGGTAACACAATAAAAGTGAGATAAGAGAGAATCCAATGAAATATAATTTACTTTAACAATGGAAGGAGTTTTCAAATATTGCCACTTTGAGATTTAAAAAAAAGTCACATAGAACTGGCGCAATTCCAGATTATAGAGTTTGAAAAAGCTATAAAGTGATTTATTGACAATTAGGTTTGCACCAAATTTCAGTATTGAATATTCAAACTGTTAATGACTTTGAAAACAAACATTTTTATTGCAAGCTGGCTCTAACATGAAATCAATTTTTATCTCACAATGCTATCATGCTGACCTTAAGATCGGGTTTCCTAACTTTGTTTCAATTAAAAACTACATCTATGTTTATAGCTTATCAATGATTCTTGGCAACTTTGAAGCTTAAATCAATAAAATAAAACTTAAGTTAATTCTGTCTATTAAGGACTTTGCAATCATTGATTTTATAATCTCACCTTCAACAGATAAACATTACAGATACATCAAAAGCTCATGTTATCTACTTCCACCTCTATATCAGCTAGTCAAATGAGTAAAACCAATAAATTTTGTTGATTCAGTATAGCTCCTGTGATCTATTTTTTCTTGAATGGAAGTGTCAAGTAAGTTTTGCTGTTTCTGAATTGCTTTCACATTGCCAATATAGGTGGTTTCAGACCGCCTCAAAGTTCGTCAGTTCCAGGTGTTTTGCTAATATGAAAGCAAACTACACGTAATTTCCCCGAAAGAAAATATCCGCTAAATAGTAGGAACTTGGCGAAATTACGAGAACTTTCGCTGGGATTTTTCCAAGGTCGCAGGTATTTTGGCAATGTGAAAGCAATTTACGGGAACTTATAGCCCAGCGTGTCGTTGGGCGCGGGCGCCGTGGGTGGCTGCTGGGCTAGTGATTTTGAATATCGCGCCTTGCCTGCTTATCAGACCATACTGCGCATGCTCGTAACTTCAGGAACTTATCCCGAAGAGTATTTTTCGGGGCGGTGTGAATGCAGGAATAATTAATGGGTATTTTTTAGCCTAAAAACGTTGTCGTAATTTAACAGGGATTCTTATGATCGAGGCGGTTTGAAACCACCTAGTGATACTCCAATAGTTGGGGTCAATATTCCAAGAATCACAGAGGAGTGGAATATTGCTATTAACAAGTGGAAATCTCTTGTATTCTATGAAATAAATCTATATGATATAATTATCATTCACAGAAAAGGTTAAGTGGCCTTGGGTGCACTATTGATGGGCCTCGATTGGCCTTGGATATTTTTTTTAGTTTTTTTTTTATTGTTCCCATTTCTGCTGTCATTATACACAATAGCAAAATGTCCACTAATGATTCCATGACAATGCTCCCGGCGACGATTGCCGCGATGGAAAATCTGCACGTTAAGCCAAACATAAAATCTATCCTCCAATACCAAATAAACCGTTACTAATCCTTATCATTACACTATTCTGAACTGAAAACTCTATTACAATCCTACAGTACAACTTTATCCCTAAAACCTCTAAGACAATGGGCCTTTTCACATGTGAATCTTGAATCATTGTAATGATTGCTATTGTAATATCGTGACTGTGATTAGCATTCGTGATTCTAATCATGTTCTAGTTTGGTTTCACACGTGTTATTAGGCATTAGCCTTATTTTTTACTGGAATCATCATTCAAATGACGATTTTTTTTTTTACCGTGTGAAAGGGCGGAATAAGACATGAGCAAATGTCATGTGCCCCTAAAATATGAACATTTAATTCCTACATGTAGTTTTAGTAAATCCCCACAAAAATGAACATCACTATTCCAATTCATATAACACACCACTATGATTCACATAATAACATAATCATGTTGAGCAAGGGACCGTTGGGAGAACATTTTTCGGAACTTAAGTGGCTACCGTAGGTAAATATGACATCATTATTATGACTTAAAAATAAGTGCTCAATAAATATTTTTTTGAAAATTTTCATCTCCACCGAGTTTATGTTCCATTACAAAAGATTCCTCCCAGAAACACACCTTTCTTTGTAATTTAAGGCCAAAGAAAGATCATCGCGCCCTTCCCTTCGGCAAACCTCAAAAGAAAGGGTAGGGTTTTCTTACACACACCTGAAGAGTTGACAAAGAAAACATGCAACACTGGTATATTCAGGGCTCCGAGGGCCACATTAAACTTGGAAGTTCAAAGAGGCTTTCGTACCACGCCAATGAAAAAAATATGAAGAAATCACATACAGAGATGTCAACCTTCTCCAACCAAAAAAACATATTCTTTAAGGGAAAGATGGGTAATTTTTGCATAAAGAGATGCTTTCACTTTTTCCCCACTATTACGATGGTTTGCGTATATCTGTCATGACACCTCAAAGATAATAATAATATGCAACATTTTTATAATGCTTAAATACAAATGTTTCTAAGCGCTGCAAACTATTACCCCGGCTTTAGCACGGCTACCCTAATCAGATGCTCGAGTATTCAAGGAATTCCTTCCTACCAGGTTCCCATTTACTACACCTAGGTGGAGAGTGTGGAATATGTAGATAAATGCCTTGCCAAAAGATGCAGTACATGGCCAGAGCGACTTACACATCTGGGTCCCGAATAAACACAAAGGATAAAATCGAATGTATGCTTGATATTCACAATTGATAGTACATTGTGGTCGATGCAATCAATCGTAAAGATAATCTTCTACGATTGATGGCTAAGCTTTGTGTTATGGCCCGCAGGTCACGGTAAAAAATCGTCCAGGCCCCAAATTGAATCCTGCAACACTTTTTTTTTAATACAACACGTTCACACGTTGGTATCAATAATGCATCGAGCATTTAATCTATTTGATGCAAGATAAAAGAGCAATGTGGAGAAATACGCCTTGCAGCATAGCAAAGGATTGTGGGACTGATTTCTCAAATTATTGCATTGATTATTGTGTATAATCAATCATAGAAATCAGCACCGTGATCAATGGCTAAGCTTTTTTGTTACGGGCCACGATCTGAAACTGGGTGGGAAATAATTTTTATTTTTAGGGGCTATTTTCCTTTTCCATATTGGGGTGATTGCAGAATATTGGGGGCTATTTCTTTCATTTGAAGGGCTACTTTTAGGGTTAAAAAGTAATTGTGCTACTGCAGTAAAAGCAAATATTATTCTTCTGCCACAGTTAGAATATTGATTTTCTAAATTATCTTGAATATTGTTTGGAACAGATATCGGGGCCGCTCTAGAAAGAATGGTTGCCCCTATAAAGCATTTTGGGAGAATTTTTTAGACAATTTGGGCCTTCCGCCCGTCGCCCTCATGTATTTCCTAAGCTGATCTAAGAACATATGGTGGCTCAGTGGTAGAGCGTCCGCCTCACGAACGGCAGGTCGTGGGTTCGATCCTCAGCAGAGTCATACCAAAGACTTATGAAAATGGGACCTTCTGCCTTCTTGCTAGGCGCTCAGCATTTACGTTGGAGAAGGGTAATAATAACATTATGTTATGCAGGGCCCGCCGGTAGAGCAGTTTCCTAACTGAAGTGGCTACCCTGGGTAAATAAAACATTATTTTTTGTATTATTATTAATTTTTTCAAGAGAGGTAAGGTATGAAAGCTCCAATTGGGAATCATAATAGAGCTTTACTGAAGTGGAAGAAACTTAAGAGAAAGACTCAACTTACCTTTTTAAGGTGCTTGTTGACCCACTTTGTGAAGGTCTTCTTTTGAATGTTGTCCCTTTCATCTGCGGAGGAAGATAAAAAGGAGATATTAATGAAAACATGGATTTATTTTGCAAAGCTGAAGAAAGAAAGAGCTTTTAATCCTGGGAACTGTGAATGAAAGGAAAATAGAGAACTGACAACATCAGGGTCATAAATCAAGCAATGGAAATTTAGATCTGTGAATATATAACTGTGTTTTGATTTCATAACTGTCATCCAAATGCCAGAGAAAATATATTCAAATGGATTATACTTATATATTTATTTCGAGGCTATTCATTCTGTCACGACACTATCAATCAAAATACTCTACATTGTCATTAAAAAATGAATATCATCATCGTCCAAAACGCAAAAGATAATTTACATGCCTCAGTTGCTTCAATCATAAAAAGTAAACACCTACAAATTATTTGTTCCTGTGTATTTACAATGACTACAGGATTACATAGAACTTTTCTATTGGTGTATTAGAGTCATTCAATCAAGCAGCAAACCAAATTACCGTACAAAAAGTTATATTAATGAGATCTGGCAGGTGTTTCATAAAGCTGTTTGTATTAAGAGCGACTTTACGAACAACTACTGATCCTTTCTTGTGGAATATGGTACATGTATATGAATTGGCGATGGGTTCTCACATACATGTACACTGCAAAAACTCTGGTGTTGATTTAACACCAGCCTGGAATATATATATGGCCACTCCAGAGAAGTGTTAAACAACACCAGTTTTGTTTTTGGTCTAACACCAGATAGGTGTTTAAGCAACATCAATTAGTATTAAAACAGCATCGGTTTGATTCCAAACTGGTGTTGTTTGAATACTTCTCTGGTGTGGACATATATAGATTCCGGGCTGGTGTTAAATCAACACCGAAGTTTTTGCAGTGTAGGGATCAATATTCGTTCTTAAAGTCGCTCTTAACTTAAGGACAGCTTTATGAAACAGCCCCCAGGTAGATTAATTGAAAATCAAGTTGTGATCGATTTTTAGACAACTTTGCATTTGATTGCAATTCCTTGTGCAATAGACACCTTCAGGTCTTTACTGAACTTCATCAAATTATGTCAATCTACTGATGTAATCTCCCAGATGAATTTAGAAGACCCCTGAATAACAATATTTATGGATATTCCATTTCCAACCTCAAAACATTTTCATTTGGGATTAGAATAAATCAAAAGTTGACAATCAAATATATTTCTCTTTCATTTCCCACCACAAACAAACCGTTGCTTTTACTGTACCACCAATAACAATGGCAGAAACGTCAAATGCTCCGGGGAACGAGCAATGAATAAGGGTGTGGACGCACCCTTGGGCCTTGTCCATATTCCTAGAAGAAATACCATGGAAACTTTAATAAGAAGTCAGGTATTGTCAAAATATGAAATGCCATACTTGATCATTTCTGTATATGACCTATAAAAGGTATAGATCGTTTATAGGCATTTACTGCATACAAAAAAAATGTCATGAGAGGTTATTTCTCCAGAACTTTCAATGAAAATATCTGCCATCTCTTAAAAAGGAAATACATGTAAACTTTGAATTGATAGAAACAAAGTACACTACTTCACTGTATGTACATATTTTTGTAAATATTCCATCGAGCAATGCCCAGCACAAAAGTGGGTCATCGTGAACGAGAGGGGGTCGGGGGCGATTTGCTCGGGCGGAAGAAATTTTTTTAATTTTCTGATTACGCAATCTAGCTTACATGTACGACGTTACTCGTTAGCCCTATAGCTGAACAAGCTCGGCACATGCACAAAGAACAAAAAGAAAATTGTAAACATTATACTTATCGATTACAAAAGGCGTCAAAATTTTTAATTACAATATACATGTACCTGTATTTTATAAGTAAAACAAAAAATTCAGAGTATTTTGATATTTTCAGTGCATTTTTAAAAGACGCTTTCGTAATAAATATTTAGAGAGAAACTGTATGTTCGAGGGTATTTAACTCTATGGATTGATCAGCCTTCCGCTTCATTCAGCAGGCGGAATCTCGGTTAAGGGAAATTCGGGGACATGAAATTTGACCCCTGACATCATTTAAGCAGTTCGCTCGGGAAACCGTTTCGCCAGGGAAGTTCTCCTGTGTACCTTTCATACCGGACACTTTCCTCTTCGCTCGTGAACTTCGCCAGTGAAGTTCACCAGAGAAAAGCGCAGTATGAAAGGGGTATCAAAGTTAAAATGTGCTTTAATATCTCTCAATGACATTGTCAGATCTATCATTTACTTACATATACTAGTATTTCAGCTAGTCATGGATGAATTTTTCACACCTAGTATTCACAGAGCAATTTAATATCATTCATGCAGCCATTGCTGTCCATGCATTTGGGCAATTAATATTAGAACCTATTCATTATACATTTATAGAAATGTATAATGAATAGGTTCTCATATCAATTGCCCATGTCCATGGACAAGAAATGAAGCTGATTATTTCCTTGTGAACCAACGTTTTAAGGGCAATGACCTCATTTAATTCATTCCAATAGATTTGCTGCCATATCGCAATCCTTGCTGCATGTATGTAGGCCTACCTAGCAAGCCAATAACGTTTAATACAGTATAAACTCATACTGGGCCATATGGTCACAAATAATCAATGAATATTTTTTTCATTTATTTGTCTTTCAGAATATCTTTTATGTGCATTATATGCAAATGCATTTCAACTCTGCTCAATGTACTGGCATCCCAATCTACCACAAGACAATAAAGGCCGTGCTACACCAGCCTGAGTTTGCTCAATCTCAAGATATTAGCTCAATCGGCCCTCTTCGCCATTAACCTCGAGATTCAAGAAACCCCGTCTCCACCACCGCAAGAAGAGCGATTCCTGCTCGAGTGAGGTATCGATGCATTATGGTCTGACGCCGTGCATAAATAATCCCGAGTGCGTCTGCACCTGCGAATTAGCGGGACAATTCGTAAATAGCGCTCTATTTTGCAAATAATCCCGAGTTGACTTGGGATTGCAGTCTCAAGATTAATCCTACGAACTAGCGCGATAATTGCGTCTCCATTACAAATAATCTCGATATTGCTCAGATTGGGATACTTTGCGGATCAGAAATCACCGAAATCCATGCCTTTATTCTGCATGCACGGCTCCAGCTCTCTGTACACGCACCGCTGCGGTGCACCGCCGCTTGAGCTACGGACGCGGGAACAAAATGTAGTGCGCTGAAAAAAATGAGTTGTCGAGTCACCCAGTTTTTCAAAGCTCGTTTGGTACGCACTTTTTATGCGATGATAATTCCAATGCATGATGATACGAGAAACGGCAGAGCAGAACAAAACAAAAACCTTTAATTATTCATTTGTCCACGGACCCTTGGTTTTCACAATTTGCTTAGTGAATAACGGAGTCTGAAGTAGTGAGACTAGATACATTTGTGGCTGGCTCTTATGTTGACAGACACAGAGAGTTTGGAGTCTAGTCTTCACTCTATGTAGACATGGCTTGGTTTGTTAAAGTGTCAAATTTGAGTCTGTGCTTGCAGACTATAGGAGGCCGTTCTCATCACGCTTTCTAAAACCAGTTTACTGGAAACCGATTCAGGAAACCCTTTGGAAGATCGCTTTGCTATCGTTCGCACTTGATCACACAAAAGTGGTTTTCAAAATCACTTCACGTAAAGCGATCTTGTTGCTATGGAAATGCTATCAGTGGGGTGACACATTTCGCGCGAAATTCGAAACTGCAGCGTAGGCATTCTACACCTGTCGTGTGGAGTAGTGCGCTCAAAATATGCAAAGATCGCTTCCCGATGAACGGTTGTGTCCTCACTTACGCCAAAACCAGTTTAACGAGGCAAAGCGATCTTGAAAACTACATCGCAAGGTGGTTTTCTGAACCGGTTTGGAAGATCGCTTTGACCGTTCTCACTACACGTTAAACTAGTTTCCACTAAACTAGTTTCCGGTAAACTAGTTTTAGGAGGGTAGTGAGAACGGTGTCGAGTTTCCTCAAGTCCCTAATATATACAGTACATGTATATCCTTCTAGTGACTTTAATGTAAACATACATGTATCATAATCACATACTCCAGAGAAAAGAGGATGTGATTATGGATTATGATGCCATGTTGCTTCCTGTAAAACAACATCATAATACCCACGGTAACCAACCGCTATCGATCACATTACAGAATAAATTTGAAAGATGAGTATGTACTTGACAGTCACGTCACCTACTCTTCTCTTTTTTTTTTCAAGCCAAGTTTTAAAAAAATGAGCAGATAAGTTGAGAATATTTGCTGGTGGTATCTTTACAGAAGAAAAAATAAATGAAAAACTACAAGATGGTGTGAAATATTTTCCTCCCCCAATTGAATATCAATCAAGAATAAAAGGAATCTATCCAATGGGGTTCTCCTTCGTGTTGATGTGACAATGCATGTAGACTGATACCGAAAATTTTGACTCACATTTTCAGTTCAAAAGACAGTCCACTTCACTTTATTCAAAACAAACAAGATTACTTTTAATCTTTTATCAGACACAAAACCTAAGGGGAAGTTAAATCTACAATATTTAAGAACCAAAATGTTTTCAAAGAAACTTATCAAACTTCACAAACACACCAGACAAATTCTACTCAGTCAAAATTAACAAAATTTTGACACAGGCTGGCTTCAATAATCTTTACTAAGCACACGTCAATAATTAAGAGATTGGTTTAATAACAAAGATGCTGTAGCCCTCAAGTAAGTGGTTCTAGAATCCAAGTCACAAAATGGCAAGAGAAAGACCAATGAAAATGAGATGGGATTTAACAAATTTTACCAGTTTATTGAAGTTTACAGTATGACCATTGGCATGTTTGATTGATTGCCTCAATAATCAAGAAGTTGCAAGAAGTTAAAATTAACAATTTAAACACACCTATTGAGGTAAAAAAAAAAGCATGATGCATGAATGGACTCAATTGCAGTCAAGCAAAGAATGACCATTTCGGATTCCGGAACCATTTGATTTGAGGGGCTACAGCCTCTTTGTTATTAAACCAATCTCTTAATTTTTGACATGTGTTTAGTAAAGATTATTGAAGCTAGCCTGTGTCAAAATTTTGCTCATTTCGAGTGACTGAGTGGAATTTGTATGGTGCGCTTATGAAGTTTGATAAGTTTCTTTTGGAGCCAAGTTTATAACGCTGTACAAAAACATATGTATAAAGAGCTATAACGGTGGGTTTTCTTTTTCAATGGTATTGGTAAAACAAAATAATTGCCAGAATGGAATGTTTCAAAATAGCAATTACATTGTAACTGCCTACCTGCCAGGAACTTTTGCAATATAGCATTTTAGATTTTTTTAACCGACCTTCATAAATAAATTGGAAATATAAAAGAAATACCACGCCAGTGAAAAATTATTTCACAACTTGACTTAAGAAAAAAAAAAAAATTTAATGCAGAAATATACAAACATAGTCATGAAAAGTACAAGTTCCATCTGTTTATTATGTTCATTCTACTGTTTAATATGTATATTGGAAATATAAAAGAAATGCCACACTCATGAAAAATTGTTTCACAACTTGGCTAAAGAAAAAACAATACAATTTACAGAAATACAAAAACATACAAGTAGTTATTTTAAAGTACAAGTACCAATATAAAAAAGCTGTTTTATTATGTAAATTGAAAACATGCTTCATCATACTAACAATATCTCTTGTGGTCTAAAGCACCTCCTGTGGCTTAAAAAGAATTTTCTCTTTCTTCATTTCTGTATTTTTCAAATCAGAAAAACGATAAGAATATAGAAATCCCAAGACAACAGCACACATTTTTCTAGCCTTGGTTGATTTTGGAAGATCTCATGTCAGGATTTCCTAGTTAATCAAGTATTAAATTAAAATACAAAATTATCCTTAATGACAACATACCATATTCCAAACATCCTTATAAAAACCTCATTTAGCCTACCGGTACCCAAAAAGAAGATTAAGTTCCAAGTTTAAAACTCTATCAAGAACCAAGATGAAATAGGCACGTTTGTGGCTTCTGATACTGTTACAGGATGTTTTTGCTTCATTCAAAATATCAGTCATTTAATTCCCTAATTCTAATGTTCTTTGTGAAAGACAGTAAGGTCTGCTTTCCTGTCTTAGTAAACCTTTTCTGGTACTATTTTTTTTCGGTCTTATTGTCTACAGTTTAAAGCTCCATAAAGACATTGGTAGAGTTATGAAAGAGCAAGTGTTCAACATTTTGTATTTTTGTGTTTAAAATGGCATCAGCCATTACCCAATCATATTTTGAGCCTTGGGTCCGTATTCTGAAGTCGGGTTTAAATTAAACCCTATTTTTAAGTTGTGGTTTAACTATGGAAAGCCAGTTGTTACATAAATCTCTAACAGTAGAGGTTCAATGTATCAGCTCATTTGACTCCCAAAACATTATTGACTGCCTGGGAAGGACAAGTATGACAGTTGTCTTTACCATTAAAGAGCACAGTAAACATGAGAAGCAATCACTGTAACAAAATTTTGAAACATTTGGCTTCCCATAATTTTAGCACAGAGTTAGACCACGGTCTATTAAAGTCAACCCAACTTCAGAATACGGGCCTTAGAGTTTAAAATTCACTACACATTCAGTCTATACATTTTTAAGGTATGCAAGGAGTACATTGAGGAGGGCTTTTCTTTTAATAAAAAAAATACCCTCAATTTTTTGCAAGGGCAGTCGTGGCACTCAAGAGGGGGATTACACTTCTATTTTAACAATGATACATGTACATTTATACATTATATATACATGTAGTTCACTGCTTTTGGTTGATTTCTCTGGGGTAATTTTGGATAGATTATTTGGGGCCCTCTATCACGACTCAAGGGGCAATTTCAATTTTGAGGGGCATCTCACTCTTTACCAAAGTCTCCTTGGCCTGTATTCTGAAGTCAGGTTTAACTTAGACCATGGTCTAACTCTGTGCTAAAATTATGGGACTTATCCAAAAGTGTAAAAAAAAATTATTAAGTTGTATGTTTCTTATGTTTACTGTGCTGTTTCCTGATTCATCGATGGTAAAGACAATCATCTATTTATACTTCCAAGACAATTTTGAATGATTTGAGAGCCAAATGAGATGAAATATGATATCTATACTGTCAGTGATTTATGTAACAATTGGCTATCCATACTTAAACCACAACTTTAAACCTGACTTTAAGTTAAACCTGAGTTCAGAATATGGGCCCTTGTGTTTAATAAACCTATCATTCTTCAGGGGTGAACAAACGACTGAAAGTTTGGCGAATTCAAAGCCATCAAACTGTGAATGTAAATGACCTTTCCACCAATACTTTCGACTAATCTAAATCTAATCAATAAATAAAAGACAAAATCAATACTTCATTGTATATTTCACTGACCATGTCTGGAATTGACAAGGAAGATGCCAGGCATAATTATATATCCAGTATAATCAGCTTTAATATGTATACAGGATATGCAAGCAAGCTGTCACGCTTTCTGGTAGATTACTTACAGAAAAGAGAAAACATCAACTTCTTTTGTGTCACTACTTTGAGGTTCATGGTTTCACTATCCTATTGTGGTCTCGATAGGTTGAAAAACCTAGAACATTCACCCTTGTGTATTAGAGTGTGAAACTCTTAGAACAAGTTAGTTTTTATGAAAACAAAACAAAAATCAAAGAGACAAATGAATTAAAGTTTGAGAAAAACTGAAAAAATAATAAGAAAGTTATGAGCAATTGAAAGTTGAAATCGCGAATGCTGTGGAGATCCTCCCATTGGCAATGGGACCAAGATTTGTGATGTCACAGAAGTGAAACTCTCTAATTTGTACACTGGAAATATAATCCCAATCATCTATTTTTGCTCATCCTAAAGATACAATAAACTCTTTATCCATGATATATCATACAAAATCCTCAAAACAGCACCTAGGCCCCGTCTTACAAAGAGTTACGATTGATTCAATTAATCTCAACTGTATGGTAAATAATCCATCCATACCATAATTTTTCTACAGGAAATTTGCTCAATCTTCCAAGGAAACAAAGAGAATCACACTGAATCTTCAAGAGAATGATAAATGTGTGAATATGCATCTTTATCTAGAAAATATTTTGAACAAATTTGCATTCTGGATGCTGACATTGCTGGCCGTCCATAGTTGGGGTTGATCGGATCAATCGCAACTCTTTGAAGACGGGGCCCAGATCGATGGATCGATGGATACATTTCATGGCATCATGCATAAAATGTAAAGCTGTTTAATATATTTCTGATTTACAAAAGGGAACGATATGGTCAACAGAGGACATGAGAAGGGATGTTTAATCGAATAGAATTTTTAAAAAGGGCTTTATTACTTGAAGGTAACACCCAAGACCCAGTAATACAAAGTTCTGCGACTGATCATGGGGCCGATAGTTACAAGGGATCATACACATTAATCAATGCAATCAATTATGAAATCAGCTCTAAAATCAATTGTTATGCTTTATGTTACCGGTCCTTATCGCTTAATTCAAGACCCATCAACATCCAAGACCCACTATAAAGTTCAGCGATTGATTATGGGGCCGATATTAACGATGGATCATACACATTAATTAATAAAAAATCAATTGCTGTTGTGCGTATTCAGCTCTGAAATCAAATACTGTTGTGCGTATTTTGTGTTAGCATGACCTTGATGATTTGGTGTATATTATCAGTATTTTCAAGATGTCGTTCTTAGTTAATTTGATTTATTGATATTTCATTATACGTCAAACGAGTGCCCGTCTGCGTTTTGTTTGCTGCTAAGTTTGTTAATGTTTCGTTTTACATTCAAATCCTAATGTGAATCTTAATGCCGTAACATTCTGTACATACGTTATGCATTTTGTAAATATGTTTATTGTTATTCAGGGCCCCATGGAAGACCACTGCTTATTGGTGAATGGGCTACCCTGTCAAAATATCAGAAATAAATAAATAAATAAATAAATTGCTATGCTTTATATTACTGGTCCTTTGAGCTTACTTCAAGGTAACATCCTATCCATGAGCCTTATTCAATCTTATCTAATCCTAAGTAGCTTCCAGGGTTTATATTTCATTCAACCATTGACACAGAAAAAAACACAGAATAAACAAGGATGAGTTGAATCAGGGGGGGGGGGGGCTAAAACTTGTCTTTAAGCTACATTACATGTACTGTATTAAAGTAAAGCTAAGGGTCAGGAATGTATCAAACTATATTAGTTATACTTTCATTTTCATTATATCAAACTATAATTCTAAAAGAGAGAATTCAAAGTATTATTGTGGGTTCATGTCATTACCTCCAGACAGCAAAATGTGAACTATATCATTGAACATTTAATACAATATTAAAATTCACTGAATGTCTCTTTCACCCATTATAGAATTTAAATATGTCATTTTCCCGGCCGTTGGGATTTTAATTTTAATCTAACACCTCCTCTCAGGAATATTTTCATTTTTATTCAAATTAGCCGTTTAAGCACTTGCTTTACATATATAATCAAAGTTACTTACAGAGATAACATCCAATAATTTTTCAGCTAATTCTGTGCTTGAGAAGGTGTTTTTATAACTAAGACTAAAATATGCAATATGTTCTATTTTGATGGGGCTCCAAATGTAATTCTGATCTGAAATCGGTAAATTTATCAAATATAACACATTTTTAGTTTTTGTCCTTCACAGCAAAAATGTTTTGGAATACATACATTCATATAATCAAGTAATGAAATGGATAGGTTACAAGCACTTTGGGGGGATTTACCAAAACTAAAGATATGATTTAAGAGAGGTATCAAAATATACCCTCTTCCAAGAAGTAATTTTAATCAGATTGAATGAATGGATCAATTGATACATAAAACGGTTGTCTCCAGTTTTTGAGCCAAACTTTTGAGCGAAATGAAGGTTTAGATCAGAAAAAAGGCCCAAAAGGGCCATTAAGTCGAACACCACCCCCCCCCCCCCCCCATTCCCCAAGTTCAATTTTAAGAGTTAATGCTCTAAATCTGACACATTCATGTCAACTTCCATCAATTGTCTGATGACCCAACGGCAATGAGGGTTACATTCTTTCTTAGTTTTCTCTGGAAAGGGATTCTAAAATTTCCTTGTGGGACATTTTGCTCTGATTTTGACACAATAACGTGTGCATTGTATACCAGCTACAGACCAATATGAACTATGAGTCATAAATACAGAAAGCATGTGTTCAGGAATGCTTTTGCATTTAGAGTGATAAACTCGTCATCATGCCTAAATGGGAAAATCTTTACACTTACATGTATGCAAGGTGTGGTTCGAAAATACAGTATGGGAAAAATCTTAATTTCTAGATTTTCTTTCATTTTTTATAATAAACAACGCTGAGGCCAGATTTTGAAAATATACCAGTCCAGGATTTGTTGACTGATTTGAAGACTTCAAAACAGGTTATTCTTCATTCTCTTCTATTCTTCAAGCTACACTGACTGCCTCCTTCAATCCTGAAGATTCTTGCAGTATTGAAGTACCGGGGACCGGCAGGTGCAATACACCGGGTGAACACCCTACTCTTTGACGAATCGTGTATTGGTTTTAACGTGCATAGGCTGTGACTCTCCTCTACACGGGACCAACATTTGCGTCCTTTCCAATGGACGGAGTGTTCTCCAACTGCATTCACACCTGCACTGAATACAGTGGTGAGGCACACTTACACACAACGCTATAGCATCAGATTTTTTGTTAGACGCGTAAGGTACACAAGAAGGTACATCCGAGGTACACAAAGATAAATGGACAAAACAAAAAGATCGCACCATTGGCACTCTTTCGCTTTATGTAAAAGCCAAGGTGACTACTCTTAGAACTGTACAAGCGCTCCCAAACCCTTACATGCCTTATAACTATCAGGGAATAATTTTGCTTTACAAATTTGACTAGCATTTTTGGTCATAAGAGAAAAGCTCTCGTATTAGTAATGTACAATCCTATGTAAAAATGTGCTATACAAAAGACTTGATGCATAGCAGTCTTTCAAAAATGTGGAGCAAACTGCGATGCAATACCAGGAAAATTATTCCCTGACTATATTGATAAACATGAGATTTTGCTCAACGTAATAATTTTTCCGTCCCAATTACCTATCATGCTTTGGCAAATATTACAATAAAAAAGCACAATAAAGAGTAAATTTGATTCAATATTGACATCGATCAGTTGTCTTTATACTACAGGCGACGCTTCTGGTTATCTCTTCAAATTTGAGATTGACTAAAGATCATAAGGTGGAGGGATATCATGTCAATATTTGCCCCTCTGTTTTAACTCACTATGTTTAATAAACATGCACCCCACACCTTTAAAATGCAGTCACACTTGAACACTATTATAGCCTAGTGTATCCCATTATAAAAAAAAACTTACACAGGGTTTTGGAGCAATTTTGCTTCTGAAAAGCTGAAAAGAGCCCTGAAGCTCAAAAATGAAAGTTCCAAATTTTGAATACCCATTCATTGCAGTGTTATCCAATGTTGTAGATTGGGTTTCTAAGTTGTGAAAAGTAGCCCCCCAAAAAAAAATATATATATAGGCCTATATGTTTGCTTGAAAGGTATGTTAGATCATGGTTAAAATGTTAGTGTGTGTTTCATAAAGCTGCATGTTCGTAATTTACAAGTTACCTTACCAAATACTGGTGGCCCTTTCTTAGGAACTGAATGAACACCAATGAAAATCAGGGCCCCGTGATCAATTGCAACTATGGAAAGCCAGCAACATCAACATATCTAAAATGCATGCTAGCTCAAAATATTTCCTACATACATTGTACATGAATACATTAATTGTTTTCTTGAAAATTCTGTATTCTTCTCTTTGTTTACAAAGAACATTGTGCAAATTTCCTGTAGATAAAAATATGACATTGACGGATTTCCATACAGTTAAGGTTGATCGGATCAATCATAACTCTTTGTACATGTAAGATGGGGCCAGGATCTGCATAATTGTTTTGTGAAATTAAGCAAAACTTTAAAATGTCATAACTTTCTTATTTTACATCCGATTTTGATGAAATTTTTCAGTATTATGCTTGTTTGATTTGTCTCTTTCTACCTTCAACTTTTTGTTTGGGTGGACTTGTCCTTTAACTTTGTTAAACATGCATCCAACACCTTTACTATTATTTGCCTTTTAATATATTGGCACCATGTAGCAGACTTAAAAAAGAAACCCAAGTTTGGTCAAGGGTGGATGCACTCTTTTCACAAATCTTTTAGGAAGTGACATGGGTTCTGTTCGAGGATTTTCATGTCAAAGTGAATTTCAAGAGAAAACATGATTCAAGATCAAGAAATTAACATCATTTCAATTGGAAGCAACTCAGAGTATTACTTAACCAATAAATGTTATAATATAATACTGTTGATAATTGTTTTACTAATTACATGTACAATTGGAGGAGATTGATTGCAGTCCATGAGGTTTGTCAAGATTTTCTATTTCTTCTATAAGATTAAGAAGTCTCTTACTCTATCTCCTTTTCATCTAAATGACATTACAAAAAATTGTAGGTGTCCTATATTTATGCATAAATTTGAAAATTTACATACATACTTTTAAATAGGCAAGTAAAAAATGGGTTTCATTGTTGAGACACTCCATGCGGCTTTATATGGGAGCATTTCATGAAAAAAATAGTGATTTTCACTGAGAATTTCGCTCTGAGCCAATCAGAAACGAGGATGCCAGTAGCTTACAATGAATAGTCAACGAGTTTCAGTTTTATGAGACAGTCTCTTGGATGAGGGAATGTACCCTGCTTGGATAATCCTCACGTCTAGACACACGCTCATCATGCATTAGATAATGATCCAAGGAAATATCTTTTGCAAATAAATACAAGTTTTTACGGAAGTAGGTTCCATTCAAGGTACATGTATGGAGATGTGTATGTACATGTTATACATGTGGTGCGAGCAAGGGTAACATTTCATAACACAAGATGAATGATACGACATTATATCTGGCCATATATTTTGCATATTTATTTAAAATTTCTTACAATTTGTTTATTTTCCCTTCTTTCTCTTTCCCCCTTTGCAGCTTTTTGTTTCTGACAGCATTTATACTCTACTCTTCATCTCTCATGTACTAATGATCCTGATCATTATATTGTTTTCATTTAATCTTGATCTTACTCGAAACTTCCCCCTTCCCCTACATGTACCTCCCCTCCTTCCTGCCCCCTCCCCCTTCAAACTTCTCTCCTCTCCCCCTTCAAATTTCTCTCCTCTCCCCCTTCAAACTTCCTCTCACCTATCATATCCAAAAAAAAATTTACAGTCGGCACTAAATTTCTCCAAATTCTCCCTCACCACGGGCACAACCCCTTCTCTCATCCTGCTCAATTTCTATTGTTTAATTGGAAAGGCGATATAATTTCATACCTGCATCCAATAAATAAAAAAACACCTGTTCTAAATCCTGTCTCATCATTCCTTCTCTTCGTTATCTTTTTCCTGGTACTTATCACCATGATCACTTTAGAATTATACCTGTATTAATCTAGGAACAATGCCTAATTAAAGTATCGTCTTTCATTGCGTGTGAAACAGACATGGAATGCATGGTAGATGAAAATCTCATTTTTTACACCTACCTACTTTGCCCTTATTTTCATTTTGGGGAGTCAAATTGAACTCCAACTTGTCGCCAGGTGGGGGTCAACTCTCTTTCGAGCCAAAGTGACTCATTTCTGAGTGAGCGACTTTGACTTGAAATTGAGTGATTTTCAGGCTGAAGATAAATTTCAGCTGATGTCACCTGATTCCGAGTCAAATTCATTCAGAATAACTCGGAATATAGTCGCCTCCCAGCAGAAACCATTCTGAGTCAAATTTGAATTCATGAGAGTGTTTCTCTCTCTCTCTCTCTTTCTCTGGGTGTTTTCAGACCGACTAAAAAATCAAGAATACCAGGGATTCTCTCATTAAAATTCTTTCGATCAGCATGAAAGAAAATTTCTTGTAATGCACGTGAAAGAAAATAGAATCGTGGGTACTCTTCAGAACAATGCGAACTTTGGCAGGGATTTTTCTCATGGTCACATGTTTTTTTTTTTTTTGCACTGTGAAAGCAAATCATGACAACTTTCACATAAAAATACACTGGGCGTAACCGACGATGTAGGTTGCTTGGGTAGCAAGCTTGCTGAGCTCGGTCTCATCTGCTAAACCAGGCCATACTGCACATGCTCATAACTTTGGGTGGTTTCAAACCGCCTCGATCATAAGAATCCCCATTAAATTATGAAAACTTTTTTATTAAGACTAAAAAATACCCATTAATTATTCCTGCATTCACACCGCCCCGAAACATACCCTTTGGGATAAATTCCTGAAGTTAGGAGCATGCGCAGTATGGTCTGATAAGCAGGCAAGGCGCGAGATTCAAAACCACTAGCTCAGCAGCCACCCAACTACACGCTGGGCTAAAAGTTCCCGTAAATTGCCAAAATACCTGCGACCTTGGAAAAATCCCCGCGAAAGTTCTCGTAATTTTGCCAAGTACCTACTATTTAGTGGGTATTTTCTTTCGGGAATATTACGCGTAATTTGCTTTCACATTGCCAATATTACCTGGTATTTTCTGATCGCGTAAATTTCCCGATCACAAAATACCTGGAACTGACGAACTTCGAGGCGGTCTGAAACCACCTTTTGAGAATCTTCCTGAAAGGGTGTGGCTTGTTGTGTGGCAAGGTTATGAGTGCTCCATCTCAAGTGAAAACAAAGGCAGGAGGAATAAGCTGAAGAACTCCCGTCCCCCCCCCCCCCTTCCACAAAATGTTCGGCCAAACTGCCATTTGCCATTCCATGTTACTGTAAGATTCCACTTTAGTTTTATAGGTGTTTACTTTTTTTAAGCTTTTTTTTTTCTTTATTTGCTTCAAGATTTTCACATTTATTGTATATGTATTCATTGAAATAACCACAACATCACCACAAAGTAGTAAACATATGGCATTTTCAATTTGTCTTAAGAAGAAAAAAAACATACTTCTTTTTAATAAATATTTCATGTTTTGTGGTTTAGTCTTTGTTCATCTTTCATGCATTGCACTGCAGATAACAATTAACATGTACATTTTATTGAGCTAAACAATATAATGTCGATTTTGACATTCAGGGAGCAAATTAAAATCATGTATCTGTTTCCTAAAACTCTGTGCACTTTGGGGGGTGGGGCTGTAGTGAAAATTTGGGTCCTGAGATAATTTGGGAAACCATGAAACTGACAAAAGGAACTTTGAAATGTTTTAACACATGCCTCCATCCATTCACTAACAATAATCATACAAGAAAGGGTGCTTATCTTGACAATTGAATGTATTTAGACCAAAACACTTTCAAGAAAAAGGGGCCTACTGAGGTCCCAGTCATTCACAACTCAATACAAGGAAACCTTAAAAGAGGGGATTTAATATACAAAGGAGTCTTTTTTTACCAACTTCAAGAAATTCTCCCTTTCATGGAAAAATTAGGTCTCAATATAGCATTTTTTAATCACTGATAAATATGTACATGTACATGTATGCATTTGCATCATTATCATCTCACCATAGAAGCACATTGTTTAAGCCCTTCACTCTATTTAACAATTGTTTATTAAAACTTTTAAAACAATTGCTTAATTTTTCATAATTGTGTGAACTTTTTAAACTTGTTTCAAACTTTCAAAAAATAGTTGTAAGAGCGACAGGTTTTCAGTTTAAAGAGAAATTCCAGTAGTTGCAGTAAACACTGATTTCATGAGAAAGTCTGTAAAACAAGGCTGAATTGTCAGTATATCATCGAGGATCTAGATCTGATACAGTTACATAAACTGAACTTCGTGAAATCTTGAAATCTACGCTGAAAAATGTTCACACTGAAGATCACCAACACAGATAAGCGCACGTGGGACAGTGTATAATTATTGCTTTGAATGTCGTGCCCGACGCTCTACCCGAATCCTGTGCTTATTTGCTGATTTCTCAGCAATTACACAATTTCTTCCAGAATCCTTTGGCACATACGTTTTATTTATACAAACAGACACTTTGGTGGTCATTTCATTGGATTCTGTACGAACTCATTTTGATATCGTTACCAAAACTAGCATTTACCTTTAACATCATGCTATATCTTTTAAACAGTGTATTACAGTGTATATATCCATTATCTCATTATTCACATAGTGCACATTACAATTCTTAATCTACATTATGCAGCTTTAATAAAGGGGATAATATGAGGTTGGGAAATTGTGTAATTCCACATTTTATTATCAATCATGCTACATTATTTAAAAAGAGCACTTCACTGCACATGTACATGTAGCTACATGTTGCTTATTATACATTACAAAAGGGTTACTTTTTAAATGCCCAAACACCTGATCCCTCAACACCCCCCCAATAAAAAAATAAAAAAATTATAATAATAATAATAATAATAAATAAAACATAAATAAATAAACAAATAAATTAATTAATAATGCAATCAATCAATAAATAAATAAATAAACATGCCTACAATGTGATAAATAAATAAATGAATACTGGTAAACTGTCTAATATACATTTCTAAACCCTTGACTTGTTTTTCAAATACTAGTGTATTGTAAATTTTTGAGTGAACCATGTATACCTGAGTTAGAATTATTTCCTCATGTTGACATGTTTTCATCATCGTTTGTTTTGTTTTGTGTATTTACATTGTATCTACATGTACATGTGTGTAAACCAGTGAAAAAATAATTTCCTTTATGGACAATAAAGTTATTCAATTCAATTTCTGTGCACTGCGTTAAGCTCTTAACCTAATAAAATCTTTTTTTTTTAAGTGTGAATAACACATGAAACCCCTACTATCATTTTGTTCACAGTGTAAATGGGTCTCAACAAGATCAAGTAGGATACAATTACATCATATATATGTTACATCATCACCACCCATCATCCTCTTAACTCCATTGATTGTCATCCACTGCAGTCTCTATTGACAAGTGGGTGAGGTATTCAAACATAACAACTGTGAATGGTGTCCTAACTTGTAAAACCAACTGGTGAATCTTTGGGTCAACTGGTCAACAGGACATTGATTGTCCATCGTGATGTGCCTGGTACCATACATGTGGGGGGCTTGGGATGATTTCATCCTTGAAATGGTCAAGAGGGCCAGAATATCCCATTCACTGTACAATGTTTAAGCTTCAACTCTTGCAGATGTATATTGTAGGCAATAGGTTGCGAAAAGTAGACCTCAAAAATAATTTTTATCTGGTGCAACGTAAAGGTAAAAGACAGGTGCACATACAAGTCAAATTGATAGATGAAAGAGGCCCAATCATCAGTTTTCATTTATTCTTATTCAAATATTTATTACTAGTACTAGTACAACATTCAATATTGACAAGAGTCACCTTTGATTATTTAGCACGTAAGAAGGGATCACAAGTTGTTCTTAAAGTAGCTCTTAACTTACGAACAGTTTTATGAAACAGCCCCTGTATATCATGCTGGTTTGGGCAAGGACAAACCAGCTAGAAATGCCTGGCTAAGCTGGTTCTGGTCAGGCGGTGCGTGTTGTCAGTGTGCGAAACCGCAGGCAGTGGGGAAGTCTATTCGCAAAAGGGAGACAATAATCCAGTTTTGTATACATTGTGGTGTGTTGTCTTGTGTTGTCCTTTATCGTTTTTTTATGATTTTTACTTAGAAATGGTAATACGATTGTTTTTTTTCTCTACGTAAATATGTTTGATTCTTTTCAATAAAAACAAAAATACAAAAAAAGTATTTACTCACAAAAAAAAGGAATGCAGTCATCCCAAGGCAGAGGTCAAGGAAAAATAAGCACAGAATGTGAGGCGTTTTAATCAACTGCACACCAGCAAGGACTCAGAGGAGGAGGGGTTAGCGAGATGGAGGAGGAGGTGGAGGTGTGGGAGGAGGATGGGAAAAGGTAGGGGTAAAGGATGGGAAGGGAGGGGAGTGGAGGTGGTGGAGGTGTACAGTAGGAGAGAAGGTATGGGTAAAGGATGGGAAGAGATGGGAGAGGATGGGGTAGAGTTGTTAAAGGAGGTTGAGTGAAGGTATGGGCAAAGGGGGAGAAGGGATGGGAGGAGAAAAGGTAGGGGTAAAGGGAGAAAAGGGAGGGGGAGGAGGAGGTGGTGGAGTTTTAGGAGGATGATGAAAGAAGGTACAATATAGAGGCAAAGGATGAGAAGGGGTTGAAAGAGGAGGTGGAGGTGTAGGAGGAGAAGAAGTACAATGTCGGGTAAAGGGGGCAAAAGGACGGTTGAGTAGGTGGAGTTGTTGGAGGGGGTGAGAGAACGTAGGGGCAAAGGGGAAGAAGGGAGAGGAGGATGGGAGAATGTAGGGGTAAAGGATGAAAAGGGAGAGGAGGCAGAGGTGTAGGAGGAGGAGAAGAGGTACAATGTCGGGTAAAGGGGGCAAAAGGACGGTTGAGTAGGTGGAGTTGTTGGAGGGGGTGAGAGAAGGTAGGGGCAAAGGGGAAGAAGGGAGTGGGAGAGGAGGTGGTGGAGGTGTAGGAGGATGAGAGCAGGTAGGGGTAAAGGGAGAGAAGGGAAGGAGCGGGAGAAGGATGGAAGGAGAGGGAGAAGGATGGAGGAAAGGAGTAGAGGAAAAGGCGAAAGAAAAGGGAAGACAGAGAAGACAGAGAAGAAGGAAAAGGAGGAAAACTTGGGGAGGAGGAGGAAGAAAGTAGGTTTAGGATAGTCTGATGTGCAAACCCTTCACTCTAGTTAAGGGTCTGATGAGCAGCCTACGAAATGCCCTGTGTAATAAGGGCCCTCTCACTCATGCAAGCTTTATGTGCTATAGTCTTTGTGTGGAGACCCACTTGTTGATCACAGTTTCAATCAGGGTATGTACCTGTAGGCTAGGTTTAGGATGGGTCCCTACATGTACATGCACTCACTCAACCTCAAAACAGAGAATCCCAAAGAAATTACATACTTAAAGGAGAATGAAACTCTTGGAGCAAGTTAGCTTTTGTGAAAGCAGAAAAATCAAAGAATAAGATCAACAAAAGTTTGAGTAAAATAGGACTAGCAATAGAAGAGTTATGAGCATTTGAATGTCGAGATCACTAATGC
Source organism: Lytechinus pictus (assembly GCF_037042905.1). NCBI lineage: Eukaryota > Metazoa > Echinodermata > Echinoidea > Temnopleuroida > Toxopneustidae > Lytechinus > Lytechinus pictus. The sequence continues at coordinate 27,911,803 of NC_087261.1, forward strand.
TATGGAGATCCTCCCATTGGCAATGCGACCAAGATCTATGATGTCACAGGTGAACAACTCTCCCCTTTTGGACACTGAAAATATACCCCAAAACATCTCTTTTTGCTCATTCTAATCATATGACAAACGATTCATCAATGATTTAATGTTGTGAAACCTCTGTACTTGTCCTCTCATAAAGAGAACACCTCACCTTGTGATAGACTCTATAAAAGTGAGAATATTTAAGTGAAATAAGTACTTATGTAATGAGGGAGTTGTACGTGTGTGACATCACGGATCTTGGTCGCATTGCCAATGGGAGGATCTACATGGCATTAGTGATCTCGACATTCAAATGCTCATAACTTTCTTATTATTCATTCAATCTTCCTCAAACTTTCAACAATGTTTCTTTGATTTTTCTCTTTGATATGGATTCAGCTGGTTTCAAGGGTTTCATTCTCCTTTAATAAGCATATTCATCTCACAACTGCTAGGTTAGGCAAGGGTTTAAATTAAATGTATGAAGTAGTTAGTGGTCAATGGAGAATTTAACTTGCTTTTGATCAATCCAAGTACACTGTACTAAACATAAACATCCAAGTTGGTATGTTGCCTGAAGATTCAAAACAATTATCACAACTTCAAGAAAATTGGTGATAAAAAGAAAATCTAGCACTTGAATCAGATATTATCTGACGCATGTGTTACTGAGTAAATCTCAACTCTATTTGTTGAGTGGTATTAAACCTCTAGTCTAGCAATGGACTTTGAATCTTGATCATCATAAATGTCACTCTAACTTCGAGTACAATGATGGATTGTTGCAATACAGCCATTATGAACTGAAGGTACAGATACTGTATTGAATCAAAATGAAACATTTTCTGCAACAATCTCTTATAAACATGCATTGAATTTGGTGGGAAAGAAAAAAAATTGGTATATGATGGGATACCAAAATATGGTCATAACCTTGCTACATCATTGCACAATAACTCTGAATTTTAAAAAGCAGTATTAACTTTGATTTAATGTAAATATTGTGGTTGTGTTATTTTAGATTTAATTTAAACTTAATATAAATACTCTGCTTGTATGTGATTTTAGTGTTTTAATTTCAATTTAATGTGATTTTACTTGAGTAAATATTTGTAGTTAAGTATATAGTTTTAATTTTTTTGTGTGTAAATTGTTATTTATATGTATTTGTTTTTTATTGTGCAGGGCCCCTTTGTAGAGCAGTTTTGTAACTGAAAGGGCTACCCTGTTGAAATAAAACGGAAATAAATAAATACAGAAAATACATCTGAGTCAACCTTCAGTTCAGTACTCCACTGCCAATGAACTTCACAATAAAATCATGATGAAGATTAAAAGTGTATGACAATGTAAGATTCTTTTTATTCTGAAGTTCCTAACACTTTTACTTTTTCCTAAAACAACATAGATTCTAAATATGACCATCATCAAAATACATTCAAGAATATTGGATTTGTATATTTGTTTTCTCAAGCAGCACCTAACCAAACTGGGAACCAAACTGGGAAATCCATGTACAAAGCCTATAGTAGACTTGTTAAGAGGTTGAACGCTGCATTTTTTAGTACAAATGTCCCACTTGGCACAAATGTTCCTTGAGTCAAAAGAAAAAGATTCATCCAAAGAGACACGCTGTATCTATGCAAATAAGCAAGTAATTTGCATAAATTTGCATATTATGTCGATATAGTAAAAACAAGTATTTCAGAATATATATTTAACCAGAACTGCCCTAAAATTGGAAATAAAGACTTAGGGTAAGAAAGGGAAGAAAATTGTCATAAAATAATTGGGATATCCTTGTTTATTATTACCTAATTTACATAAATTACGCAAATTATAATTTAAAACAGAGTATTTTTTCATGAATCCTGAACTGCTTTTAAAAAACAGCAACTAATACACAATGTCAACATTCTACATGAAAGAGAATATATTAGCGAAAACATCGATATGCTTCATGACAGTATTAGTGTCTTAATTTGCTTAGAAAGAGGGCAAATATGTCAAAATGTATGACGTGATATTGCGCTAAAACGAGACCAAAACAACCTCTATGTCACAGTCACACTCACGAATCGGACAATAAAGCGATCAATGGTATGTCATTCGAGATAACACAATCTCAACACAATAGCTTCCATCGGCTTCTCGTATCGCTTTTGTTGGTGTGTCTGCCACACCGTAATCTATGATACATACGGACAAAATGCATTTCGGTATCGGTAAAACACTATTAATTTTGTTTTATTTGTTTCTAATTTGTTTCTCTTGGAAAATTTACAAGAGACATTGCTTTGCAGGTTACTGCTTTAATGAAACTCTGGCACATGAATCATGACGAATGTATCCTTCCTCAATCCATATTTTAACTTTATTAAAATATATATCTTTTTGGAGACCCCAAGGTGGCAAAACTGCATCCCCCTGCATTTCCGCCACAAAACCAGTTTGACTTGTATAATCGACTTGGAAAAGACAAATGTATGAGACATCAGTCAACATGTTTCCTGAAGAAAGTTTTTTTATTTTTTTATTTAAGCCTACGCCCACGGGAGCCCTCCGAATTTACCCCATCCCCTCTCCGTATTTCGACTTTAAATAAAAGAAATATCGTGTTTTAAAACCATCGGCAAGGCAAATTGCGTTTTTTGGTATAATAAAGCAACTTTTATATCTATATTTCATATTTATCTATATTAATATTATTATTATCATTAATATTATTATTATTATTATTGTAAAGTAGCGGGAATGCCGTGGGGAATGCAGTTTTGCCACTTTGGGGTCTCCAAAAGATATATATTTTAACAAAGTTAAAATATGGATTGAGGTGGGGTACATTCGTCATGATTCATGTGCCAGAGCTTCATTAAAGCAGTAACCTGCAAAGCAATGTCTCCTGTAAATTTTCCAAGAGAAACAAATTAGAAACAAATAAAACAAAATTAATAGTGTTTTACCGATACCGAAATGCATTTTGCCCGTATATACCCATGGACCTATTACGAATGGACATTCAACGAATCCCCTCCTTTGACACAGAGACCGTCGCCGCTAATCCTTTTATAAACAGAGCGCTGGCAGCTGACACCCATCAAGCCGGTCGTAAAAAACGCTCTCACCATGCTCTCACTGATGGACAGCGGAAATCAATTGTACGCTGCTCCTACACATTGCGATGTTGTTCGTTCACTTTATCAACAGCAACGCACAGCAGCGAACGTTAGCGCTATGAAAATGATAGCAGAAACAAGAAAACAGGCGTGCATAAACGTATTTTTTACGTACATCGCTAACAACCGGAAATGAAATGCATTGACATCACCTTGCAGATCCGTATATCTATGGCAAAAAAGCACTTGAAATTCGACGAAAAAATCTGCGGAAAAACGTTAAAATTTCATCTTTTTCGGACAGTATTGATGTCGATAGTAGCGCTTACCTTCGGTCAGAAGTTGATTTTCATTTGGGCATAAAATTCCACAGGATTGATGAAATTTAACAGGATTTTTTTTGATGGACAGACGACAATCGCACATTATAGACAGCCTAAAATAATGTACTGAAAAACCGGATATGAATTGCGCATTTCATTCTAGGTAATGTAGGGACTTTCCCTTTTGGCAATCGGGGCTAAAACATGACCGCCTTTGGTCGAAAGAGGGCCAGTGATCGATCGGTGACGATCAATGGGCGAAAGGAGCTTGTGTAAACAATCGCCCCGGGCGGTGGTCGTAAAAACCGCGTAAAGAGAAAGTTAAGGGTTAGACAGCGATTTTGACAGCTGGAAACAGGTGGTGGTCATAAAATACTCTCGTTGAATGTCCATTCGTAATAGGTCCATGATATACCATAGATTACGGTGTGGCAGACACACCAACAAAAGCGATACGAGAAGCAGATGGAAGCTATTGTGTTGAGATTGTGTTATCTCGAATGACATACCATTGATCGCTTTATTGTCCGATTCGTGAGTGTGACTGTGACATAGAGGTTGTTTTGGTCTCGTTTTAGCGCAATATCACGTCATACATTTTGACATATTTGCCCTCTTTCTAAGCAAATTAAGACACTAATACTGTCATGAAGCATATCGATGTTTTCGCTAATATAATCTCTTTCATGTAGAATGTTGACATTGTGTATTAATTGCTGTTATTTATAAAACAGTTCAGGATTCATGAAAAAATACTTTGTTTTAAATTATAATTTGCATAATTTATGTAAATTAGGTAATAATAAACAAGGATATCCCAATTATTTTATGACAATTTTCTTCCCTTTCTTACCCTAAGTCTTTATTTCCAATTTTAGGGCAGTTCTGGTTAAATATATATTCTGAAATACTTGTTTTTACTATATCGATATAATATGCAAATTTATGCAAATTACTTGCTTATTTGCATAGATACAGCGTGTCTCTTTGGATGAATCCTTTTCTTTTGACTCAAGGAACATTTGTGCCAAGTGGGACATTTGTACTAAAAAATGCAGCGTTCACCCCTTTTTTTGCAGTTAACAAGTCTACTACTATGGGAAATGCAGAAGTCAGTAGTCTATGGGTTAAGCCTCCATACTAGTAGTGCTAAAACACACAAGTGGCACAATCACATTAATATCGATCACTGTCAACTCTGCCTCAAATAGCAAATATTATCACATAATTGCCGAGACCATAGGCGTAAATATCGCACTTACACAACAATGGTATATGGTCATAGTATTATCATACCCACAATGCTTTGAGGTCCTGAGAATAGCATGTGTGTAAAATGTAAACAATTACAGATGTTACTGCTGACATAGTAACCACTTATACCAGAAATAGGGCGCTGTGGGATGTAGAGGTATATAGTACTTACTACAGCCCGGGGAATAGAAATGGATATTAAATGGGCCATAGTGGAGAAAGATCTATTTGAGGTCTCATTTCAAATATTTACTGAAATTCAAGAATGACCCAAGGTGGTTGAGAATAGCTGAGGGTGTCATCTTGTATTTGAGCATCTATGGTATGATGCCCTACTTTTATTTTCAAATGCACAATGAGTCAATTGATAGAATAGTCAGAAATCTGAACAATGATTTGCTCCTTCCCTCATCTACAAGTACAGTAAAAATGTTAATTAACATACATACTTGGAATTACATCAACAAACATACAGCTTTTTCTCAATGTCAATGCATTATATTGTCTCCAAAACAGAGCACAGTATTTCCAGAAAAGCTTGGAAATTTCATTTTGAAATGCTCACCATTATGTATTTTCCGGAGTCCTGTTTATAAATGCTTCCTACTTTTCTATTAAAGCACATTAGCATATAGGAGAGGTCCAGTTGGATCACATGCTTTTAAAAAAAATGTTATGTGTTGTACAACACCTACTTTTAGCTTGTACGAAAGCAAATGAGAGTTTGAATGTCAAACATTCGTACCGGTGCACACATACCACCCAAAATGGGCATACATTTGTAATTCCGAAGCTTCGTTATTCCGAAGGTTCGGATATTCCGAAGGTTCGTATTTCCGAAGGTTCGTTAGTCCGAAAACGGAATGAGGTTCGTAATTCCGAAGGTTCGTTAGTCCGAAAACGAAGTGAGGTTCGTAATTCCGAAGGTTCGTTAATCCGAAAACGAAATGAAGTTCGTAATTCCGAAGGTTCGTTCGTCCGAAAACTAATGATTAACAAACCTTATTTCGTTTTCGGACTAACGAACCTTCGGGACAACAGACCTTATTTTGTTTTCGGATTAACGAACCTTCGGAACAACGAACCTTATTTCGTTTTCGGATTGACGAACCTTCGGAACATCGAACCTTACATGTATTTCGTTTTCGGATTATCGAACCTTCGGAATAATGCCACAAATGTTCGGATTAACGAACCCTTTTACGTTTTCGGATTAACGAACATCGAGGTATAGGCAATTTACGTGTTTGGGAATTACGAACCTTCGGAATAAAGAACCTTCGGAATTACGAAGAGTAACCCCCAAAATGTACCGTCCATAACATACCGTTCTACGGGTCCGGAAAACGTGACGTCACTATAAAAATATGATTCAACGCATTGTATGCGCTCAGTAAATGCAGGTGCAATACGCGTTGGGTCAGGCTTACTGGCTGAAATGCACATTGCTGCTGCAGATCAGATGCCCGCTCCGTTTGAAAGGATTTTCCTTTCGCTTTCAAAATTTTCTTTCTTATTTTCACAGATTTACATAGGAGAAAAAAATATCATGATTCGTATTTTCGCTAACTTCCAAGGCGTTGGTACAACACAAATAGCGAATATTCTTATTCATGCAATGGTGCGACATTTCGCATTCAGTGAAAGAGACACTTTATTCAACTCGGCTAATGCCTCGTTGAATAGAGCATTATTCTTTCATCTTATGCGAAATCTTGCACCATCGCACTCATGCCTATTTGCTATCGTGGAAGAGCCGCGGTGTGTTGGTTCTGACTCTCGCCTTGTAAACAGAGGGTCGTGTGTTCGAATCCCACCGCGGTCTAGCGTCCTTTGGCAAGGCGTTAATCCACACTTTGCCACTCTCGAGCCAGGTGCTAAATGGGTACCCGGAAGGATGCGAAAGATATTGTATGTTTGATTTTGCCAGCGCCATAATGAGGCTGCGATGAATGCAAGGAATGCTCCCCAGGGAGTGGAAATTGTGCACTTTTCGTGCGGGATTGAAATGATCCAATGACCGGGGTAATAATATGCTCTAACGCGCTTTGAGCCATTCTGGGAAAAGCGCTTTATAAAAATTGGCTATTATTATTATGCTATTTGTATAATACCTCAGTTGTTACGCTGACAAAAACGTGTTTGAATGTCATAATTCAAACATGCTACAAACTTTAAAAACAGCTAAGAGAAAAAAATCTAATGTGGCCTTGAGCAAAGCTTAAGACAGGCTCACACACGAATACATTTTGTGCATGGATACATGTACACGGATGTGAATGCATGCATGACTACTCATTAACATTCATGTTAAATGCAGGTGAGGGTTATCTCATGAATGAAATCTTTAATCAAGAAAATGATGGTTGATTTTTTACAGCTTTTAACAAGTCCAAGGTTTAACCCTTTGGAAACTGGTGTTTACAGTTTAAGGTTAAAGGGGTAGTCAACCCCAACAGAGACTGATTTGAATAAAAAGAGGAAAATCCAACAAACATAACACTGAAAATTTCATCAAAATTGGATGTAAAATAAGAAAGTTTAAAATTTAAAAACTTTAAAATTTTAATTAAACAAAACAGTTATATGCACAAACTAGTCAGTATGCAAAATTGGATACTGATGACATCATCCAGTCACTAAATGTATTCCTCTTGCAATATATTATATGAAATATGAAATATTTTCCTCCTCATTGTCATGTGAAACGTTTTATTCCTCTCTGAACATGTATGTGGAATTACATGTACCATTGTTAATGATTTGGTCAAGTTGGTTCCTATTGTAAAATCTGTATCATCCAAACAATAAAAAACAAAAGAAATAGTGAGGGACATCATCGACTCTCATTTGCATGTCACTGTTTTATAAGCGAAACTTTGAAATGCCATAACTTTCTCTATTTTACGTCTGATTTTGATTACATTTTCAGCGTTATGCTCGTTTGATTCAAAACCTGGTTCTGGGGTGGACTCGACCTATGAAGATCCACTAAAAATTTTAAGCAACCTTGTAAGCTATGAATTTGAAATGTGTCGTATAAAATTGGTACACTGCACATGGAAGAAAATTACAGGTGTATATTTAGTGTGAAAATGGATTAAAACCAATCAAGTGCCACTAAAATGCAATATCATGGTTGAAAAACCCAGACCTTGTGATGCACTTTACAGTACACGTACTTCAAATTTCAACCCCCCCCCCCACCCACACCAAAATAAATAACTTTAAAAAGTTCAAGCTCAAGTCCAAGGAAAATTGAAGTAGTTTTCCCTCCACCATAACAAATTTCAAATCATTCGCAAAGTATCATATCTGTTCAATTGGTTTCAACTTGGTTTTGGAACTTTGTCTGAAAAGACCATTCAGACAAGAAACTGATTCTATCAATACAAGAACTATCTACATGTAGTCTGAATTTGGGTGAGCTGAGCTGACATTTAGGCCTATAGCCCTATTTATGCCTATACGCCTAAATATTTTAGAAATAGAATAGAATGAATATATGACTGCATCATTCACAAATCTTTACAATAGAATGCAAGAGTCAAGGAGTGTCTGTGCAAACATCTAAAAAATAACAGGATTAAAAATGCATTATGAGGTAGGACTTGTTCACGCTGATGCAGGATCAAGTTTCATATTTCATGCTATAAATAATACCCAAATTATGTCTCCTTCAATTAGTAAGGATACAAAGATTAAAGGATTTTGCTGCAAATTACACGTACTGTATGAAGAAAACTGCTGTACAAGTGTCAACAAATCTATGAATGAGTCAGAGAATTAGTAGTCTCGTCTCTAAGCACTGTGATCATCACGAACCTAATGTACGACCACTGTAGAGCATACCTGGTACGTACAGTATTAACAGTTACGACCACTATAAGGTTACAGTACATGATTGTGAGACACGGGGAGAACGAGACACAATTAATTTTTTTTTCTTTCAGGGGCTACTTTTCACAGCTTAATTAATGCATAATTCTACAACATATTAGATACAATGTACATTAGATTTAACATGGAATGAATTTGGATTTTCCAGGACTCATTTTTCGTTTCGAGGGCTTTTTTTTACAACATTTCGGGGGCAAAATCACCCCAAGCCCTGTGCTATTTTTTCCCTGGGAACAAGATTAATTTTCCTAACTTTTGATACATTCTTCAATCGAATCTTTGCATGCAAAGTTGAAACTAAACAAATGAGTCCAAACTGTTATAATCTGACTCTTGAATAAATATAAAAAATGATTTTTAAATTATTAGTTTGAAATTTTACATTTCTTTAATTTCTATTTGTACACATAAAAAACATACACTTTATAAAATATACTGATAAAGGGGTAAAATATGGGTTAATGCACAGGATTACTGGAGCTGAACAGAATTATCATTTTACACATACATTTAGCTTTAATACAGTGCTACATGCCACTGATAATCCAAATCAAAAACACTTATTTTTTAATATGGACCCAGAACATATAGACCTACAGTACCATCAATAATAATTCGAGAATGTACAGTGTACATGTACATGAAATGTTTAACAAAACAGCTAATCAGAATTGAAATTTCCAAAGAAATTACCCTCATTGAAAAATTATCAACTTGCAAATCTACACAACATGTACCGTACTGTAAAAGAAATTACGCCAAAGTGGATGAAAATAATGCTGAATTACTGATTTAAAAAAAAACAAGTGGAATGCCTCTGGCCGTCTCACCTGCATCACGCGATTCAATATAGCAGCAGTGCTGATTTTGAAAACTACTATAACTCGCACAAGATGTTCAGTGATACTTGGTTACTCTTATTTCCACGTTTTATGAACTAGACCCATACACTTATAGAGATATGATGGTAATTCAACAAATACCCCCAACGTGGCCAAAGTTCATTGACCTTACATGACCTTTGACCTTGATCATGTGACCTGAAACTCGCACAGGATGTTCAGTGATACTTGATTACTCTTATGTCCAAGTTTCAAGAGAAAGATCCATCAACTTTCCAAGTTATGATGGTAATTCAACAGATACCCCCATTATGGCCAAAGTTCATTGACCTTTGACCTTGGTCATGTGACCTAAAATGCGCAAAGGATGTTCAGTGATACTTCATTACTCTTATGTCCAAGTTTTATGAACTAGACCAACACACTTTCAAAGTTATGGCGGTAATTCAACAAATACCACAATATGACCAAAGTTCATTGACCCTAAATGACCTTTGACCTTGATCATGTGACCTGAAACTTGCACAGGATGTTCAGTAATACTTGATTACTATTATGTCCAAGTTTCATGAATCAGATCCATAAACTTTTAAAGTTATGATGGTAAATCTACAGATACCCCCAATTCGGCCAAAGTTCATTGACCCTAAATGACCATTGACCTTGGTCATGTGACGTGAAACTCATGCAGGATGTTCAGTGATACTTGATTAACCTTATGTATAAGTTTCATGAACTAGGTCCATATATTTTCTAAGTTATGATGACATTTCAAAAACTTAACCTTAGGTTAAGATTTTGATGTTGATTCCCCCAACATGGTCTAAGTTCATTGACCCTAAATGACCATTGACCATGGTCATGTGACATGAAACTCAGGCAGGATGTTCAGTAATACTTGATTAACCTTATGGCCAAGTTTCATGAACTAGGTCCATATACTTTCTAAGTTATGCTGTCATTTCAAAAACTTAACCTCAGGTTAAGATTTGGTGTTGACGCCGCCGCCGCCGCCGTCGGAAAAGCGGCGCCTATAGTCTCACTCTGCTATGCAGGTGAGACAATGAATAAAAAGTGGAGTATTCATATTTTTAGCCCTACATGTAAGCAGAAAAAATACTTGCAAACTACATAAAAGATTAATGAGCCTTGTAAATCTATATACTTTATTTTGTGACATGAAGGCCTATAATGTTCTTGGTACTCTTGATTTTCGGATGCATTTAACTTTTTAAAGTTCATGCACAGTTCAAAACATAACAACAAAACTGGCGACATCATGCACTCCAATTGTAATATTTTATCAACAGTTAGCCTTAAATTGTTAGTAATATACATGTACACATGTAGTTTTCATTCAAAATCAGTTCATGTCTTTCTGTTAATACCCACAATCTTATTTAATTTTGTTAATTAATGCCCAATACCAAACTTAATTGTGTGGATAATCAAAGCCTTTGTAAGTCTTCATTCAAACGCATTTTCTAGAACGCACTTTCTCAAAATAAAGCTGGACTAGACTTTTAATATTGATCAAGGCTGGGAATGAAAGGACTTTTCTTCTTTGTTCTTCCAAAGGGTGGTTCTAAATAGCTTCCCGAGAACTATCGATTGACCACCTATGTCACCAAATGACCCGGTAAGGCTACAATAGAAGCATACTCTATCATATGATTGTACAGTAATAAAAATTCAAATCATTTCCCAAATACATACATGTATGTTCTTATGTCACTGTTCATCAGGGAGATGAATAGTGACATAAGAACATGTATGTTTGTATTTTGGAAAATCAAAAAATAAATTTTTGATTTTCAGGAGCTACTTTTCACAACTTATCTACAACATTGGATAAACTTTAACATTCCAATGAATTGGGGTTTTCCAGGGCTACTTTTTTATTTTCCAAATTCCAGGGCTCTTTCAAAAGAGAATGAAACCCTTGAAACCAGCTGAATCCATATCAAAGAGAAAAATCAAAGAAACATATTGTTGAAAGTTTGAGGAAGATTGAATGAATAATAAGAAAGTTATGAGCATTTGAATATTGAGATCACTAATGCCATGTAGATCCTCCCATTGGCAATGCGACCAAGATCTGTGATGTCACACACGTACAACTCCCTCATTACTTTAGTACTTATTTCACTTATATTCTCACTTTTATAGAGTCAATCACAAGGTGAGGTGTTCTCTTTATGAGAGGACAAGTACAGAGGTTTCACAACATTATATCATTGATATATTGTTTGTCATATGATTAGAATGAGCAAAAAGAGATGTTTTGGGGTATATTTTCAGTGTCCAAAAGGGGAGAGTTGTTCATCTGTGACATCATAGATCTTGGTCGCATTGCCAATAGGAGGATCTCCATAGCATTAGTGATCTCGACATTCAAATGCTCATAACTCTTCTATTGCTAGTCCTATTTTACTCAAACTGTTGTTGATCTTATTCTTTGATTTTTCTGCTTTCACAAAAGCTAACTTGCTCCAAGAGTTTCATTCTCTTTTAAGCATTTGGGAGGCAAAATCCCCCTAGCCCCCATGCATCTTTTTCCAGGCTGTTAACAGCCTTGCATAGAAGGTCTTCTCTTTTGAATTTCTTACTGTACCTATCAACTTTTCGAATATATTAGACGGAAATGGTCCCCATACATGTATTAAACAGACATATAGCCTGGACAACCACTGCCAACCAATAAGCGATACATGTATATTTTGAAATCAATACTTACTCCTAGTATTCACTGCATGATAATCACTACAAATGGGACAGAATTATAAATGCTATTTTTTAGGCGCAATATCCATCTAATAAGAGATGCTCAAGTGAAGGGAGAAGCAAAACAGACAACAAGAAATCATTGATAAAATGAGTTATAGAGGTAAGTTTTTAGCTTAATCTTAAAGGTCAAGTCCACCCCCAAAAAATGATGATTTGAATAAATAGAGAAAAATCCAATTAGCTAAAAATTTCATCAAAATCGGATATAAAATAAGAAAGTTATGACATTTTAAGTTTCGCTTATTTTTCACGAAACAGTTATATGCACACCTCAGTGACATGCATATGAGACAGTCGATGATGTCCATCACTCACCATTTCTTTTGTTTTTTATTTTTGAATTACACAATATTTCATTTTTTACAGATTTGACAAGGAACAACTTGACTGAAGCATATAGTATTAACACATTGCTAATTCCACATGTTCAGGGAAGAATTAATCTTTGTTTCACTTGACAATGAGGAGAAAATTAGAATGTTTCATATTTCATATAATAAAATACAAAAGAAATAGTGAGTGGATGACGTCATCAGTATTCTCATGTGCATATAACTATTTTGTGAAATTAAGCAAAACTTTAAAATGTCATAATTTTCTTATTTTACATCCGATTTTGATGAAATTTTAAGTGTTATACTTGTTGGATTTTTCTCTTTTTATTCAAATAAACTTTTTGTTGGAGTGGACTTGTCCTTTAAATGTTTCCACACACTTGCACTTCCCGTATCTCTGATGGGGGGGGAGATTCAATAGCAAGGGACCCACAATGATGAATGCCCTTTCCCCCCCCCCCCCCCCCCACTTTGTTTTACCATGGAGCTATTACTGTGTTTGATAGCTCCATGGTTTTACATTTTGGAACTGTAAGACCGGAGTCACTTGAGCGTACAAGCCCAGATGGCGTGTGGGTGTTGTATTGTGGAGCAGAGCCAGTCACAGTTATTCAGTTATATGCCCCTATCACTCCATTGGTATTATGTATTGTTAGTCCTTTGATCTCTGAATCATTAAGTACACTTTTCTATAAGTTTTATTTGCCAAACAGAGAGAGGGTCATGAATCTCACTGTTCCACTCCACAATTCTAGTATAGTGATACAAAATAGTGTGTACAATTTTCTATTACCACATTGAGAGCATTTCTAGTATATTAAAATCAAATTGCTTTTTTTTTTTTCAACCATAATTGGGATAGGCCTATCATGTTATACCTTTATAAAGGTATAAAGGTATAAAGGTATAAAATCAAATTGTTTTTTTGCATAATTGGGATAGGGTCATAGGCCTATCATGTTATAACTCAAGGAGATAGCTTTGGCAGAACTTTTAGTTAATTCATTGAAATAGCACATTAAAAAGCAGACAGGAAAACTGAAAATGTCATTTTTATGTATCAAATTTGTCTAAAATTTTCTTAGAAAGTTTTATACAATTAAATGATTCAAATACTTTTTAGTATAAAAAAGGGGACAAATATGTTCATGTAGATCCTGCGTGATAGAAATAAATATGTATAAACTTTGGAGAAAAGGCAATATGTACATGTAATCTAAACCTGCTAATTTACAATATCTTTGTGATGGAGAAGGGTTAAAAAAGATACCAGTACATAACTGTATAATATGAAATTTTTAAAATTGTTTCGATATTACAAAATGAAGCCTTATCTCGACATTTTAATATTTGTAGACGATCATATAATAAGTATAATAAGCTTTGTCTTAAAGGTAGAAACTCTTTATAAACAAAAAAGTACTACCAGTAAACTATTAAAAGTGTCTATGTTCAATATCAATGAAAGTGTAACATTTTCAGTGAAGTAAGACTTTGTCACATTTGGAATTCAAAATCTCTACATGTAGTTCATAGTCAAACTCCATGCCTATAAATTACAAACTGGTCAAAATTTATAAGTCTATCCAAGAAATTAAAAGACCTTAATCATACAGTTTAAACATGGTAATCAAATATCAATTGACTTTGAACTTTTGGCAGGCCTTATTCAAAATGCATACTATAGCCCTTGGACAATCTTTAATTTTAAATCTGATCAGAAATCATAAACGGATGCAACATACCTTTATTACTTCTTAGAGAACGCTCATAAATGCTCCCTTTCTCACTATCATCACCTGCATTTGCCATCTTGCAACCACTTCAAGTCGACCAAGATCTGGATCCAGAGTAAGATCTGGAACCAACTTGGAGTGTCTTCACAACTTTGGTGCCAAATTGTACACTTCCATTCAGAATACAGTTCCAGCTCAAGTCAAATGTGCTCCTTGAACATGTCTGGTGGTTGAGCCAGTCATGTGTAGTAAAGCAGCTAAGAATGTTTTATCTTTTAAATGAGCTTTATGAAAGCAAGGAGGTGTGCTCAAACACGAAAGTTGTATTTGTTTAACGCAGCATAAAAACGCTGCACTTCGCCTCCTATACGAAATACACAGAGAACGATGAGAATATAAGCGCACGGTTCAGCACGTTCAATCTTGCGTCGTCTGCTATGCTGCTGTGTAGGAATGCACGCTGCGAGCTCTCAGCGGTAGGCTTGTTAATCTCTCCCCGCCGGTAGTCCAGCGATGAGTGAACAAGTGCCGCTGAATTCAAGTGAGAGAAAGGAGGCACAACTTCCTCTTTTTTTTTCGCCTCCCCTGGAACACCTCACGTCTTGCGAAGTTTCACTCCCGACGTCATTAATTGCTGTCAATGAGGCTCAAAAGATGAGTATCGGCCTAAATCTCCCCCGTTGAAACCCAATATGCATGGGAACTTTTCGGGTTAGGCTTCTTTTGAACACACGACTTGCTATTGAACACGAGCATCCAAGCGCGAACAAAAGGTACACAAACCAAACAATAGCATTACACACCGCAATCCCACATTCACCGCAACTTATTGCAGATAACCTTGCCAGACAAGCAATTCCACTTACAAAAGGAATTAAAGACGAGGGGAAATAAAATCGACTTACCTCCTATTTTCACGACACTTCTATCGACAAGATCAGTCAGATCCGTAGCACTGGAGGTCCATTTCCGATTTTTCTTATCCGTCGTCAACATTTGCAAAATTGGAATGTATTCTCGCTTATCGCCGTATATCGCCATTTCGAATATTCCTTTTTAATTCCTTCTTGTTCCAGACCTGCACACAGTAAAGAAACATTCAGCATCTTTAATGTTATCGCACCACAAATGAACATGAATTATTGGCCATGCCATGCACAGAATCCGAAATCCTGTTTGGTCGACTGTTCGCCCATTCAACTTGAAGCACACGTTTAGAATTAGTGCCGTATTTACGTGGAAGTGTGCCCGTGCTACCGGAGAGAAACGGGATGGACGCTAAGGGGGCACTCGATCCCGGTGATGTTTGCTCGTATCATGAAGTCCCGACTCGTCGTGCTTTCGAACTCCCCACGCAAAATAAATTGACAGAAAATTATCAAACAAACGTCACGTTCTGGCAAATAACAGGCTTTGCAGACAGATGCGCCAGCCATGCACTCTGTGTTTTATAGCTGGCATAAATAAAGCTAGACTATTAATTGATCGGGGAGTATTTACAATGGCTCGACGTTACGTAAAAACAAATCACACATGCTTGCAGTTCTAATTTCGCTACTGGATGGACAAAAATCCACATGTCGAACATCTGTGTGGAATACTGTTCCAGTGAAAATCAGCATGCACATGTTCCAGAGGAGTATTTTACACTTGACGTGGATAACCATAGAGCTATTACAGTAATAGCTCTATGGGATAACGTAGCTTTTTTCGATCTCCACGACATCGCATCCCCTCTCGAGTTGCCCGTCATGACCTTACCCATCCCGAGTTAGGCTCGGTTCCGAGACATGTTTCTTTTCCTCTTTTCAAAATCAAAATCCCTCCTCAAAGAAATCGGCTTAGCTGGTCTGCAAATAAACTACATGTAAATACAACGTAATGATGATCTTAAAAAATCTAAACATCGATACCCGTTTTCTCACCCTCCTTTTTTCTCTCTCTCTTTCCTTTGTGATAATTTGAGAACAGTTCGGACTTCTAACGGTTTAAGTGTTAGGCCCATTTACTGTTATTGCACGAATGGAGAATTTTCTCCATACGTCAATATGATACAACACTAGTAACCGGGACAAAAACCTGTCCTGTTGTAATCAACTAATCACATTGCTAGCCCTACGTGCCAACATTAATAATTATGATAGTAAGAATAAATGTAATTTCTAAGGCGCCCAATCCAAAACTAATTACTTTGTTCCTTTTTTGCATCTGGTTGTGATGAAGTTTCCAGCACTTGCTTTATTTTTTTTAAGTAGGCCTATTCATGTTAACTTTTTGTTGATTTGAAATTGATCTTTCAAAGCTTGGGTGAATTCATAATAGGCCTACGCCCATTTAAAGAAAAAGTCCACCCCCAACAAAAAAAAAATGATATGAGTAAAAAGAAAAAAAATCCACCAACCATATAAGTAAACACTATTTATTATTAAAATCGGGTGTAAAGAATGAAAGTTATGAGTGTCGCTTAATTTCACAAAACAGTTATATTCACATCCGGTCAGCATTAATAGGGAGACGGATGACATGACCAACTGACTATTTCTTTTTCTATATTATTATTATATCAAAATTTAGTTTCTCCTCATTGTCATGTGAAACCAAGTCCTCCTTGAACATGTGCCATACCATCGTTTTAATATTTTGTGGTTCAGTCAGGCTGATCCTTATTGTAAAATCTGAAGAAGAAAAAAATGAAACACTGTATTTTTCAAACAATAAAAAAGCAAAAGAAATAGTGAGTGAGGGACATCATCGACTCTGTCATTATAATCACCGAGTTGTTTATAATAACTATTTTGTGAAAAGTAAACGAAACTTTAAAATGATAACTTTCTTTCAACCGATTTAGATGAAATTTTCAGTGTTATGCTTGTTTGATTTTCTCTGTTGATTAACACTTTTCTTGGTTGGACTTGACTTTAAATATTAAAGGAATAATTTACCCTATACTGTAGAAGTCGAATATTACAAGCACCATCATCATGTAGACCTATCTCGAGTTTTTTAAACCTCATTAATTTTGAACAAGTTTAATTTTGAAGGTTTGCCTTTTCACCCGCTGAAAGTCATCGAACCAGCGAGCCTTGGCCATGAGTTACATTTCACAGGTTTTCAGTATTACACACGTTTTCAGTTGCACACGTCCTCAAAAATGAAGCTCCGCCCATTTAAAAAAACTTTCAGCCAATCAGAATGCGCCATGACTGTGAACGTCATTGTATGCGAACCTTGATGCGAACCTTCTGTTGAGAGGACATCAACATAAGTCCTTTCCAAATTAGTCTTTGCATTTATATCAAAGATAATTAAAAAAACATTAATAATTTTAGAAGCAAGCGTATTTGTTAAAGGGCGAGCCCATACAACCCCCCCCCCCCCCGACAAAAATGGATGAGAAGAGAAACATCAAACAAACTTAGCAAAGCTTATCTTTATAATTTTGTTAGTATCCCCTAAAATTAGTGCATGCTCGTCACTATTCCGATTCATTAATGAGTGGCATAGGCGCCGGAAGCGGGGGGGGGGACGGGGGGACCTGTCCCCCTCTAAATTTGAGGTGGGGGACGGTCCCCCCCCTAAATTTTTTGTTGATAACCTTTTTTTTTTTTTTTTTTTTTTTTTGCTTGTCAATTTTGTTTCCTGCGTCCCCCCTAAATTGACGTGGGCCCCCCCCCTGAAATGTTTGTGGTCCCCCCTAAAATTTAGGTTGATTACCTTTTTTTTTTTTTTTTTTTTTTGCTTGTCAAAAATTTTCGCGATCCCCTCCTAAAATTTTTGGCTTGTCAATTTTTTTCCGTATCCATCCGAACATTTCAGGTGGGCCCTCCCTAAATTGTTTGGCTTCCGCCACCAATGATGAGTGATGTAACCTAAAACCCGATATGGTGTGAAGAATGTATGTTATCGGTCACATTTGCCCATTTTATATCAACATTTGTTTACATTAAAATTTATTTATTTCAGTCGGGGGCCTGATTGAATATTTTGGGTTTTTATGTCTTATTTCTATAAAACAAGTTCTCAAGCAAAGATGGGTCGAAAAAATAAGGAAATAATCCCTGTCAGTAACTATTACTATACCTGTAAAGTAGGTGGCTATCTTTAAAAATATGATAATGAATAAACACAACACGTTGCCGAGAGGGGCACTAAATGCCCAATTCAGACTCTATAACGCCTGTAAAATGCAAAGTTCTAATTCTAACGACTGGAAACACATTCAGTGAATAATACAATTTTGTAATATTGGAATTTTCTATTACACTCGATTCTAATTCACATTAACTTAATGACCCTTTACCAATATTATTCTTAAAGGGATCCTCCGGGCTGAAAATATTTATATCTAAATAAATAAAGTAACATTCACAAAATGCTGAAAATTTCATCAAAATCGGATTAAAATAACGAAGTTATTGAATTTTAAAGATTTGCATTATTCCGATGAAACAGTTCTAGGCATGTCTCGGTCATGAATATGCATTAGGTGGGCTAATGATGTCACATCCCACTTTCCTTTTTCTTATGTTATTGCATGGAATCATGATTGTTTCATTTTTTTCATAAAATTGTGTAAATGATGTGTCTCCATTATGATGAAATAAGTTGCAGCAATAAATAACTAATGCACTTAATCAGTTGTCAATCCAATTGTTTAGATCTTGGTAGAGAAATTTTGAATAAACCTAATTTCATATAATACAAAAGAACAAGTGGGGATATGACATCATCAGCCCACCTAATGAATATTCATAAAAACATGCCTAGAACTGTTTCACTGGAATAATGCAAATCTTTAAAATTCGATAACTTCGTTATTTGTTATCCGATTTTGATCAAATTTTCAGTATAATTTTTACTCTATTTATTGAGATATAAATATCTTCAGCCCGGAGCATCCCTTTAAATAGACGGACTTTAAACCCTGAAATTTTCATCAAAACCATGTGTGAAATAGGGCAATCGTGAGTTAATTTTACAAAAACAGTCATTATGCATTGATGTCACATACCTTTTTTGTATTTTATTGTATTCATTATAGAAAAATCCGATTTTTTTGTTGTTGCAGATTTGACAGTAAGGAAGCTTTTAATTGAAATAACAATGAATTTCACAATCAATTCCACATGTTCAGGGATGGATCAAACTATGTTATAATGAAGGAAATTACATATCTCATAAAATAAAATAGAAAAGAAATATTGAGTGGGTGACGTCAAGACATCTGTTCCCTCATCTACATACAGACAAAGAATGATGTGCATAATTTTCTGCTTGTATTTCTATTCATACAAATAAAATCTTTGTTAGGCTGAACTTTACCCTGACAATTTGAATGAAATTCACGCGCGACCATTCATTTTAAAGGACAAGTCCACCCCAACGAAAACTTGATTTGAATGAAAAGAGAAAAATTTAACAAGCATAACACTGAAGATTTCATCAAAATCGGATGTAAAATGAGAAAGTTATGACATTTTAAAGTTTCGCTTCATTTCACAAAACCATTATATGCACATCTCGGTCGTTATGCAAATGAGGGAACTGATGACATCACTCACTCACTATTTCTTTTGTATTTTATTATATGAAATATGAAATATTTTGATTTACTCGTCATTGTCATGTGAAATGAAGTTTCATTCTTTCCTGAACACGTGGAATTCCATTATTTTAACATTTTGTGCTTCAGGCAAGGAGGTCCTAATCATCAAATTCGTAAAAATTGAAATATTGTATAATTCAAACAATAAACAACAAAAGAAATAGTGAGTGAGTGACGTCATCGACTCTCTCATTTGGATGTAACTGGCTCGTTCATATAACTATTTTGTTAAAATTAAGCGAAACTTTGAAATGTCATTACTTTCTTATTTTACATCCGATTTTGTTGAAATTTTCAGCATTGTGATTGTCTGATTTTTCTTTATTGATTTAAGTCAACATTTTCCTGAGGTGGACTTGACCTTTAATGTTTACAAGAATTACTGCATGCCGAAATGTTTTCCTTTTCGTGGTTAATAGGCCTATCGCTCCTCGCAGCTGGTCGACCTGCATATCCAAGTATTAAACCTCATTTGAACAAGTTTCATTTTAAACGCTGCATTTTCAAGTCCGAAAACCATCGAAACTGTGGTCATCGTCCCATAGTTTCATCATGGTTTCATTTTCAAACGAAAACAATAATTTACTTCAACCAAATTTGGTGTTTCTCTATATTATTTTCCAAAATAGCACAATGATGTACTCGTCGTTAAAGATGAAGCTCCGCGCATTTACAAACCTCTAGCCAATCAGAGTGCGATTTTTATTTGCAACCGATAACAAACGATTTCATTTGACATCAAATTTGAAGGTTCTATATTAATTTTCCACCAAACTTGTTTCGTAAAATACTATATCCGCCATAATGCACATGTCCTCAAAGATGAAGCTCCGCTCATTTAAAAACTTCTAGCCAATCAAAATGTGCCATTACTATGTAACGTTAAGGCGACCGCACACCTTATACCATTCGTCTGCGACCCGATTTTGGAATAAAACCTATAAAGAATATGATGCTCATATTGAGACATGGAGTATCTTACTGTGTAATGTTCTAAATCATCGTACGAATACCTATGTTCAAATCTGTGACTTTGCTATATCATCCTTCTTAGAATAAAAGCAAATTTAATATCTAGTCGTAATGACGTCATAGCAATCGTACGATTAGCTACGATTTGAAACTAATTTTGCATTTACTCCAAAATAAAGGCTTGTAATCTTTCAAAATGGTTATATTAGTATTCTTTCAATTAATTTTAACCTCAAATAAAATGAAATGCTCCATTCACATTTTCAGAAAATGATCAAAATGCGATTTGTTCCAAAATCGGATCGCGAACAGTCGTAAGGTGTGCGGTGGCCTTTAATGTATGCGAACATTCTGTTTGGAGGCCATTAATAGTCGGTCTTTGCATAATTGCATATCTTTGCGTATACATGTAATAATAATTGAATTTAATAATTATTATAATAGCATTGTAATGATAATATAGAAATATTCATACTTTTATATTCAGCAAGTGCACGATATGATAATCATGCAGTGTTTATTTTCAGGGGATTTTGAAACAGTCTATAAAGACACAGGCGCTTAGAAATTTGAGAGAACAAAACAATACAAAAATACCTTTAAAAACAATGCAAGATACAACATAGACGATAGAAAAACTGCGAAAAGAAAGGCGTATTACAGAGAACTGTTACATTGTTGAGATGAGTTTTATTTGTTAAGATTATAGTACGAATAATATAGGCATGATCATAATGGGGGGGGGGGTGCATCATGCGTATAAGAGTCGGGTGCAGTGGTTCTAACTCTCTTCTCTTATACCCCTTTCATAAACCCATCCTCCAATTAGCCGCCTAAGAGTAATGCGGATAATTCAATAAAAATTGCGTTCACAAACTCCGAAAATAATCCGCACTCTTTTTACGAGCGCCCGTCCTGAAAAAGGCGGATAATCGTCATGACAACTGCACACGCCCCTTCCGATGCGGTTGTGTTGGAAAAGGGTGACCTTGTGACCGCACCATGGCAATTATCCGCATTATTTGGAAATGCGTTCATAAAGTCAAAATCTGGTCCCGATGCCGCTATTATGCGGATAATTGCAGCATCAAAATAATGCGGATAACTCTGGTCCTCCTCCGATTTTACGACCAAATTATGCTGCTATTAGCCGCATAATATTGGGTTTATGAAAGGGGTATTAAGAGGAGTGTGTCTTCTGACAAAGCGTAAATCCACAGTTTGCCCCTCTCTATCGGTAAATTGCCAACTCGTCCACTCACCACATGTTCTACTTTCAGTTAGTCTAATGTCATTCCGTCCATCAACATTTCATCTAACAACCATTTGGTCCAATCATCACTTCTTCTAATCACCGATTTGTCTATAACCATTTCGTCTAATAACAAGGAGGTCTAATACCAATTTTCTTTTTAATCATTTCGCCCAATTAACACTTATCGAATTAGACCAAATGGATTATGGACTAAATGGACATTGGACCAACTGGTTATTGGACGAAATGGTAAGTGAACGAATTGGCAATTAGACCATGTGGATAGTGGAAGAACTGAAGGTAGACCAAATTATAGTAGTCGAGTTGGACATTGGACGAATTGGAATTAGACGAATCGGAAATAAACCTCCCTAGCTCACCCAGTATGATGCAAAAGTGTATTTGAAACTCTTGATGGAATGTTCCCCAGGGAGTGGAGTAAGTGCATGCACTGTGGGCAAGCCAGGATGTAAAGTTTCAAGAGACCTCGTTCCGATAGGACCGCTAGTCATAATGTCTAAGTTCCTTGACACGAAGGTTCGCTATTAAAGGGGAATCCAGCATTGGCCATAAAATGTTGTGTTGGGAAGGAGAAAAATAAATTAAACAGAATGGTGAAAGTTTGAAAGAAATCGGACAAGCAATAAGAAAGTTATAGCTGCTTTAAAATTGAGATCACTAATACTATGTAGATTTCAAATTGGCAACTGGGTAAGTAAATTATGACAAGGGGCAAGGACAACTTTCCCATAGGCCATGTACTTTATTATCAGGGATTTGTGGTTTTCTCCTAAGTACCCATTCCCCTGGGGCAGTAATCTAAATATAACCCAGGTAGTATATTGTTTTATGTCCTCATGAAAGAAAAATATAATTTGAAATAAAACTTTTGGGAAAATTGACAATTTAGCCATAATATGTATTGGAGTACATGGAAGAGTAGTCCTTGCCTTTACATCACTATGACATACCATACGCGGCCAATTTGAAGTCTCTATGGGTATAGTGATTACCAATATTTACAACTTTTAAAAATTCGTAACTTTCTTGTTGTTTGTCCAATATTGTTCAAACTTTCACCTATCAACTTGTCTGATTTTTCTTTTCCTTATAAAAACAAGTTTTTATTTGGGTTGGATTCCCCTTTAAAAAAACGGAAAGGTGCTCACTATTCATACAGTCATGAGGACCATTATTCATACGGTCAACGATTCTCATTTCACCCAAAAATTAAAAAATCATGATGTGAAAAGCACGTAATTCCAAACTGAGAATTATATATATATTATATTGAGGATCACTATATTCGATATGGCATCTATAAGGATGCGTTGTGGCCCAGTGGATTAGTCTTCGGACTTTGAAACAGAGGGTCGTGGGTTCGAATCCCAGCCATGGCGTAATTTCCTTCAGCAAGAAATTTATCCACACTGTGCTGCACTCAACCCAGGTGAGATGAATGGGTACCCGGTAGGAAGAAATTCCTTCAATGCTTTGAGCGCCTAGGTAGCCCAGCTAAAGCCGGGGTAATAATAATAGCAGGGCCCGCTGGGAGAACAGTTTTCGGAACTGAAGCGGCTTCCCTGGGTAAATATACCTGTATTATTATTATTATTATTATAATACGGAATGAGGGGTCGCACGTCACAATGGAATTATAGAGTGTGAAAAAAGTAGCTACAATCTGGAAAAGGGTCCCAATGCACAATCAACGATGATGGTCGCTATTCATAATGTGATAAAATGGTCGCTAGCCTGATGAGTTGTTGAGTTTTACAGGGAACGTGAACATATTTATTTCAAATATCAACCATCATATTCATTTATGAATAATATCCTTTTTTATTATTGTGAGCAACAATCCACTAATTCGTTTATGAATAGCGACCCTCATGCTGATAAAGTATTCGCATCTCTTATAAATAAAGTGATTTATGAAACGGGATTTCGATATGATTGCGAATACAATATCTGGTATGTTATTATCCAGCAGGAAAATAATGGGGTTTTTATTTTTATTTTCGGGGGCTACTTTTTCACAACTATATACTTCCCAACTCTGCAACATTGGATTAGATTTTACATTGCAATGAATGATGATTTTTTTTTTCAGGGCTCCCCTTTTAGTGTCCAGGGCTCGTTTGAGCCCCCCTCCCCCCCCCCCCTCCCCCCCTGGTATCCAATTTACAGTTTCTCATTAGTCAAATATTGTACAGTATGCCAAGCACTCCGAGTTAGATCTCATCGGCAAAAAACAATCATCATTGTGGTTTTCCTGCACGATTCCACTCAGTAAACACGCCGACACCTCCCCCGCCCCGGCCGCCCCCTGCATTCTACTGTTATACTGCTGCACCGTGTTTATGCATTAGCAAATTGGGTATAGTAATTTTTGAAAAAATGAGCTGTTTGGGTAATGACTTTTTGTTTGAGGGGGGTAAGGCTAGTCACTTGTGATATTTCAGGACAGGCAAATTTTATACCTCCAAGAGAACCCAAATTTTTACAATGTACCCCCCCCCCCCGAAAAAAAGAAAGAAAATAAGTAAATAGAATAGGCCTGATAACAATAGTGTAAATAAAAATAAGCAAGGGCTTGGTTACGCACACAAAAATTCCTAGAAAATCGATTTCATGGTAGAAGAGAAAGAAACTAATCGAAACACACCTTCGAAATATTTAGTTAGTATGCAACTATAAGAACGGAATGATGATAATGAAATAAATCTACACTTATTCATCCCAACCTTCAAATTAATCCTCATTTACCACTATAAATTAAATAAAAAATATAAATTATACAGCTATCTTCTGCACCCGCACCTGCACCTGCATTGCACCCACTTGTTCAGTAATTATACCGATCATAGTCACGAACCCTTTTTATGAGGCCGCCATCAATTACAAGCTTAACCGCTCATGATGGCGGTCTCCTGCGTTCTTTAAATTTTGTTAATGTTCCTTTTTTATTATCAAAATGTGAAGTATATGCCCACACCATTTTTTTTCCTTCAAATTATGTATTATGTTTATATTGTATGCATTATGAATTATTTTGTATATTACAAACAATGTAAATATTTAAGATAATGTATTGAGAACGCAGAAATAAAAATAAAACAAACAAAAACAAACACTAGTAATTACCCCCCCCCCCCCACCTGCGCTAAATTCGTTTGAACTTACCGCGAAGCCCTCAACGGGTGAACGGCGAAAAGCATGCACTAAACCATAATCACTGTCCAATAATTTAACAAGATAAGAATAGCATTCCTCGTGCAGCATGTGCGACATTCATCAGCATCGTCAAAAACTCTTCTAATTCACTGTTTTATATTCAGAGAATTGTCATTGAGACAATATTCTTCAGTGTAGTCAAGAGACAGGTACCCTGTATCCAAACTTACATTGAATGAATCCTTCCTGGTCATGAATAAGGCTAATTCATCCCATCTATTGTTTTGTCAAGGTTCGTGTGTTTGCAGAAGAAAATGAATGAGTGTGTGCACACCATTCATCCGTCGGTCACAGCCCAATTGAAATTGAATTAAAAAAGCTCAAGTATTGATTTTCAGATCACTAAAAAAGGAAATATTCATTATTATGAACGAAACCAGGTCGGTAAGTTATCTAGTGACAATAGGGCGCATAACAATGTGAAGCAATGCTCACCAAACTAAATAATAAAAAAAACTTTGGGAAAATGTGTGAAATTATCATTTAAGCCCTACACCGTAAAAACACTGCTAAACATTTTTAAAATTATTTTTTCATTTTTTTTTTTACTATGTATAGTCCTCATTCTAAAACTGTCAGGACTACAAAAAGTCCAAATCTGCCCCCCCCCCCTCCAAAAAAAAAAAAAATAAGTGAAACAATTGAGTGGATTGCGACACTTCTTCCCAGGGCAGCACTCCCCTGTGATTTTCAAGAGGATAAAATGAAAAGAAAGAGGAAGAAAACGAAAGAGAGAAGAAAGGAGAGGAGAGGCAAAGGTCGGATGGTTAACTATTCATTACCCCTGCAATTCCATAGTGAAATCATGTCGTCTTGCCCCCCCCCCCCCTCATAGGCGGATCCAGGGGGCCGAGGGACCCCCCCCCCCCCCCCATTGGCGGAGCAACATTCATTCATATCCTTCACGCCACTCATCAAACATTCCTCACAAACCCAAATACAATATTAGCACACAAAACGATCAGACATCACGGCCCAGACATTTGGAATGATTTGCCTAATGATATCAAACTCACTGCATCTATCTTTCCTTTCAAAGCTTCATTAAAAGTACATTTTTATCGAAATATTCTTAAATATCACACCTGCACGTTCACCCACTTGCACACACATGCACACTTCATTTCTTCATTTTTCTTCTTTCTCCTTTTCTGATGATTTGCGACGTCAGATTTTTCTTCCATAACTATGGAATATAATTGGTTTCTTTGTAGCCCTTTTCCTTTTTGGCTGCTATTACTCAAGAATTTATATTGCTTATAAAGTTTGCCACTGCATTTGTTTTTCACTACTTTTTCTTATCCTTAAATTGTATCATGTCTAAATTTTGTTTTGACACTGTTATAAATTTGTCACATTGCAATGTACTTTAATGTCATACTACGATTATGTTTATGTATTGTGAATTTATTTTTACTTTACAATAAATGCAGAAACTCCTGCAAAAAAAAGTTTTGAAAATATCCCTTTTCAGGTCTGATTGTCAAAACATATCAGCGAGCACTCGCATTTTGATTGGTAAGTTATGCATACCTCTATATTCATTCTATAACAAACTATTAAAATACCCTTTTTATGACAGTTTATCAACAACTTTGACTCGCGATTTGCGCTTGCATTAATCTGACAATTGTTCAATATATTAACCCATGCATCTAGTGCTTAGAATGTCCAGTTTTTAGGCATTTATATCAACAAAAAAATATTTTGTGCTCTGATTAGGATTATTAGATTAATAAATAAGATAACATTTTCGTGAATTATTCCTAATAACTAAATATTGTCCCCCTTTTCAGAATGGAATATTAAATACTTTTCTGCTCGCTCTTCGCGCTCCAACTATTGATTTTCATGATTGAAATAAAAATGTATTCAGAATGCCCAGATTCTAGGTCTAAATAATAAAAAAAAAAACGTACGCAGTTTTATTTAGATACGCAGCTTGTTAAACATGCTTAAATTATCCAGTTTAAGATGAAAATATCAAATATTTTCTATTCGCACTCCACACTCGAAATGTAGGAAGATACCCAATTACCCATCCTTTTCATGATTCACAAAACATGAATAGAGTGCCCGTTTTTAAGACTGAATTTTTTCCCCGCTTGCGCTTCGCGCTAACATCAATTGATTAATGTTATACCTATTCCGTTCACGATTACAAAAAGTGCTTAGAATGTCAATTTTTCAGGTCGGAATGTCCAAAACACAACCGCTCGCGCTTCGCGCTCGCAATATTTAATTCTTGAAATATGTCTTCATGGCAAACTGCAAACAGTCCTTAAAGGGATACCCCAGGCTGAAGATATTCATATCTCAATAAATATAGTAAAATTCACAAAGCTAAATGCTCAAATATGACCAAAATCGGAAAACAAATACTTTTAAAGATTTGCATTATTCCGGTGTAACAGTTCTAGGCATGTCTTCATGAATATTTATTAGGTGGGCTGATGATGTTATATCCCCACTTGTTCTTTTGTATTTTATTATATGAAATTAGGTTTATTAAAAAAAATTCTACCAAGAACTAAAACAATTGGATTGACAACTGATTAAGTGCATTAGTTATTGCTGCAACTTATTTCACCATAATTGAGACATATCATTTATACACATTAATGAAAAATGAAACAATCATGATTTTTTTTTGCAGAATTTTCTGCATTTATTGGATTCGATATACAAAATGAATTTACAATGCATGAACATAACAATAATATGGCATACAGTACATTAAAACAAAGTGATAATGTTGTCATCATAGAGTTAGACATAACTTCATAGTGACGAGCCAACTTAAGGGGGGGGGGCAAATAATGTAATAAAATGAGAAAAAGGAAAGTGGGGATGTGACATCATTTTTTTTTAAATGCTCCTACTTGTTTTCCATTCATTACACGGAACTGCACCACAATCCAACCCTTCCTTGATTACTCCTTACAATCCCTCTCGCAACCTTAGGTCTTCCAGTTCCGCATACATTCGTAATTCCGAAGCTTCGTTATTCCGAAGGTTCGGATATTCCGAAGGTTCGTTATTCCGAAGGTTCGTATTTCCGAAGGTTCGTAATTCCGAAGGTTTGTTAGTCCGAAAACGAAGTGAGGTTCGTAATTCCGAAGGTTCGTTAGTCCGAAAACGAAACGAGGTTCGTAATTCCGAAGGTTCGTTAGTCCGAAAACGAAATGATTTACGAACCTTATTTCGTTTTCGGATTCACGAACCTTCGGAACAACGAACCTTATTTCGTTTTCGGATTAACGAACCTTCGGAACATCGAACCTTATTTCGTTTTCGGATTATCGAACCTTCGGAATAACGCCACAAATGTTCGGATTAACGAACCCTTTTACGTTTTCGGATTAACGAACATCGAGGTATAGGCAATTTACGTGTTTCGGAATTACGAACCTTCGGAATTACAAACCTTCGGAATTACGAAGTGTAACCTTCTAGTTCATCCTTACTTGCTGTACCACGATCTCATAATTCATGGGGGATCGATCAATAATTTCAACATGCTGGGCCATACCTATGGAATAAACTTCCAAAAGAAATCCGCAATGGTTCGTGTCTCACCACTTTCAAAAGTTCTCTGAAAACCTGGTTATTCACACAAGCTTTTTTTTAGGTAATTGTTATTCCCCCCCTCTTTTTAGTAGATTTTCTATCTTTCTTTCTTTTTCTTTTCTTTTCTTTTCTTTATTGCGCCATGAGCATCTTTTTATGATAGATACCGGCGCATTAAAAATGTTCATATTATTATTAGTATTATTATTATTATTATTATCATCATCATCATCAGCCCACCTGATGAATATTCATGAAGACGCGCATATAACTGTTTTCACAAAGAATTGCTAAATTTTAAAACTCAATAATTTCGTTAATTGTTTTCCGATTTCGACGAAACTTTTCGTATTTTGATCTGTGAATTTTTCTCTATTTATTTAGATATGAATACATTCAGCCTCAGCAACTGCAGATGTCTTGGAGACCTCCCGGAGACATATCGCGAGGACTGGAACTTTTCGATTTTCTTTGGTATACTCCTCGGAGACTCCATAATCTTAAGATGTCTCGGAGGATGAATGAATGAATCTAGATGCCAATGATGCCACAATCCTACATGAGTTAGTAATTTCCCGGAGACATTTCGCGAGGACTGTGTTATATACAAGTAAAATTGTAAGAGCAATTACATTCATTTTTATTTGGTTATTTTCTCTTTAAGGATATTCATATAGCATAAGATTAAGAATATTCCAGACTGTTTCGATAGACATGCCTGCACCTTTTTAAAGGCCGAGGAATGTTGTTATTTCTGAATAGAGTAAGGCAGACAGTAGAGCTTCCTAGTTGCAGTGAAAAGAACAATAGGCTTAGCTATGTTGTTTACATTTGTTAATTTCACTGAGGGCATTCAAGAGGCTTCTAAATTTAGACTGCTCTAGAAATGGGCAGAATGTTCTTTTTGTAGACAATACTAGAAGCTTCCAGAATAGTGAATAATTTATATATAAGCTGGCAGTTTCTTCAAGGAGATCATCATATCACATCAGATCAGATCAGAACTCAGAGTTTCACGCCAGACTTTATGTCAGAGCATAGCTTATTTCTAACTGGAATATAACATTTATCTTCTGTGGAACTATTTGCACGCCATCAATGAACTGTTTGCAGTTATTTTGAGAGAGGAATTCTCAGTTCTCATCGAGATCAACAACCTGTTTTAAAGAACGCTTTTCAACCCATGGATTGCTGAAATTGACTGTTAATCATCATCAACATCGTCTTCACGGACATTTCAACTCGTTACAGTGACTCTTGTTATTCATCGTGCTTCAACATCAGTCTCATCATCGCCATCATTGTGAACTTTAATTTACGGAATCTTCGCCAACCAACTTGGATTTTTATTTGGATATAGCATCATCACTTTGCATTGCACATCTGTCACTTCAAGAGATGTACATGTAAGATCAATATTTATTTATGTTTTGTTAGTTTATGATTGTTATATTTCCTGTAATAAAAAAGAAGGAAATCAAATTTAAATCTAAATTTTTTCATTGTTATTTGTTGCAGTATCGTAACAACTGGAACTTTTCGATTTTCTTTGGTACTCCTCGGAGCCTCCATAATCTTAAGATGTTTCGGAGAATGAATGAATGAATCTAGATGCCAATGATGCCATAATCCTACATGAGTTAGTAAACATAATTATTTGCAAATCAATTTTCATTGAAATTAACTTGAGAATTGATACTTACACAATAAAAAATAGCATGTTGTTTAAGCCTGTCACTCTAATTGTTTAAACTTGTTAAACATCTTAGTTTAAACAGTTGTTTAAAAGGTTTAAACAGTTGTTTAAAAAGTTCAAACAATAGTTGTTAGAGTGACGGGCTTAAAACAACGTGCTTAAAATTTCAAACAGCGTTTTTACAGTGTAGAAGTGTTTATTAATCATCGTAATACATCACTGCAAAGAACATCTACTAATTATCCAAGCGTGAAGACTTACTACATAAATATAATATTAAATTATTAGGGAGAAGAAACTCTTTCAGACCATATATAATTATGACATCATAGTACTTTTTTTCTTAAATTTGGATTTGTGAGGTGTCAATTTTGTTTTACTCACTCGGTAGTAGCAAGCCCAGTGATATATCTGTTTAGCAAATGGGAAACTGTAAACCACACTGTTTAAAGGGGGTGTCAACTGTGTGTGGTCTCTCATTGACTGTGTGTTATAAATACATAGTCTTACAATATACGTTTTCAAATATTTACGAATACTACAGAGAATAAATTGACCTATTATTGTATTTATATAGAGAAACTAAAATGTTTTGAGAGGAGAAGTAACTATTTTGCTACTTGGTAACATAATCATTGCAGTATAATTGTATATTGAGTAGTTAATTAGCATGTTATCATTCAAGTGGGTCTATATTAAGAGACTACACTAGCATTATGGGTCAGGAAATTGGCCAGGTATGAGTAGTTGAGGGCTCAAGAAGGCGCTATTGGTTTGTATCTGCTTTAAATATCTCCAGCAATGAACATTGATATCGGTGGCTTAACGAGCAAACAATTTTGAGGGGCCAAACATAGTGTACATGACTCTTTGTGTATGGGACGAGGGAGCAAGGATTTTGACAGCTTTTTATACGACAGTGCTAATAGATATGCGAGGAAGAGAACAACTGCCGATATATAAAATTGTCAAATTTGAACTATGAAAAGTGACTTTGTATTGACTACTTATCATAATGCTAAGTCGAAATTTACTTTACTTTACCGTTTCGTTTTCATTCTGAAAAAAATTGAGGGATAACGCCCCGTAGTATTTCTTTAAAGGTCCATCAGGGATCGTCGCCCCCGACTTGAGGAGCTTTCGACGTGAGCTGGCCGGTAGGGTACTGTTGAGCTCCTCCCCAATCAATGTCATTTTCTTAAATTAGGTCTATATTGTAATTTCAAAATAACAATTTTTATGAAATTTTCAGTAACATCAAGAGAGCATCTGATACTTGCCGGACGTCCGGTATTATCCGACAGTTACCATTATTAGGAACTATGCTTATCAGTTGATCAAAATTAAGCAAAGTTGTCAGAACTGACAATTTTTTAAGACAGGAAAGGGTCGATTTGGTTTATTTATTATGCCATATGATATAAGTTTTAAATTTTTTATTCGGATTGCCACTCAATCCCATGACTCCTTACTCTACATTCTCCACTGTTGATCTTAGTCAACAGCCTCGCGAAGAAAATACAACTAACCTAATTTCAATACATGATGGCGCTCTTTATAAAAAAATTCATTATATTCCAAAAAATAAAGTCTATCATTATTATTGTATTTCAAAAAGAAGACGAATTGTGATAAATAAATACCATTGAACACAATGACATGTTCTATCTATTGTTCTAATTATGTACATCCTCTAATTAACATTTTCCTCTTTAAAAAATGGGGTAGATTTCTATTGGGGAGGCGTCATATTTCAATACCTCACATGCATGTAATACAGGTACATCAAAAAAAATTCTTTGGGGATGCTGCGTGTATTATTCTCCAGAGGCAGCACCTCCGGTAAGGTAAAAAAAAGAGAAAGTTATGCAACTCAAGTTTGAGGGATAATAAATATCTTAGATTGCCATCTTCATATGTGCTGATATCGTTGGAAAGCATGATTATTCCATTTCACAATAATGTGTCATCTGTAATGCTAATGTTATCATGGAATGCACAGGCTTGATAAATATGCAGCAATGTAAAAAATGAAAGGTGGCAAAATTGGTTGTTTCTAATAATGAATTTCAGATTGTTTCGGGGATGGGCTGTTTGAACCATGTTGATGCACTAATACATTTTTGCTATTTATCATAACTACCGCATCAGGGGCCGCGGAACCGGGGGGGGGGGGGGGGCTTCAGCCCCCCACCTTTTTCCAAAACCGTGTACAAAAACGTAGAAATGACCATATGATTGTGGTTTTTAGCATGGTCAGCCCCCCCCCCCCCACTTTGAAAACCGTTCCGCGGCCCCTGCACATAACCAGGCGGTGCCATCTATCGTGAATATACACACACGCAGCAGCACCCTCAGGTAAATCTAAGGGGGCGCTTCAGCACCCCCATCATCCCCACTCCAAGGGCCATGGTAACTGCACGTTCCATGATTACAATTCATGATCACAGCAGATGACTTCTTGTTGGAAAAAGAAATAATGAAGCTTTCGAATGATACCAGTTTCACCCTTTATACTTCAGTAATAAAAAAAATATAGGCCTATATAATCATCCCTCAAAATTGACTTGCTGAACTTTATTGATGGGTTTAATAAAGGACATGACGTTTTCATTTTGCATTATATTTGTTTTAAGCTTAAAGTGTTATTTTTGTATCCTTTCAAATTTTAGATTGTGGACTGCGCTCCAGACTGAGAGAACATATTATTAAAAAAAAAAAGATTTTTTTTTCCAAACGACGTATTGCTTCATAAGCAGACTTTTAAAACATACTTGTGGTGTTTTAAGTTTTGATCGTATTTGCCTCTATTTTCAAAACAATAATTTCAATGGTTTTAATTGCATCTGTAAAGCTTATAAA